>NC_140510.1:86683785-87370811 GCF_964339955.1 Pipistrellus hanaki
AGACAGATGTGAAGTGATGCCACACGGAATCAGGTTAGAGGGGTTGTGCATTTTTATCAGGTTACTTAGATTAGCTGGAGTCTTCATTGGTGCGTCTGGCCATCATGGAGACCAGCTGAACCTACTTACCTTTCCATGGCTTTAGTTTAGCGCAGTGGTTGGCAAACTCATTAGTCAACAGAGCTAATATCAACAGTACAACCACTGACATTTGAGAGCCACATTTTTTAAACTTAAACTTCTTCTAACGTCACTTCTTCAACATAGACTCGCCCAGGTCGTGGTATTTTGTGGAAGAGCCACACTCAAGGGGCCAAAGAGCCGAATGTGGCTCCCGAGCAGCGGTTTGCCGACCAAGGAACTAAGGGAGGAGCACACATGGGCATTGGAGAAATGGGAGTTTTAATTTAAAAAAATATATATTTTATTGATTTTTCACAGAGAGGAAGAGAGAGGGATAGAGAGTCAGAAACATTGATGAGAGAGAATCATCAATCAGCTGCTTCCTGCACACCCCCTGCTGGGGATGTGCCCGCAACCAAGGTACATGCCCTTGACCGGAATTGAACCTGGGACTTTTCAGTCCGCAGGCCAACGCTCTATCCACTGAGCCAAACTGGTTTTGGCTGACAAACGGGAGTTTTAATACCGACTCAGCCACCCACTGGCTCGTGATCTTTTTGATCTGACTGTACCCGGATTTCTCCATCATGCTTCATGTCACATTGCACGTGTGCTCCGAGTTCCTGTGATGCCAGCCTGCACGTGGGAGGCGCTGGCTCCTGGCAGCTGTGAACGGAAGGAGGGGATCCCCTCTGGGATCCGCAGGCTCTTCACCCCTAGGCCCAGGGCTGTCCGCTGTGAGCAGGGGACCAGACTCTCCGTGGTGCCTGCCGTGGCCTGTGAGTACCTGGAACGCAGCCTGCTGATCAATATCGCTCGATAAATATTTGTCAGATAAACAAATGGCTTGCTTACCGGCTAACCCTTCATTCTTATGTTGTTGACTTTGTAGAAATTCCAGAGATACTGGGGATTATAAATGATTGTATTCTGAAAGTTTCCCCTAGTGTTATTTATGTCTTAGCATATAAGTAACATAGAGAATATTTTAAAGATGTAATTTAAAAACATCTGTTCTTCTCATTCAACTTCCATTTATTTTAAAAAAATCTTAATAATGAAATTAAGTTAGGTGTATTATTACAGCATGAGACCGTTCTGGAATCAATCAGTAATGGGTGGCCTTTGGAGGTCACTGCTGAAGGCGTGGGGTTACTGCTGTTGAAAAGGTAAAGCTCCTGTGCTAACTGCAGTTTTACTGTTAGAATTTCATGGAAAAGAATACTGCAAGTGAGCTTTATTTTAAACATATGGGTGCCAATGAGCTCTCTGCCACTCAGAAAAAAACCCTCACAGTTCTCCTTGATTGTTTTGGGTCCTCCTGGTAAAAGTCTAAGTTACTTCTTTATGTCCTCAAACACCACGACCAGGAATGCACAATAAAGAAACGCAACAGTGGGCTCCACAGGAGCGTGCTCTGGCCCCTGTGGCCTCCCCAGGTCTCGGAGAGACGAACCTCTGGGAGGGAGGCGTGACCATCGCTGCTGTGCTCACTGGGTTGTTAGATGGCTCAGCTTACGGCTGCGAGTCAATCAGGGCAAACGCTTCCATCGCTCCGTGGAGCTCACAGCGGGAGGCCACGGGGGGTGGCTACGCTGGTACCACGGCCCCCGGCCTTCCTGAGGTTGAAATCCCAGGACCACTTGCCGAAGACACGGCTGTCCTGGAACGGAGCCCTGAACGGCAGTGCCTTCCCCGCCCTGACAATCGCTTCTCCGTTCCCCTTCGCAGTGAAGAAGGTTTCCCTCAGCGCACACCATGGACATCCCCAGTCCCGACTCTCAGAACTAACCAAACGCTCCAGATAGGGTTTTCGTTTGTGTTCCTGTTTCTTTTCTTTTCCTTTGTCTTGTTTTTTCTTTTTAAAAAACTAACACACCCTGCGGCACAGGGTGACTGGAAGGCCAGGCGCTCTCCATCCTCTGGCCCAGTGCAGGGGGCCCAGGCTCACAGGCAGGAGACGAGGGCGCAGGAGGCTTGTCTAAGGAACCCCAGGGCACGGCGTGGCGGCGATGTTGGCTTCGGGCACGTGGGAGTCCGTGGTGAGGCCCAGAACCCCCAAGTAGCACGGCTGATGGTGGCCCGGGCCACCCAGGGCAAACGAGAGGTGAGGCGGGGCAGGACTGCAGTTCCCTGGTCGGAGGCCTTCCCCTCAGTGTCGCCAGTGATCACCTCCGATCGCTGCTCTGTCCTCCGACCGGCCCTGACGGCTCTCCTCCGCGTCTGCCACACGTCCTCAGCGACAATGCCATGTCCTAACTCTACGGGTCGCATACCCTCTGAGCAGCCTCCCCACTGGCAAAGCCACAGTGAGCGTTCTGATAGGAAATCTATATTTTAATTTATTTCTATAAATTATACGCATATCTCACCATACCACTGCGTTGTACAAGGAAGCACACCTCACGTTTGGATGGTGGCTGGGCAGTGATGAGGGAGACCTCACGTTTGGATGGTGGCTGGGCAGTGATGGGGAGACACAATCCTGACCTTGTATTCGTGGCATGAAACACTGCCGCAGGCCAGCCAGGAAGGTGTGGGAGGACGGGCACTGAAGCATGGGAAGGCAGGTACGTTCAGCTGGTCGACACGATGGCCAATAGGATGAAATAGATATACCGGTCATCTTTCTGTTTTAATGAACGTGACACATGTTTTTATTATATGAGGGTAAGTACAGTGGTTTCCCTTTATGTGCACTTTCTCGCTTTCTGTGGTTTCAATCACCTGCAGTCAACCACAGTCCAATATGTTAAATGGAAAATTCCAGCAATAAGCAGCTCACGAGCTTTAAATTGTGTACCGTTCCAAGTAGCATGCTGACCCCTCTCACTGTCTGCCTCCCCCTTCCTCTCTGAAATCAATAAAAATAAATATAAAAAAAGAACGGCGTGAACACAGTCCCCTTGAGGACAATGAGTAGATTCACAGTGGGGTCCCTCCCATCCGGCTCTGTCCAGAAGGAAGCTGGGGAGCCGGGAGCCGGGAAAGGAGGTCACTGCACGTTCATTCCGTTTGTAATGATTGGTCCCCGTCCCTGAGAGCGGCCTGTGTCTGTCCTCCTCTTTCATTCCAAGTTCCTCATCAGCACAGGACCAGGACGTGTGTGTGTGTGTGTGTGTGTGTGTGTGTGTGTGTGTGTGACACTGTCCACATGCTATCTGTGTAGCCATCACATGACTTACAAAAGGAAATGGGCAGAGCAAGGTCATGGCATCAAAGGAACAGGAGAAGCAGTCCTTCCGGCCTCTGCCCACCGGTCCTGGGGATCAGAGGCCACATGCAGTCCAGGTGTCATTCAGGCCTCCCGCCCCTCTCTTAAAGGAACAGCGTCCTTAGAGCAGGCATTGACCCTCCCTCAGCTTTGATGATTTATTCCAATAGCTTTATTCTGTTGTTTTAGGGGGCTTTAGAAATACTTTTTACTAGTTTTTTAAAAGGAGTGATTTTCTTCCTTTTTTGCTTTTGAGAAGGAAATTTTCATGACCCTCCTCCCCACCCCCCAAAAAAAAAGAAGAAGAAAAGAGCCCCGAGTTCCTTCCGTCTCTGTCCTCTGTGTGGCCGGCTCTGTGGGCGCACGGACTGTGGGGGGCTCCACCCCAGGCCTAACCGTGTCGCTCAGTGTGGGATGCACAGTCACGTGGCTCCTCCAAAGACAGGAGTGAGGAAGGGTAGAGTGTCCCTTAAAGTGTCCTGGCACCGCCCGCACCCCAGCATCGCCTCACCCGCCGGCATCGCCCTCACCTGCTGGCACCGCCCTCACCTGCTGGCACCGCCCTCACCTGCCGGCACCGCCCTCACCCGCCAGCATCACCCTCACCTGCTGGCACCGCCCTCACCTGCCAGCACCGCCCTCACCTGCCGGCACCGCCCTCACCTGCTGGCACCGCCCTCACCTGCCGGCACCGCCCTCACCCGCCAGCACCGCCCTCACCTGCCGGCACCGCCCTCACCCGCCAGCATCACCCTCACCTGCTGGCACCGCCCTCACCCGCCGGCACCGCCCTCACCCGCCGGCACCGCCCTCACCTGCCAGCATCACCCTCACCCGCCAGCACCGCCCTCACCCGCCGGCACCGCCCTCACCTGCCGGCACCGCCCTCACCCGCCAGCATCGCCCTCACCTGCTGGCATTGCCCTCACCTGCCGGCACCGCCCTCACCCGCCAGCATCGCCCTCACCTGCTGGCATTGCCCTCACCTGCCGGCACCGCCCTCACCCGCCAGCATCGCCCTCACCTGCCAGCATCACCCTCACCCGCCAGCACCGCCCTCACCCGCCGGCACCGCCCTCACCCGCCGGCATCGCCCTCACCCGCCGGCACCGCCCTCACCTGCCGGCACCGCCCTCACCCGCCAGCATCGCCCTCACCTGCTGGCATTGCCCTCACCCACCGGCATTTAGAAATGCGATGGGAACCAGTTCCACCTGAAAGGAACGCACCTGACGCACCCAGAGCCGGGAGCAGGGAGGCGCCGCTCGGAGCAGGTAAGCTCACCCCGTGTGCAGGGGCAGAGGCGCTGGCCCCCAGTACGTGCAGGAGGGGACATGCCTCCGGGGAGTGATCTTGCAGGAGGTAGGGGTTCTGTGTCTCTGTCAGCACATAGGCGCTCTGTATTCGCACGGAGGAAAACAGAGATGCGGAGGCTCTCACCCTCTCCTGGCGTGGACTCTGCCCAGGCCGCAGGCGCTCAGCTCAGCCCAGCTCAGCTCAGCGCTTCCCACCAAGTTTCAGCAACCCCCTGGTTTCTGGGGTTAGATACTGGGAATTTACGGGGTTTTATTATTATTTTTATTTATTTATTTATTTTTTTAGACAAGGTCATGTTTTAATTTAAAATAGGTCTCTTAGGTTTGGCCTAAATGTCCCGATGTTTATGGCAGGATAATATTTAGATTTATTTAACCCACTGTCATAATAATCACGACGTATTCTAGATGATCTGTCTCTTAAAAGCCATTTAAAGAAGTTTTTTTACTCAATTCAAATAAGAGTCATTTCACAGATTAAATTCACAGAGGGGAAACAAAAATAATTACATGAACAATCATTAAAAATCTGTGTACAGGCTTTGAAAAATATTTCATTATTCTACTCATCTATAATAAAAAAAGCATCATATGCAAATCGACCGAACGGCGAACAGTGGAACAACCATCTGGATGACTTTCCAGATGACCTTCTGGATGAAGCCGGGGCTGTGAGGGCGGAGGCAGTGGTGGTAGCAAGGCCTGCTCTTGCACGGATTTCATGCACCGGGCCTCTAGTTCCAAATAAATGCCTACCTTAGTTCTTGGCACTTGTTGATGTTGATTTATTCTGGAAGCCATCTGCATTTTATTTATTTATGGTCTTATTTTATATTGTTTTCCCCACCTTTATTGAGGTGGTATGACTGACAAGTAGAAATTGTGTGTTCTAGAATTTGATTTTTTAAAGGTACACGTGATGATTTGATGCGCATATACATTGAGAAACGGTTACAGTCCAGTGAATGAACACATCCATCACTTGAGCGAATTTGCAAAGACAATGGGCATTTCTAGGAGAAAGGAAGAAAGGACACTGAATCCATGGCCCTAAATAGTTAAAAATGACTTCGCTGGCCGTGTGGCTGTAATCGTTGTGTATTCATAAGGAAGTAGTCAGTCAGTGTTACCTAACTTTCATCAGTAATTTCTTCTTCCTTCCTCTTGGTAAGCACCTCGGGTCAAGTGGTAGAGGCTGGCTTTCTATGCCCATAACCCTGTCACATTGCAGACGTGTTGGGAAATACAGGGAGGCCTACTCGATGAGGTAAGGGATAGAGAAGTGCTGTCTGACCATAAACCTAACACTCATTTGGTGGAGAGGATGAGAGGAGAATTTACATTTAACCTGCTTCCTCTTATAAAATATATTTTTGATTTCCAAACTGAGATATTTTGAATTTTTTTCTTAAACATAAGCTTTACCGGACTGAGTGAAATCAAGTGACAGGTTTATAGATACCGCTTTACCTGTTATAAACCTATCGTAAAAGAAATAAAATCAGAACAGCAATTCTCCACACCTGGAAGAGTGGAGCATAACTTTTGATGTGAAACACATTTTCTCTCTAAGAAACTTAGGAAAACTACTTAAGAAATGTTTAAAAGGTAAATCACATCAACTCCCGTTAGTCACTCTCTAA
Source organism: Pipistrellus hanaki (assembly GCF_964339955.1). Lineage (NCBI taxonomy): Eukaryota > Metazoa > Chordata > Mammalia > Chiroptera > Vespertilionidae > Pipistrellus > Pipistrellus hanaki. Next base: position 86,690,082 of record NC_140510.1, read on the forward strand.
ATGGCGCGTTGCCTGTAATCTGAAATTGCTCTTCTGAGGAGGGAAATCAGAAATGTTACACAAAGTGTGGTACTGTGTTCCTGTGGAAAATGGGTAGTTACCACCTCCTGGACACATGCAGAAGCTTTCTTCTTGGACAGTGAGCTTTGATTCGATGCGACATTCTTCATAGAAACTGCTCGGTGCAGTTCTTAGGCAGGTGGCACTTTTAGTTTAGTCACCTATAGCGTGAGCTTTCCTTTATTGAAATCACACAACTGGCTGAAACAGATACTCAGTTTCAGTTGCCTACTCAAAGACAGTTCTCATACTTTATATATACTGTGCGTTACTGTTTTTTTCTTAATCCCGTTGCTCTTTCACCCACCCCAGCCCCTTCCCTCTGGCACTGTCAGTCTGTTCTGTCTCCATGAGTCTATTTCTATTTTGTTATTTTATTTTGTTCATTAGATCCCACACATACGTGAAATCATACACCTGCTTTTAAATTCTGGTGGGGGAACTTAGAACTGAAGTTTGCCTTGTTTAAATTATTCACGGCTCTATGTTCATATTTAGGGAATACATAATTGTTTTAGCATTACTGCCAATTAAGCACAGAAGGGGTCTTCAGAATTATTTATATTACCCAAACATCCCTTTCCCTCCCACAGGGTGTCTTTATGGCATTGCCTGTGGCTGCATAGGACAAAGGAAGAAATGCCATTTGAAGAATTGGAAGTGTTAAAAATGTGATGAGATTAATATTTTATTAACTGGAAAGTTCCGAATTCTACATGACATGTTCAAATATACTTTTTTTTTTTTTTGCCAAGTTTACAATGCAGTTATTAAACCCGCTTCCTTTCAGAGAAGTGGCAGAACCTGCGGCCAGAAGGAAGTTATTAAGACTTACCGTGGGGGTTCAGGAACTAAAAGGCTCAGTGGCTATAGTAACTGCTTTTGAAATTTGCTCCGAGCATGGGATTTATCAAGTCTCTTTTTATTAAAAATAAGATTTCCTGTTGGATAGAGACTCATCCAGACTCTTGGCAGCCGTTTACTTTTAATAAAGAAAGAGGAGAATATCCTCAATCGGGGTTTTTATTCCACTTGATCGAACTTCTTTAATACAAGTTAAAAGACACTAAAAGTGTGCATAATATTAAAACTCAGGCACTTGCATATACGAGAACAGCAATGAGATGATCTTGTTGAAACAAATTAAACACATGCTCCCTGTGAGGGTCTGGAGAATCTTTAAAAAGCTTGTAAGTTTTACCATTTGTTTGCTCTTGATAAGTTTCTGCTCTTTATGAATTTGAAATGTAATTTCACACGGGCTCTCTGCTATGCAGAATGACTGTTTCAGGGTGAGCGAGGCACCTGCTCTCAGTCTGTCAATGAAGCGGATGGAAAGCCATCGGCTTACAACCAGGAGTATCTGCTTCTGAAAGACACAACCCTTTAAAGGAAAGTGCGGTGTGGAGCTTTAGTTCATGTTTAATGTAAAGTTTTCTCTTGTGAAATTTTAGTGTTTTTGTAACAAATAGATGAGATAAAAGCGACTCTTGGATTTGTCATGTCAGGATTTCAGGATGAAAACATTTACATCGTACACAGGTGCCAGCCTTCCAAGGGCCACATCTGGAACAATTTAAATAAATAAACAAATAAAACCCCAAACAATTAAATAGGAATAGAACTAATAGAATAATATAAATTCCTGCGTAATAATCTAAATAAATAATATAAACACTTGAACAAAGAAATGAATGGGGGAGCCCTATCTGGTGTGGCTCAGTGGATAGAGCGTTGGCCTGCGGACTGAAGGGTCTCAGGTTCGATTCCGGTCAAGGGCATGTACCTTGGTTGCGGGCACATCCCCAGTAGGGGGTGTGCAAGAGGCAGCTGATCAATGTTTCTCTCTCATCGATGTTTCTAACACTCTATTCTTCTCCATTCCTCTGTAATAATAATAATAATAATAATAATAATAATAATAACAATAATAATATATTGTTATACTGCACCAAGCGGTTTCTATGAAGAATGCTGCATCGAATTAAAGCTCACTATATATATATTATATATATATATATTTTCTTATATTAAGAAAATAAAAAGTGAACAGGGGAGACAGGCACCCTCTTCCTAACACTGGAACTCCACGTGACACAGAGAGAAGGCAGCACAGGCAGAGGGACAGCAGGGTCTCCCGTCACTGTCCCCTGTGTCTGAGCTGGTGACTAGATTGGAATGAGGTTTACATACCTTTTCTTTCCAACAACTGCATAACCTGCAGTGACACAGCATTTTTCCTTTCCTACCTCTGTGATGTGTGCTGGTGGCCCCTTTCTCTTTTCTGATGTGGGTAATTATCATGTCTTTCTATCGTTAGCATCAGTTTACCTACAGGTTTGGTTTTTAATTTGATCTTATTGTGGTGGTGACACCAGACATGGGATCTCTCTTCTCAGCAGGTGTCACGTGCACAGCTCAGTGTGGCTGAGTGTGCACCGTGTGCACAGCGGGTCTCTACACCGTACTCATTGGGCATCACTGGAACCTGTGCTCATTGATGAGCAACTCCCATCCCCCCTCACACCTCCAGCCTGGGGCTGCCATTCTCGGAGGCCTCATTTAAGTGACCTGCTGTGTTTACTCTCTTCCTGTTGCCTACTGTCTTCTGGCTTCGCTCATGCTGGATGTTTCATTGTATGCATACACCACATTTTCCTTACATTTGTGTGTCGATGGACATTAAGTTTGTTCCCACACCTTGACAGTTGTGAATAGTGATGCCATGAAGTTTGGAGCAGGAGTACCTCCTCAAGGTGCTGATTTTGATCCTTCAGGATAATCAGAAGTGAGTGCTGAGTCATGAGTAGTTTATTTTTAATGTTTTCATGAGCCTCCATGCTGTTTTCTATAGTGACTACGTCGTTTTTCATCCCCTCTAGTAGAGTGCAGGTCTCTCAATTTATCCATATCTGTAACATTCATTTTCTTTTTTGTTTGATTTTCTTTTTGCTTTTATTATTTTGCTAATGGCCTCACAGTTGTGAGCTGATTCTCACTGTAGTTTTGATTGCATTTCCCTGGGGACTGGTAACATTCAGTATCTTTTACTGGTATATACCTCCTAGAGGCCCAGTACACGAAATTCATGCACTGGGGAGGGAGGAGTCTCTCAGCCCAGCCTGTGCCCTCTCACAGTCCGGGACCCCTCGGGGGATGTCTGGGACCCCTTGCTCCTTACCCCTTGCCTGCTCACTGCTCCTTACTGCTAGGCTCACCGCTCCTTAGCCGAGGCAGGAGAGGCTCCCGCCACCGCCACTGCGCTCACCAGCTGTGAGCCTCGCTGCTGGCTGAGCGCCACCCCCCCTGTGGGAGCGCACTGACCTCCAGGGGGCAGCTCCTGCATTGAGCAACTGCCCCCTGGTGGTCAGTGTGCATCACAGCGACCGGTCGTCCTGGTCGTTCACCTTGAGGGTGGCTTTGGCTTCTATTGTGTGGACTGACTGTGTGGTGTCTTCTCAGGGAAATGCCCTCTCCTCCTCCAGTCCGTCTCCAGCCGGGAGACATCTTTCTGCTGTGGAGCTGGAGGCAGGACTCACGTAGTTTGGATCATGATCCCTGCTGTACGTGTGGTTCGCAAATACCTTTTCCATTCCATAGTTGCCTTTCGCTCTGTTGTTTCCTTTCCGTGCAGAACCCTCTGGTTGTGTCTGGTCCATGGTGGCCTGACAGGGAGATGCCGAGTGTGTTCCCCGGGGAAGGCGCCTGGCCCTGCCATGTGTATATTATTATATCAAATATTAGAAGGCCGATGGATAGCTTTTACATAATTTGAATTGGCAATGATGGCCTTTCACATGGATCCAATGTTCTTGGCTCTACTTAAAGTACTACCTCATGCTTTTCTGATAGATCCTCCAGCTTTTAATTTAACAGTATCTGTCTATTTTGTCTATTCTATGAGATAATTTTTGAATTTCAAATTGTTAAAATTCTATTTTTTTAAGTCAACAGTGACTAGTGATATTTAAATTTATTCAATTTCTAGTTTATTTTATAGAACGTTGCTTCTTAGGATTGCAATGTCTTTTTTTTTAAAGGACATAATTTATTTTTAATGACACTTCTGTTGCTAAAATACCTCTTTCCTTATGTGTTTTTTTTTTTTTTAACTGCATTTATGTTAAAGGTTTTTCTCAAATTTCTGGCGATCTTTCCCTGTTTTCCAATACAAGTAAAACCACGCCATGGACAGTCTGGTGATTGCTAATGTAACAGTCTGATGATGACGCTGAGTGACTGTGTATTTATAACTGTGCTGTGCGGAGTGAGTGCAGAGGTAAGGTACCCAGCAGTGGCCATTCCTCTGAGAGATAGCAGGTTCCACTTTAACTTTATCTCCCGCCCGCGGGCACAGCCATTGTGGTCAGAGCCCCTGGCCCAGGCGGGCCGGCCCTGGCAGTGCTGTGACCTGGAGGTCACCGTGACAAGGGCCGCCCACCAGAGTTGTGGCATTGACTGGGTGATTAGCAATGGTTGGCACACCTATGCGATACGTATAGACTGAATTATGGCACCAGATGGAATTCTAGATGGAATGAGGCCCGTGTGTCATCCATTATCTTGGGTAATCAAGAAGTGAATTAATATCATCTTGGAAAAAATAAAATAGAACATGCTCTTTAAAAATCAAACAGTAGGAATGAAAAACAGTGCGGCGTGAGAGGTTCTGTGATGGTGATCAAATATGACTGAAAGTAAGCAACTCAGGTGGTGTCGGCAGCTTCCCCAAGGTCCCCGAGAGGCTCACACACAGCGTGAGAGGCGAGGGGACTTTGTGTGGGTTGCACATGGACAGGGAAGAACACACGCCTTAAATAGGACTTCCTGTTTTGCCTGAGATGAAATAGCTTACATTGAGCTAACCCTCCTTCTGAAGCAATTTTAATTGTTGGACAGAATTTTATTATTTAATTGTTGGGTTGATTTTATTATTTAAGCAAATAGTAACTAAAGAGAAGGACAAAGAGTCCATGTCGGCAGAGCATGAGCAGTTATAAAATTTGAAAAGGGAAATACGAGGAGAGACCACGTTCATTTTGGAATTTTTGCTGAGGACACATTTTCATACAGTTTCAAGTTCACTGAAAGAATCCAAGGATTAGACTGCAATATTTTTGGGGCCGTGGATTCCCAGGTCAGAGTTTGGGCTGAAAAGCGCTAGGAACTGAGAAAGACGAGTCACCCAATTTCTGAAGTACTCCCCCAATTTGCTGGCTGACTCCTAAGCAGTCCATGTACAGAGGTAACCCACAGAAACACAGAGGAAAATAGGCTAAAAATCATACCTGAAAAAATAACATTTGACAGCTTTTCAAATTTGTAATAATTTCTGAACATAACAGGTATTGCCAAAAGGAAGCCCTCAATGATCTTAAAGGAGTAAATAAAATAAAAATAATTTCAAAAGCAAAATTATAATCCTGTTTAAATTTACAGGAAAACATTTAATTTAATTTGGGATTCAGATGAATCTCCCTGTTTACCATGAGATAAGGTAGAATCTCTGAAAGAATGCTTTGCTCCTTGGGAATTAATTCAGCTCTGACCTTTCTCTTCCAAGTTAAAAGATGTGTAAGGTCCAGCAGGCATGGCTCAGTGGATAGAGCGTTAGCCTGCAGACTGAAGGGTCTCAGGTTCAATTCCGGTCAAGAGCACAGGCCTGGGTTATGGGCTCAATCCCTATTGGGGATGTGCAGCCGATCCATGATTCTCTCTCATCACTGATGTTTCTCTCCCTCTCCCTTCCTCTCTGAAATCAATAAAAATATTTTTAGAAAAAAGATGTGTAAGGGGCGTGCAGGCATCGATCCCCGGGGCTGTGACAGATGACCCCAGGAGAATCGCTGTGCTCGGTGAGAGAAAGGCTGGTGGAGAAAGTAATCTGAAGAGGAGGAGGCCCAATCTGTCTACATAGAGAGGGTGTTCCAGTGTTCCTAACAGGGCAGGGAGCTATGACGATGGAAAAGATGGGTGCGGTACTCAGAACAGAATGTATTTCGTGTTTGCTGCCTGCATTTGGGGCCAAGATGGGATATATTTTCACTCGTTCTGTGCTGGGATGGATGCCAGGTGTTGTGAGAACTAGATGTCCACGGTTTGTAATGACACAGAGATTTTCTCTATCAGGTATTTGCTTCCTGTTTTCTCATTTGGGTACTTTTTCATTACATATGGATAAGGCTATATCCATCAGTTCCAAACGATTATATATTTCCTTAACCTATAAAGTAGGATGTGCGTATAATTTTTATCTGTAATTTGACTTCATGTTGACTCTGATGACATTGCTTTCTTTCTTTTGAAAGTCATATAGCCCCAAATCCTTCAAAATGAATATGCAGAGCTGGGCTGTCAGGGAACGAATGATTGGCATGAGCCGTCAATGCTCATTAAGATGAAGAGTTGGCATGCCTTCTATCAGGAAGAGCCAGATTGAATAAATGTCACGAGCCTGCCAGATGTTCATTGTAAAATATGATAGATTTTTGCAAGGATAATGCTTCACAAACAAGGTCACTTGTGTTCAATTAAATTGTCTTCATATGCTGCTAATATTAATTTATGACAAGGAGAAATTTTTGGTAATTTTGACAGTCAATGTTAGTAGTAAAGTGGAAGTTTAATCTAATCAACTTAAGAAATAAATGTACTTTCTTGCTAGTTATTTTTTTTTAAAGAAGTTAGCCCAGAATGTAGAAATTATCTTCTTCCTTCAAATTATATTGTTTGGTCTTTTTTTAAAAAAAATATTTTATTGATTTTTTTTACAGAGAGGAAGGGAGAGGGGTAGAGAGCCAGAAACATCGATGAGAGAGAAACATCAATCAGCTGCCTCCTGCACACCCACTCCCAGGGATGTGCCTGGAACCAAGGCACATGCCCTTGACAGGAATCTAACCTAGAACCCTTGAGCCCATAGGCCAATGCTCTACCCACTGAGCAAAACTGGCCAGGGCATTTGCTCTTATATTCCCTGATGTAAAGAAAAATGGGGAGAAAAATAAGCCAAAATATTTTTTTCTGCTTTGAATAATTTTGTTAATAGCTCTCAGACAAAATTGATCAATTTGATAGTCTTTTGTTTTCTTTTAAAGTCTATTGGCTAGCTGTATGAGAAGCCTCTACCAAATCAGTCTTATAGTTATGTAGGAATGCAGAATATAGATTAAATAAGCATGCTGTGAGTCATAGTTTTGTATATAAACATAGGTTACCGTACACACACACACACATATACATATAATCTACATACATAATATAAAGTCTCTTATAGAGCAATGCTCATTAACTATTTATTGACAGAGAGAGTGAGTGAATGGGACAAGTAAGTTTGACTCTATTGATAATACATTAACTGAATACTTAGAAATGAAAACTATAAATGACAAAGAATAATGAAAAATGTATTGTGAGAGGTGTGAACTTATCATGAAACGGAAGACATGTCTTACCAAAGCCTTTAACGTACTACCCACCGCTTTCTCACTAGATCAGGTTAGCTGTCTGTCATGAATATAGTGGGCAAATTATGGCATACATTCATGTATAATGAATACGTGCATCCATCAAAGAACATACACAAGGATACTTATTTAAGGGTATTCATGAATTCCAAATGTGGGAACAACTTAAATGTCCATTCATTGAGTAGAATGTATAAGTAAATTGTAGAATCTTCAAACTGTAGTAAATTATGCACCAAGGAAGAAAAGAATGGTTTGTTGCTACATGAAGCAAGTTGATGAATGTCAAAGACCTATGGATGAAGGAAAGACTTAGAAAATAAAACATGTTGGATAATTCCATCTATATGAAGTGTAAAACATAGCAAAACTATATGATGGATAGGTAAGCAGCGGTGTCTGTGGGGAGGGTGGAGACAGGGAGCCTCCTGCAATGCTGGGAGCTGTGCACGTATCGGCAGGTGAGGTTACATAAAAGCATCCTATGTTAAAGTCTGGCCTGTGCCCTCTCACAATCTGGGCTGAGGGGCCCTCCCTCCCTCCACCACCAGTGCATGAATTTCATGCACTGGGCCTCTAGTAACATTATATTTAAAGAGGAAAACAGCAAGAATAGTAAAAGGAATTTTCATGTATCTTTTATCCAAATTCTCTAATGTTTAATATTTTTTCCAAGTTAAATATGCATTTAAGAATTTTTGGCCAAGACCGGTTTGGCTTAATGGATAGAGCGTCGGCTTGGGGACTGAAGGGACCCAGGTTCGATTCTGGTCGAGGGCATGTATCTTGGTTGCAGGCATATCCCCAGTAGGAGGTGTGCAAGAGGCAGCTGATCGATGACTCTCTCTCATCGATGTTTCTAGCTTTCTATCTCTCTCCCTTCCTCTCTGTACAAAATCAATAAAATATATTAAAAAAAAAAGAATTTTTGGTCCTCTAAATTATTAGATGAAACTATTAAAGGACACAATTGTAGGTTAGAATATGGCCATTTATAAGTTTATAAGCATAAATGATTACGGTAAAAGATAAATGGGAATTTTACAACATCTACCTATAAGAGAGGAATGCAGATCGACAACAAAAATTAACACCCTATCTAATAAAAAGGGAATATGCAAATTGACCATCACACTGTCACAAAGATGGTGGCGCCCATAGCCACAAGATGGCAGCACCCAGTCCCCTCAGCCCTGCCAGAGTCCCCCAGTCCTTTCAGCCTGGCTAGGGGGTGGCAGGTACATGATGTGGCCGGACATGCCCTCAGCCCCCAAGCCCACCTAGGGCTGGCCTGAGGTGCAGGAAAGCCTCAGGTGGCAGCTGCCCAGCTGCCCAGGGCCACCTGAGCCTCAGGTAACCACGGCCGGCCGAGGCTTGCTCTGCCAGCAGTGGCAGTAGCAGAGGTGTGATGGGGGCATCACCTTCCCCTGATCGCTGGATGGCCTCCCACCTCTGAGGGCTCCTGGACTGTGAGAGGGGGCAGGCCAGGCTGAGGGACCCCCTCCAGGGCATGAATTTTCATGCACTGAGCCTCTAGTATAAATATAAGCAGAAGCTTAGGTTGGATGAAATAAAATGAACAGCTGATAATTCCTTTGCAATCATGACTCCCTTGTTATATATATATTTTTTAAATTGATACAATTATAAAAATAAGACTACTTACAATATTTTTCTTGATATTAAATCATGGTTTAACAGTTGAGAAGATAGAACTACCATAGGGTAGACACACTTTTTGAATAAAGACAGAGGAAATATTGCAAAGACATTAGACCTTGTTTGAAATAAAAAACCCTCAGAAATTGCATTAGAGTTCATAAAAAGACTCAGGAGTTGCATAGTGTTACATTTTTATTTGTCCTCAAGAGAATCGATTAATCTAAGAAGCAAAGTGTCATAGTTTCACTAAATGAAACAGTGCTAACTTTGGAAACCGGGAGTTTTCCAAATGTATTCAAAACACTTAAAATTCACGGCAGAGCAGGAGTTATTATTGCTGATTCAGTTTTGCTGAGTGCTATCTAGAAATCAATGCAAGAGGGAAAACAAAGTGAACCTGTGCAGAGATGTGAGGGATTCCAACACGGCTTCTCTTAGGCCGCAGCCCCACAGGCCCCCCCATAAAATGAAACAATAATCAGCTTTCGGCTCTATTCACCTTCATTAATCTCAGACTGCAGGCAGGCTGTGGGCTCGCAGACCGAGGCTCTTTATGGCTGCTTCCTGTTAATGACCGTTGCTGTTTATTCCCTTTCCGTTAACATTTCCGCAGCGATCCCGGACAGCGGTGGGGAGCCCGAGCCGAAGTGCAATCGGCAAACGCGAACACGTTGTATGCAAAACACGCGATGAGGGAACACTGTGAGTTACTCTCCCCCGATAACACATCAGCGTGGAATAACACACAGACACAGCAGGGCGACACACGTTTGCTTTATCACTGGGATCACAGGATATGTCTGCACTTCAAACATCACTGCCCACTAAACGCCTACGCTAGACAAAAAGGTACACGGTGGTGCCTGCGTCCAACGGAAGCTAGCGTTAATGCAATACGCTGACATCACCCACAAAAATGGGATTGGCAGTGAAAATATTTTGGGAAATTGTTAAAAAAGCTGCGGTAGTTTAAACATGATTTTAACCACAAGGTTTAAAACCAGCCAGAGCTTCAGTTGTGCCCTGGCCAGTTTGGCTCAGTGGATACAGTGTTGGCCTGCGGACTGAAGGGTCCCAGGCTCGATTCCTACCAGGGCTGTGGGCTTGACCCCCAGTAGGGGGTGTGCAGGAGGCAGCCCATCAATGATTCTCTCTCATCATTGATGTTTTTCTTTCTCTCTCTCCCTTTCTCTCTGAAATCAATAGAAATATATATATATATATATATATATATATATTTTAAAAAGAACTTTAGTTGCATGCAAACCCCACCTGAATAAGAACATCAATAATTTTTATCAAAATTATTTTAAAGCTTTAAAAAAATATAAAATTTACCAGTTTCCCCATTTTTCATACAAAGAAGATGATGCCACGCCCGTGGTCAAGTGGCTGCCACCAGATGAGTCCCGCTTGCCAGTGGCAGAGCCGACGAGCGAGCTTCCTCAGGGCTGGGCCGTGGGAGCAGTCAGTCCATGGTCACCACACTTCTTCTTTTCTTCCTTTATTTGATATATATTTATTGATTTCAGTGAGAGGGAGGGAGAGAGAGAGAGAGAGAAACAATGATGAGAGAAAATAATGGATCAGCTGCCTCCTGCACGCCCCCCCCTGGGGATCGAGCCCACAACCCGGCATGTGCCCTGACCAGGAATTAAACCTTGACCCCCTGCTTCAAAGGTTGATGGCCAACCACTGAGCCACACTTCTTTTTATAAAAAAGCTATGGGACTTAGGAAGAGAACATTAATGTTCTCTGTGGCTGACCAGACTGGGATCCCAGTGATATTTTGGAAATACTGGTGTTTTACAACATTGCCTTAACTAATAGTTAACTTGGATTTATAACAAAAAAAGTCATTAAATTGAAACCAGCCTCATTTCTATTGTTTTCTATTGTTTTTGAAGAGCTGACTGCTGGCTGCGTCATAATTACTCATTCTGCTAGCTAAATAACAAATTCTTATTTCCATCTCGGTTCCGTTAATCAGGGTCGCTGAGACTGTAAATATGTTTGGCCTTCAGCCCCACTGCTATGACTTTTTAAATCGGTTGTCATCTCATGAATCCACAAACATAGCCATCCCCTCCCCCAGCCCCCAGGTCACCCGTCGCTTTAGCACAAACTGCGGACGCTGCATGAGCACTCTCTGGAGCGCCCTCACGTGCAGACTGGCACACCGCCCCTCCCGCTGGCTGGGCGCACCAGTGCCAGGCTGTCCACTCATTGACAGTCACACACAGCCCGTGGTGCAGCATCTCACCCAGAATGCTCGGCTCAGCCGTTCTCCAGAAGGCCCAGTGCACAGCTCTTCCCCTGGGACCCTAGACAGCTGATCGGCGGTGTGCTGGGGGCATTTCAAAAAGCAAGATCGACACAAAAATGCAAACAGCACAGGGCTGCTAAACCTTGAGGAGGACTTGTTCGCCGCCCGGGAGCTGAGAGCAGAGGGCTGCCGCGTCTCCATTGCAGGTCACAGCGTCCGAGGTCTAACACAGCCGCATTTGGTGTTTTTTCCTTAAAAGTAACATGCTCTCTTCACCTTGTGTTATCTAATATATATATATATATATATATATATATATATATATATATATACACACACACACACACACACACACACACACATACACACACATGTATCTATATCTATATATCTATATCTATATCTATATCTATATCATCTATATCTATCTATATCTATATATCTATATCTATATCTATATCTATATCTATATCTATATCTATATCTATATCTATATCTATATCTATATCTATATCTATATCTATATCTATATCTATATCTATATCTATATAATCTTGACAATTTCCTCCAAAAACATCTTGCTAGGAATTTAATTGAGAGTGCATTCAATCTATAGGTAAATTCGAGGAGAATTAATATCTATAAACAAATGTTTCTTCTGTTCCACAAACATACTTTTTTATTTAAGTAAAATAAAAAAAGGAAATAAAAGGTATGTTGGATGTAAACAAAATTAAAACCTTCTACTCTTCAAAACCACCATTGAGACAAGGTGGGGAGGGGGTTGGGGCACTGGATGATCAAAAGTGAAGGGATTCATCAACAATAAATGCATTGAGAACCCATTGACACAGACAGCAGCGGTGAGAGGGAGAGGGAAGGGGGTGGGGTAGGTGGATCCGGGCAAAGGGGAGAAATGGGGGCAGGATGCAGCTTTGTTGGGGCGATGGGCGCACGATACCGTGTGCTGATGGCGCTTCGGTGAGTTGGACACTTGGTTTGGGGAGCCAATGTCAGCCCAATAAATTTTTAAAGAGGAAAAGGCAAGCCAAAGGCTAAGAGAAATGTTCTTCATACATATGTTGGACTAAAGACTTGTAATCAGATTATGCAAATTCATGTAACTCAATAATATGAAGAAAAATAACCCGAAGTCTGCTGTTCTATTAGGACTTCTCTTCAGCTGCAGTTTTGGACAAATGCCTCAAAGCAAAATTATAAGGTGATTGTGTTCATTTTCTATGATTCCCCTTTTAAAACACACACACACACACACACACACACACACACACACACACACACACACCATAAAAACACACTAAGCAATGTATTAGCCCTTCTGTTCCGCTATCCGTGGTCCTGAACGGGATGTTGTGTTCCGGGCATTGGAGGGAAAGCCGGTGTAGGCTTTGTGTTGTTCTGTCCATCTGGGCAGGGAATGCGACCAGTGGGCCTGGAGCTGCTGCTGAGCGTTGGAGGTGGGAAATGGTGAAAAGCAGCCCCAGCCGCTCTCACCGTCTCTGAGGACAAAGGGAAGGCAGGGAGGCCCAGTGTGTGTGGCTGCGGGCAGCCTTCCCCGTGTCTCACGAGAGGGCAGGCAGTTTTCAGCGTCACCCCAGCCTGGAGCTGTGACCACGTCATCACAGTGCAGGTGGGAAGTCACAGGTGCGCCCACTCCTCTCCCTCCTCTGCGCCGTCCACGGTCCTTCCCGGAACGGGTGGGCTTGGGAGGGCTGGTGGCCGTCAGAGCTCCCTCCGGACGGTGGGACTGTCCTCCTCTCCCTTCATCCCTGAGGATGAGCAGGAATGCCGAGGACGGCCCGGCATTCCGTCTGTGGGGGCGGCTTAAGCTCCTTTTGGTAGAATGGGAGGTCATTCTGAGATCATGCCTTCCTGTTAAGTTACAGTAGTCGAGTCCCTCCCGCTGTTTGTTAAGTAGCAAGGGACTGCGGTTAAACCGTAGGAAGAGCAACACAATCACACCTGCATACGAAACATGGGGTTATTGTATGCCAGCCGCTGTGTCACATTTGATCAGTGACCACACCAGTGCTGGTGTTCATGGTCGCGGTGTGTTTGTGAGGCAGGCCTGACGCACTGACCTCTGTTGATTCTGTGTTTCCTGGGCCGCTGACCCCAGCTGCTGTGGACTGAGCCTCGCGCAGACTGTCTGCCAACGCAAAGCAAGCTGGCGTGCTGGCTTACACCGGCAACTTGGGGCACACCTCCCCTCCTCACATCGGCGTTCCTGTGACACGCAGCCACACTCCTGCCTACCAAGTTAGCAAACTGATTTTACACACACAGGTCAATTACAAATTAGGGATGGAGATTAGATTTGAATTGCTTAGCATGTTTATCCTCAGCTCAATTCACAAGCTAAGAGAGAAATTCAAAATGCCCGTGGACTGTGGATATAAAGACCACGAAACACTGGCCTTGGTTGGTTCTGCTTTTCGTAATCCCTAGAAATGAGCGTTTAAACGTGAGGAAGTTGTTTTCCACCAGTGGTTCTCTTCCTCGAACTTCTGCAATGTGAAGTCTCACAGAACATGCTCAGTGTTACGGCTTTAATGTTGCTTATGTTTTATATATGTCTGTATTTCCTAGGTCCCAAAAAGTGGAATCATTAGAAAATGGTTCTGAGTGTGTTCCTAGCCCGAAGGGGAGCTCATCACAAAGCTGGCACCTCACAGGCGAGGCTTCAGAGTTTGTGCAGACTCAGCGGTTTGCAGAGTTTTAATGAGCAGTCAGAGTTTTGGATGCTTACGGAACTCTCACCGCATTGCGAGTTTTCCGTAACTAGCATCGCAGTTCCCTTTGATCCCTAGTTAAACAACATCTGTGGACTCGGGCAACATGTTTGAAACTGTGTTCCACAGAAACCTGGCTCTACAGTGCATTTAGAGATTGCTCTCCTGCCAGGCTGGCGTGGCTCAGGGGTTGAGCATTGATCTATGAACCAGGAGGTCACGGTTTGATTCCCTGTCAGGGCACACGCCTGGGTTGCGGGCTTGATCCCCAGTAGGGGGCATGCAGGAGGCAGCTGATCAATGATTCTCTCCCCTCACCCTTCCTCTCTGAAATCAATAAATATTTTTAAATAAAAAAGAGATTGCTCTAGCTCTGATATCCACCAGAAGAAAGAGGGCTGTAGCTGTATAATTGTGGGACCTTAAACTTTTTGACTACTTTTTACTCAGACTTGACTATACAGTCTGAGTAAAAACTGATTATTCTCTAAATGAATAACATATGTATAATTTTTTCAAAATGTTTTTGGGTACAAAACCCTTTTTTCTGAAACATCTTAAATATCTAACATATGTCGAGCTTCTTTTGGGACATTCTCTTAAGAGTATGAGGCTACCACATGGCTGGGAGATGGACTGCATTTCTGTATCAATCATGTGACATTCTGTCTTAAAGAAGAAAGTAACATTTCTTCCTCTTGGGATGATGTAATGTGTTTGGATGTGTGTGATCGAGGAAGAAACCTTCCTGCCTGAAGTAAACGCCATTGCATTTATAATAGCAATGCCTAACATTCCACATATCTCTGGATACTCTTCCTATTTTTTTCTTCGATTAACTTATTTAATTCCACAATAATATCACTGCCCAAATTTACAGAATGGAAAACTGCAGGACAGTTAAGATGTTAGGATGGATATCACAGTCAGTACATTGCTCAGCAGAGAATGAATTCAAGCTCTACAACATTCCCAGCCAAATACCCTTTTGTATCACACTGTTCCTGCTGCCCTCGGACATCTAGCATCTCCTGTTGGATAGTTCAGAAGTAGAATATACGAACACTGATGGCAAGGATAATATTTGTACACAATCTCAACTTTTGTGATTGAATTACTTAAGGGAAAAAAAAACTAAATAACAAGACAGATACATTAATTATAAATCTGTGAAAAAAATCCAATATGCCAACTAATTAAAGCTGATACCTTAGGTTTGTTGGCTGCACTATGGTAGTCTGGTTACAGCACAACTTACACAGATTAATGTCTCTTTAAGAATAAATGTCTGGTCTCAGGGAGACAGTCCCATGCTAGGATGTGCATCATCATGTGTAAACATTTCCTTCAACATGTTGGTTGGCAGTGAAGTTTTTGTGGTGAACTGATAAGCAGAATTGATGGTGTCAGCTGTTCATAATTGTCTAAACTTTAACATTTGTAATTTTCATCTTCTCTCAACAGGTCGTTAGTTATTGAAGGGCAGACTTGCTTTTTAATGCTGATTTTGTTGTTAGACAATTTTTAAAGGAAATACCAAATGTAGAGGGGGTAATACACACTTTTCCAAACTAGTTATCCTGGCCAGAGGCAGAAGTTGATATAAATAAAAAAGCTCTGACATGTGGCCGATAGAGATGGAGCAATGGATGCTAGTGTTTGAGAATAATCTTTAACCTATAGTCATTTGCAAAAAAAATATGTTTAAACTTGGGATAATGATATATTGTGTAAGGTACGAATACAAATTAATGAGACTTCCAAGAAAAATTACCCAGAGTACTCTACATTTTAGGCTGAAAGTAAGTAAACGACATGATGAAACATGTGAAATGTAATTGAAATTCTGAAGAAAACAGATGATCAGAAATGGAGAGGAGCAGCAACCAAATGGAGAGAGGAGGTTGGTTCAGTGGCAGGAAGAGCTGCCCGCGATGCTGACGGTGTCCCCCAGGTCCCAGGGGGTGGGGTGGGGATGGGTGAGGGTGGTGGTGGGGGCAGACCGCACTGTCTTGGGTGCAGGCCGTGCATTTTCTTCCTCGCCGTCTCCAGACCCCCAGTTCACCCAGTGACTCCTTAAGTCAGATGAAACCTTTCCATTCAGATGTGCTTCATTCTTCTGCACCTCCAGCAGGAAGGCATCATCTAAAATAATGTGAACAAATTCGTTGTCACTGACTTTGTAAATGTCCTTTCACATGGTTTGTTTTCCATGGTAGGGTTTGAACATAACCGTTTAAGAACTGAAAATCAGCTTACATGACTTCTACTGTCAGTATTAACTCTGTCTTACCGGATTAGATCGCCACTACGGGATTTCGTATACGAGATCATTTCAAGGGGACAGGGGTCGGTATTTTCTGCACAGTTAGTGAAAAATCAGTCGCCTTCCCTTGATATCTTCAGAAAAAGGGGCAATGATGAGGATATAGCATTCTTTCGTTCTAACAGCAGATAATAAAAGACAGGATTGGCTTTCCTATATTAATTGATATTATGTCAAGATGATTTTTGTTATCATTAAACTGAATTAATAATCTAGCATGTTATACTACCCTGAATGGCAACTGAATTTGAATCTGTGTGGGGTATAATAGTTCTCACTTGGATAATCAATTTAAAAGCAAGGAGAAAGGCTGTCATTTGATTCCCACAGAGAAAGCAGAAGGAGGCAGCAGTGGTGTAGGTGCTGAAACGCTCCAGATGCTTGTAATGAGAGCTCTTCATTCTCGGTTCTGTGGTGACATTTATTGTCCTATATTTTGTCCATACCAGGGGTAAATGCAAGAGATGAGATTTGAACTCCAGTCTTTGATAGGAGAGTCTGTGCCTTTTTTTGACAGCCTTATTTTTTTCCTTTCCACAATATTCTACTAATTGGGAAATCCGCAATTAAAAATTACATATATTAGCCGGGACCGGTTTGGCTCAGTGGATGGAGAGTCGGCCTGCGGACTGAAGGGTCCCGGGTTCGATTCCGGTCAAGGGCATGTACCTTGGTTGCGGGCACATCCCCTGTGGCGGGTGTGCAAGAGACAGCTGGTCGATGTTTCTCTCTCATCGACGTTTCTAACTCTCTGTCCCTCTCAATTCCTCTCTGTGTAAAACACACACACACACACACACACACACACACACAGTATATAAAAGAATTACATATATTAGTGAATTGTATTTTCTGCTTTATAGAATGCAGATTCTGTACCTGGAATACACTGTCTCTAGCAACATCTTCTAGGCTTTTGGCCTGAGTAACTTAATGCATAGTGATGCCAATTATTGATTTGGGAAGAGTATAGGAGGACATAGACTCTAGGAGGAAAATGACCATATAACATGAATAAAATTTCACAGATATTTATTATGAATTAAACTTATGCATAGAACTATAGTTTGGAAACCAAAGTTTCAGATGCATTTCCTAAGGGATCTTTATCTTTCTTTAGTGTTGCATCCAAGTGCAATGCAGAGAGTAATACAGCTAGGTAGCATCTATCTATATAAAAGGCTAATATGCGAAGTGTCCTCCCTCAGTCTGGGTAATGATGTCACATAGCACAACCTGCTTCCTCTCCCTAGCGAAGACTAGCCCTCTTGCAGTTTCTTCAGTCCAGGAATATGACTTACTTTATAACCACGTGGAAACATTTTACACTTTAACCAAATGTCTGTGAAGCATCTTCCTGTGCCTCCTCTCATTTGATCCTCACAGAAGTCCTAGAGTAGGTAGATAGGAGACTCGATGGAATCCTACTTTATTTTCATTAGCTGGAGAACGGAGATTTAGGAAGCTTAGAAACTTGACCCGACTGAAAAGAAGTAAGTCATGGTGGACCTTGAAAATGACTTCAGGTTTTCTCACTGCACAGAATATAGACAAACACTGTGGCAGTTAAATACTTTATCCTTTGTTCTCCCTGCATAACCTACAATAATAATCTGCTTCAGTTGATATTTACTGCTGTGTTGCTGATAATTACTTGAAAGAACTTGTGGGCTGGAAAAAGTTTAGCTAAATCAGAAAGCAGGTCTCATTAAGCAAGTTTGTTCTATATCTATAAAAGGCTACGTTGACTGGTGCATGTGAGATACATATAAAGCTCTCCTGGCACTAATCACACATGTGTGTTTCGACCTGTCATTGTTGATTGTGAATTTGGTTGACACTTCTATTATAGATAAAGGGCTAGTAGTGGTATTAAAATATTTCTTCTAATTAATTTCCTTTCAATGTGCACAAATTCATGCACTGGGCTATTAGTATATAAATAACGTACCCATTCCAGCTACATAGACTCTCATCCCACCATGATTGCAAGAGGCAATCATACCCTCTTCTTAAGCATTTCATAAATATTAAGAAGTGTTTCTGAGGCTCTCAATACAATGTTCATACTTGGACACATTTTTCCAAGCTTTAAAATTATTCTGTAGTACATGATTATAAAAAATGTTCAGCTGAAGGAAGTTTTTGAAAGCATAAATAGTTTTATTTATTGTTTTGACCATACTGCAAGTAGGAACTCATCACTCGTGACACTCAAAAGCTCCAGAACAGAAGTGGGTCTGAGGACGGTGGGCAGGAGCTGGTGGACGCAATCGTTTTTACTCAGTGTTGCTCTGACCTCCCACGATTCAAAGCTGTGATGCTGTGTTAGAGCACAACATTTAAATAATGTAGATCTACTTTGCCCTGGCCGGTTTGGCTCAGTGGATAGAGCATTGGCCTGCGGACCAAAGGGTCCCGGGTTGAATTCCAGTCAAGGGCACGTACTTTGGTTGCAGGCTCCTCCCCAGCCCGGGCCCTGATCGGGGTGTGTGCAATCTTTGTGTTTCTCTTATATCTATTTCTCTTTCTTTCCCTCTCTCTTCTACTCTCGCTGAAGGAAAAAAAAAAAAAAAAAAAAAAAAAAAGGCCAATGGAAAATTAGTCTTGGGTGAAGATTAACAAAAACAAACAAAAAATAATAAACCAATATAGACCCACTTTGAGAGAATATATTTGGTTCAGAAAAATAATATGATAGTTTGTATACTTAGACCAAATGGAGAGAGTGTTTTGTTGATTGGTTTGATGTGATACACATGGTTATTTGATTTCATGTTATAGAACGTTTATTTATATACATATACTGTTATACATGTTTTTTAAAATGTCTTTATTGATTAAGGTATTACATATGTGTCCTTATCCTCCCATTGCCCCTATCCCCCCACTGGTGTCCGTGACCACTGGTTAGGCTTATATGCAGGCATGCAAGTCCTTTGGTTGATCTCTCACCCTTACCCCCACCCTCCCCTGCCTTCCCTCTGAGGTTTCACGGTCTGATCAATGCTTCTCTGTCTCTGGATCTGTTTTTTGTTCATCAGTTTATGTTGTTCATTATAATCCACAAATGAGTGAGATCATGTGACATTTATCTCTCTCTGACTGGCTTATTTCGCTTAGCATAATGCTATATGTACATATGTTTCTTAACTCAAGTATCTTTTGAAAAAGCATATTTGACCATAGGATAAAAATCTCTTAGATTTTTTACCATAATAAAAATAATGGTTATTATACTGCATACAACTAATACATTTTCATCAGGAGGCAGACATTTTGATTCTAACTGAATCAGCAGTTTTTCTCTGGCTCATTAGACAAGTTGCTATACTTGTAGTCTTCGTTAAAAATGGTCCTCTCATGAAATGTGGGCAGAGCTGATCTCTTGCAATAGTCACTTCAAATTATTCAAAATTTATCTGTGACTATTTGATCAGCTCCATCTAGAAAAAAAATAGGTAGTAGGCTAGAAAATGCAAATGTTGAAATTTTAATTACTTATTAAGGCATGTTTAAATGTTTAAATGTAGAATTTGGAATGTTTTGCAAGAAAATTAATAATTGAACACATATCAATATGATATTCTCTCCCCTGGAGCAAGTTCAGGCTCCATAAGTCACACTGCTTCTGTTTATACCTAAGATTCTTTTTTTTTAATTAAAAAATATTTTTTGTCCTTTAGCTTTTTAAAAATATATTTTATTGATTTTTAAATTTTTTTCAGAGAGGAAAGGAGAGGGATAGAGAGTTAGAAACATCAATGAGAAACACCAATCAGCTGCCTTCTGCACACTCCCTACTGGGTATGTGCCCACAACCAAGGTACATGCCCTTGACTGGAATCAAACTTGGGACCCTTCAGTCCTTCAGTCCACTGAGCCATAGTATTTTTGTAGTAAAAACTAGATATAGAAGAAAAAATAGGATGTAATTAAATCATTGTACTATGTAGAAATAAATGTTAAAAATAGATAATCCTAAAAATAGTTGAATGATATAGGAAAATTCTTACCAAAAACATTAAAGGAAAACAAAAACACACAACAAGACAAACATTTTATATACATTGTAGCATGTAAAACTTCATTTTCCTCATGCGATCATACACTTGCACACTTGTTCATATACACATGTGTACATAATCATGTAATATGTGTGTTATATCCTTTCTGAGTATCATTTCCTAGTAGGTTTAATTATCTCAATGTAAAACATATTCTACCCTGACTACACTTTAAAAGAAAGACACATGATGGCTTTCTACTTTTGATTATCCTACGTGTGTTTATATAGATTTAGAAGATTCTTTTTCTACAGATACATAGAACTGGTTTTAATTTCAGTTGTTTACCCAATGAATTTTCCCACCAGAATCAGAAACAAAAAGTGATCTCCTGATATTCATTTAGCAATAAAGCCTCATAAAATATTTTATTTATCTGTATTGTAAGCTAATTTTCCTGAATCTTTTCAATTTTAGGTTTCTTTTCTCATTTTACCAATTCACTTATAGAAGGTTTATTCATTTTTTTCTAGCATTTGTAAAACAAACACACAATTGTAATTTTTCATACCTTAGGGACACGATTACAAAATTTGTCACTTTAGAATCCCACATGGTCTATGAGGTATCTTTCTTCAGTTAAATCATCTCTAATGAATGACAGATAATTTGGTTTGAGAAAAAAAAGCCTCAATTTTGATACGCAAGTTGTAGCTTTACTTTCTATTTATCTTTTACTTAAAAAGAAAGCAAAAATAGCCAGCTGCTTCCCTGGGTCAGAATAAATAAAAGCATCTGTCGGTAAGCTCAGCCTCTTCCTTCCGATTTCTGCCTCAGTGTGTTATTCTTCGCAGGATACTTCTCCGAAGTCCTGGGGTTTGGGTTGGGATTAGTTTACCATCCTAGTTGGAAGCCTTCTGGTGACCTCAAGAGAGATGAAATTACAAGAAAATTCAGAGACAAAGATCCATTAGGTGAAAAGGGATATCAGCTAACGAGTCTCATGTGGTTAAAATAAAACCTGCTACCATGAAATGGATGAGGTCAGATTCTTTTTAGAGTCCTTTTCTATTTCAGTTCAGATTGAAAAGGAAATAGTACAATTCAAGGTACTCTTGAAATGGTCCTTGCAACTCTCAATTTCTAAATGGAGTCAATTTAATACCCATTCCGAAAAACGAAAATCATGCTTCTTTTTCCAATTCTGTGTGAGACATTTTCCTATTCATCGGGGAACAAGAATAAGATGTTTTGTTTTTTTTATCTCTTAGGATTTATATTTAAATGTACATATAGGAAATGAGGATAAGGAGAAATTTAATAAACATATAATTTTAAAAATTAAGTTTAATGTTACATGGGAAATACAAGAAAGATAAGTATCCATACTAATAAAAGGGTAATATGCCAATTAGACCAGTAGTCTTCCGGACATCCTTCTGGACAAAGCCATGGTGGCAGGGGCCGAGGCAGAGGCAGTTAGGGGTGATCAGGCTGGCAGGGGAGAGCAGTGAAGGGCGATCAGCTGGCAGGCAGGTGAGCATTTATGAGCAGTGGTCCTGGATTGCAAAAGGGATGTCCGACTGCTGGTTTAGGGATCAGGCCTAAACTGGCAGTTGGACGTCCCCTGAGGGATCCTGCATTGAAGAGGGTGCAAGCCGGGCTGAGGAAACTACCATGCCCTGCTTGTGCATGGATTTTGTGCACCGGGCCTCTAGGAAAATATATAAGGGGGTTAGGATGTTTTGCAAAGAACATAGACTAGGACAATCCTTCAAAATATGTGCTTCTTGGAAAACTTGGACTAGATCTTCTGAGACTCCTTTGTTTAATAAACTGTATCCCATTGTATGGTTAAAAAGTCCATGTCTAATTATCATTCCAACTCTTTCAATATTCAAGCTAGTCAGATAGTTATTTTCCATTGTCTTAAAAATAAGAATGAAACATTCCTTGAAAGACTAAAATTATTCAAAACGTATATTGTAAGGACATTGATATATGTTTGCCCTTTCAATAAACATGACTTGTTCATCAAGGTCTGATGTCCAAAGATGCTGCTGCTGCTGCTTTTTTGGTACAAAAATAAATAATCCCAACATAAGAATGACAACAGACATACCTCTTCTAGATTGGTAAGCTCTCTCTTTTAATTTTTTAAAAATTGATTTCAGAGAGGAAAGGAGAGAGAGAAACATCAATGATGAGAGAGAATCACTGATCGGCTGCCTCTTGCACACCCCCTACTGGGGATCGAGCCCACAACTCAGGCATGTGCCCTGACTTAGAATCTAACAGTGGCCTTTTGGGTCCATAGATCCATGCTCAACCACTGAGCCATGCCGTCTGGGCCAGAGCTGGTAAACTCCCTATTACAAGGAGCATTACACGCCCTTCTTTGAGTCCCCTGCCCTTGACCTGGTGTGAGTTGGCGGGAGGTGGAGAGGAAGCAAGAATATGATGTGAAAGTATAGATCTTTAAAAAAGTAGATTCAGGGTTAGAAAAATGGAATAACTTTATTATTTTTTTGCTGACTTTATTCTCCTTGTATGCCTGGCTTTTTTGGTGGTTAGTGAAGGGTAGGGAACTAAGTTAAAAACAAAAGGAAACAATTGAAAGGGTAGGAAAACATACAAAAAAAGATCTTTGGAAAGTAGAGGGTAAAAAAGAACATTTGATCTTATACCTATGGAGCTTTGTATCTCAGGAAATGGAAGAAAACCGAGTTTTAAAAATTGGCATGTGATAGTAATTTTTAGGGTTCCAACATGATAGTGTGGTTAGCAGAGCAGAGATGTTTTTAGGGCAGTGAGAGGGTTCTGTGTGACCCATCATGGGATACATGTGATTATACACTTTCAGCCCCATAGCTTGCACAGCATAGGCATGATCACTAATGTGAACTGTGGACTCTGAGTGGTAATGGTACGCCGACGTAGGTGCATCCACTGTAACATGTGTGCCGTCTGACACGGACGCTGATCATGGAGAGGGGGCAGATGGGACCTCTCTGTTCTTTACACCCAACTTTATGGCGAACCCAAAACTGTTCACAAAATGAAGTCTGCTTTGGAGAAATAGGTCGTCCCCGGCCTCGGGCCCTGGTTTCCTCTGTGCCTCTTGGGGGGGCGGTAGTTTGTGGGCATGTGGCTCCAGGCACCCATCCCGGGAGGGGTCCTGTGTCTGCTCCTCCTTTGTGCGTGTGGCTCGCCGGGTCTCCTATTACCATTTGTTGAAAAGAATATATATTTTCCTCTGCCAAAGTGCCTTTGCTTCTTTGCCAAAGTCAGGTGACAGACTGGCCTGACCCGGGTTCCCATTTATTTCCATTTTATGTATCACAGTGAGAATGCACATGCTTCTCAGCTTAATCTATACCGCTCAATTCTCCGGAAAGAAAGCGGCAGCTCACAAAACGTGGTTTCCAATAGTGAGAAACGGACGAGCCCCGGGGAAAAGCGCTGTGAAATCGTGGTGAAGACTCCCTGGAAATGTACACAGTTCCATCACTCCGTGTCATCACTTCATTTAGACACAGAAACTGGGCCACAGAGTACTTCCATGTGGCGTTCCGCGACGTCTGTGGCACCTTTCACGTTTGTTCGAGGGGATTTTTATTTTGTTGATGCTGTCATAGGAATGAATATGATTTTAACACTCGTCTATGCTTCCCGATCTGCACAGAGGAATGCAGCTAATTTCTGTATGTAGCTCTTCCTTCTGAAGACATGCCATAGGAATTGTAATTTATTAACTGAATAGATTATGCATCATTTTGAAATGTTTATGCACTCTGGTCATATGCAGAGAACAACAATTTTACATGTTTGCCTTGATGAATTGCTTTTATTGCATTAATTTGTCTCCCGATACATTATTATGAAAGTGGGACATTTTTATGATTTCCAATGAAAAAGCTTTTAATATGTATCATTTAACATGATCCACTGTAGAATTTTTGTGGATATTCTTCATTAGATGAATAAGGTGTCTTTCTGTTTCTAGTTTGTTAAGTGTTCTTGTCAGAAATGAGTGTTTTACTTTTATTTTTAAAAATTGGTTTCAGAGAGAAGAAGGGAGAGAGGGGTAGAAACATCAATGCTGAGAGAAAAGCATTGCTTGACTGCCTCTTGCACGCCCCCACTGGGGATGAAGCCAGGCCCTGACTGGCAATCAAACCATGACTTCCTGGCTCATAGGTCAATGCTCAGTTACCGAGCCATGCCAGCCAGGCAGAAATGACTGTTCTATATTGTCAATCTCTCTCTCTCTTTCCTCCCCCCCCCTCACCCCCATTTCATTTATTTAGATGGCCATTTGCCTTTTCTTTCCATTTATGTCATAAATTACATAGATTGGCTTTCAAATAAATCTAATCCTTGAATAAAGCATTACACCCACTGTAAGTTAGAATCCCTTTTTATTATGGCCGGATTCTATTTGCAATTAACAAATATGAGCAAATTTAAGTAAACATAAAGTGTTTGCATCCATCTTCCTGAGACACTTGTCACATAAATTGTCTTCCTTCCAGGTTATGTGGGCAGGTGACAGGACCGTCCTCTCTACCCCCGGGGAAGGCTGGGTAAGTTGCCAATGTGTCTCTTTCACGATGTGGCAAAACCAAATTCGATGCTTGCACTTATTTTGTAAATGACAGAAAATTTAAAAAATATATAATTACATTTTCTCTGCTTTGGAAAACTTTGGCAAGTGGCAGGTTTGAAGAAATTCATATTTTGACATCTATGGGTATGAAGTTGTATACAGTGTCATCTTGATATTTGTTTTAATGTCCATGTAATCTATATTGGTAATCTACTTTTTAATTTTCTTAACTGGAAATATGTCTTTTCTTTTTTATTGATCAATTTGGTAGAGATTTATTAATTTTATACACCGTTTCAAAACCAAATTTGTTGTTCTCTCTTTCCTTGTTTTCTATTTCATTAAATTCTGCTGTTGTCTATATTCCATTCTTCTTTTATCTTTAGGCTTAACATTTCTCTTTCTATGGGAGGGTAAATTGCTTATATACTTTTTATTCTTTCTAATATAAGTATGTCCGTACACTTTCTCATAAACAGGTTTGTTTATGTTATACACATGAAGATATTTTTCTGTTCAAAATATATTCAAATTTGTGCTTTGGTGATTGTTTCTTTCAATTGTGGATTATTGGGAAATAGAACACTGAGGTGATTGCAGGTCAGTGATTGCTGCTCTTCAGCCTCCTCCTGTTGCTCCTGGGAAATGTGATTCCAGCCGGAAGGTCTGAGGATTTCTCCTGCGGCTCCGCCTGCCTTGGCAGACTGTGAAGTGCGTTGGGAAAGGTTTTGAATTGGATTCTTCTGAGATGCAGGAACCAACACTCCTGAATCAGGTCACATTTGTGATTTGTTTTTTGTTCTGTAGTCTTACTGGTATTTTCATCTTTGAAGGATTTTTTTCTCTGTACTGCCAAGTGCACTCTCTGAATTTATTATTGTGGATTTGTACATGACTCTTTTGGTTTCTATAACTTTTATGTGTTCTATAGCTAGATTGTTTGGAGTTAGGATTTAGGAGAGTAATAGGTTGCTGTTAGATTATATACTTAACGTTGTAAAATATTCCTTTTAATTTCTAACAACGATTTTGGTATATTTTATGTAAGATGAAAACATTATCATTCTATATGGAATATTTTATTCATTGATGTATCACGTGATCGCTAATATATATGACTCCCAACCTGCCACCTCCTAACTTGAGTTTGCC
Source organism: Pipistrellus hanaki (assembly GCF_964339955.1). Taxonomy (NCBI): domain Eukaryota; kingdom Metazoa; phylum Chordata; class Mammalia; order Chiroptera; family Vespertilionidae; genus Pipistrellus; species Pipistrellus hanaki. The sequence continues at coordinate 86,716,384 of NC_140510.1, forward strand.
TGACCCACCTGTCCCATGGCTCTCTTTCCCCTTTGCTGACGGAATTGACATGTTATTGTTGGAATAGGTGTTCCTCACCCAGGATTTTACTTTTTTTCAGTGTTTTTAATATGAACCTTGTCTTAATATTTTCTAACTGAATCATCAGTATTACTAACTTCCTTCTCGCTCAGTACTGTTAGCATGAAACTTGGTTTTGCAGTTTTCAACCCTAGAAGGTAATACAGTTAGTTATATGTGTGGTAGGTATTCGCTACCTTCACACATATTAGCCCTTTCTAGTGGCTTTTACATTCCTTTTTAATGTCCGTGTTTCCAGGAATATTTTAATTTAGCCTAAAAAATTCACTGTAGGGTTTCCTTTATTGAAGATTTTTTAATGACAAATGCCCTTTTCCCCCATTGGCTGGATATTTATTTTCTCATAGTTGTTGACAGAGTTCTTTCTGTGCATAAATTGTAGATGCAAATTGTTTTTATTTGTTTGCCTAATTATTTTGTTCATCATGGCAAAGTTTGCCATTTTGTTGACTTCTTGCTTTCATCAATTCATTTGAAAAGATTTAAAAAACCAAATCCTGGTTTTAATATTTCCTAGATTTTTAAAGGAATATGCCTTTCTTTTTACCCTGGACACTTTCAAAACATTGTTTTTCTTTGCTTTCATTCTCAGAAATTTCACTGATTGATGTTTTCTTTGGATTCATCATTATAGTTTGCTCAGCTTCCTGAAAATGTGCATATATTTAAAAATAATTATGTTTGTACTTATTTTTCTGTATACTGTATGATTATTTCTCAGGAGATGACTTTGACATCCCATGTTAACAAGAGGTTATAAGACAATCGTGTGCTTTTAAGAGATAGCTGCCAACACTTTTAAATGTAATTTAATTTGGAAAAGACCTTGTAACATGGAGACTGTGTTGGTCCTTTGTTATCACTCTGATTAGCTGATTTAGGCAAAACTCAGATCACAGTGGTTGAGGAGTAATTGGGAAGTGGGGATATCGGGAATGTATTTACAAATTCATGCACAACATTGGGCTGTGAAGAAAAGACTGTACGTGAAGGGGCGGATGCATAGAAAAAATGCCCTGAAATATGAGATAAACATAACCTTGTCGAAAGGTCTGTAATAAATGCGTGTGTGTGTGTGTGTGTGTGTGTGTGTGTGTGTAGGGGCAGTGAAATTGTTTTCAGATTTGCTGTCAGGAAGGTGTGTTAGTCCGCATCACCGTATTTTCTCTGTGAAGTGAAAGGCGAAGTCTTTGGCTAAAAGCCACCGAAGTGTTGGGGTCTTGGCAGAAGCCCTCAGGGAGGCGATTACATGATTTTTATGAAACTTATAAAATGCTGAGCGGGTCCAGGGCCAGTGACTTCTGGGCTTCGTTGAGCCACCAGACGTGGTTTCTGACAGCGTCCCCGGAGTGGTCGGCGTGTCTGCATCGGAGAGCACATTGCGTGTGTAGGGTTCGGTGCTCTCTGCAGTTTCGGCGCCCACTGGGGGTGGGGGATGGGGAGTGGGAGGAGGTGGAATGCATCCCCCTGGAGAAGGGGGACTCGGACATATTTTCAGTCAAATGACTTCAGACCTCACTCTAGGCGGTTGTTTTAGAAAACGCCATTATCTCAGAACTTTATTAGCTTAAAGAGAACTCACACTAATTACCTTACGTGGCTTTTGCCAAATGACTATTTAGCTTGAACAAAACAACAGTATCTTTTTCTGTAAAGAAACCGAAATTATCAGCTCCTTCAAAATGCCCTTTCCCATTGGGCTTAAAGATTCGTATATTTTCCCAAGTCATTCAAATACTGAAAAAGCATGTTTTCTCTCTCAGCCCACGTTCCCACCTGGATTTCATGAAAAGACAAAGAATTGAGTTTGGTGCATCGGAGCTTTAAGTGTGATTTAGGAAAACAAGTCAGAATGAATAACAAGAGCCATCTTTATAAACTCTTACTATTTAGCCAGCTGTTCTCAAACACCTCCTATTTCTCTCCGGTGTTTTGTTCTTGTCAGTGTAATTCCTGGTCAGGTGGGAGGTAGTGGAGAACGGGCCGGTGTGCCGTGTTTTATTGGAAATCCATGCCAATTTATTTGACAAGAGAGTCATGACCTGCATCTCATTCTCCATCAGGTACGTTTAGTTACTCATCAATTTGTGTTTATTCTTTATGGTTCTCACGGCACTGCGCTGTAATCATATAGTAACATGTCTAAGTCCTCTAAATAGGTTAGAAGCTAGTACTTTTCTGCTTCCTCTAGCAGATTGTGACAAATTGGGTAACATATAGCAATTAAATGAACACACACTGAATTGGTAAGTGTTTTTGACAGACTCACTAGCTCACAATGAAATGCTTACGAAGGGTGCAGGTCCATGCTGCATGTATTCACCGGAAAGCAAGGGGGGGGGGGCCATGGTCACATCCCCACAAACGTGCTGCTGTGTCTCTGGCATGTCCTATTGATAACGGTCCATTTGTCCACGGGGAAAATGCAATGGGGAATGGTGATCAAGGAGGAGGTGATTGGAGCGGCCAGGACATGTTAGCCATTAAATTGTCAACTTGTGTGGCACTCACTCCACTGGAACCCCTTCCCCTGGCCAAGCGCTCCCTGTTCACAAAGGGCGTCCAGGCGTGGTTCTGACAGGAGGCCCCGTCTGGCCTTACGGGGGGAGAGGGGAAGGGGCCATAATACTGGGTAGGGAACCATGTGCTGCCCGGTTTGTAGGTTCTGAGGGCACGTGGCTGGGGTTCGAAACCTGGCTCCACCCCTTTCTGCCCCTCCCTGCAGCGTCCATGTCCCCAACTCTAAAGTCGACACAGAAATACCCTTCACCACCTCCTTCATTTTCTTCATGGAAGTACTAAGTGACTAGCACCCAGCTGCCCACCAGGCAGTGCTGGTTGGGAGTTGCTGTTCTCATGTGGTTGGGAAGACTTGTCTTCGTAGATCTGGTCTTCCCTCCTAAACGCAGAGCGGACCACAGGAGAGGGATTAGGACAAATGCTTTAGGGGAGGCCCGGGAGGGCGTGCTGGCATGCATGACTGGAGCGTGGCCATTGATAACGGTCGCTGGACACTGGATGTCTAGGCTAACGGATTCCAAACGGGTTTTGTTCAGAGAGGTTACCTACACATACGTTACCACACAGTCAACAAACACGGCCACTCCTGTAGATTTAAAATGCCTCCTCCGGCCTCGAGAAGCATCCTATTCTGTTTTTATTATTTGTTGATATTTAGAGAGAGAAAGATCGATTTGTTGTTCCACTTCTTTGTGCATTTCTTGGTTATTTCTTCTATGTTCTGATACCTGCCCTGATGGGAGTGAACTCTCAACGTTGGCATATTGGGAAATGCTCCAACCTATTGAGCTATCTGGCCAGGGCCATTACGTCTATAGAACCATGTGCATGCATACATATACATATACACACACACTACACGTACACACACATAACACACATACATACACTACACACACACACTATGCATACACACACCACACACAATACACACACACTACACATACACATGCACACACACACAAAATACACACACACACACTACACACAAAGCCAGACGGTGGCATTTCAAAATACCCATGGTTAATTTTATACAGCATTGGTGTTCTTATGTATGCTGTGTATCCTGGTACCTGAAACCAGCATAAACAGAAATACAAATGAAGAGAGGACTCCAGGGATCAGTGAAATCCCCCTCAGAGGGAGTCTGGAGTTGATGCAATGAAAGATGATTTACGTGTACCTTACTTTACGGTTTTAATTGTTATTATAGTTACTACTGCTGTTACGGAAAGAGATAAAAATAGAAAGGGGAAATGGTAATTATTTCGGGGTTATAAGTGCCACGGAGGGCTACTGCAGGCTTCTACGGAAACCTCAGCCTTAAGCTCCATATATAACGATTCTGGTTCCAGTCCCCGCGCATGTTTTCCTCTGAGTGGCTCTGGGGGCCTCGATTCTGACATGTCCACTGGGGGTAGCATCAGATTCACAGGTCAAAGAAGTACCTAAAAGATACAAACTTTGTGTATCTTTTAAAGTCATAAAAATATGACTTTAGCATATTCAATCCCACCAGCTGGCCTCCCCATCCTGACACTTTAGAGAGCACACACCCGCACCTCAGACAGCAGTCACAGCTCCGGGTGCCACCTGAGCAAGTTCTTTTTTTGTTGTTGTTGTTGTTGTTGTTTTTAATATAAACAGTTACAGCCTTGTTTACATTATTTCTTTTCTGCTGAAAGCTTTAAAATAAATCAATCTCTCTCGGTCCCTCCCTCTCTGTCTCTCCTTCAGTATCCCTCAATGGACACTTTGGATTCAGTCCATAACCTTCAAATGTATTACCTTTAATACCCTTTTTCTTAACTCTTTTGTACTTTCTCATGTTTTCCTGTATAAGCCAAGAATTATTTAAAAATATGACTTTAGCATATTTACACATTAACATAGGAACTATTATCTCTGTGTGTATAAGTTTGATTTCTTAAAATCATTTTATAATTCTATGGGATTTATTGAGACTGTCTTTGTTTCTTATACAATATTTTTACTTTTTTTTAAATATCAATGTTAATATTCTGAGTGTCACAGATATTTGTACAAAGTTTGTATCTTTTAGGTACTTCTTGGTTTTCTTCCACATTTGGTATATTTAATAAATTCATCCAGTATTTTAGAGAGATGGTTGATGAAATATAATTCTTGGCTTTTGTAGGTGTGACTTCTAGAAAAGTTATTTTTAGTGTGACTTTTTAGAACCAATAAGGGCATTTTAAATATATTGAGGGCCCACCTCATAGAATCTTGTGCATTTAGATGTCAGTGCATCCTTTGAGGCAGATTTTCAGCCGTTTTCAGCCTTTTCCGTCTCACAGCACAATGAAGGAATCACTAACATTCTGTGGCGCACCAAATAATATATATATTTTTTGTTGATCTGACAAAAAAGGTATGATTTTGATTCGTTCACACCTGCCAGCTATCGTTGTGTTTCAGTTTTTGTTTTTTTTATCGGATGGTCTAAGGGAGGGGAGGGCAGGGCCTGAGTGAGTAGGCAGGTGTTGCGTGTGGCAAGAATGCGTGTGGCTCACAGGAGCTTTGCCTGTGAGCTGGCATGGGGGCCGCTGACCTGGCTCCTGCCTCACGCACCCGCCGATCCTGCTCTGTGTCCTGACGGGCCCGATCCTGCCTTTCACATGAGCTCTCTGGACTCCCCTCGGGCCTCTGAAAGGACACGATTTCTCAGGTGTCTCAGGGCAAGCTGGGCGTTCGTCTGCCCCCTCCTCTCTCAGGTGAAAGCTCACTGGTTAGCCAGCCTCACGCCCAGCTTCCCCCGCCTCTCCTGATGAGCTGTTCCCACTGTGAGGCTCTGGAATATGAAATCTTCACTCGAAGCATCTTCTGTTTGTTTTGTAACTCATCTCAGTTCTTTGTAACTGTTCCTTTGTAACTCATCTCAGTTCTCTCACATTCTAACGTAAGCAGTAAGAAGCAGCTGAGCTACACCTGCCGCATGAACGTCTGCTTAAGTGATCACCCAGTTTATTATTTATATTGCTGACTTTAAAAATGGGTTTTTATTGCTTCCAGAGAGAAGAAGGGAGAGGGATAGAGAAAGAGAAACACAATTGGACAGGTGCCCCGACCAGGAATCAAACTGTGACCTCCTGGTTCATGGGTTGACACTCAACCATCGAGCCACGCCCGCCAGGCCAGTGTGCATAGTTTTCACCTGGGTTTCACTGAGTAGAAACAATGGATGAAATCACTGGCCGTGTGTGATTTAACCGCAACCTCCATTCCCTCACCCCTTCCCAGGGCTTGGGTGACGGGGCTGAATAGTCCAGTCTCCTGAACAAGTGCTGGGTCTTCCTGGCGTGGCCAGCCCCTCCTGTGAGGCCACCTCCGGGCCCACCTGAGTCACCTGTAACCGTCACCTCATTGTCCGAAGGGGCTTGTAAGGAGCAACAAAAGACACCCCTGTCACCTGGGATGCTGCAAGGGGCCGGGAAGCCCTGGCGGGAAGCAAGGCCGGAGAACACAGCATCCCTCGCTCATCCCAGCGAGTGAGATAACGAGCGAGGTGCTCCAGCGTTCCTTCAACTCTCCTTTCGAGCAGCACTCGTGCGGGAAGATCAGATCGCTGCGGTTCATCAGCCACTCTCGTGCTCCCGAGTCTTCGTTCCACTGTCCCGAATTCAGGCCGTAACGGACATCCCGTCAGCAGGCTTCCATCGCCCGCACGGGCCTCCGTTGTGAAGGCAATGGGTGAGGGAGGTCTGTTAGAAGCTAGTTCACTTTATTTGCTTTATCCTAAACATTTAAATGCTGAGTACATGGTCTTTTCATGCGGAAGAGCGGACGTAGCTCATTCTTTAAAACGGTGGCTCGGTTGGTTGGCAGGTCACTCTGTGCCCATGAAGGCTGTGGGCTCCGCTCCCCGTCAGAGCACGCCCCACACCTTCGGGTTAATTCCCGGTCACAGGGACAATGTGCCAGGCTCAGCGGCGTCCCCAGTAGGTGGGCAAGCAGGCACCGCGCCAGCTGCCGCTGTTTTGTTGGCAGCAGCCGAGCCCTTGGTGTAGGGGCGTCTGTCCCCAAACGGACACGCTCTTTACCAGCTGACTGCTCAGTCTTGAAAATGAAACGTATTTCAATAAACACCTGTCATTGTTCACAGTGTGTGTCTGTATTCTGGGGGGCCCCAATATTTGTGCGCCTGCCTGCTCTGGAGCCTTCTCCATCCCACCCATGTCCAAGCCTTTTGCTTTGCTCCCCAAGTCAGTTTTGTGAGTTTTCCCATTATTTTTCAACTAGAGGCCCGATGGCATAAAATTCGTGCAAGAGTAGGCCTTCCATTTCATTATGGATGTTTCTCTCTAGCTCTCCCACCTCTCTCCTCTCTGAAATCCATAAAATATACATTAAAAATAAATTAAAAAAATAAAAATTTTAAAATGTTGGAAAGAGAAAATGATAAAAATCATTGCAGGTAACATTTTGGAAGTTTTTTTTATGCTTTTCCATTATTCACTTGGTACTGTTCCTTTGCTTTTAACTGTTAAATTATTCAAATGCTCACATTACCAACCTAGCTACCGCTTCATATTGCCAACGTGCGTGTTTCCAGGAAGCACCGTGCCTATTGCTAGCGGTGGGCGTACGCGTTATAACAACGGGCCACTCTGTTTCTCAGGTCAGTTTCTCTAAAGCCCCGAGAAGGAACCACTTAATTAACATGACTCCACAGTCATGTTTTCCACTAGGAAATTCTTACCCGGGAAGATCAAATGTTAGATAGCTTATCTCAGACACTTCACCAATGCCCAGAGACGCAAACCAGAGGGTGTTCAGTTCCCGGGGCACAGGCTCACTGCTCACAGCTGCAGGCTGCTCGGGGGCCTCCTCAGCTCCCGCTAACACCCCCCTCACTCAGTCACCTGCTCATCAGTGACCCCACAGGTGTGGCCCTGTTTCTTTCCTTCTTCTTCTTCCTCTTCTTCTTCCTCTTCTTCTTCCTCTTCTTCTTCCTCTTCTTCTTCCTCTTCTTCTTCCCCTTCTTCTTCTTCCCCTTCTTCTTCTTCTTCTTCTTCTTCTTCTTCTTCTTCTTCTTCTCCTTCTCCTTCTCCTTCTTCTTTTTCTTCTTTTTAAAATATATTTTATTGATTTTTTTACAGAGAGGAAGAGAGAGGGATAGAGAATTAGAAACATCGATGGGAGAGAAACATCAATGAGAGAGAATTATTGATCAGCTGCCTCTTGCACACCCCCACTGGGGATGTGCCCACAACCAAGGTACATGCCTTTGATTGGAATTGAACCCAGGACTTTTCTGTCCACAGGCCGATGCTCCATCCACTGAGCCAAACGGGTTTTGGCAATGGCCCAGTTTCTAACAGCACATCTCCCTGAAGGCCCGCCTTTCCCTGGACCCCACATCTTATACACATACTGCCCTGGCCCCCCTGTGCCAAGGACCTGCTAAGCCGGTCAGGACGGCCCAGCCCTTGTGTGGCCAGCAGCCGATGGACTCTGCTGAGCCCCAGGCCCACGGTGGCAGCTTCTGGCCGGCCTACAGCCCCTGAGCCACGGTGAAGGATGACGGACACACGTTTCTGTGGAAGAGGCTCAGGCACCATTGGCTGTCGCTGCCCAGGGGCCCCGTTCCCCTGCCTCCTCTGGCGTTTAGTGTCCTCCTGGCTTGAACTGAAATGAACCTCCAGATGCTCTCAGCAGGGTGAGCATCCCGGAGAAAGCACCTGCTCCTACAAGACTAAACAGAGAGATTCTAGGAACCCCCCGGGGGGTCAGACCTGCTTGGAGAAGTCAAGGCAGGGGCTGCCGCCTTTGGCAAGGTCCCCCAGAGGCCCCAGCCTTTCGGAGAATCCTCCTGACAGACTTTCCAGCCACACCCCGTGCTTCCCCACAGGGAGCCATTCGGGAGCCATGTCAGGAGCCGCCCTTGCCTCTTAAAACATGTATAAGATTGGGCCCTGGCCAGTGTGGCTCAGTGGATAGAGTGTCGGCCTGTGGGGCACGGGTTCAGTTCTATTCAGGGGCACACTCCTGGGTTGTGGGCTTGACCCCAAGCAGGGGGCGTGCAAGAGGCAGCCGATCCGTGATTCTCTCTCATCATTGATATTTCTCTCTCTCTCCCTTCCTCTCTGAAGTCAATAGAAATAAACATAGAAAGTAAAGAGATGGTGACTGATTTACACGCGGTTCCCACAGCGCAGAGGAGCATCTCTGTGGCGGGTTCGCCCTGCGCGCCGCCCGCCAGACGGGAAACGTATGTTAGGAGACAATCGGGGTGAGGAGGAGCCGCTTTACCCCCCTAACACGATCACTCTGTGTAAAAACACCCGGCGGTGTTTATGAACTCCATCATGTGCAGCATAAGCTCTTTCTTCGCGAGACATAAGGAATTCTGCGAGGAAACGATAAGCAGTGTTTTTGTTCTTTTTTAGAGACCTCATTAGTGTGACTCCGAAAGGAAAACTGTCTAAAATTTAGATTACTTTTATGTGATGTATAATCACATGAAATCTTCAGATGGTAAATCAGGCAAAAGTACCATCTTCTCACTCTCGACAACCTCCTGTATGGTTGTGGGTTTTACGATGGATGAACAGCAGATCAGCGCCCGTGAGAGAATCTAGCCCCGAGTCCGTGCAGCATGCAGCCCTGTGAGACCGCCAGGAGACCGGAGTCTTCACTCAGGCTCTGCACGGCCCCAGCCATTTCATATCAATGCCAGGAAGTGCTTGTCAGTGCGAGTTCAGAAAGGGAAGAGTGGATGTTGGATCTGTGAGTACGTTTGGGGAATTTGAGATCTTAGCAAAATGAAGTCTTCCAGCCACAAGCACAAGATGTCTTTCCACTTATTTGGGTCTTCTTAATTTCTTACAACAAGGTTTTTTTTTGTTTGTTTGTTTGTGTGTGTGTGTGTGTGTGTATGTGTGTGTTTAATAGATTTAAGTGTCTAAATCTTTCATTTTCTTTATTAAATTTATTTCTAAGGGTCTTAGTGTTTTTTTAAGCTATTGTAAATAGGACTATTTTATTTAATTTTGGGTTGTTCATTGACAATCTTGTTGAATTCATTTATTATCTAGTTTTCCCACAGATTACTTAGGATTTACTACATAGGAGTTCATGTGGGTGAATAGAACGTTTTATTTTCTTCTGCCTTTTATTTATTTCCCTGACCCATTTCCCCATCTCAAACCTTCAATAGGATGTTGAGAAGAAATGGCAGAGGAGAACATTCTATTTGGTTCTGGATCCTAGGCGGAAATCTTTCCATCTTTCCCATTAAGTATGATGCTGGGGACGAGTTTTCATAAGTATTTTTGCCAGGTTGAAAAGTTTTACTTTATTTTTAGTTTGCTTCATTTCAGTATATTTTTATCATGAAATAGGTGTTGGAGTTTGTCAAATGCTTTTTTTTGTTTTGTTAGCATTGATTGAGATGATTATTACTGATTTTTTTCCATTTTATTAATGTGGTGTAGTAATTGATTTTTAGGTTGATTTTTTTAGGTTGAAGTAATCTTGTAATCCTCTTGAAACTCACGTGGTCATGGGGTATAGTTTTTTTAAAATATATTTTATTGATTTTTCACAGAGAGGAAGAGGGAGGGATAGAGAGCTAGAAACACCAATGAGAGAGAATCATAGATCAGCTGCCTCCTGCACACACCCCACCGGGGATGTGCCCGCAACCAAGGTACATGCCCTTGACCGGACTCGAACTGGGGACCCCTCAGTCCGGAGGCTGACACTCTATTCACTGAGCCAAACCAGTTTTGGCAGTGGTATAGTTTTTATAGATACTGTACACATTGCTGGGTTTGAAGTTCTGTTGTAGTTTTTTTGTTTTTGTTTTTGTTTTTGTGGGTTTGTTTTTTTGGATATTGTTGTTTTCTTGCTTCTTTATTCCTAAGGGATATTGTTCTATAGTTGTAGTGTTCATTGCTTTTGTCTGCTGTTTAGAGGTAATCCTAGCCTCATCGCAAGATGTTAGAGTGAACCTTTATGTAAAGCATGAACTTTAGTTAGTACTAATGCATCAATGTTGGTCTGTCAGTTGTAGCAAATGTTCTATATGACTTCACTACGTCAGTAATAAGTAACTCTATGCCAGGTTGGTGCGGGTAGAGAGTGTGTTGGGATTCTGTTTACTGCTTGGTCAATTTTTCTGTAAACTTAAAACTGGTGTAAAATAAAGTTCATTATTTAGGAAAATCTACTGATCATTGTTAGAAGTATTCCCAACGTTTACATTTCATTCTATTGGTTTATATATTTATCCTTTCACCAATATCACCCGATCTTGGCTGATAGTGTTGTAATAATCTTGAAATAAACTAGTGTGCGATCTAAAACTTTTTTCTTTTTCAGAATCATTTTGGCTATTCCTGTTTCCTCACCTTTTGAGGAAAAATTATAGATTCAGCTTGCCAATTTCTGCAAAATAGGTTTGTGGTATTTTCTGAGAGTTTTTGTTTTAATGAAAAAAATATATATATATTTTTTGCCAAAGTGATATACACATTAACAGCATGAAGTTTTAAATAAGTATTCATTAATTTAGAGATGCAAAACAAATTAACTACCGGTACTTATCTAATAAATAGTAGGCCACACAAATTAACTACCAATACAGAAAAGAGTGAAGGTGAGACACAGAATTTTAATACATGCGTGTTCCTCTCCGAAGTTCACAGTAGACGCTTTGCTGAGTGGGTAGAATGATACAGCTGTTCGATCCTTGCTCAGTTGTACACACGTGTGTTTTAAATAATCCATTCTTGAATTCGTTTCAAAAGCAGTTGTTGCTAGCTTAGCCAGATTGTCTGTTAGTACAATAGAAATAAAAATAAGTACAATTTTTAGTTACACTAATGTGCCAGACCTCATTCATCGCCCCTTCCCCCCATCAAACACGCACACACAACACGCACACACAACACACACACACACACACACACACACAGGCACGCACACAGGCACGCACACAGGCACGCAGCTTGTGTGTGTGATGATGGTGTACAGCGGGGAGGAAAGCCCAGTTTGCAGGGAGCACAGTTCCCCCTAAAGGATCAAACTGCCCGTGGGACCTGGTGACCTTCCTCCGGCGTTTTCTATCCTGCTTCCTGGAAAGAAACGGAAATTAGTCATTGGGAAATTGGCGCCACTACATCTTTTCTAAAAATATATATATTTTATTGATTTTTTTACAGAGAGGAAGGGAGAGAGATAGAGAGCTAGAAACATCAATGAGAGAGAAACATTGATCAGCTGCCTCTTGCACACCCCCCACTGGGGATGCGCCCGCAACCAAGGTACATGCCCTTGACCGGAATCGAACCTGGGACCCTTCAGTCCGCAGGCCAATGCTCTATCCACTGAACCACACCAGTTAGGGCAGTGCCACTACATCTTTTCAGTTGGTTTTAATCCCAGTTCTTAACGGACTACGTCTCTACCATCGATGCTTCAGGCGGGGATGACAGGCCCTCTCCGATGGGACTGACCGGAGGCAGTGGGCCTGAGAGTTGATGGGGAAGGAATGAGAGATTTGTGCACCTGGAGCAGCATAAGGTAGTCCTTGAAAACGGGAAGCCCACCAGTTAGCCAAGGTCGCCTAAAAATCATTATACGGTAGCTTTCCTTTATAACTGCCAATCACACAAACATTTTATTCCCTGGTTATTTGCATGGAGAAATTTATCTTTGGAAACATTTATCTTATAAATGTATTTGACATTTGAAGTTAAACGGCTCTGACGAAGATGAGTTATGAAGCTCCTAGTGAGGAGGCAGCTATTTTTAAGGAAAAGGGGACATGGAGACATCACTGAGCCTTCCACGTGGCTGTATGACGGTTCCTGAGTGAAGGGAGGCGCCTGGCAGACATGGTCATTTATTTATTCCTCCGGCGGGAAGCGGTCCTCAGGGGCTGTTGGGCTCAGAGGGAAGCGACACCGATTTTCTGCCAGAATCGATGCTTCCAGATGCTCCCTCACCGCCAGTGGCCGTGAGGAAAGACACCTGGGGGGCCTTCCACGTCAGTGGTGAGAGTCACCGCTGATCCTATGAAGGAGCTCATTCCTGCCGGCACCAGCACCACCCCGTCGAGGGGGACTATTGGTTACATCACACACAATCATGTGGGCATTATCTTTTTTAAAAATATATATTTTGCCGAAACCAGTTTGGCTCAGTGGATAGAGCGTTGGCCTATGGACTGAAATGTCCCAGGTTTTATTCCGGTCAAGGGCATGTGCCTTGGTTGCGGGCACATTCCCAGTAGGGGGTGTGCAAGAGGCAGCTGATCCATGTTTCTCTCTCATCGATGTTTCTAACTCTCTATCCCTCTCTCTTCCTCTCTGTAAAAAAAAATCAATAAAAAATATTATATATATACATTCACTTTTTTATGAGTCAATAAAATATATTCCAACAGAGAGGAAGGGAGAGGGATAGAGAGCTAGAAACATCGATGAGAGAGAAACATCGATCAGCTGCCTCCTGCATGCCCCACCTGGGGATGTGCCCACAACCAAGGTACATGCTCTTGACCGGAATCAAACCCGGGACCCTTTGGTCTGCAGGCCGACGCTCTATCACTGAGCCAAACTGGTTAGGGCATGGGATTATCTTTTTAAAAGTAGGTTTTAATTTTAAAATTCAGGTGTGTGTGTGTGTTTAACTTGCAGGGATTGTCAGGGAACAGCAGCATGGGGGTAGTCCGGGCCCGAGCCCGAGTGCCCAGGCCTGCTGACCCAGCTGGCAGCTGAGGCCCGGCCCGCAGTCCTGTGCTGCGCATGGGCAGTCTGGGAGTCTGGGGGTGGGTGCCCGGTCACAGCCTCACCCGTTACCAGCCTCTGAGACACACTGTTTTCTCCTAATTAAGTGAAAATGGCTCCAAGGCATTTTCAGTCACAACCTCAGCTAACATCCTCATTCCAATACATTGCTATTTAATTGCTTTAGGAGACTTTATTCAATGGATTAATTCAGCAGGAAACGCATCCTTGAAGGAACTCATTGTGCGTGATTTGCTATGTGTTCTCTTACCTAACACAGCTCAGATTTTAGTAATTTTTGGTAAAAAAAAAAAAAAAAAGATCCTATACTTGTCTTTAGTCATATCACATATAAGAATAATCCATGTGTACCATGCATGTCTGCTTTAGAAAAGCTAACGGAAAAAGAAAAGGAAACTCCCTTTGAAGCTCTCCTGGGGAGAGGGCAGTGACTGGTATCATAACCCCTGCCTTTTTATTTTTATTCTCATAAAGGAGACCCATGAAATTAGCCACCGGGTATTGCAGAGCTTCAAGGGAGCGTTGTATTCGTGTCAGCTTCTTCCAGGATCAGGCAGAGTGGGTTTGGGGAGAGAACTCAATGGCCATGAACTCTGAGCAGACGAGGAAGCAGTCCTGGGAGGACTCATGAGGAATGGGAGGTGGCACCATAATTAAAGGCAGAAACCTGTGAATGTAAGAGAGGCAGTAAGACCATGTGTCAGCTCCACTATCAGGAGTGGTCAGGAGGCAGAAGTGAATTTTGGGGTGACACTGGCTAATGGAATTATGCAGAACTCAGGGGTACAGTGCTATAACCCAGCACCTGCATGCTGTACTTGCATGCTGTCCTGTGTGCTCACCTAAGTCAAGCCTCCTTCCATCGCCATTAGCCCCTTCACCCTTCCCCTCTCCCCCTTCCCCTCTGGTAATCACCACACTGCTGTGTGTCCATGAGGGTTTTCCTATTCTTTTCTGCTTCATCCCTTCACCTTTTATCACCAGCTCCTTTACCACCGCCCCCACCGGCCCCTCTGACTGCTGTCAGTCCTGCCAGTCTGTTCTCTGTGTCTGTGGGTCTGTTTCTGTTCTGTCAGTTTATTCTGTTCATTTGGCTCCACGTGTAACCCTGGACCCCGCACGGCACCTGGCAGCTCCGGCCCCTCTTGCTGCGGCCGGCACATGCCACGCAGCCCGGGGATGCCGGCTGAGCTGTGCCCTCGTTCTCCTCCGTGTGTCACAGGCGACACCGTTACCAAGTCAGCAATTCCTCAGAGCCTGGCCCTCAGGCCGCGCTGTGATGCTCTAAATGGAATTCTGGTCCCGCTGCTGTGCTCGCCCTGCGCTCCTCGCTGTGAGAGGGACAGGAGCGCTGAGAGTGCAGACGGGAACCCCTCCTGTGCGTGTTGAGAGCGCCTTCGTTCAGCCTCCCTGGAGGAGGGTCACCCCCTGGAGGAGGGTCGCCCCCCTGGAGGAGGGTCACCCCCTGGAGGAGGGTCACCCCCTGGAGGAGGGTCACCCCCTGGAGGAGGGTCGCCCCCTGGAGGAGGGTCGCCCCCTGGAGGAGGGTCACTTCCCTGGAGGAGGGTCGCCCCCCTGGAGGAGGGTCACTTCCCTGGAGGAGGGTCGCCCCCCTGGAAGAGGGTCGCCCCCTGGAGGAGGGTCACCCCCTGGAGGAGGGTCGCCCCCTGGAGGAGGGTCACTTCCCTGGAGGAGGGTCGCCCCCCTGGAAGAGGGTCGCCCCCTGGAGGAGGGTCACCCCCTGGAGGAGGGTCACCCCCTGGAGGAGGGTCACCCCCTGGAGGAGGGTCGCCCCCTGGAGGAGGGTCACCCCCCTGGAGGAGGGTCACCCCCTGGAGGAGGGTCGCCCCCTGGAGGAGGGTCACTCCCCTGGAGGAGGGTCACCTCCCTGGAGGAGGGTCGCCCCCTGGAGGAGGGTCACCCCCTGGAGGAGGGTCACCCCCTGGAGGAGGGTCACCCCCTGGAGGAGGGTCGCCCCCTGGAGGAGGGTCACTTCCCTGGAGGAGGGTCGCCCCCTGGAAGAGGGTCGCCCCCTGGAGGAGGGTCGCCCCCTGGAGGAGGGTCACCCCCTGGAGGAGGGTCGCCCCCTGGAGGAGGGTCACCCCCTGGAGGAGGGTCGCCCCCTGGAGGAGGGTCGCCCCCGGGTCCAGGACCCTCACCTCTTAGCCCGGGACCTCGCAGCGCCGGCCTCCACAGGGCTCCGTGGGAGGCTGCAGGAGGCCGTCTCCTCCAAAGATTTCGAACCGCAGCCTGTCCGTCTCCGCAGACGCTTCTGCATCACCTGAGCAATTACGCTACATGAGTTAAACGGTGCCGCCTGAGCCAGAGGCGTGTGTGAATCCTCCCCTCGTTTTCAGCGTGTCCGTGCAGGGTGATCACACGCACTGGGCCGCACATGCGGGCAGGGACAGTGCGGCAGGTGCGGGTCCGTGCGCACCTGGGAACCGGCCCGCAGTCCTGTACCCGCCTGGGCCGCCCCCAGAGCTCATTCTCTCATTCTCCCCCCCCCCCACACCTCCATTCCACCTCCTCCCCACGCTTCTGCTGGGGGGGGGGGGGGAGTCCTTTGGAACCCACAGGCTGCACCTAAGGGACTGGCTTCCTCCAATAACACAGCCCAGAGTGTGATACCAACTCACCCCTCACTGCCCACCCTGCGCCCTGGGCGCCAGCGGCTCAGCCCGCCACCGCCCTGTGTGCACCCTGTGAGGGCAGACCCAGCGTGGGCGCTCAGGCCGAGGCCTCGGCGGGAACGTGAGCTCACCGGCTGGGGCACGGGGTGCCGGGCGGTGGCGGGTGTCTGGAGCCTGATGAGAACCCCTGGCCTGTTTCCTAACGTGGCTGAACGGGGTGCAAGGTCCCTCCCCATTCCCGCCCCTGGGCCCTCGGCTTTTCCCGACCGGCCGCTCCAACAGGGGTGCTGTGCTGTGGGTTCAAGCCTCCTGACCGTCCATGCACTTTATCGTCTTTGGTGAAGTGTATGTTTATTGTTTATTTTTAAATCTTTTTATATATATATTTTATTGATTTTTTTACAGAGAGGAAGGGAGAGAGAGAGTTAGAAACATCGATGAGAGAGAAACATTGAACAGCTGCCTCTTGCATACCCTCTACTGGGGATGTGCCCGCAACCAAGGTACATGCCCTTGACTGGAATCGAACCCGGGACCCTTCAGTCTGCAGACAGATGCTCTATCCACTGAGCTACACCGTATTAGGGCAATATCATATTTTTGTTAGTAAATATTTTTTGTGTGCATATATATATACATATATGTGCATATATGTATATTTATATTCCGTCAACTTTTAATGCTACACTACTTGAACATTTTTATTTGAACCACTAGTGAAGTGCAGTTATCTAGGGTTTTAATATATTCACCCACACTTTATTTACACGGATCCTTCAGGATATAATCTTGTTACTTGAGGCTGCTTCCGATTAAAACTTGGCTCATGGGTTTAAGCTTTATGCTCATTTTATTTTCAAATTATTTAAATTCACATGTCTGCCTTTGATTTAGAGATCAATAACGTGAAACCTGATGGCTTTAGCTGACTCTCAGTATTCTCTGGATAGAATCTGCTTTGTGGAAAACACACTTCGGTAGGTATTTAGGTTTTAATGTGGGTATATTGAAGTAAAAATGCCTCGGAAATCTGTTCAGATTTTTAAACATCAGAATTTATTATGGAGCAGATGCAATGGGTAATGTTATTTCTGCTCTCAGCTCAGCGTTGGCAGCACATCGGGGTGCTGTGATGCACAGTTAACCAGGTTATTTTCTCCGTTTCACATTTTGACTCTTCCTAAATACTCGGGCTGCAGATAATGTATTTAAAGGTATTGACTCTGGGGCATAGTGAGATTATTTTGAAAAGCGTAGTAGGCCAACAGCATAAATCACATGTGTTAAAAATCAAACACATTGCTATGTCATATGTATGACTTTAAAGAGTGGAAATATTGTGTTAATATCTGAGACTCATATTTATATTCGCAGAAAACCCCCCCCACCATGATTCTTGCTTTCCTGTAGTTTGAGTCCTGTGTGGTTTCCTCTCTGTACCCACCACATGCCATCCTTTCCCTGCCCCCTGACTCCTGCATGCATGATTTTATGTGAGCGTCACAGAGTGTGCGATGTAGAATTGGGTTTAGGTTATTATGTTATCCCCTGTGACATGGGAAGCAGGGGTAGAAAGCTTAAGGAGCTGCCGAACATGTCTGGCAAATGGGCAGCTAGTGGGGCTGGAATTCAGGCCCCGAGGCGGCTGCTTTGTGTTGTTTTCCCGCGGGAAATGCTTTTCCATCGGCAGGTGTCATGTTGGTCAGAAGCAGGCCGAGCTCCAAGTAAGTGAGGGATCTGGCTTCGGGTCACGTGTGAAGAGGCCCGCGAACTGCACTGACAGTTGCTGAACATCATATTCGTTTGAACGGGGTCACGCGTCATGAAGAGACCATGTTTCTCACGTGTCTCTCATGTGTTTCTCGTGTGTTCCTTGTGTCCACGGCGGCTGCTTGCTGACTTGGATGGGGACGGGGTGTCCGGGCCTGTGCCGCGCTCCCCCTGGGCCGAAGGAGAGGGGCTCTGAGCGCCTCCCGGGGCTGCCGTCCGGCTGCCGTCCGGCGCGGCCGGCGGAGGAGGGCCGCCTCTGTCTGAGTCACGGTGGCCGTGCACGGCGGCTGTCAGTGCGGAGCGGAGGCCGGGTGGACCCAGCACAGCCAGGGCCTGCGAGCAGGGTGAACCGTCCTCCTCACATCCTTCTGTCTTAGATCGGGGCCGCCACACAGCTCAGTGGAGCTCAAAATTGCAGCTGAGAAGCGAGCAGCTACCCACCCCCCACCCCCCTGGGAACTGTGTGGGAAACAGACTGAAAAATTAGTTTCTCAGCAGTGACACGTTGTCAAGACATTATGCTCATGAAAAGATCCAAAGTGCATTCCTCTCAAAATAAAGAGTGTGTATAATAACTCTATATTAACATATGTTAAACTTTAAAGGAAATGTTTTTTAAAATTGGAACAAGCATACATGTTTTTTCATTTGGAGTTTTAAAATATATTGTATTGATTTCAAAGAGGAAGGGAGAGGGCGAGAGAGAGAGACATCAATGATGAGAGAGAGTCATGCGTTGGCTGCCTCACACTGGAATTGAGCCCAAAACCCGGGCATGTGCCCTGATCGGGAATCGAACCGTGAACTCCTGGTTCGTAGGTCAATGCTCAGCCACTGAGCCACACTGGCCGGGCTCATTTGGATTTATCAGTTTCATAAGCTAGCTAAAATCTATATAAAAGTTTTAAGACAAATTGACTTCAATGCCAACTACAGTGACAGGGGCCACTTTTTTATTTTATTTTTTAAGCTGCTGTGTTGCAGTGGATATCCATGGGTGTGTGAAACACAGCTAATTTGTCAAGACATACATTTAAGATCATCTTTTAAAAAACAAATTCCGAAGCCAAGGCTGGGAGATAAACTAGGAAAACGGATGGTGTCTCACTTACTATGTTAGGCTCTGAGGCAAGAAGGTAATCTAGGAATCGGTTCCATTTTTACAAGAAAAAAAATAATTCATGTATATTTACATTTTTGGAGTTTCTTGTTTACTGACTTTTAAAAAAAGAGATTAGATGCTTCTGGCAGCACAGAGACCCTCTGTGCTGATGAAGGGAGCAGCACCACATGATCCCCCCCACACACTTTTACATTTCCTCGACCAGCATAGCGGGTGCTGGCAGTGTGGCCACGGGCTGGTGTGGGCCAATAGGGGGTGCACGCCTGCGGGGAGGGACAGGGCAGAGAAGCGGTGGGGCCCATGGCCAGCCAGCGCCGCTGTAGCTGCCAGTGACAACCACAACCATTCCTCCGGAGGCGGACCCCGGGAGGAGAGGGTGAGCCAGCTGGTCACACTCAGGCCGAGTCCTCTGGGCTCATCTCCAGGAGCCGCATGGGCCATGTCGCTAGGAATCAGGGAGTCACTGTGCTCGGTCCCAGGTGTAGATGGAGGCGGGAGCAGCCTGAGTCAGGGGCTGTTGTAAGGATAAAAACGGGTTCACAGATAGGACACCCTCATACAGTGCCTGCATGGTGTCCGCATTATATCAGTATCAGAGCGTGATATCATTATATCATTATATTATTATCCCATTAAAACCGCACTCCAAGCAGCCATCCTGTTCTTTAAACAGAAATGCCGATGGGTGCTCCCAGCAGAGGAGGCGCATGTGTGTGCTGTGTTAGGACCGTGCCCGCTGCTCCAGACCCCGGGAGGGTGCCTCTGATGGGTGGAAAGTGCCAAGGAACGGCTTCTCCGAGGCCATGCTCCGGCAAAGCTGACGTTCCGCACACACATGCACACACACACACGCACATGCACACGCACAGTATGGCCACAGCAATATCCAGGGCCACAGGCAGATGGTAGGTGAGGAAGCATAAGCAGCGCAGAGGCCTATGGGAGCAGAGGGTGTGGGCACAGCTACTGTGGGGGAACTAATCAGAGAAGACGCCTCCACACTCCTCGCAGAGAAGCAGTTGAAATGCCGTGGGCCCTGCTGGCCTGTCCATCGCCCGCCGGCCGTACAGACAGACCCAGGCCAGCAGCGTCACAGCATTGGCAATGGCTTCAGGCCTGGAACCGGAGACCCTGTCTTCTTCCTCCTCCTCCTTTTCCTCATCCTTCTCCTCCTTTTTTTGAGGTGGATGGAAAGGAAATAGCATTTTGTTTTGGAGGAATAACAGTTTTCCTACTGCTCTTCTTGGTTCTTGGCTAATATTCCTCCCCTTCCCCCCAACCCTGGAACAAAAGACATTGACAGGAGAAGAACAGACAGAAGTTTCATAACATGTGCGGCTCCTCCGTAAGCATGAGTCGTGTCTAGGAAAACAGTATCTCCCTGAAATGGCCCACGCCACCCCTCAGCAACCTCTCCAGCTGCGGGCACATGTGGGGGAGGGAGGGACCAGGTTACAGGAGGTCACAGGCAGAGCCCAGCACATGGAGCCTGCCTCTCCCTGGGTCCAGTTCTGAAGATTCTCTCCCCCTCCCCTTCCTGGCACTGAGTGGGAGACAGCTCACCAGTAGACGCTTTTCTTTTAAACACACATTTTTCTTACCGAAGGTTGACTCCTGCTGGTTTTCATGGCGTTTCCTGAGTCTGTAGCTCTTACAAATGTCACCTTAAGACCATTCTCCTACAAAAAGGCATGTTCTGAAGGGACAGAGCCTGCCCCTGCCAGCTGCACACAGTCCTGGTGCTTCGGAGGAAGGCAGCAGCGCCCTCTAGGGCTTCCCCGTGGAAGTCTGACTGCAGGTGAAGCCTCCTGAGGTTGCTTCAGACATCCCCGCCCTGAGCACCAGGGCCTGGCAGGCACACTCCCAACTCCCCGGCTGGGAACCGAGCAGAGCTGGACGGAGGTTTAATGAGGCCAGGCTTTCTGAGACGCAAAAGTCGCAAATAGCTCTGACTTTTGGAATATTAGAATTAGATATTGGCCTGGCTGGTGTGGCTCGGTGGGAGAGCATCAATCTAGGAACCAGGAGGTCACAGTTCAATTCCCGGTCAGGGCACATGCCCGGGTTGTAGGCTCGATCTCCGGTGTGGGCCGTGCAGGAGGCAGCTGATCAGTGATTCTCTCTCTTCATTGATGTTTCTATCTCCCTCTCCCTCTCTTTCTCTGAAATTAATAAGAACGTATTTTTAAAAAATTAGATATTGAATTCTGTTCTGATTTCAAGTACAAAGGTCTCATATAACATTTATCAACAAAAATCAATATACTAATCAATATTCTTAATCTACACCATTCTCCCTGGAAGTCCTCCTCCGTATTTGATAAGCTCACAATTAGTGTGTATTAGTCAAAATGGTGTTCTCAGTTCTTAGCAACCCGTACGATATTTTTAAAGGCAAGTTTTAGTCTAGTTGAGTTTCACTGAAATACTAATCCCGATGGGACCGCTGCTCAGGCTCCTCAGCTCACACCAGTGCTGCTGGGTGCGGACAGGAACTCCGGACAAAGGCAGGGAACTATTATCCGGCCTCTCCCTGGCTGCCTGCTTCTCAGGAAAAACAAATCTGTGCTTCCTGTTTCATTGTCTACTTCAGTAAACTGCAAACACTCATCAAAATCCAACCACAGCTTCTTCCAAAGCTTGTATACCCTGAGACAATCCTTCAGTGATTCATTTCCCTAAAAAAAAAAAAACAGCGCCAACATGACAATTTCATGCTAAAGAGTGAGGCATACTGTGTTTGACTCATTGGCGACGTTTCTGTGAATTACGTTTGGCATTTGTGCCTGTTTATGGAGGAGAAGAACCGTGAAAAAGGGAAATGAACTGGGCAAGGGGGCCCAGGTTTCCTGTGGATCAGAACAAAAATGGAAAACAGATCACATGAGGTGTGCCGGGTGTGTGGCGCTGGAGCTGATGCTGAGGTGACTGGGGAGGAACGTGATGAGAAGTCATTTGGGTGAAAAGGTGGGCCGCTCCGTTCTCCGGGCCTCTGGCCCCGGCAGCTCACGGCCCTACATCTGTCAGAGGCCACGCTCCCCCGGACGTGATGTGTGAGCAGATGGAGCAGCCTGTCCGCCAGCGAAATTAACAACGCATCGCCGTGCATATTAGTTCGTTCTAGTTTTCATAATTTTTCCCAGCGGCATCTAAAACCCAAATTACGTGTGTTGTCTGAGAGAGAGGGGGTGGGGGAGAGAGAGAGAGACTAGGAAAATGCTGAACTCAAAATACCTTGGCTGGAACCCTGGCCAACGCGAAAGGTTTTGAAAAACTAGTTGATGTGTAAAGGGTGCTCTTTAAAACTGGGCCTGAGTCCCACACGGCTGATCACGTGTGTGTGGAAGGGCAGCCCATCACAGGTGTGTGAAAGTGCAGCCCAACATGTGGGTATGGAAGGGCAGCCCATCACATTAAATTAACATTATAATTTACAAAGATTTCCTTCATGAAGAAATTTATGACCCCTTTTACACAAATATATATTATTCATAATTTTCTGTAGTAGAAATCAGATGTTGTTTAATTTTTTTAAATTAACATTTTAATATATTTCTACTACGTGACTCAGACGCAGCATGCACCCGGCCAAGAGAAGGTTCAGGGCTGGTCTGGGTTCTGGTGGTCACTCACAACCTTCATGCATAAGCTTTTGTGAAAGGGACACGTTCTCCAACATTATAAATGAGTTCTAGGATTCCCTGCCCTGACTACACGCTAAGGCAGGCACTCCTAACAGCTTTGGCCAGATGGGATGTGGATATTCAGACATGGAAGGAACCCAGAGAGCCAGCTCTAACTCGGAGCAGGTGAAGCGCACTGTCCAGCAATAGCATAGAGTGTGTGCACACCGCCCCCCCCCCCCTAAAGTCTAGATTGTGGTAAAAGGGCCGCACAGACGGAACGTTTTGACCATCACAGGGACACACTCTCTCTCACGAGAGGATGTACAAGTCCCTAAAATGACCCCATAGCTGGACCTTGGAGACACATTTGATCTCACACAGCTTCAGGAGAGTCTTGTCAAACAAGTTGCCTGGATACAACTTCAAGTCAGATTCCCCTTTCTCTGAGAACATTACTGTAAATTAATGTAAATCCCGGCAGTGAACACAGGACTGATCGTTGTTTCCACGCCACAGTTTATCACTTTGTATTTGTCACAACCACGCTTGCTATGCCGTTTTAAACTGCTCCTGCTCTTCACAGTTAATAAATCACCAGGAGTGGCAGAGTGAGAACTGAGTGGTGTCTCCAACATCCTTCAGAAATGACGCCTGCCTGGCGCTGCGCGTTCATTTGTGCACCCTGGGAGTTCCTGTGCTTCTTGGCGTTGCTTCGATCGGTTGCCTTGAAGACAGTCTCCCTGTCAGGGCTGCTGCTCCGCCCGCCCCCGTGGCTGTAGGAATGTGGGACCTGATCCATCTTGTCTTGGGGCGCAGCTGCTCCCGAACAGTGGGACCCAGGAAGGCGAGGCGGGAAGAGGAAGCGACGTTGGCACCCCGGACGGAGGCGCCCACAGCCCAGGGCCGGGTCTGCACCAGGTGCCAGGTGGGTGGTACCCGACAAGTGACAGCCTCCGTGTGCTCACAGTTGGCAAGCACGCAGTCCCAATGCGTGCCAATGTCAACACCCACATTTCTGCTTTATTTTCGCCTTCCTCATTTCTTTATCAGAATTAGAACTTTCTGGTTATTTTTATTTCATTTATTTTTTATTTAAAAATATATTCATTGATTTCAGAGAAGAAGGGAGAGGGAAAGAGAAAGATAGACACATCCGTGATGAGAGAGAAGCACAGATCGGCTGCCTCCTGGTCACCCCACACTAGGGATCCAGCCTGTGACCGGGGCCTGTGCCCTGACCAGGAATCGAGCCATGACCTCCTGGTTCATAGGTCAATGCTCAACTACTGAGCCACGCCGGCCCGGCATTCTGGTGGTTATTTTTAAAACACTATTGATATTGTGCAACTAGACAGCAAACTAACGACGATCATACTTCATGGAACACCAGGAACAGAGTAGATTTCAGGTTTCTCATCACACAAGAAAGTGGGAATTTTGTGAGATAATGTATTAAGTAGCGTGGCTGTAGTTATCATTTCACTGTGTATATCAAAACATCTTGTACACCTCAAATATACGCAGTTTTTATTTTAAAATATAAAAATGAAAAAGAACCAACTAATGATATACTTATATAAAAATTAAAAGTTACAATAAAGAAAAAGTAGCTATAAGTTTAGCTTTTATTTCAGTTGAGTGTATATGTTGATACAAATTGCATTATATTTTGATGTTTTTCCAATACTATAGGGTAGCATTTGTGATAATATCTTCTAAAGAAAATCTCTGCTAGATATATTGAAGAACTGTTTTTAAAATATGAGATTATCCTATTTAATATATTTGATATGGAAATTTTATAACCATATAGTTTATTGCACAGCTAGATTACCAAGATTGTAGTTAAAGTTTATATTTGAAGACTATAAAAGAACCACGACTAAGAGTTATGAGAATTAGAAGTTTCAAAACAGGAACATGGGTTAGGAGAGAATGAAAGAGATTGTTCAATCCTAGTGAATCAAAGAAACAGAATCAATGTCACAACCCAGTGAGCTGCAGCGAAATTTTCTCTCCATCTTAAATGTTTGTAAAAGTATAAATTGCTGAGGATTTTAAAGAAAACATTCCATTCATCCAATCCCACCCCTCACAAAAACTAATGATACATTTTTTAATTAATAATTTAATTTCTATGAAATTTTATGACAGAAATATAATGGAATCTAATAAAACATGAGAAAGTTACATCAGTGAAAATTTTGTAGTGACATGGGAAAAGCAAGGTGAAATATGTTTATGTATTTCAAATAAAAATATGTTCATATCATGAGTTAAAACCATCGGTAAAGTAGGTTAGGTTGGTCAAAAAATACTAACTCCCAGTTATAAGTAATTCCTGCCCTGGCCAGTTTTGCTCAGTGGCTAGAGCATCGGCCTATGGACTGAAGGGTCCCAGGTTTGATTCCAGTCAAGGGCACATGCCCAGGTTGCAAGCTTGATCCCCAGTAGGGGGCATGCAGGAGGCAGCCAATCAATGACACACACACTCTCTCTCTCTCATTATTGATATTTCTATCTCTCTCTCCCTCTTCCTTCCTCTCTGAAATCAATAAAAGCAAATTTAAGAGATAAGTAAATCCAGGGGGTATAATATACAGCTTGTTGACTAACCTATATGCTAATATGCAAATTGTCCCCTCCACCAGGAGTTCGACCAGGTGGCAGGGCCAGCCAGCCAACTCCCCCCAGCAGGCCCCTCCCCCCAGCAGGCCCAGCCCGATCAGCCCGAAGGCTGAATTCATGCACTGGGCCTCCAGTAGTTAATAATAGTGTGTTACATATTTGAAAATGGCTGAAAGAGTGGATTGTAAAAGTTTTTATTGCAAAATAATATTGTAACCGTGTGGTGGTGGATGTCAACTAGACGTACTGTGCTGATCACTCTGCAATGCTGTACATGCAAATAGTGAGTCAGTATGTTTACACAGTAAGGAATCTTAACAGCCTGTTTAGTCTTCCGGACAGAAAGTGTAGTGTCATGTCAGTCACTGGTGACTGACTGGCACTGAATGTGTTAACAGGCAAATCAGTGAAAAGAAACATGGTCACGATAGAAAAGCATCTGAGAAAACACAGTATTTCTGTTTCTCTGACAAAAACACTATGGGATGTATATCTCTTGGATATTGATGTGGAGATGCACATAATGACATTTAAAATTGTGTTCATGATACTTTATCATATTTGGAAAGACAAATCTGATTTCCAATAACAAGTAGAAACTATGTTAATAAATTTTCATTTACTTTGGTTGATGGATTCTAAATTACATAAAAAGTGGAATCAGATCGAGAGGAATTACTTAAAAACAAGTTTGATGTTTGGCAGGTACAAAAAATTATGTAATGAAATGTCATTATCCCCTGAAAAGAGCTTATAATTCTGACCTACCTTTTTGTTTCAGATATTTAATTTTTTAAATCATTCTCTCAGTACGATAATCCTGACATAGTTCAATTAGTTAAATCTTGGTTTTCTGTGAGTTTATATAAATGGTGGCTCACTTGTCAGGCATGGCTCCTCGTTTTACACACAATGACTTCGTTTCTTTTAGAGGCTTTATCATCAAAGGAAATTCACATACAAAGCTCAACTGTGTGTCACGTGAAATCACGTACATCCCCAAACCATTAATAAAAGACCACTGAATGAGATTAGTTAAGAAAGGGCTTAACTAAATTATAATTTCAAAGAACACTAAGAGAAGACAAAATACAGTTACTTATGTGATGATCTATACAATACAGTAAATACTGTAAAAGTAAGTATGTTCACGAGAAAACAGGTGATGTGAAAAAGAATGAATACATAGGAAATGTGTACGGATTTTTATCTGTAAACCAAAGGCATTGGTTTCTCCACAAGAAAAAATATGTCTATAGCAATAACAGAACAGCACCCATATGTAATGTGTAAATTACATTTTAAAAATAAACCACTCCAAAGCAAAGATATATGCCCATTAGTGATGTATAGGTCAGAAATCTAATTATGGTAATCATGTGCCATATGCTAGATTTATTCCATCCCCTGTGGAGCAAAAACAGATTTAATGCTCCTATGTTACTAGGAGATGGAAGCAGAGCAATTTATTGTTCTTTCTTAGCCCTGCTGTAAGTGGATTTCCAGTCATGGGCAATAAAAGGTACATGGTTTAATATGCCTAAGCACCAAAAATATGCATCGTTTGATCCAGGGCAATGTGCTACCTTAAAAACGCCAATGTTTATCCAATTATATTAATGTTCAAGCCAGGGAATGCCTCCAAATCATGCACATCCCGTCATCCCATTTCCTTAATCAGCATTGATTGCAAAATTCTGGCTAATTGACTCGATTGTGTTATGCCTGTCTCGACTCATCCAAATCAAACAGGGTTCATTAAAATTCGAGTTTCCCAGAATAATATCAGGTTATGTGTCCATATGATCCATTTGTTTGGAGACAAGCTGGATCGAATTGCCATATTTTACACATGCAAATTCGTGAACTTGGTCAATGGGCATAGAGCATTTTAGTGCGGCAGCGTGTGAGCAATGACATTTTCATTTTATTTATCGTTCTGGTTATTCCTGGGATAAAAGGAGAGGGGGAAATGCATGTGATCAGACATGGGACCATGGAGGGAACCTCCTTAATATGGTCATAACTACTAGTTAATTCGAGTTAATAATGGGAGGCGCGCGAAGGGGAGGCCAGACTGGTGAGTGTGGTCACCTGGGCGGCTTCACCAGGAAGCTGCAGCATCAGGCTCCCCAGAGACCACCGGCCGTTCCCTGCAGTCACAGGGGAAGGGGCCCAACGGGGGGAGATGGTCACCTGGGCAGTGAAGTCAGGGTGACTAGGGGAGGGGCTTCCTGTCAGTCTTGCCTGGGAACATGGATTGCCTGGGGCTGGACCCTGTGAAAAGTGGGTGAAATCTTCGAAGGTTAAAAACTGCAGACAGAGTTCCCCTCTCTCTTTCTTGTGCTCTTGCTCTCTTGCTCCGTGACCCACGCTGGCACCCATACACAGGCCTGTTCTCCCTCTATAGCCATGTGGCCTTATGCATTTATCAACCTCCAAGATGATTTTAGTTTTCTTTCCTCTGGAAAGAAGTTTTTTCTTAATTTTTCTTTAAGTGCTGTCATGAAAGTTAACGTAGAATCTGTGTCCTGTTCTTCTCACTCCGCCTGCTGCTGCACCCCGCCCAGGTCCCAGGGTGCTCTGTGAAAGGAAAGAGGAACGTACCCCCATCTTACCCCGAGCTGGAGACTCCCACTTGTGTATTTTTTATATACCACTTTTCAAATAACGAATGTGCCATTTCTAGAACTGTAAAAGTCAGCACAGAAAGCTTTGGTATTTCAACCAGACAAGTGCTGGAGGCTCGGACATATGTGAAATTGGCAAGTATTTAGCAACTACAGAATGTTGGTGTGTGTGTATTACATCACATCTAGGCATAAAATGAAGCATTGATTTCCCCATATGTTAATGGTATTTACATGAAAATATTATGTTTTACTGGCATTGGTACAATATGAATAGGTACAAAAACACATTTATGCCAGTCTTTAAGAGGAAGATTTTAAAGGTTGATCTGCTAGAAAATACCTTCTATAAACTTCAAATTATCCTATCTAAAAGAGGGAATATGTTAAT
Organism: Pipistrellus hanaki; assembly: GCF_964339955.1. Taxonomy (NCBI): domain Eukaryota; kingdom Metazoa; phylum Chordata; class Mammalia; order Chiroptera; family Vespertilionidae; genus Pipistrellus; species Pipistrellus hanaki. Next base: position 86,744,564 of record NC_140510.1, read on the forward strand.
TGACCCTCAGACCATCACAAAGATGGAAGCGTCCACAGCCAATAAGGAGGGGATATGCTAATTGACTGCCATGCCCTCAAAGATGGCATAGCCACAAGATGGCCAGAAGATGAGGGCAGTTGTGGGCGATCAGGCCAACAGGGGAGAGCAGTTATGGGTGACCAGGCCAGCAGGGGAGGGCAGTTAGGGGTGACCAGGCCAGCAGGGGAGGGCAGTTGGAGGAGACTGGGCCAACAGGGGAGCAGTTAGGCATCGATCAGGCTGGCAGGGGAGTGGTTAGAGGGTGATCAGGCTGGCAGACAGAAGCAGTTAGGGCTGATCAGGTGGGGAGGCAGGTGAGCGATTTGGAACCAGCAGTCCTGGATTGTGAAAGGAATGTCCCAGATTGGAGAGGGTGCCGGCTGGGCTGAGGAACACCCTCCCCCAGTGCTCAAATTTCATGCACTGGGCCTCTAGTCCTACATAATAAAAGGGTAATATGCAAGTAGATGAATGGCAGGACAACCAATCAAAGCATAATATGCTAATGATATGCTAAGGCTGCTCAACTGCGCTATGACATGCACTGACCACCAGGGGGCAGATGCTGCTGGTGTCCAGCAGATCAGGACTGGGTGAGATTGGCCGGACATGCCCTGGAGCACTCCTTCTGTCCCTCCCTTAGCCTGGCCTGCACCCTCTCACAATCTGGGACCCCTCAAGGGATGTAGGAGAGCTGGTTTCAGCCTGATCCCCCAGGCCACTCCCCTTGGGAGAGCACCAGATGCAGGGCTCATGGCTGATGAGCATTGTGATGGCAGCACGAGCCTCTCCCGATCAGGACTGACTGGGCGTGAGCCCGCAGCAGGCACAGTGGGGCCTGGATGAGTGGGAGCGGCAGGTAGGAGCTGCAGGCAGCACTGGACTGCGGGTCTAGGCCCAATCCCTGCAGGCTACCCAGGGGGACTCTGCCCTTGCACAGATTCGCGCACTGAGCCTCTAATCTTAAATAACGAAGAGCCAAAAGAACGGAGCCGCACACATTTATGTGAATAACACTCGTGTTATGTCTGTAGGCCACGTTAGTTCATGTGCCATCACTTGGGGTGAAGAGTAATTCACTTCTCCTATTCCCTTTAAAAATATTATTTTGTAGTTATTCCACATTAAATCAGACCAATTTAACAATTTCATGTTAGTTTGAAAATTGAAATTGAACTAAAAGTATGACTGCAGAGTCTTACAGCTGAAACCAAATCCTGGTCATTTTTGTCTCAAAACACGTGGATCTAACATCTGCCAGTGTTGCACCTGAACGCAGTGTCTCTCTTGACATGTATGTCCTTGGTCAGGTGATGGTTTGCGCTTTGATGTCTATCAAATAGTCATTGATCAAACAATTGTTTTTTTATAAATACAACTTACAGAATTTTTGAAGATGGTACAATAGTCATCTCCATTTTTAAAAATGTATTTTATTGATTTTTTACAGAGAGAAAGGGAGAAGGATAGAGAGTCAGAAACATCAATGAGAGAGAAACATCGATTAGCTGCCTCCTGCACATCCCCTTCTGGAGATGTGCCCACAACCAAGGTACATGCTCTTGACTGGAATCGAACCTGGGACCCTTCAGTCCACAGGCCGACGCTCTATCCACTGAGCCAAACCACTCAGGGCACAATAGTCATTTCTATTGCATTCCAAATATTCATGAATGCTATTATGCAAGACAAAGGAGGATCTATGTAATACTTTCAACAATAAGATTTAAAAAGGTGAATGTAAATTCACAGAGAATAAAAATAAAAATATTAGTTTTAAAATTTAAAATGAAAATAATTGCATTTTTTACATATTCAACCGGTACGAAGTAACTCACCGCTTTATTGCAAAAAGATTTCAAGTCAATGAAAGACCATGTACTCTGTTGGCGCTATTTTTTAGCTTAAGAAGACTCTCAGTGCCGGGAACGCAGTCACTTCCACCACTGATACCGAGTGTTTGCCGCTTCTTCACGGTTGGCAAGGACTGGCGTTTCATCGCTCAGACCTATCAGGTGCTCACGTTGCCCCTGCCATGCCACTCAGCTGGTGTTATTTATGATGAATAAACGTCAAAGCACCAATCCTAACCGAGTTTTAGGAGAGCGGGAAAGATTGCTGCTTGTGTTACTGGGTTGATGGAAGGAGACAACAGTCTAGGATCGTCCGTCCACCTTTCTCCTTTTCCGGGTTGACTAACAGTGACGATTTCATGTTTCTTCTCTTATTTCTACGGAGCATTTTGTTTTGAAATTTTATTTATTATTGACACTGTTTCTGATTTTTTCACAAGTCCTCTGGTTCCGCTGTTTTTATTGGTTAATTTATTGTCTTCTTTCTTTGCTTCCTTGTATTTTACTATGGAGGTTTTCTATCAATAGCTGGTCCTCACGGACTATAATTTTGTATTTAATAGTAAATGATAAAAGCCTGTTTGGAATCTTTAAAACAAACCAACCACAAAACCCATGAATGGGTTCAATCTCTTTGGCAAAATGACCTCTCTTTCCCTCTGTTTGTTCAGAGGAATTCAATTTTCCACAGAAGTGGTGCCCACGCTCTTTCTATCTGTGAATGCCGATCTCAGAGGACAGCAGGGGGGACCGGGCGGGGGACAGGTTGGATGCAGTGTGTAAAAGAGTCATAAGCGAGTTCAAGAAATATGTGGAGTCCATGAATGCTTCTGCTTCCCTCCAATAAGACTTTCTAAATTTGTTTTCTGGAAACGTTGTAAATATGGGATGAAAAGCCTTGGTGTTCATAGCCCATGAATATTCCCGAGTAAATTATAGTTTAAGAATGCCTGATGCATTAATAATTTAGTGTTGTGTTTTCATCTCAGGGATAAAAGTGTATATAATGGGGTTTCTGAACCAACATGATAAAGAACCCATTTAAATGTAGCTTTATAAAAAGATTATCCAGCAGGCTGTTGAAATATTATTCGTGTTGGGAGTTGTTTGCATAAAGCTACTAGGAACATTCACGTACAGATCTTTGTGTCTAATTTCTTAGGCAAAAGCCCAGGACTGAAATAGTTCAGTGCTGTTCTTTGTTTGTGTTTAGCTCTAGGAAAAGCTGTCGAATGGTGTCCCCCCGGTTAGTAGTGTCTGAGTGTTCCCGTCAGGACGCATCTTAGCCAGAACTTGTCGTTGGCAATGGTCTTCTTTGTGGCCAGTCAAGTGAGTGTGGAGCTGCATTCTATGGGATTTTAATTTGAAGTTACTGGTGGCTAATTAGGCCGAGTGACTTTTCATGTAACAACTGGTCATCCATTTATTTTCTTTTGTGAAATGTAGCTTCAAATATTTTGCCAAATTTTATTGTATAGTTTTGTTTCTTTCTTATCACATGCACTAGTTCCCTTTATATTTTGGATATAAGTCTTAGAAACATGTATGTTTCAAAACAATTTAATGAATGGATAGAATGGCACAGTTATTTTCTGGCTCTACCTGCCTATTGGAAACGGTTCTAACATCAGGTACTATCTTTACCGCCACACCTTGGCTTAGCATTTGCCTCATTGCTTTTTTCCTGCTTTGAGGACAAACGCCATATTCTGGCCCTTCCTTTAACTGCTGTCTCCTGAGCTAGTGGGCTCCACTCCATCTTCATTTCAGTAGACTATTCGGAGCAATGCACAAATGTCATAGAACTACTTTTTGCAATTCTACGGATTATTAGGTTTCTGGAGATTATAATGATATGAATAAATGAATCCACAGATGAGTAGGAAAGAAAGAATTGAAGACAAGTTGGAATTCATGTCCATGCTTCTGAGAAAAGCAAACTTCCAAATTAACTTCAACTCTGAATGTTTTCAGGAAAGAGAAGCCATGAAATGGCCTTGTTCATTAAGTATAAGGAAATAGCACACATACACATGCACACACACACACACACACACACACACATATGCACACAGACATGCACACTAGCACAGCCATGAAGAAAGGTCTCTACATTGTACTTCCATTTTCAGCAGTGGCTAAAAATTACTGAAAATCCTGCAGAATGTTTTTGTGACTATTCCTTAAAGTATTACAGAGCTGGCAACACAGCACAAAGGATACCTGAGAGAAAGAGTGAACTCTGAACACACAATTGTCATGAAAAAGTTTGATAATCTTAATACATGTGATGGTGGCTTTGGTGGGTGCACAGGGCGCTGGGGTGGAATCGGGCGGTGGGGTTTGCATGCAATGGGAAGGTGCGGAAAGAGGCTCCCACATTCACCCAATGCACTAAAGTGCCCAACCTTGGCATTATTGTGAAACCAGAGGCCTGGTGCACGGGATTTGTGCACTGGTGGGGGGCGTGGCCTATGGGGATTGGCTTGCTGTGGAACTGCTGCTCATCCTGGTCAGCTGAGTGGCTGTGGACCCACATTGACCACCAGAGGTCAGTTCCTGGGTTGACCATCTGCCTCCTGGTGGTCAGTGTGCATCATAGCAACTGGTCATTCTGCTGTCCAGTCGATTTGAATATTGGAGTTTTATTATAGAGGATAGTATCTCCAGGGGACTTCTAAGACAGTCAGCTTGACCCTGAACAGACCATGGATGGGGGCTGACAGGTTAAAGGCATATTTGAAACTCGGAGCCTCTAGGGTTTACAGATGGAGTTAGTGGTATGTAGTACCAATTCATGCCCCAGGCATTGGTGAAGGCCCAGGCAGTGTTTTCCAGCAGGGAAATGAGAACAGATTTCCTCTCAGGCCTAGAATATCTAGCAATGGTGAGACATATCTGGCAAGGCACCACGTGGACAAACAAGCAGAACGAATATCAGTGGAGGGAAACCCAGGAAGATTTCAGATTTGGAAATTTTAGCCATTGATTGTTAAACAATTCTAATGATGATCGTTTTACCAGGCAAGCTTTAAGATGTTTTCAGGTTTCAGACACAATAACATGTAACCTGGGAGATCTGAGGACATAACACACTTCAAAAAACAGCAAATAACATTTTAAAATAAGAAATACAGTTATTCCCAGCTGTCATGGCTCAGTGGTTGAGCATCAACCCAGGAACCAAGAGATCAGGGCACATGCCTGGGTTGCAGACTCTATCCCCAGTGTGGGGCATGCAGCAGGCAGCTGATCCATGAGTCTTTCTCATCATTGGTGTTTCCATCTCTCTGTCCCTCTCCCTTCCTCTCGCTCTAAACTCCAAGAAAAACATAAAAAAAACATAGTTACTGAAATCAGGATGTGAACTAGAAGGTTTAGCAGAGGGTTAGTGACAGCTTCTGTCTGTTTGATACCACTGTCCTGGACTGGGTGTCTGTTGTAGAATCAAATTGTGGGTTCATTACGCCGGATACATTTAGGTACATATAGTTGAAAATGAAAGAAATCTATGTTATGTTTCTAAAATAACTTATCCTGGTGTTTTTAAGTTTGCTATTTCCTAGTCAGTGATTCAATTTGATCAGTGCTAAGGGCCAAAGGCCAAAGGACCTTTCTCATGCTAAGATTATAATGAATAATTTATATATAGATATATAGATATATATATATATATCCCATTTTAAAAGAATTTCTTTCACCCGTCAATGAAAATACTTACTCATTGTTACTTGCATATAATCTTGGTTTATATGTTCTCCAACTTCAGTATTACCATATATTTCAAGTTACGGTCGGATGCTTGCTGACACTGTAAATAGCACTAAATAACCAGCTTTCATGCAGCGAAAGGACAGCCTGTCCTCCTGGCTTTCATATCAACAGGCTTTGGAATTATCCTTTCTTCCTGAGCACATTCACCAATGTAAGAAAACCATGGATCACCTGCCATTACGAGTGAATTAGAGAAAGTCAACATAGCTATAAGGTCAGAATTAGTCACGTTGAACATTAGAATCAATAGCCACTGCAATAATGTTTCAAATTCTTATAACTAGAGGCCCGGTGCACAGATTCATGAACTGGTGGGGTCCCTCTGTCCCGCCTGCTGGGATTGGGCCGAAACCAGCTCTCCAACATGCCCTGAGGGGTCCCAGATCGTGAGAGGGCAGTTCTTGGGTGATGCACCCTGGGATCAGGCTCTCTCCTCTCTAGTTCCAGGTGTGTCACCTGAGAACCACAGCTGCCAAGTCACTGCAGCTCAGCAGCTCCTGTGTTGAGCACCTGCCCCCTGGTGGTCAGTGAGCATCATAGTTACCGGTCAGATGGTCAAATGGTTGGATGGTCGCTTAGACTTTTATATATATTTACTGGTAGATATTTGAGTAACCTTTAGAAATCTTGTTGGGGTCCTTGTAGGGGGCAACCTCAAGGCACTTTTTCTGAAAAAGCTATCATCTGTTGCCCAGCCTGTGTGGCTCACTGGTTGAGTATCGACCTATGAACCATGAGGTTGTGGTTCAATTCCCAGTCAGGGCACATGCCCAGGTTGCAGCCTTGTTCCCAGGTAGGGGGTGTGCAGGAGGCAGCGGATGGGTGATTCTCTCTCATCATTGGTATTTCTATCCCTTTCTCTCTTCTTTCTTCTCTCTGAAATCAATAAAAACATATATATTTCTAAAAAGCTACAATTAAACCATTTGTTAAAAAAATTACAAATACATCATCTCATGGTATTCTTTATATTTGTTTAGAGATGAAAAGATTGTCTGTCCCCCTCCTTTTTAGGTTCTATAGCCACAGTATTAACTCTTTTTGGCAATACTAATTGCCAAGACATTGTGTTTATCTAATTTAAATATATAAATATTAGACAGAGATACACACATAGGGTTGCTCCAATCATGTTAAGAGTGATGAGGCTTTCCTTTAGGATGCCATGAGAACAGATATGAAAAATTAGTCATGGATGAGACAGGCTTAGGTAACCGCTGTATGGCAGACAGAGCTGTGTTTGTCTCCACTGAATCCTGGGAGGGCTGGGTGAGGTGCGCCGATCCATCAGACGCAGGAGTCATACTTTCTGTTTTCGCCACAAGACATATTGAATCCCAGTGACAATGGGAGAATTTCATAATTGTCTGGCCAGCTTTATGTCACTTTTATTTGAAATATCTCTTCCAGGTTCTATTCTAAATATTGAAAAATTCTAATTCCATTTGTTGATTTTTAAAGAAAATTCAACAAAACAAAAAAGCTTTAAAGTTTAATTATTGATGTAAGGAAGAACTGAGATTTGAGAGTAGAAGCCAAACTCGCTGAATTATTCAAACTGCAGATTCTATTTTATTTATTATTCACATATTACTTTGAAGCCATGGTTATGTAGCATAAAAAAAGGGAAAGTAAAGGAAAATGTGAATAAACGTATGTTGTGTGTGAAAAATTTGGGATATTGGAGACTTCTTTTTTAATGGAGAGAGATGGACAAAGCAGTAAGAAACCACTGAAGGATTATTTTTACGGAATTCTCACCGCTTCAAAAGCACACTGACTCTGTACTTGATTTGCTACTCATAGTCATCACTAAAATCTTATAGAACATGATAAATCTATGGAACTGTCCTTTCCTAAGACCATCGGTCATCATCAGCATTCCGAACAAGTATGCCATTATTTCAAAGGGGAGTTTAATTCATTTGGAAAAATACTTATGAAATACTCATGAAATTCATAAAATGCTCTTTCTATATTATCAAGTATAATTGCTTAGATGAAGCTGAATGTGTGTAAGAAGTAAGCCCTCTCTGTGGGTGACTGTCCGTTAGATGAAGGAGTGAAACGAGGATGAGCACGCTCGCTCAGAAGCGCCACGGGCCCAGGTGAGGATGGACGAGATGCGACGACACAGTTCCACTTCGATCCGGTTCAAGAAACTCACTCAGATGTAATTCATTAGTTAAAACGAACATGGCTGAGTTCCAAATTATATATTTTTTCTTACTGTTGGATTGTTTGAAAGATGCTGACAATAAAGCAGCCCATTTTAAGAACATTCTGTCCACCTGAATAATAGTACATTCTGGTAAGGTTTTTCTTAAGAGAAAAAAGGTGAATGTCAGCATTTAAATTGGAATTTGGGATGTTGAGCTGAGAAACTCATTTCTATGGGATGTAACTCTGAAGTAGAGGCTTTACAAATGTTAAGAGGTAACACATTTTTCCAAGGTAAGAAGTATTTAAATACATTAGTAAAAAGCATATATATTACTCTTTCTCAAGTGGAAAAAAAATTCTTATTCTTTGGCCATGGTAGAGCGGCTTTATAACATTTTCCTAGAGGAACTTGTTCTAGAAATAAGCAGGTTCTTCCTGTCAGACACAACCAGTGAGGAAATACTCGTTGAATAAAGAAGAGAGAATTATGGGATATGATAGGGATGCTAACTGTCGCTATAATCATATTATGACATACAAACACGATATGTTATATACCTTAAAATTTAGACAATGCTACAAGTCAAATACATTTTAATTAAAAGTATAAATACATAAAAACACCTTGCTGAAGAAAAGATTTGGAAAATGAGTTAAAATAGACATAAAATATCATCTTGCCTCCTCCATCATTTTCCACCCAAGGAAGCCGTCCAGCCAGTGGTTCTTGAGGGAGCAGAGCGGGTCATCGGAAAGGCCCAGGCTTAACTCATCACCTCACGCCTCCTCTCACACTTTCCCCCACACACTGGAAACAACCGATTTGTCCAACTGCCATTTTGTTAGCCGGAATTTATCACCTGCAGTGTTTCCTGAGGTTAAGAATGACAGTAGGCCTGGGGCCAGGTCAGGGGCCGGCTAGCAGAGGTCAGTGGGGTAGAAAGGGGACATATGTAATACTGTCAACAATAAAGATTTTGCCTCCCAGCCTGGCTCCAATTGGGCGTTGACCTATGAACCAGGAGGTCAGGGTTTGATTCCCGATCAGGGCACATGCCCGGGTTGTGGGCACCATCCCCAGTGTGGGGTGTGCAGGAGGCAGCCGATCCATGATTCTCTCTCATCCTGGATGTTTCTCTCTCTCTCTCTCTCTCTCTCTCTCTCTCTCTCTCTCTCTCTCTCCTCTCTGAAACCAATAAAACTATATTAAATATTTTAAAAGGATATTGTAATGACGTTGCGCCCGTTGTGAGAAGGCGCCGGTTGGCACACACACTGTCCCTCTGGGCGCAGGCGGCAGGCTGTCTCCTCCTGGGCTGGCTGCTCAGGGACTCTCATTCCCGGGGACGGGCACAGCGGAGCTCGGCCCACGCCGTGCCTCCTCAGCCACCACCAGCTCGTCATTCAAACGGAAGTTAAAAGTCAGGCAAACCCACGTCTTAGTTGCACTGGAGACTTGAATGCTGAAATTCACCTTTTTTTCCTTAAGACAAATCTTACCCCAGTGTGCTATTATTCAGACGGACAGAATGTTCTTAAAACGGGCCGCTTTATTGTCAGCATGTTTCAAACGATCCGACAGTAAGAAAAAAATAATAATTTGGAGCGCAGCCATGTTCATTTTAACTAATGAATTACCTCTGAGTGAGTTTCTGACGCCAGAACAGGGCAATCATCCAATTCCCACGTCCAGCCACTGAGCAGCAGCGTCTCGTTTGGCTAATGGAATCAGCCGACTCTGGCATCCATCTTCCTGGTTTTTACACCCAAATAGCAGCATTAAGATGTCTTGTCTGTGTCGCAGCACACGCCTGGACCCCGGCGCTGAGAATACGCAGGGAGGAATGGCTCATATTTAATAACTGGAGACGGGCCGGGCATTCCCTTATTAAATATTTACCATCTGCCAGGAAAGCAGATGGCCGCGCTGTTCTTTGATAACGTGGTTCACAATAACGTATTCGTTTTGCTCTGGCATAAACAAAATTTTTTTAAAAAATAAAGAATTATCACACACATTTTCTCCTTCAATATTTTACATTTAAAAGATTAAATTTTAATCTTTCAAAAGCGAAGCTTATCACCACAAGTTACCTGAATTTATTTATTTATTTATTCAAAAAGCTGCCAAATGCCAATGATTGCAACATTTAGGCATGTCGGAACCTTCTAAGGGCTTTGCTAAAGGATGAAATACTCAGATGCTATGAATTTGCTGAATCTATTTTAGATCCAGGGAACCATGTCTCACTGACTGGTCACTTTAGTATCAAAAGGCAAATACAAAATTCTCCCTTCTGGGTTTTTTTGTTTGTTTGTTTGTTTTATCTTAAACTTCTCCTAACTCCACTTCTTCAACACAGACTTGCCCAGGCTGTGGTACTTTGTGGAAGAGCCACACTCAAGGGGCCAAAGAGCCACACGTGGCTCGAGAGCCGCAGTTTGCCAACCACGGCCCTAAGAGAATGAATGTAGAGGGGGAGTCAGGGGCGGTTACCGACCATTGCAGTGCGAGGCTGGGCCTGTGGCCCCATAGGGTCAGATTTTGGGGAAGACCCGTCCTCCCAGGCTCCTGCAAAGGACTGTGTGATGGGAATTGCAGCTCCGGTGAGGACACGGGGACATGGGAAGCCGGTACGGGACAAGGCCTGTGGGAGCAGCTAGACGGAGCGCTGAAACTCTATGGGTCTCCACCAGCTAAATCAGGGCCCTGGCTGTGGGCAGATGTCTCACAGCTCCAACCAGTAACAGCCAATGCTTAGCAGGAAAATGTCGAGATTCCAAACCCACCGCCAAGAACAGATGACCGCCTCTTACTGACGACGGGGAACAGCTGCTCGGTCCCAGAATGTTTGAGGTGATGTCGTTGGGATTGTTGTCTCCTGAGGGAATTCTGTCAAAATAGCAGGGCCCTCCGCCGTGGGGACTCTGGGGTCTGTCCAGGGGCCCGGCTCCCCCATCCTGCCTCCTGCCTCGCTCACCGTCTCGTCCCTGACCCAGTTCTGACGTCAGATAGGGCCCCTTTTCTTCAAGTGATCCCTCCGTCCTTACTGAAACTCCATCCCAAATGTCTGTCCACCGAAGAACGACCCTCAAACCCAGAAAGGAACATGCAGACGGCTCTTGTGTGCCTGTCAGCGCAGAGCTGAATTCCAGTCTCGTCCAGAGCTCTGCATTGTCCCCTGGCACATGGCACGGCCTTGCCCTGCCCTCCTCCCTCCTAACACTCGGTGACAATGGAGCAAACTCGTGCCACACCAAGGCCAGGCAGTGGCATCCGCAGGTGAAGCGGTTGCCTAGCAACGTCACCTGAGCGTAATTAAGCATCTCTTGAGAATTGCTGGATTTGGCTTTAAATTCTTGGCCTCACTCCAAATAGCTGTTTAGAGTAAGTTGGACTCTCACTGTTTCATTAAAGATTGTAAGGCCCAAGGTGGGCAACAGAGTAAGAAGGAAGAAGGTCTTATCAGCAACACTTCTCTTTTTGGGTGCTTCTTATTTTCTATACACGGCTCATGTCTCTCTTGCTTTCCTGCAGTCGCCTGGGGCACAGAGCAGGACACGGGATGAGTAAGGCCTCTGTGGCTGTCACAGATGAAAGCCTACCTCCCCTCCAAGTAACCCACAATCCAATGCTGCCTCCTGATTCCTATCAGCCTTTGTCTCACTCAGCCCCAGGGCCTTGGGTTAGTGCTGAGGATGCGGGAACAGATCCTGCTGGGAGCTCCAATAGGGAGGCAGCATCGGCACACCAATAATGTGGGTCTGAAAACCTGAAGAACGTTAGGAGCCAGGCCAGTGTGCACCCAGCGCCGAAGACCTACCAATCACGTCACGCTGCAGGAAACATATGATATGGCCCGGCCGGCGTGGCTCCAGGAAGTCACGATTCCATTCCCAGGCAGGGCACATGCCCTGGCTGCAGACCCCATCCCCAGTAGGGTGCCTGCAGGAAGCAGCCAACCCATGATTTCTCTCTCTCTATCTCTCCCTCTTCCTTTTTCTCTGGAATCAATTTTATACACACACACACACACACACACACACACACACACATACACACTGAGTGGCCAGATCAGATTATTATGATCTCTGAATAAATAATGATGATCCCTACATTATTTCATATATATATATATTAGACTATTAGAGGAGGCCCAGTGCATAAATTCCTGCATGGATGGGGTCCGGCCAGTCGGGCAGGGGGAGGGGACATGGGTGATTGGATGGATTGGATGGCCTGCCTGCTGGTTGAACTCCTAGTTGATGGGACAGTTTCCATAATAGCCTTTTATTATATAGAATATACACTGAGTGGCCAGGTTATAAAAATGTGTTCAGAGATCATCAGAATCTGGCCACTCCGTGTGTGTGTGTGTGTGTGTGTGTGTGTATAGAATGTCATCGCATTCTATGGCCCTTCAATCTCCATGCACTTAGGCAAATCCTTTGGGACACCCCTTCTCCCAGAGAAGAAGGCTGTCACCCCCCAGCCTCTCCGGGACACTTCATGAGAACAAATGGTTCTCAGTTATCAGGATGCCTAGGACATCATCATAGAGCTAGCTTATGGCATCATCCTAGAGCTCCCTATGACTTATGAGACTTCCTATCGATTAAAAACTCTGAACCATGAGACTTCTGTAAGGTCCACATAAAAAGTAATAACTTTTTATTTCTGCTGAGCTTTGTGCTGCGATCCTTTTATTTCGAGTTCCTTGGAGAAGTGTGTAGCCACCTCCCACACCTGTTACTGTCTCCCTTTGAAACTTTAATAGCAACAACCCACCCTTCAAAATATATATAACAACAATTAAAAAAAAAAACTTTAACTAGAAAAGTCTAATTCACATAAACTCTCATGGAAAATATTAATTAACATCCCGCTCTGTGAAAATAATTGGTTTGTAAATGTTTATGGTGCTTGTTGCCTAAGAGTCTATCCATATTCGTCACATGTCTTAATTCATGTAAGAACATGGTTGTTTGTGTTGGTATTTTGAATCATATCCTTCTTTGTAGATGCTTTAAATGAGTGTTCTTTTGCAGCACGCTTTAGGGTGACAACTAAAACGGTGTAAACTGAGGTGGAAATGTGGGTGTAGAGAGAGAGACCTGGGCACAGACGTGCACTAGCGGATGACGGGACACATATTGTCAGTAGGGGAGCCGGCCCCGCTGATCCCCACGGGAGCCTCATGCTGAAAGGCCTTTTGGAACAGAATTCTCGCATCAGCGTGGAAGGAATATGTGTATTAATTTTTCTTTCTCACAGAGCATTTGGAACATTAACTTTTCATTAACAGAAGCCCAGACGATTAAGGCTAATTGCTAACTTGACAAGCACCAGGCTTTGTCCTTTACAATGTGCCTTTCTTAGAACACGTTGTATTCGGTGCATTTAGCGTTTTCTATTCTTTCCTTTTGCCATTTTCCAACCTGACATTTTAAACCCCATTTGTGCTAATTCCAGTTGTGTTTGAATGTTCTAAGATGGCATCGCTCTCTTTTAAAATAGTTTATGCTCATTATATCCAGGCACTCCTTGCCATTTAGGTTCAAAAGAAGGGAACATTTATTCTACAAGAACTCACAGTGAAAACACTTGTCAACTCCTTTGAGTACAAAATATCAATTTTTAAAACCTGAAAAATAACAGCATTTACTCAATCTCTCATGTTCAGAAGAGGTGGGCGGTTATTCTCGGGTTTTCTCTCCATGAGAGCTTAAAAGAACATTTGAGCAAAGATCAGATATATCAATTTAAATATGATTGCTGGAAATTATTTCATTTTTCCTTCACATACTCCTGTCATTGTCAAAATATGGTTTGTGGGCTTAAGGGCTACCATGTAATAAATATTTCAAAAAGGAGAATAATTTGAATGGTAATTCACCAAGGCAAACATGGTCTGTATGTGCTAGGCACATGTATGATATATTTATTCAAATTTTTAAAATTATGAAAAATACACAAATATCATTGGAAATATAAATAAATATATATATATATAATTCACTAAAATATATAGAAATAGTACTAAAAGATTCGAGTCTTGCCTGGACATTGTGAGCTCAGTGGGTTCGATTCCTCATCAGAGCACATGCCCAGGCCTTGAGCTTAATCCCCAGTGGGGCAGTGTAGGAGGCAGCCGGTGCATGATCCTCTCTCATCATGGATGTTTCTGTCTTTCTCTTTCTCTCCATTCCTCTATGAAATCAATAAAAATATATTAAAAACTTTTTTTTTTTTTTTAAAGATTCAAGTCTTTAATTGGCACCTATCCGCCAGTATTTGGAAAATCTATAGCTTTACTGCAGGCCTTTCATCTGAGTATCAATAACAGATACTCAACTGTCACTGCACATCCTATCTAATAAAAGGCTAATATGCAAATCGACAGAACGTTGGAACGACTGGTCACTATGACCCACACTGACCACCAGGGGGCAGACACTCAACACAGGAACTGCCCCCTGGTGGTCAGTGTGCTCCTACAGGGGGAGCGCTGCTCAGCCAGAAGCCGGGCTCCTGCTGGCGAGTGCAGCTGTGATGGCTGGAGCCTCTCCCACCTCTGTGGCAGCACTAAGGACCCCTTGGGGGATGTCTGACTGCAAGAAGGTGCAGGCTGGGCTGGGGCACCCCTCCCCAGTGCACAGATGCCGTGCACCAGGCCTCTAGTACCATGTAAAATACATGAGTAAGAAACTACTGTGTAGCCAAAACCGGTTTGGCTCAGTGGATAGAGCATCAGCTTGCAGACTAAAAGGTCCCAGGTTCAGTTCTGGTCAAGGGCATGTACCTTGGCTGCGGGCACATCTCCAGTAGGGGGTGTGCAAGAGGCAGCCGATGGATGATTGTCTCTCACTGATGTGTCTGACTATACCTCTCTCTTCCTCTCTGTAAAAAATCAATAAAATATATTTTTTTTAAAAAAAGAAAGAAAGAAACTACTGTGTAGTGGCACCTTTTACACTTCATTATCCCTTGCCCTGCTTACTTTTCTTAGTAACCTTCCACACCTCTAACTAGCTCTCCCAGGCTAGGCCATGGGGAGTAGGGATGTGCTATTTTCCTAGGCAGCAGACTAAGGAAACATGTCACAGTGATGACCCACCTGAGTCTCATCTGACTTACGGTCATATACATTTTACAAACCTTCACTCTATGCTTAAAAGAGAGGGGGGGGGGGGTTGTTCTAAAATACACACCTTTCCCTGTCTCTCTTTTATTCACCATCTTCCTCTGGCTCTCCAGGGACCGTCACCCCAGCTGGCTCCCGTGTACCCGTGGACACTGCCCCATGTGTTAGACTGCATTTTCTAAATAGCTCTCCTTTGTTATTTCCAGACCTTGCACCTGGCTTTTCCTCTGTCTGAAACAGTGGTTTTCACCCTGTGAACTCTTTCTGTTTCTTTCCGAGAGTCATCGGTGGACAAACTGAACCTCCAATCCAAATGCATTCACTCCGGGCACTTTCACCACCCGCCCATTACGCCAGGCATTGCTGCACTTCAGTCTTTCTCCCTCAGCACACACACTAATGACCCCTACTGATAATAACGTTTCCATCAGTGACGGCTTAGCCCCAAGCTTAACAAGTAACAGGGCGTCCAGTGTGGGCCCTGCAGAGAGTCCTGTCACTTCCCTGGTGCCCAGTTGGATTGAAAATCTGTGTCTAGTCCCCCATGTTTAAATGTTCACCCCCCTTCCCCCTTGTAAGCAACCTGGAAATGAAGCAGAGAATAGCTTGATTTCTTGATGTGCCATTTGAAGAATTGTTACACTTAATGTTACACTTAATCGGTCACACTGGATAGGTTGGTAGGAAGGTTTTTCTGGTTACCTATTCTAGAGCCCGCCACAAACTTTGAGGAGAGATGAGGAAAGTTTTGCAAATTTCTCAGATTATATATGAAAAAAATTCACATGTAACATATATACAATACATATGTACACACAATACGGGCATATATGTAAAGTATGTAGTTTCATTATAAATGATCACTTAAAAATTCACATGAGCATATTCTGAATCCTTTGTATAAGCAATTTAAATCAAGTGCCAAAAAGCTATTTCTGTTGATGGTTTGCTGGTTTTCTTTATAGTTTTATTGGTCTTATTAGTATAGAGGTTAATATGAATGGAAAAAAAACAGAGATGATTTTTAATATTAATGATATATTCTAAAAGAGTGAAGCTCTAAGGAGCCACACATTGATCAACAAACATTTAGGTTTTGCGTTGCTTTAAGTAGGGAAAAGTAGCGAGAAAATTATCAGACAGTATCAAGCAGTATATTACCTAATAGACAAACATGTAAATTGACCATACCTCCGCTACTCCACCAGCCAATCAGGAGTGATACGCAAATTCACCCAACAAAGATGGCGGTTATTTTGCATACACAGGCGCCAAGTGACAGTTTTGCATTGTTGCCATGGATATGACGCAGGTCATCATTCTGCCCCACCCCCAGTCTCTCAGGGCTTCTGGCAGCGTGGGAAGGTGGGTCTGGAGCAGAAAGAGGCGGCCCCAGGGCCTGAGCGGAAAGGGGCTGGGCCGGAGTGGGAAGGAGGCCAGGGAAAGGAAAACCCCTTCTAACACGAATATCCATGTACCGGGCTTCTAGTAGATACATAGCATTAAAAAGAAGCTGTGCTGTAGACATGTGACCTATGTACTGTACACACGTGTAATTATAGGAGAATACTTCTCTCAGTTATATTCAATTTGTGGTATTTAAAAAAAATTTTATTTTGTGTCAATACTAAGTAAACTAATTATAATTTTGTATTTCTACAAAATTAAGTAGTATTACAATGAGCTGGCCGGCATGGCTTAGTGGTTGAGCATCAACCTATGAACCAGGAGGTCACGGTTGGATTCACAGTCGGGATACATGCCTGGGTTGTGGGGGCAATCAGAATTGTAATGTGGGGCATGCAGAAGGCAGGCATGTGTTTCTATCTATTTCCCTCTTCCTTCCTCTCTGAAATATATATATAATTCTTTTCATTGCATATATATATTGATTGCAATGAAAAGAATTTAAAGCAATCCTGAATGAGTAATAAAATGCTTTTTTCTTTAAATTGTATCCCATATGTTACTCAATGAAGCAGCTTAACTAAATGTCAGCTTGGAAGAGTCTGGTGAGTGACGCATAGGCTTGGCCTTTGCATTGAGCACTTTGTAGTAAAACCACATAAAAAGGGTAAAAACAAGGAGGGAGATGTGTTTTGACTTGTTTCTCATCCTCAGTCATATACATCAATTACCTTTCTAATGGTATTTTACTATTGCTTTCATTTGCAATTCTCTAATGACAAATAATGGTGGGCCAGTTTTCCTATGCGTGCTGACCGTTTCTATGCCTTCCTCGGTTAGTGATCTGTGCAGATCTTTTGCCCATTTTATTTTATTTTTATTTTTAACTTATTTTTTATTTTTGTTGGTGACACTATTAGAATGTGCCCATCCCCCACCCCCTTTGCTCACCTCCACCCAACCCTGCACCCCACTTCCCTCTGGCCATCGCCACATTGTTATCTGTGCTGTGGCTTATGCACATATGTTCTTTGTGTCCATTTTTAATTGAATTGCTGTCTTTTGTTGAAATTTTCATTTTCTTTGTATATTATTGTTTTCACACACACGCACACACATATAATATATAATATATATATGTATAGTGATGAAAACAACCTCAATTTCTAATCTTTTTTTATACTTAAAAATTCATTAAGTATTAATATATCCTAAAGAAAACAAATCTCAAATTTTTATTTTCTTCAGTTAACTTAATTTTCTTTGGATAAATTTAATTTAAAACTGCTTATTAAAAAACACATTCTTATAAGAAGCTCCAGTTACAAAATATCACAAATATTAACTTTTCTTCTTTATAAGATAAACTTGTATATTTTATTTATGTTGGACATATAAGAAACATTTTCTTTGAATTTACCAATTATTTATGACAAAAGACCAATAACTTCACAGAATAAACAAAAGTACCTTATGAATCCTCAGTTCAGTCCTCTACTTGAATATATAGACCAGACATTTTGTATTTTTTATGTGTTATTTATTTAACTTCTGTAGACGATCAGTTGCTTTAAAGAATTATTCTTGCCCTAGCCGGTTTGGCCTGGTGAATAGAGCTTCGGCCTGCAGACTGAAAGGTCCCAGATTCGATTCTGGTCAAGGGCATGTACCTTGGTTACAGGCACATCCCCAGTAGGAGGTATGCAGGAGGCAGCTGGTTGGTGTTTCTCTCTCATTGATGTTTTAACCTATCGATCCCTCTCCCTTCCTCTCTGTAAAACAATCAATAAAATATATTAAAACAAACAAACAAACAAACAAACAAACAAAAAAGGATTATTCTTAACATCATTTATTATACAAACAATCACTATTTATTCAGAGCAAAGAAAATAAGTTCAGGTGTTTCAATTGTTTGATACCTCTTCCTATTAATGCTGCGCCTCAGCTTATGTTCAGAGAGTATAAAAGTACTTGGTGTGCTACCTGTGTACTTTCTTCTTCCTTATTGCAGAAAACTAGAATTATGTCTACATTCAACCAATGGGTCTCTAAAGTTGAACTAACACTTCGGACAAGATGTCAGCTGTTGCCATGGTGATTAGCAGTCATCACCTCATGGGGACGGAGGCCATGGTTTGATGCAGTAGAACTGGTTCATGATGCAAATGCAGCCGGGGCTCCGAGACCCACTTTGTTTTTGTGGCAGTGCCCGGCCACCTGCCCCTGCACCTAGGCCTGCCCTCCTGCACCCAGGCCTGCCCTCCTGCCCCTGCACCCAGGTCTGCCCTCCTGCACCCAGGCCTGCCCTCCTGCACCCAGGCCTGTCCTCCTGCCCCTGCACCCAGGCCTGCCTTCCTGCACCCAGGCCTGCCCTCCTGCACCCAGGCCTGCCCTCCTGCCCCTGCACCCAGGCCTGCCCTCCTGCACTCAGGCCTGCCCTCCTGTCCCCGCACCCAGGTCTGCCCTCCTGCCCTTGTACCTCAGGTCTGCCCTGTGGCTTCGCAGCTAATGCAAGTGGGCGGACTTAGGGTCCCTTGCCTCTGGCTCTGCTGTGCTGATACTCAGAGCGCCAGGTGGTGCCAGGTCAGGTGAGGGGTGAGGACACATCTCCCAGCATCCATAGCTCAGGCTCGGGGGCCTCTACGGCCCACACCAAACCACAGGTCCCGTCAGATGACCCTCTTCACGACTCATACCGCTCTCTGTGGCCTCCCCTTCTCTCCTTCTTTCCCATTTCCCTCCCTCCTCTCCTTCTCCTCTATTTCTCGCTATCTCCCTAATAAAGTGATCTTACTTGCTCCCTAGATAAAACTTATCAGGCATGTTTTCAGAAGTATCAAACACATTTCTCAATACAGTTCCATGAACAGGGAGAAAATAAATCAGCTTTTACTTAGACAACATCAGATGGGCACATTCTAATAGTGTCACCAAGAATGTTCTCTTTTGCTCTTTGGGGTAGTCAGAGATCCGCTCAGTCTGCCAGAATGATCATGGAACTGATATGTTCAAAGAAAAGAGCTGTAAGTAGACAGTGAATGAAGCTGCTCCCAGTTCACCAGGGATGGTGGTAAGTCCCTTGGAGAGGGCTGCCACCCAGACGGTCTACCACAGTACAGTAACTCACCTTTTTTATTTTTTTAAAATAAATCTTTATTGTTCATATTATTACAATTGCTTCTCTCCCCCCGCCCCATAACTCCCCTCACCTGGTCCCCACTCCACCCTCTGCTCTTACCTCCTCTCCCCGCCCCCCCGTCCTCATCCATAGATATATGATTTTTGTCCAGTCTCTTCCCATTTCCCCTTTCCCCCTGAGAATTATCAATCCCCTCCCATTGTATGCCCCTGATTCTATTATATTCAAGTTTATTCTGTTCCTCAGATTTTTAATTCACTTAACTTTTAGATTCACTTGTTGATAGATATGTATTTGTTGTTCATAATTTTTATCTTTACTTTTTTCTTCTTTTTCCTCTTTTTAAAGAACACCTTTTAGCACTTCATATAATATTGGTTTGGTGGTGATGTACTCCTTTAGCTTTTTCTGATCTGTGAAGCTTTTTATCTGCCCTTCAATTCTGAATGATAACTTTGCTGGGTAGAGTAATCTTGGTTGTAGGTTCTTGCTATTCATCACTCACCTTTAAAGCCATACTGTCCCTACAAATATGACGATCAAAGAATCACACCATACTATTCTGCTATGTCTCATAGAGTACCAGGAAACAATGCTTTCTACAGTATCTGTGGCACATTCTCCTTTTAGGAACTATAGCAACCTAAATGCTCATACTTATTATGGTAGAAAATTTGCCCATTTAGATTCTAGCACACAATGAAGTCAACATGAAAATTATATTCAAACAGTGTAATTATTTGGTGGATACATTCAAACTAGTTATCTTTTAAAATATGTCTTATATCATTTGACTTAATAGTAAGAACTCTCACTAACTTTAGCGCAAAGTTATACCTCACTTTAAATTAATTCTTGTCTGAGATATAAAAATGCCAAATTTTCTTTCCTCGCTGGATTTATACTTTTTATTTCAGTAGTACTCATATTAACAATCATCTTTCTTTTTTTATTTTATTTTATTGATTATGGTCTCACATAATTGTCCTTATCCCCCCATTCCCATCCCAATCACCTTTCAATTTAGACACAAAGTTATGTTCGTGCTTTTTACTAGCTACTAGAAAATGTTAATTTATATGTAGGATAATGCTTAGATTGAATTTGGACATGCAATATAATTTTAAGTAGTGTTATATAAGCACAGTTTTAGGAAAACATGAAGGTTTTTAAAACTCAGAAAACATCAAGTCTCTATTGAGAGTAGCAATCTAACTTTAGTTACAAACTAAATTTTGACTAATCATCAGCAAACCTTGTTCCTACTGTCATTATCACTTTAAATCTTCTTAGTTATGGTGCATTGGAGATCAGTGGGTGAAAAGTGTTTTCTCCTAATCCTTTTATTTTCACCAAGAAGTAGATTTAAATCAATTGTTTACGTTACTTAATCCCTGAGAGTTAATTAAATCCTGAAACACCACCATCTCACTGCACAGTGTTATAACAGGCCGGTCTCACGGGTTACATGGCTGCTGGCTATTTTTCCAAAAGCTGTTTTCATGGATGCTTTGAGCTGACTTGTATTGTCAAAACTTGATTATAACTTATTTTAACAAAAGCGTGACAGTTGTGGTTTTTCGTCACCAATAATGAAAGGGGGGCATAACAAAGATGTGGACATGCAACGTGTGAATCGGAATGGTTTTCTCCTCGCTAAGCCACTGGCAGATAGAATGAGGATGCACTGTTCTAATTATATTGTTTACACTGGAGTTTTTTCCTATTTTGCATGATTATCGAGGGCATTTTATGTTCTTCCCTTTCTTTCAAAGGTGCTTTATGTACAATTTAAAAAGCAACTTACATTTAATTAGGAGTCTGTCTGATTACCTTCCGCTCACAGATGTGCTGAGGCAGTGTAGATGGACGTTTTATATGATGTGTTGAAAATCTGTATTAAGTATTAAGTATATATGCATGCATATGGTCTTCTATTTAAGCAATCATTTATTGACTACCTAGATGGTCTTCTCCTAAAGCTACCTCTGGCCAGGTCGCAGCGGTTTACAAATGTGTGTACTCAGCATAAAATGCATACTGACACATGATCAATCATCTTCCCTAAATGAAAGCTAACATGAGGAAACTGCACAGAAATCTAAATAAATAGAATAGGTGGGCGTTGGAGACTCATAATCTTTGAAATGACTAAAGCAGTAGTCAGCAAACTCATTAGCCAACAGAGCCAAATATCAATAGTACAACAATGGACATTCCTTTGGAGAGCCACATTTTTTAAACTTAAACTTCTTCTAACGTCACTTCTTCAAAATAGACTCGCTCAGGCCTTGGTATTTTGTGGAAGAGCCACACTCAGGGGGCCAAAGAGCCACGGTTTGCAGACCACTGGTCTACAGTATTGTCTAATGAAAATGTCTTGGCACCAGGGCAGTGCTGCCCCCTAGAATGTGTTAGGAGGTATTTTCTCTTCTGCTGTGGAAGAGTTTCTAAGAATTGGCTTTTTTTTTTTTTTTTTTTTTTTTTAAACGTGTTTGGTAGACTCTGCCAGTGTGCCATCTGGCCTGGACTCGTCTTTCTCATAGGTGTATTCATATATTGTGTTTTCTTAGTCAGTTTCAGTAATTTGTGTCTTTCTAGGGATTTTTTAATCTAAATTATCTGATTGGCCTCTGGTTGTTCATCATATTTAACGTCTAATTCTCCGGGGACTGGGCTTCACGGAACCCCAAGCTTGAGCGTCTCCTCCAGTTTCCGGAGGACACTGGTCCCTGCGCGGCCATCAATGGAAAGCTGGATGTTCTCCAACTGGCAGCATCGACTCAAAACAGCCAGTGACTTATAAGGTGAAACATGTCAAACGTAGAAGATAAAAGAAATGATCTGTCATTCAAAATCATATCTCAAATTTATTCCAAATGAATTAATTTATTTTAAATATTTAAATAGGCATAATTTTCCTTGTGAAATAATACATGTAAAATGTATCAAACTTAGACATGAAAAAGCAAACTAAACAAAATATAAAATAAAATAGAATATCACTTGAATTTCTACCATAGGAACATAATAATTTTCAATATTTGACAGGCACTTTCCCCAACTGTTTGTCTATGGTATAGTAACTCATTGCACAAATACATATTAAGTGTATTGAATGCCAGTTACTTGGTGTTGCTGATATCATGTTGTATAAATTACTTGTGATGCTCAAAGTCATGTATGCGCACTAACTCGTTTAATGCTCGGATCTAACTTCTGAAGGAAGGTTCTTGTATCATTACATGCAAATGACAAAGGGAGACTAGAGTGGAGGAAAGGCTTTTGGTAACAGACCAAAGAGGACAGAACTAGAAAAGGAAGCTGGGCAGCACAGGGGGCTAGTCCTGGAGAAGCGTCTGAGTGGAAGGGGCCAGTGAAAAGACATTTATAATGTGTTGTGGTAGCGCTTTGAAGTGCTGACTGTGGTTTGGCACGGATTAACACAGGAGGAACGCTAACAATATGCAGGTTCCCCTTCAAGGAATTCGGGACAAAGTGACAGCTAAGCTTCACATGATTAAAGAGAGGATAATTCAGGAAGTGTTCCTTTGTATTAAGGACTGAGATCAAAGAAAACATAGGGCTCTTGAGGAGCTGTTATGGCACAAACTCTGAGGAGGAATGTGAGAATGGGGCCTATGCTTTGTCTTGTGCATGCTCATGGCACCTGACTCGTTTAGACATGTTTTAATCATAAACATTTTCCTGCACACTTCATGCCATCCTGTTGACTATGTCAAACAAATATTCTCTCCCCTCCTCAATACATATCCCTTTCCTTTGTTTCTTCTCCTTATTCTTAGCCTTTTCAAAATCTGCCTTTTATCGTAGATATTTATTTATCATGCTCTGGCCACAGTGGAGGAACCAAGCTTCTTCAGTCGTCAGTCTTTGCTCAAGTCAGACCCTTCAATCATTGCTCTGCACCTGCTTATGCAAATTAACCTGCCATCTTTGTTGGGTTAATTTGTATACTCACTCCTGATTGGCTGGTGGGCGTTGCAGAAGTACAGTCAATCTGCATCTTTCTATTTTATTAGTGTAGATTCTATCCACTATTTTTCAGTGTTTGTGGCCAATAAATTAAATGCTGTGATCGGATGGGACTAATGACTAATAGTCCATTTTTTCCTTCCTGAGTCCAGATGGTGGAGCCAAAATATCAATGTTCTTACTGATAAAGATTGACCAGAGAATGTGGCTTTCCTGTGTAGGCACATGGGTTTCCTAATCTAGACAAACACATGCCCCTGGAGATAGCTGGGTAATGGCAGGTCTCACCAAAGAGGTCCATCCCCAACCTTCTGATAACAAAGCCCTGAGAACATGTGTACTCTGCCGGCACGAACAGTATAACATAGTATTGTACATACATGTAAAGTTATATCACTCCACATGAACATATTAATAAGTATGTATGCATAATGTATATTAAGAAAGCCTGTATATATCTATTCATATTTCCTACCTACAAGAAAAGGATAAATAAGGTAATTATCCCCTGATGGACTTGGAGAGTGTTATGCTAAGTGAAACAAGCCAGTCAGAAAAAGACAAATATCATATGATCTCACTCATAAGTGTGAACAAAATGAACTGACAAGCTAAACAGAAACACAGGCATGGATAGACAGAACAGTCTGACAGCTGTCGGGGGGCGGGCGGTGTGTGTGTGAGGGGAGGACTGGATGGAAGAAGGTGAAGGACCGGATGGAAGAACAGATGCACAGCCCATAGACACAGAGAGCCATGTAGGGATGGCAGGGGATGGGGGTGAAGGGTGCTGGGTGGAGGTGGGCAAAGGGGGAGAAAACGGGGACATCAGTCATAGGGTCAACAATAAAAATAAAATAAAAAATTTTAAAGTAATTATTATATTTTCAGTTGAAGACATTGAAAGCCCAAATATGTCTAGTTTTAAGCTGAGTGGTTTACAGAACAGCATAGACAAGGGCATGCAAACAGCTAAACCAAAAAACTATAATAAAGCAATTTTTCAGTATCATTGCTTGATTCTAACCAAATTAATCATGACTAGCAAAACATGAATCCTCCCACGTACGACAAATCATGTGCTAGAGAGATTACAAATGAGCCAAGCTTGGCCTGGCTTCTCTGACTTCCAAGGCTCATTAAAGGATCTCTAACCCAGCGGCTTTAAGAAAAAGCAAGCAGCCCAGATGACACCTTTCTTCTAGAAAGAGCAGTGGGCTAACAAAGGGTGGGAGCTGAAACTTGCTAATTTTAACAGTGCAGGCAAATTTTAGTGCTGGCTCGTACATTTTGGTAGTTTAAATACCTTATAGTATACAAAATACGTTTTCCTAGGATTGTCACAAGAATATATAACTCCTTTTACTCAAATATTTTCCTAAAGCCTCACCAATTCTTTCCTCCAAGAAATAGAAAAATATAATGTTAAACTTGAAAAAAAATTTAAGATTAGCAAAAAAAATATTTCACTACATTTGAGTATCTAAACTAATAAAAGGGTAAGATACAAATTGACTGTAACTTCACGACACCCACCATCCAATCAGGAGTGAGAATGCAAGTTAACCCAACAAAGATGGTGGGTTAATTTGCATATGCAGGTGGCCAGGGATGGGGCTGTTCCGCATTGCCCCAGCTGCTCCGGGCCTCTGGGCAGCTTGGGAAGACAGAAAGGCGGCTCCAGCCAGAGCGAAAGTGATGCAGGCAGTCAGGAAGGAAGGCCCATTCTTACAGGAATCTTCGTGCATCGGGCCTCTAGTTTAAAATAAAATGCCTGCCTGACTGGTATGGCTCAGTGGTTGAGCATCGACCTATGAACCAGGAGGTCAGGTTTTGATTCCCAGTCAGGGCACATGCCTTGGTTGTGGGCTCCATCTCCACTGTGGGGCATGTAGGAGGCAGCTGATCCATGATTTCCTCCCATTATGGATGTTTCTCTCCTCTCCCTTCCTCCCTAAAATTAGTAGAAACATATTTTTTAAAATGCCTAATCAGTGATTCTCATGAAACTACCCCCTTTCCCCCTGCAAACTTCCTGTCAGGTGTGAGCCATTCTGGACCTCCTTTGGATTTCCCCTGAGCCAGACTCGGCTTCTAGACCACAGGGCATGGGAGCTAGCATCCTTCTCCCACACACACCTGGCCGCACTCTCATGCTGTGTCTGCCTGGTAAACCTCTGGCTGCTCTGCCTTTGAGCTGCTGCCCCCACCAGGAGTCTGACCTCAGACCCCCTCCATCCGCCTTCTCTAATCAGTGGCTCCCAAGGTGGCGAGTGTTTGTGACGGGCCCAGGCCTGGCTCTGTCCACACATCAGAGAAAATCAGCCCTTCAGGGAGCAGAGCCACTTGGGCTTCGGACCTGCCCGAGCGTTCCGGAGTGAAAGCGGTGTCAGGGCTGAAATGCCTTGGACTCCCAATCTCACCAGGATTTAGCAGGTTTCCTCGAATTAATAATGAGTCTTAATTTTTTGTCTCTTTTAAAAAATATATTTTTATTGATTTCAGAGAGGAAGGGAAAGGGAGAGAGAGAAACATCCATGATGAGAGAGAATCATGGATCGGCTGCCTCCTGCATGCCCACTACTGGGGATCGAGCCTGCAATAGAGGCATGTGCCCTGACTGGGAATCGAACATGACCTTCTGGTTCCTAGGTTGGTACTCAACCACTGAGGCACACTGGCCAGGGCTTTGTTTGGTCTTGCAGTGGTTGTTTTGACAACTTAATTCAGTCTTGTCACTGCTTTCAGGATGAGTATAAACCTTGCTGCTCACCCAGTGCCACTCCCTCCACCTTCACACCTTCATCCAGAGTATTCTTGGCCCTAAATGTGGAAGATGTTCTCTTTCTGTGAAGTCGGAAAGGCTGCTCCTGTAAAGGCTTAAAAAGTAAAGGATTTTTTTCTTTATTGTTTACATCTAATCAATCACAGATTGTTCCGATCTTATTGGTACACATTACAGTTAGGACTGTGATGTTCTGATTTAGAATAAGAAATACTAGTATATATTCAGTGTTATTTCCAGTTTTGGCACAGAGCTCCCCAAACCCATGGAGTTTCCTGAGTGATGGGATGTGTAAGGTGCCTTTTGTTATGTTAATTACTAACCACCCCCCGGCCCCGCTCCCCCCTCCCCTGCCCCCTGTCCTTTCCCCAAGGTTGGGGGATTTTTCCAACCAGAAAAGGAGGGTTGAATCGTCACTCCCAATCCTGATTTCCCAGGAGCAGAGAGCAGCTGCAGGTTGAATCAGCCCCTCCTGGCCAGTGATCTAATCCATCAAGACAAAGCCCCGTAAGAACAGAACAGGAGGGATCCAGAACGTTCCAGGTGGGGGAGGAGGGTGGTTCCAGGTGCCATGCCCGGCCCACAGGGACAGAAGCTCAGCCCCCCCACGGGGTCCCTTTGTCCAGGTGTTCAGGACCCCCCTCCATGTATGTCTCACCGGGTTGTGGGGGACCCCCTCCCCCACGGATCTTCTTCTAGTTTTGGGGAGCCCCTCCTCCATATATCTCTCATT
This sequence comes from Pipistrellus hanaki, assembly GCF_964339955.1. Taxonomy (NCBI): domain Eukaryota; kingdom Metazoa; phylum Chordata; class Mammalia; order Chiroptera; family Vespertilionidae; genus Pipistrellus; species Pipistrellus hanaki. Next base: position 86,771,583 of record NC_140510.1, read on the forward strand.
GGTTGTGGGGGACCCCCCTCCTGGATCTCTTCATCTGGTGCTTGACTAGTGGCTTTGCTCTCCTTTGGAGTGAACTGGTCACCTCGTCAGCATGTTGGCTCCTGAGTGCTGAGAGCTGCTCTAGCAAAGGATCAAACCCAAGGAGACCCGGCCTGGGCAGGCTCTGCAGGGGGCCGCCTGGGGACCATGCCCAGCCTGAGGAGCCTGATGGCATTTCCAGGCAGCCTCGGGGGACACCACTGACACCGGGAATGGCTTTTGGTGGTGGGAGGGAACCCACTGTCCTCACGCAAGGACCCTCCACTCCTCCATGCCTCCTCCTCTCAGAAACGGAAATGGCCTCCCACCTTATTGCTGCCTGACCACCTCGAAGCGGGAGGTCCACGGGCTCCACCCTGGGAGCTGCCCAGGCCACATGCCCTTGCTTCAACGTGTGGAGGAACTCTTAGCCCTCCCCCCGGATTACCACCTCCTGCCTGATGCAACCTTCTGGATTTCTTACCTCCAGAGAAAGAAAGACCCGGAAAGAAGGCGGAGACTTTTGATGCTGTGGACGACCTCTCCCTGTAAGACAGCGTTAGACATCTCCCCTCTGAAGCAGATAACCTGAACCCTCACCATAAACGTACCTGGGTTGCACACATGGAAAATCTAGGGTCATGGAAATCATTTCATCAATTTTATAAGAAAGTGAAATGGGTCTTTACAGAAACATTAAAAGGCAATTAGCTTTGTTATGCCTCCGCACATTTCGGAGACGCAGTTTTCAAATGAAGGCTATGAAAACGTGAGCTCTGAGCCTGCTTCCATAATGCACATATATTGCCAACTCCAATTCATTTTTGAAAGGCCATCTAGCCCAGTTCCCAAGTAAATGGACTTTATTTGCTTTCATCTATGCTAGATCATAGAAAGGACCTCACTCTTAATTGAAGTGTGTCGGCTGCCATTAGAGGAAGAGCGACATAGATTAATTTCCTTTTTCGGATAAAAGAAAAAAAAAGGAGAAAGTATTTCTCTTTCTAAAATGGCACCAATATATAAAGTTTTTGATTGCATTATTGATTTCCTCCAGTTATTATTTTCAGAGGATGTTATTAGATGAGTCTGTTATGGGAACCTGCAAGATATAGGTCCCAAACTTAAATATCAGAAAAGGAAAGATCAATATGAGAAATAAATGCATTTTAGAAATCAGAAATGAATGCCAGCTATAAGCTCCAAAGTAAATTAAATTCCCTGGAGCTGCCATCAATCAGCCGCGACAGGTTTGAAGGTCATTGTTGCTGGCTATTTGGCTAAATTTCAACTCAATTTAAGCCCTGATCAGTGATTCATAACTGACCCACGCAGATGGGCGGCCATGTGGTGCCCGGGTGCACATTAATCCCCTCCTCCAGGAGACAGGAACAGACCAGCTGCTTAAAAAGAAATTGCATAGGACGGGGTGCAGAAATAGCAGAAATAATTGCATAGGGCGGAGTGACGGCCACACAATTCCGAGGCACTTTGCACATTGGCTCTTGGCTCCGAGGTGCCTTTTTGGCCTCTGGATCCTCCCCTTGCGAGCTATTTTCCACGTGTGAAACGAACCAACCCAGGGATGGCATTTGGCTCACACAATTCACAGACATTTTAGCTTAATGGAAGACCAGACACCCCAACTTCCCATCTTATTAATTTATATAGTAAAATGTAATTACTTCCTAAGGATTCATTTTGTGCCTGATATTCAGACCTTTGTGCCTTAATTTCCTTTATTAGATAAAAAAAAAAATAAGGCGAAAGTATTTCTCTTACTAAAATGGCACCAATATATAAAGTTTTTGTGGGGAATTGCAAGTGTGGAGTCATCAAAGTGTGAGTGTATATGATGGGAGAATTCAATTTCATTTTGCATCTAAATTTAAGTGGCAGCTGCATTTGTTTAAATGGCTTATACCTGTTCTATTGTCTAATTACAGGCTATTGAGAATGGTTTCTATCTTCTCATTATACTTTGGTAAATATAGATAAGTGTGGGCCACACACATGGTAGGTCTAACCAAAAAAAAAAAAAAAAAAAATGCAATGCTGCAAAAATTATTTGAATATTTTCTATTCACATGCATCCTTTTATTTCCTCAGAAGATGCATTTATAAGAAAGAAAGAAAAAACTGGAATAGTTTTATGAGCAGCCCAAATCGCCCACCAAAGCAAACAATGATTATAATGTCTCCAAGTATAAATAGAAAATGTAATAAAAGTAATATTGATTTAAAAACTACTTAACAATGATTGTCTTATTATCATAGTCTGACAATCTCTTGCATTTAGATAAAACTTGGACAGAAAGTCTTATTTTTATCATCTGAGTGAACACATTTTCTCTTCGTTATCTAGCCAAATGGGCCTTATCAAACTCTGCCGCCTTCTAAATCATGGCTTTGCAGTAGCAGCACGTTTACATGTGAATATTCAGCCGCTTCAATAAAACGCAGCGTCTGTGATCAGCATCCTTTCAGACTTCCCGCACAATGGCTGTCAGGTCCATTGGAGCCGTCCGGGGTACCTAAGGTCCCTTCCTCTCTGTTGCTGGGTAGTATGACATGGGAAGGACTCAGCACCGTTTGTAACCATTTACCCTTGAAGAATATCTGGGGAGCTTCTAGTGTTTGCTTATCACAAAAAAAGCTGCTGTAAGCATTCATGGACAATTATTGTGTGGACACTGATATTTCTTTCCCCCGGATGTATGGCCAAGAGTGCCATGGCTAAGTCATGCGGTAAATCTACTTTTAGTTTAAAAAGGAATGACCAGACCATTTTTTGGAAATCTGTACTTACGTAAGACTTCTAAAAGTAGAAATAGGAGAAACTTCTGGACATCTAGATTTGAGCAAAGACTTAATACCAAAAGGAAGACCAATGAAGAATAAAGATTGTGAATTGGATCTGATTGTTATCGGAGAAGTGCACGGATGGCCTTTCTCCTCCGCTGGTGAGAGAGGGATTCCCGGGGCGCCTCTGGAATGAGTTTCCGGAGCCCCCCACGGGGGATGCGGCGTGGTGGAACGTTCCATTGGTGTGAAGCTGCATCCCTTGGTTAGTGAAGTCCATCCCCCTTCGTGCAGTCCTGGGGGAGGTGCAGCTGGGGACTCAGTGGAGCGGGGAGAGAAGGGTCCACTGTGCCCACTCCCTGGGAAGCTGGTCCAGGGTAGCATCAGGCCAGCTGCCTTCGCCCGTCCATGCTGTGGGTCACAGCTGCGAGCCTTGTGGGCAGGTGCAGGGGCCGTGAGCACACTCCCTGCAGCAAGAGTCCCAAGAGAGCTCGAGAGAGTGGACTGCTTTGCTCAGGAGATTAACTACCTCCATCCTTCCCGCTTCCCATGGCCACACCTCCTCTGGCCAGGACCTGCTCTCAGCTGTGACTGACAGGCAAACACCTGTCCTGTTTCACCCACTGGACTGGGCTTGCGTCCTGTTTCACCCACTGGACTGTGTCGCTTCCTGGCAAAGCGACACAGATGGCGTGCCCACCGTATTTGGCTTCCCCTGGCTCCTTTTCAGTTTTCATAACTGGATTCTTACAATGGCGTCATCTCACATTCAGAAATACCTGCTCTGGTGAAGGTTCAGTGTGAGCCTTGCAACTATGATGACCATCGATCCCATTTTACTTCTACTGGATTTATTCATTTTTGTAATGAACTTGCTTCCTTTTGAAGAAAGTACAACTCTGGAAAATAAACTTGGCCTCTACACACACTTTGCACTGAGTCTGACATACAATAAGCAGCCAATCAATGTAATATTTACTTATTCTGCATCTGTTTTGTTTCTATCCTGTCATGCTTTGTTATATATATTTTTGCCTTTAATTAGATCACAGTCTAATAAGAAAAGATAGGTTGCATGGCCAGTTAGCCCAGTGGTTGAGCATTGACCTCTGAACCAGGAGGTCATGGTTCAGTTCCCAGTCAAGGCACATGCCCAGGTTGCAGCTTGATCCCCAGTGTGGGACGTGCAGGAGGCAACCGATTAAAGATTCTCTCATCATTGATGTTTCTGTCACTCCCCCTTTCCCTTCCTCTCTGAAATCAATAACAATATATTAAAAGAAAAGAAAAGAAACTCAGCAATGTCTACTAGATAAAAGATATAAAATGATGTGAGATTTGGCTGCATAAGAATGCTGTGTCAACTAAAGCTAAATTAGATTAAGAGAAGCATTTCAAGAAATTTAGAGATATCTTAAACTCATGAGGAAAAAAATAAGTCATAAAGACTAAATAGAATGAATTAGGAAGGTTTTGCTTAATCAATATTCTCTAGGTTACCCAACTCACTCTTGTGTGTGTTGGTAGTTCATGGCCTCAGCAGTGATTCCTGTGAAGTTCTCTGGGTGTTTTTACCTTCCCGCTGTCACCGGGGCCCCTGGCATCTGGTGGAGAGGGGCTGAGCTGGCCAAGGGGCACTTTCCCATCACGGACGCCACGGCCCACGTGGTCAGCTGGGCACCTTCCCTCCGTACGGCCAGGGTGCGGAGGAAGTGAGCATTTTAGACCATCGAGGCAGTCCCACTGAGATAGAATGACTCACACAGACCACTCACCGGCACCGGAACAGCCTGATTGAAGGCTCTCTATGAAACTCCTAAATGCCATGTCTTACCCAGTTGTGTGTGTACTCCCACAAACTGATCTTTTCAAAGTGACTTTCACCTTTTTTTAAAAAATACTTTAACCCGTTTTTCACTCAGTTTTACTGGAATAGACTTCCTGTGTAGGCAAGTGCTGCACTTCCGTTGGAGTGAGTCCTCTGATTCTAAAGGAGACAGCACAAGAGCAATGCCATTTCTCATCATGTTAAAATAATCCTGAGTAAATATTCCTCAGTTGTAGCTTCCCTTTTAGGGTATTAGGCGAGTCTGTGGGAGAGGAAGACATCACTGTGGGACTAATATCATTTTCTTCCCACTCAGTGACTTTTTGTGCCATCTGCAATCCATTTAAAGAAGTTAATTCAGGCCTAGAATTGACTCATCTACTCTCTCAGCAATGGCTGAAGATTCTCAATAAAATCAACGAATTGGGGTTGCTGCCCAAATTACAAACTTTAAAATGTTGTGCAGAAATCCACAGCAGAGCTATTGTTGTTCCTTTGATGGCGATTTACCTACTTCTTCATGGATTTGCTTTTTTTCAGGTATTTCACATCTGATATTTGACTCATGCTGAATGACTGTATCTTTCCAAAATGTTACTGAGGATGCTTACGAGGATAAGTCAATGAATGTTTCTTGTGGGTTCGAATGGCTAAATTCCTTGTTTAATAATATATGTTTTATTATTCAGAAAATAATAGATTATGTTTATTTTTGAATATATATTGGAAAAAAATTTATAGTTGCCTTTGTGGTTTTCAAATATGGGGGATCGGGAGATAACACAGCAGATTCAGACATGGGCAGCGACACAATGCACACCTTCTATATCAGCAACTCAGAGTCCCCCCACCAACACACACACACACACACACACACACACACACACACACACGTCAAATCGCCTCATAGGCAGCCAACACAATGAAGGAGACTGAGGCCAGGCACATTATTGAAAGGGAGAAGAAAAAAGGAATGACCTAGCTAAACCCCAGTACACAGCAAGGGGAGTTTCAGAGCCTCCAAGGTCACATGCAAACTGACGCCTCGAGAGGCAGGAAAACCTGGTTTGAGGCCCTTCCTGTGACATCGTTGTCCCCGGGAAGCACCTGCAGAAACCCGGTGCTCACGCTTTCTGTACACGGAGTGTCCCCCCACGGTCCGCGTGGTTCAGGGTTCAGGTTCAGGGTTCGGGCTCTGGAGGAGGCCGCGCACAAATGAAAGACTGGACAAGAGAGTATACATTTGGGAATTGGGGGCCAGGGGAAGCCCAAGAGAGGACTCCGCTTTGCACTGGCCTTGCCATCCTTGTTATTCAGGTTTAGGATACGCCTATTGCCCTTAGACGGACAATTCCAGTACTGGGCAGACTATCTTATCAGTGAGGATTTACATGGTTGTTTGGTGGGAAGCTGCCTCAGTTACCATTGTCTCCATCAGACAGGGGGTGGCTGGCTCTGACCTTGCAGCGCTTCAAAGTCGGCCAGCCTTCGGGGTTCCTCGTCCACACCGGTCTGCTGGTGAGGACAATGGCCGGCTCCCCCCATGTTCGGCTCCTCCTGACTAACAGATGGCACTGTGTGTCCCCGGGACCAGGCAGACCGCTCAGCTGGTGGCTCCGTGGCCGGCACAGCTTTTCTCTGCCGACGCAGGGGCCTCTGCTGGGCCCTCATGCCAGCCTGCGGGCAGCCTGTGTGCTCCTGGTGCCTGGGTGGCTAAGAGACTTCCCTCACGTGCTTGGTGTTGGCCACCTCAATTCCCTTCCGTTTGGTGTTTCTCCACCAGCCCGGCCAGCTCTGTGCCCACCTGTGGGCTCTGGGTCCGAGAGCAGCGAGGAGGGCCGGTATGGCGTGACCTAGCCCTTCTGGTCCGGCCCCTTCCTGCAAAGCCTGTGGTGACTGGTCCTGAATCACCCGCTTTAAAATGTGGACTTGTGGCCCGGGCGTCGTGGCTCAGGGGTGAGCATCCACCTATGGACCAGGAGGTCAGGTTCCATCCCGGCCAGCCACAGGCCCGGGTCGCAGGCTCGGTCCCCAGTGGGGGGCGTGCAGGAGGCAGCCTATCCATGAATCTCTCTCATCACTGATGTTTCTCTCTCTCGCCCCCTGCCTTCCTCTCTGAGGTCAGTGAACATGTGGTAACATCCTCGGCATGTGCTGACCTCCATGCTGAGGTTGCTCTCCTCGGGCCATGCTGAGCCCACACGCGGCCGCAGGTCGGAGCCGCTCTATCCCCGCTCCCAGGGCGGTGCCGGGATCCGGTTCAACCCGGCGTGACCCGCTCTCTGTGTGCGTTGCAGGGGGAGGAGGACTATGGACACGTACTCAGCAAGAAATGCTTCCCATGTAAAGCTTTTTGACTGGCAGTTCCTATAAGAATAGGGACTGTAACCCCTTATCTTATAAGGAAAGCTGTGCACTGAGTGAGTGGGAAAATCTTAGGAGCATTAACTTTCATAAAACAATCATCCCACATTTAAAACTGTAATATAAAACGTGCTCCTCCTGAGAAGCATACTTAATATATATCAACATTGGGCTAATTAAGTTAATATTCAAAATGTACAATCAGGAACAAAACACTCTGCAAAGCTCTTCATTATATTATAAACTTCGGATGTACGAACTGATTAATCATCGAGTGAAGCCCCTCTGATTACTGAAGTATTTCTCGAACCCATTACGCCTGCATTCTCCCGTTTCTGCTTAACCCGCCATGTCCTGCCTTCCATGTCCACCTTGTCGCACAGTGGACCTCTGTCTATCCGTGTGAGCTCCCCTGTGGAGTAGAGACCACTGCATGTCGCATCCTTTTTTTGGGGTTCCGGATCTGAAGAAGGGACTGCCCACAAATGAAAATGCTATATAAGAAATATGAATTTAGAAGGCATTGGGAGCCAGGGGTGTCTCTTTCGGGATGGGCACACCAAAACTCTGGCCGGTCCACTTCTGATTCAGTTTTAGATACACATCTTCCCTCAGTAAAGCATGGCAAACAGGTAGCAGATAGAGAATCTCAGAGGGCAGTAAAGGCCAGTAAAGATGTACTTTGAGGCTACCAGGTCAGGAAATTGCCTTGAGCCATTGATAGCTCAATATGGAACAATTGATGCATAGCTTTAGCCCCGCTGAAGCGCTAAGTTCATCAGCTGTCCGAGTTCCTTGATGCACTCTCATCATAGTATTCACAATGGATGGCCTCCTGCATGACCCCCTTTTTATTTTCTTAATAAATCTTGAAAAGTATATGATGTCTGTAGGGCCTGAGTCCTTTTAAGACTCTTCATTCTTGATCTGCAGACTAGAAATAAACATATAAGAACAAGAATGAGACAGACAATAGTGGTTATGCTGAGTCAAATATGGGGAGATCCAATGAAAAGGATTGAGTTCTTTCATGTCCTTTGCAAATTGCTGCCAGGCATCAAAGGAACTAGTTTGTAGTAGGCTCCTTTCTGAGCCACCAGTTCTTTATGGGTCCCCTTCTCAATCGCTGTCCCTGTGACATGACAGCCATGATATTCGAGCTCTGGATGGTGGACAAACGGTGGGTAATGACAGTGCAGCTCCGACCTTCTCTGGCTTTGTCCAGGGAAACTTGCATCGTTGCACAACTGATGACTGCTGGCATGGCAAGGAAAACATTCTCAGGTGTTCTCTGGGTTCTTGTTTCCTCACAATCTCGCTCAGCTTTCTGGACTGTCTTCTTCACACCCCCCAGTACTGCCTGTGACTCTGATATATATATATTAGGTCTAGTAATACTTAATGTCGTTTTCTAATACTTTTTAAAATCGAATTTATTTAAACAATACAACAAAATTTAATCAACAATATAGTTGCCGTTGTTTTCTACTACTTGTGCCCAACGCTCAGGAAGCATTTTAATCCCTCTGTTGTAAAATTCTTGTGATTTTGATGCAAAAAATTCAGTCAATGCATTTTTGAGGCATTCTTCATTATGAAATTTTTTTCCAAGAAGAAGTTTTGCAAAGAACGAAACAAATGGTAATCGGAAGGGGCAATATCAGGAGAATATGCAGGTTGAGGGAGAACTTCCCATTCCAACTGGCGCAGTTTTTCAGCAGTGATTCTTGCAGTATGCGGTCGTGCGTTATCGTGGTGAAGAATTACGCCCTTCCGATTAATCAGCGCGGGTTCTTTTTCTCTTAAAGCTTGGGCTAACCTTTCCAATTGGGCACTATACACTGCACTTGTAATGGTTTGGTTAGATGGTAAAAGTTCATAATGAAGAATTCCTTTAAAATTCCACCAAACACACATCACTTTTTTCGCATGCAAGTCAGGTTTTGGCGTGGGCTGCGGAGCCTCATTTTTGTCCAACCATTGAGGCCGCCTTTTCAAATTAACATACAGCACCCATTCTTCATCTCAGGTAACAATTTGCTCTAAAAACAGCAAACGGTTTTGACGAGAGAGGAGCGAACTGCAAATTGTGACTCTTTGATTACGGTTGTTGTCGGTCGACTCATGAGGAACCCATTTTCCAAACTTTTGGACTTTGCCAAGTGCACGCAATTGATTGGAAATTGTTTTTTGTGAACAATTTAAAGTTGTCGCAAGCTCTTGTTGGGTAATTTGAGGATTTTGCACCAAAAGAGCTTGAAGAGCTTCTTGATCAAAATTGGACACACGGCCTCGACCACTCTTGTCATCTAACGAAAAATTTCCCTCGCAAAATTTCTCAAACCAACGCTGGCATTTTCTGGCGCTAACTGCATCTTGACCAAGAGCACTACAGATGTTTTTTGCAGCCTCACTTACTTTTCTTCCTAATTGGAACTCGTAAAGCATGCAGTGCCGAATATGCTCTTCATCCGCCATCTTCTTAGCCCTAGTTTTGCAACAAAAACCAAACCAAACACAAACTTTTTCAAGCAAAACTTGTTAATTGCACTTCACACGTTCTGTAGATACCATGTGTTTGAAGGTTATGTCAATACAAGTCAACGCCAAGCAAGATTTTAAACGAATGTTAAAAAACGACATTAATTATTACTAGACTGGTTATATATGTGTGCGTGTGTGTGTGTGTGTGTGTGTGTGTGTGTGTGTGTATAGTGTAACGAGCACCGCTATCGCTGCAATGGTGTTTTATGTATATAACCTTACTTTTCTCATCTCCTGGACTTGTTCATCTACATGTAATCATCCTTGCCTATTCCTTTCAGTCCAAGGTTGGCATTGAATGATCCCAGCGTCGTAGATAGTGGAAAACATCCCCTCTGTGCCATCCTCAGAGCCACTGCAGGTGGAGGGCATGGCGCTGTTAGCGGTGACCAGCAACAGCAGTGAGCGTGGGCCTCCTGCAGATGCGGCAGCAGGTGGTGGAACATCATCTGATCGTCTGTCCGTGGTTATGATTTCTGGGCCTTCTCGCCTGGTGAGGCGGCCCAGCTCATCTATGAGGAGGCGATTTGCCTCTCGGACTGATGGCTCTGACCGCAGCCCGGAGGCCATGAGCCATCCAACGTGCCAACTGGACAGGATCTTCAGACATAAAAGATCAACTGTCTGTCAGTCTCTGCCCAAGATGTGTCATCCCTAACCCACTGTTTATCCGATTGTATGATCATACAATTTCTTTTTTCTCATCAAGAGTGACTATAGAAAAGAAGCGTTTTAATGGGAAATTCAGAGCTGGACTTCCTGCTTCAATCAGAAAAGCAACGTTGCATCTTCAAGGGGTAATAATTCAAACAGGAAGTATAGTTCTAACCCATGGCTTTATAACACTAGGCCAAGCTCCACTTTGCCAATAAAATGAATAGACATATTGCCTTAAAGATTAACATTTTATCATGGCCTCGATAGTTATGTTCTGATTTTATCTGTATTTCATGAATATAAAATTAGATTGCTTTGGTATAAAATTAATCCTGATCATGGCTCACTCTAAAATAAGTATATATTTTTTGCCTGGCTGTCATGGCTCAGTGGTTGAGCATCAGACCTATGAACCAAGAGGTCAGGGTTTAATTTCTTGTCAGGGCACATGCCTAGGGTGCAGGCTTGATCCCCAATGTGGGGCGTGCAGGAAGCAGCCAATCTATGATTTTCTCTCATCATTGATATTTCTCTCTCTCTCTCCCTCTTTCTTCCTCTCTGAAATCTACAAAAAATATTTAAAATAAAATAAGTAAATATTTTTGATTATTTGAAACACATTCTAAAATAAGTATGTTTTCATCAATTGAAACATCAACAGAGAAAGTAAACATCAACAGAATTCAGCTTATTTTCTTTTTAAAAATATGTTTTTATTGATTTCAGAGAGGAAGAAAGAGGGACGGAGATAGAAACCTCAATAATGAGAGAGAGTCATTGATCGGCTGCCTCCTGCATGCCCCAGACTGGGGATTGAGCCCACAACCTGGGCGTGTGCCCTGATTGGGAATCGAACCATGACCTCCTGGTTCATAGGTCAGTGCTCAAGCACGGTTGAAGCTAAAGCACATCTAACACATACTGTTGTATCAAGCAGTATTTATAATAAACATATCGACCTAAATGTCTAATTATGTTATCGGCTCACTTAGACACCGACCTTGTCTATCACATTTTCTGGATGATAAGATCAGGGCTGGGAAACCACGCTAATGAGCAGGACAGAATCATACTGAAGCTGCTGGCTCTTCCTCTGACCCCAGAGGACTTTCCCGTTCATGAAGCTCAGAGACAAACAGAAAACAGATGAGGGTTTAAGGAATCTCTGTAGACAACAGAGAAAAAAAAATAACTGGGCTCGAAAGTAAGTGCATCGGTGCCCACGCTGACCCTTAAAAGGGAGTCAGTCCTGCATTGGGGACACCCTGGATGAGCCTGGAGAAATGTTGAGAGGGGAGGCTCAGGCGTGCCTCAATAAAGGGCCCTTTTAAGGAAAATACTTATGCACTTACACAACCAAATATGTTTCAACCATATTTTAATAGATAACAATTAATTGAAGAACAGTATGTATATCAAGCCACTTATACATCAAGTGTGAAAAATTATATCAGTGGCTTAACCTTTTCAAAAGAGACCAAAAAATAATAATAACTGGGTTATGAACCAGGATGGAGTGAAGGGATTTTTTTCATTCCATACCCATCACCATGTACCCCTACCATGCCCTCCTCTACCATCTCAATCCCTCCACCTCCTCCAACACACCCCTCCCCACTAGAGCTGTCTACCTGCTATCTATGAGTCTGTCTCTATTTTGCTTGGTAGTTGAGTTTGTTCATTAAAGTCCACATATGAGTGAAATCATCTCTTAAATCATCACATATATGTTAATATGACAAAAACAGAGTAAACCTTTAAAAAAATAGAGAATCTCAAATAAAAGAATTAATTATTTCTTGATTATGGGGCTTTGAAGTTTCAGATCTGGGGTTTTTTGTGCTCTGGGTTTCTATCTATTTATATAAAAGCCTAAGTAACCAAACACTCGAGTGACCAGTAGACTGGTCGCTATGATACACACTGACCAGGAGCTGCCCCCTGGTGGTCAGTGCGCTCCCACAGCCAACCTCTCTCAGCTCCTTCCCTCAGCCATCTGGCCCAGATGGCTCTGATCAGGGTGACCATGCTCCTGAGGCCCTCATTGGCCAGCCAGGCCAAGCGACCCCACCCGTGCACGAATTTGTGCATCGGGTCTCTAGTTGTGAAATATTCTGGTACACTCCATTTAAAAGAAATAAAGTCAAAGATTAGTCAGAGCTGAAGTCTTATAAATTTTTTTTCAATTTATCTTTATTGTAAAAAGTTTTACAGATATCAACTTTCCCCCCCTCTCTCTTCACATTCCCTCCCCCCCCCCCAGGTCTTCACTGTTGTCTGTGTCCATGGGGTATGCATACATGCATATAAGTTCTTTGGTCTATCTCTTCCCACCCACCCCACCTTCCCTCTGAGATTCCACACTCTGTTCCATGTTTCTATGTCTATGGGTCTATTTTATTCATCTGTTTATGTTGTTCATTAGATTCCACATATCAGTGAGATCATGTGATACTTGTCTGTCTTTGTCTGGCTTATTTCACTCAGCATAATGCTCTCCAGGTCCCTCCAGGCTGACTCAAAGGATGAGAAATCTTTATTTTTTATAGCTGCATCATGTTCCATGGAGGCTTAAAGGAATCTCACATTTGCAATCCCGGGCGTAGCCTGGGCATCTCTCTCCATAGAGTGTGTGCATATCACAGCACAGCAGGCCACATTGGAGCTCTGCAACGTCTCTCTGTCTCCCTCCTCACCTCCATGCCCGCGTGATAGATCTCTTATGCTTTCTCATATTATTTCAAGCCAGAGACATGTTTTGTTATTGTTTTTTCCACTCTCACTTCAGTTAAAACAGTCAAGTCCCGTCTCTTTATCCCAGGCTATTTCCTGGTCTAGCTAACCTTCTCTTACAATGAAACAATATTAAAAAGAACCAAACTTGGAAACCCAAGGTTGGGACATGTTTCTGGGCAGATCCGTCCCTTTACTTCAAATCACTGCATTTAGGCAGGGACAGCTGCCGCCCCTAGAGTTATAGCAATTCCCAGGAGAATGCTCAAGCCCGGTGGGGAGGACACAGGGCCACTAAGTTTTGGTTATTTTTCTCATTGTTCACACGCATTTGGAAATGTCACCTAATCAGCAAAGGCAAACTTTCTCAACAAGTGACATTAGGCAACTTAATAGTTTAATTCAAAGAGTGACATAAAAACGTTGAAGGGCAATCAGGCACATAATAGCACATTAACTTAAATGGTAAGATAGGCAGCGAGAAATATTTTTATACTTTAGCACCTAATTTTACTGTAACTCATGTTGACTTATTTTGTCTGCTATTGAGTTTTTAATTTCTCCAATTATGACTCTCAAATTCTTGTATTCAAAGTTGTGTCAAAAACACAAAAGGATTGATTGCTGCCAGTGGATAATCAGCGTCGTTCTGTGTGAATGTGAATTCTGGGAACATAATTTCGAATTTATCCAAAATCTCTAGACCAATTCAATGTTGTTTGGATAAGCAAACTCGCAGGAGCTGTGAACTATCAAAAGCCTGTGAGCGCATAATTCAGGTTCCAAATCTGGTGTCACAAACCCATTTATTATATGCACACTAGTAAACTTTTTTTGTAAAGGGCCAAATAATAAATAGTTTATGCTATGTGAACCATGGAGTGTCTTTTGCAACTATCTTTTAACCCTGATGTTGCCTGGCAAAATTAGCCAAAAACAATATATAAACAAATGGTGGGCCTATGTTCCATTAAAACTTTATTAGATAGTGACTGGATCCAAACTCTGAACCCAACCTACTTCACACACACACCTTACTTCTTGCTTCTCATTCAGCACTTTCCCTACAGTTGCCTCAAAGAACTGTAATGTGTCCATTCACCGATTTCAGACTTAGAAACGGGTTGTCCTTTATTTTCAGAACTGATTCTCATTTCTGACTCTGAATCCCCAGTCCCTCTATGGTGAATGACATATAACTTCCTCCAGTTAATTTTAGTTCAGTCCCGTCATTAATGAATCAGTTGAGAGTACAAATTAGTCACCATCTCGTTAAGATCGTCTATTTTTATTCTCTTCCGTGGGCTCCAGGCTTTGTGTTCAGGAGGCAGGGACCTGGGCGGTATAGGAAGCCATGTGTGAACTGCTGACAGCAGCACAGGACCTGGGAAGGGCTCGTCTGTTTCCTATGCCAAAGTCAACAGTCAGTGCCCTCCCCTCCACCTTAGGAAAGACACGGCCAGCCTGGGGAAGGTCAGGTGAGAAGAGTCACATGCAGGCTTCTCTGGTGGAGGTCATCACACAGACACGCGTACCTCAGAGACTCTGCCCCTTGACCCTGCTACATGACCTTTTGACCTAGAAGACCTTGTGAGCCCATGACCATCTAAGGACCTTTTCAAATGCTCTCCGGACCCCATGCTAGCAACTCTCTTGCAGTTCCTCCATCTGCTGATGTGTTTTGCATATAACGGCTACCATAGTCAGACAGCACTCTGAAAAACAGTGGTGGTGGTGAGAGCCCTCTTATTGCAGGTATCCTACAGGTTTGTGACAAACACCAAAGTGATCCCGTGTATCTTTTCCTAAAGTGCTCTGCCAGAAAGTAGAAGATGAGGGCGAGAATGAAACCCATTCTTCTAACACAAGACGTCACTCTCCCTTCCCATCCCCTAGCCCATTACCAGACGCCTTTGCAGCATGAACAGTAACACCTTGGCCTTCTGCCTGGAGCACCTGTATGCACCTCCCCTGCACATGGGCAAGGACACGTGTGCTCGGTGTGCTTGCCCGGGTATTGGTGCAGGAGTAAAAGCAATGCAAGGCGCACGGGTTCAACATGGACAGTTCTGAGACAGACAGCATAGGCCACTCACTAAAGGCAAGCCCTGGAATGAAGACAAAAGCGTTTGGGGGGATCCTCAGCAGACTCACTGTGAGCCACATTCTAGCCAAGAACACACCATCGCAGCATAGAGAAACACGTGTATGCCTCCTCATGTTTATATGTCCTTCTCCATGAACAACATTTAGAAAAATTGATACACGCTATGCAGAAAAAAATCAGAAAAAAATGTAGGAATGTTAAGAAGGAGGGTCTCACTTAGCCGGTGTGGCTCAGTGGTTGAGCATCAACCTATGAACTAGGAGATCATGGTTCAGTTCCCAGTCAGGGCAATGCCTGGTTTGCAGGTTTGATTCCCAGTAGGAGCATGCAGCTAATCAATGATTCTATCATCATTGATGTCTCGATCTCTCGCCCTCTCCCTTCCTCTCTGAAATCAATAAAAAAAAAAAATATGTTTGTTTGTTTTTTAAAAAGGAGGCTCTCTTGCCGAAAACGGTTTTGGCTCAGTGGATAGAGCGTTGGTCTGCGGACTGAAGGGTCCCAGGTTCGATTATGATCAAGGGCATGTACATTAGTTGTGGGCACATCCCCGGTAGGGGGTGTGCAGGAGGCAGCTGGTTGATGTTTCTCTCTCATTGATGTTTCTAGCTCTCTATCCTTCTCCCTTCCTCTCTGTAAAAAATCAATAATATATATTTTTAAAAAAGGAGGCTCTCACTGGGAAGTTGGCATTTAAGTGGAGTCCTTGAAATGTGAGACAGTGAGACAGTGCCAACCTACAGAAAGTGTATCCCAGCCGGAAGGCAGCGACATGCAGGCTTGTCTGGAGAATAACAAGGTGACCAATCTGATAGAAAACCAGCAAATGAAGGGAATCTTAGAATTAGAGTTACAGGAGGCCATAAGCAGAGCCAGTTTTAGAGAAGAAAAGCTGGTGCTGGCTATTGTTACGAAGTTCAAGACGCCTATTCAACTATTCAATATTCAAGTGAGAAATCAAGTAGGCAGTTGAATTGTTCTTGCCTGGGGAGGTACATGTAGAAGCTGTTAGAGCATGAATGTCATTTAGAGCCAAGGCATTAGACAAGATTGTGGATAAAGTGGGGCGAGATAAGAAAAGAGGTCTAATGACAGATCCCAGGGTATTGCGAGCTTAAAGGTCTGAGAGACAAAGAGAATCAGCAAAGAAGGTCAAGAAGCGTTTCACTAAAAGACAAATTAAAAATCACTTTGTTCTGGATGCAAAAAAGAGGAAGGAAAAAGTTTCAGAGAGAGAGAGATTGATCAGTTGTGTCAAATGCTGCTGTAAGATGTACTGACGGGAGTGTGTGAACTGACAGTCAGGGTTATAAATACAGAGACTTTTAAGGATGTCAGGAGCACATCCAGCAGCTTCCTGATTGTTGATGTGTTTTGGAGTGGGTGCAGGTAAGCATAGAAAATAAGTTATGAGTATGACTATGGAAGCAATTTGAAGAGATTTTTGCATAAACAGAATCAAGAAATAAAGGCAGAGTTACAGAAGCTGGTGGAGTCCAGGGGATTTTCATTTAAACTCTGGGAGTTTGCCACAGATGATATGAAAGCTCTGATGGAGAGGGAAAGTTGACGATTCAAGAGAGAGCTCATACGAATTTTGTTCAAGTCCTTAAGAAAGTGACAACGAATGGTTTCTCTGTCTAGTAACCAAGAGAAAGGTTGGCATTAGTTTTGAGCACAGAGTTCATCCACAATAATAGGAAAAAAGCCGGATTTAGTGCATTGGTAGACCTGATCCAGGAAGCTACTCAATGTTCCTTTCTAATCGCCTTTGTTTTCAGAGTGAAATGAACCCACTTGTGAGCGGAGGTGTGGGGAAATCTGCAACACATATGAAACGGTGATCCGAGACGTGAGAACATGAACAGACTAGGGCAATGGTTGGCAAACCGAGGCTCATGAACCACATGTGGCTCTTTGGCCCTTGAGTGTGGCTCTTTCACAAAATGAGTCTATTTTGAAGAAGTGGCGTTAAATGAAGTTTAAGTTTAAAAAGTGTGGCTCTCCAAAGAAACGTCAATCGTTGTCCTGTTGATATTTGGCTCTGTGGGCTAACGAGTTTGCCGACCACTGGCCTAGGGTATGACTGGGAGTCATCCTAAAAGAGCCACCTGAAATCTGTGATGACAAAATATGTATAATTATTTGGGGAAGAAAGACAAGAGAATATAGCAGTAAAGAAGGGAAGGTGGAAAGAAGAAAACGAGGGAGGGGGAAAGGAAGGAATGAAGAGAGGGAGAGAGAGATGGAGGGAGGGAGGGAGGGAAGGAGTGAGGAACGGAGGGAGGGAGAATGTTAGTGCTGGGGAACAAAAGAAAAAATAGAGAAGGAAAACATGAATAGCTTGTTACAAAAACAAACAGCTTCTTAGAATCAGAATGGATCACCCTGAGGGCTACACTGCACCGGGAAGGAGTGAGCTGGTCACCAATCAGGTTGTTTGAAGAGAGCGTGCGGTGACAGCCAGAATCATTTAGCAGATACTGTGTGTAGAGTCAGGCTTCACCGAATTAATTCCAAGGTTCTGGGAGACTTAATATTTCATAACTCTTTCTCTAAAGTTGCCCAAGTTGAACGCTAATTATAAAAATTTAGAAATTCTTAGAAAATTGTCTATTGTTCTTTTTCATGCTCCTACCTTGCCACCATGGATGTAGCCATGTCATGTCCATTCTTGCTTATCAGTGACCAGTTATAACAGTGTAGTTAAAACTGTGACTCGGTAACATGAAAAGGTAAGCTTCGCTGGTGTGTACTTTAGAGCGTGACCCAAAGTAATAATAATTGCATGCAAGCTTTCCAGATATAAAATATTAAATATACTTAATTAAAAATACACTGAGAAAGATAATATTTCTAGCATTAGAATTTTACTAATTTCTAACATTACATTTCATATGACTCATAAATAAATGGCTCTAAATAGTTACTGTCAGTAAAACGTGTAAGTCATTGGAAATTACAGAGTAGAATGCCAAGAAAAGGAATTTTTTATAAAGGTTGATGATTACACTAATTTTAACATCAGCATGACAGGCTCAGGGACATTTGTTGATGTCTTTTTTTTAAAATATATTTTATTGATTTTTTACAGGAGAAAGGAAAAGGGATGGAGAGCTAGAAACATCGATGAGAGAGAAACATCTATCAGCTGCCTCCTGCACACCCCCCACTGGGGATGTGCCCGCAACCAATGTACATGGCCTTGACCTGAATCAAACCTGGGACCTTTCAGTCTGCAGACCGATGCTCTATCCACTGAGCCTAACTGGTTTTGGCAAGTTGTTTTCAACACAATCATTTTCCTTATATGAACAAATCCCATTTACAAAGAGGTCTTTCTACCAAAATGTTGTTTTAATTTCTTTATTGATTAAGGTATCACATATTTGTCCTCATCCACCCATTCCCATCCCAAACCCCTCCCCACACATGCCCCCACCCCCCTGTTGTCCATGGCCACTGGTTAGACTCATATGCATGCACACAAGTCCTTTGGTTGACCAAAATGTTTTTTAAAAAAGTATGTCAGTGAACATGTGAGATCCGTTGCAGAGATTTTGGGCTGGTTATTATGAAGGATTTGTCTCTCTTGCCTCTGCTCCTGATTCAATAGAGGCGTTGCCTTTGAGGCAGGTATTCAGGAGCCAGAATGGCCTCCAGTCTTGGCCTGACCTCTCCTCTTGGACACACTGGTACACACGTCTCACCTGTGACCTCTCCAGCCCACCACTGAGCACATTCTGTTCAGGTGATAGCATATTAAACAAAGTGAATTTATATTTCGGCAATTTACACAGCATCAGGAGTAAAGTTTTGAAGCAGATTTAAAAATATATACTGAAGCTATATTTTTAAAATTTAATGACATTTGTAGATTCTGAACAAAATGTTGCCTCACAGGTGGGAAAAAAATATGTGAATTGGGAGATGATTTGTTTGGCAGGAAACAGGTTATGAATATGCATAAAATTATTAAAGTTGCATTCAGGTGTCAAATGCCAGGAGCATGACAAATCAAAATAAAAAAATTAAAAAAGTAGAACTTGGGTAGGTTCCTAAATTGAAACGTCTCACCAAATTAAAAAAAAAAAAATTCAAAAGCAAATGCAGCAAAAATTATGGTATCTTTTTACAAGAACCACATATTTTAAAGTGGAGATTTTTTGAATAAATTTTTATTGGTTTCAGAGAGAAAGGGAGAGGAAGAGAGAGACAGAAACATCAGTGATGAGAAAGAATCATTGATTGGCTGCCTCCTGCATGCCCTCTCCTGGGGATTGAGCCTACAACCTGGGCATGTGCCCTGATCGAGAATCGAATCCTGACCTTCTGGTTTATAGGTCAATGCTCAACTCCTGAGCCATGCGGTTGGGCTGCTGCATAGATTTTAAAAAAGAAGTAAGACCCAATTCTATGTAAAGACACTCCCTCCAGCTTCAGGGCTCACTTACTCTGAGCAGGAGGAGATGAAAAAGATTTTCCCACACATTTCAACACAATAAAGGCAGGAGGAGCAAACTGATAGCAGTCAATAGACTTTAACCCAAAACTGAAACAAGAGAGAGAGTGTGATTACAGAATGATAAATGGTCAGTTCACAAGCCCAGCACCGTGAACGAGTGTGACCGTATAAAGTAAATATTAACAGTATAAAAAGGAGAAAAAGACACCAATACAGAAATAGTGGAGATTTCATTACCTCGTGTTCGACAACGATTTTCAAGACAGAAAATCAATGTGGAAATATTTGACTTAAACTGCACCTTAGACCAGAGAGCTGACAGACATGCCCAGAACATTTCTTCCCAGCCGCAGAACAGTATCCTCCTCATGGGCACGTGAAAGATCCCTTAGAGAGGTGTTCAGCCACGAAGCAAGCTTAGCAGATCTAAGAAGATTAGACTCAAACCAAACGTCCTTCTGGCCACACTGAAATTAGAAATCAATTGCAAGAGGAAAACTGGAAAATTCACTGAAATGTGGAGATTATACAACATGCTCCTAAACAGCCAGAGAGGGAATAAACCAAAAGGAAAATACAAAAAGGGTTGTGGGGCAAATGGAAACACAACAAACAAACCTCCGAGGTGCAGCAAAAGCATCTTTTAAAGCAAAGCGTATATGAATAAGTCCCCACAGTAAGAAAAGAAAGCGTCTTACACAAACAACCTAACTCAGGTCATGTGAATTGAAAACCAAAACACTTTCCTCCCCAAGTAGCCTGAACGGTTAATTTCAGACCTGGCCGCACAGAAAATGCAAAGGTAATGGAGTACCACGTTAAGCAGTAAGTACAGCAGCCATACCCATCCCGGTCATCCATGTCACCTTCCGTCACCAGAAGAAACGGGGCACGTGTGATCAAAGGGGATTGGAGTCACGTGTCAGTTAGATAATAGGCTACACAGTGGTCGGCAAACTCATGAGTCAGCAGAGCCAAATACCAACAGGACAACAATTGACGTTTCTTTGGAGAGCCACATTTTTTAAACTTAAACTTCTTCGAATGCCACTTCTTCAATATAGACTTGCCCAGGCCGTGGTATTTTGTGGGAGAGCCACACTCAAGAGCTGCATGTGGCTCATGAGCTGCAGTTTGCTGACCACTGGGCTACCGTATCCTGGGTTGTAGTACCAAGGGTGTGGTACTTCAGTGCGGATGAATTGCAAGTATAGACTAGCTAGCCATGGGTTTAAAACAAATAATTTGGCAAAGGATCTGAAAGATAGACTAAGCCAAACGTGAAGGTCTATTTCTTATGCTACTTGTGTTACTATTTAAGTATATTAACAGAGGATACATGCATGTTGTTGACATAATGGAGAATAATATTTTAAAGATCAAGTCGTTTTGGGAATATTGGTTAACGTTTTAAAATCGCTTCTCCAGCTCTGTTCCCAGGAGTGATGTCACCTGTGCGTGCGCGCGCGCGCACACACACACACACACACACACACACACACACACATAATCCACATGCAAATTCCAGGAGCTGCGAAATGCTCTCACGTCGTTCCCATCCGTGTGGAGATGAGCATGTGCCCCAGGGCAGTGGTCGCCAACCAAGGGTCCGTGGACCACTGGTGGCCCATGAGGCCGACAGGCTGGCGACTCTGCCCTCAAGGAGGGCACATGTGACTTTTAGCAGAGGTCACACAATGACTGAAGTCCCCCATTTAGAATTCTTGATATTACTGCTATGACATTTAAAAAATATGTTGATTTTAGAGCAAGAGAAACATCTATGCAAGAGAAACATCCACCGACTGCCTCCTGCATGCCCACACTGGGATGGAGCCACAACCCGGGCATGTGCCCTGACCTGGCACCGAGCCTGCAGCCTCCTGGTTCATGGGTCGGTGTTCAATCCTAGGAGCCAGCCAGCCAGGCACTACGGCATTTTTTAGGAAGCAAGAAAAGTGTTAAGGAAGAATTTTTTAAAAGCCTCCGCCTTCAAACTATTACACTGGGAAAGAGACCTCAGAGTGAGAGAGAAATAAGGGCCCGGAATCCAACGTCCTGTGTGGGGTGAATGACTTCATTGTCTCTGTCGTTATCCTTGTCAGGCTGGAAACGCTTCTTCTCTTCTCCCCCTTAAGGTGAATGATGGGAGCCCCAAAATAAACCAGTAAAAGGCAGATTGAAAGGAGAAGGGACACGTGTATTCTCCGAGGGTCACGGACGTGACCAGAGTTGAGTTTACAGCCCACATTCTGGGCAGGGCTGGGAGGGGATGCCCAGGGAGCAGCAGGGCCGTCAGGGAAGGGGAGGGGGCATCTGGAGCTGGAGGAGGATGGTCCAAGCCTTCCTTAGGAGAGCACTCCTCCAGGGCCCCTCCTTTTCCCTAATTTAGCTAGACCAAAGCATAGGCCCTTGAAGGGAGGTGTATGGCCGTGTGTGTGTGTGTGTGTGTGTGTGTGTGTGTGTGTTGTGTGTGTGCGTGCATGTGTATGTATGTGTGTGCGTGTGCATGTGTGTGAGCGTGGTGTGTGTGTGTGGTTTAAGGCTCTGATTTCAGGCAGATCATGTTTTAAAAGGCCTCTTTCTGCATGTTGATTTCCAAATGTCTTCTGCTCAAAATAATGTTTATGTGATGGTGGTATCACCTACATCCTAGCATCATCTTATCTTCTCATGATGGGTCCAGCCAGCCTGGAGGAACACAGAGGAGAATAGAGCACGTGTCGATCACACTTCCCGCTGGCATCAGTCCGGGTGCTCACCACGCACACTGATTGCATCCTGGGGGCTTCTAATTGCACCTGCTCGTTAATCACCGTTAATCAGATTCGTTACCGTCTTTTGGCATTGGCTTCTTCTTCCTCCCAGGCATTTAATCAGCAAACTTAGTAACAACAAACATGATTTAGCACTCCCTATAAATGTACCTTTATTGCCGAAAGTATTATAGATCTCTCCTCCTCTTTCCCCAATGACCCCTCTCCTCCCCACGCCTGTCCCCTCCCCAGGCCTTCACTTCACATGGAGGGGCCTGGAGAGCATCATTCTGAGTGAAATAATCCAGGCAGAGAAAGACAAATATCCCATGATGGTACTCCTATGTGGAATCTAATGAACAAAATTAACTGATGAACAAAATAGATTCCGAGACAGGGAAGCGTGGAGCAGACCGGGACCCTCAACGGAAAGGAGGGGCAGAGAGAAGCTCAGTCAGTTTATATGAATAGAGCCACAGGCCATGGATACAGATGGCTTAGGCCTCTTCAGAGTTCTAACAGTCTCTGAGCCTCAATTTTCAAACAGTAACATAGCGTTCTGAGGTATGGGAGGAGATGATGACAGTGATAGAAGCTGACAAAGTATAAATCTACTTGAAAAAACGACTACTTGCATTTATCAGGGATTGTACGCTGCTTAGAGCACTCACGTTGTTCTCTAAACATCAGCTGCCTTATCAGCTATCCAAGATGTTTCAGTCTCTGAAACAAGCACCCATTTTGTTTTAGAGGCGTGTGGAACACGCTGGGATGCCTCTCACCCTTCTGTTCTTGGGTGGCCGTCTGTTTGCGAGTCAGCACTAACACGTTAATCTGTTGTTTATTTATTTACAACCTTCCTATGGTGGAAACCCATTTAAATCGCCTAGAGAAGAACATATAAGCTGATAGAATTATCTTTTAATTAAAATTCAAAACTGCCCTGCAAAGCTGTCTCCTGCTAAATTACCCCATTTCTGGATGTGGTCACGTTAGCTGCACCGTCATGAGCAGCTCTCGCTTCGCATCTCAGTTGCTTCTGGACATGGTCCACCTGCCCATCAATGTCTTCCTTCATGTCTTCGTTTGCTCCCGCCCACAGGAGAGCTTCCAGAGCTCCAGGGAACGGAGACAAAGCCACCCCCACGTGTCCTGCAGAGTCTCAGCCACACTGTCCGACTGGATTACTTTCAAGAGTGGGTTATGGTTCCCACGAAGCAGATGTTACTCTAATAAAATACGCAGCAGTGCGAATAATTGCACAGAGTGCCAAAGGCTGTGTAGTTGCTTTAAAAAATATACAAGTACATGCTGGGTTTTGGTATCTTTTGTCTAACTATAATATGTATTTTTTCCCCTTTCTAAGTACGTCATCGGGAAGAATACTGAAAAATGCATAAACTTCATTGCTCCAAGAAGCAAGGTTTATTTCCTACTCTGAAACAATCCATTAAACAACCCATAATTTAGTGATAAGTAATGATATCTAGACTTGAGTTATTAGGTACAATTTAGATGGGAAGGGGAAAATCCATTAAAGAGTACATCATCATGCCTGGCAGGTGTGGCTTAGTGGTTGAGCATCAACCTAAGAACCAGGAGGTCACAGTTCAATTCAGGACACATGCCCGGGTTACTGGCTTGATCCCCAGTCGGGGGTGTGCAGGAAGCAGCCCATCCATGATTCTCTAATCATTGATGTTTCTATCTCTCTCCTTCTCCTTTCTTCTCTTAAATAAATAAAATAGAATTTAAAAAAGAGTAAATCATCAGGACAGTTATACTCTGCTAGAGGCCCGATGCACAAAATTCGTGCAAGGGTTGGCCCTTGCAGCCCTGGCTTTGTCCGAAGGTCATCCGGAAGGTCGTCCAGATAGTCATTCCGCTCTCCAGCTAATTAGTCGATTTGCATATTCCCCTTTTATTATTAGAGAGTGGAGGCAGCATAAAGCTTATATCCCAGAATTGTTCACCTGATGGAGCTGCTGAGCGTTGCGCCAGGTCTGCCCCTCATTGGTTGGCTGGTGGGGAACATTACTGTGTCTCACAATGTCTGGCTTGTCCTTCAGGCAGGTGGTGCATTCTCCCTTGGCAAGAGGAAGCCTTTGCGCAAAGAGGGGTAAGTGCTGACACCCGAGAGTCACTATTGGATGCTGCCTACCTATATATATAAAAGCCTAAGCGACCAAATGACTGAACGACTGGCCGACTGGTCACTGTGATGCACACTCACCACCAGGGGGCAGACGCTAAACGCAGGAGCTTCCTGCTAGTGGTCAGTGTGCTCCCACAGCAAGAGCATAGCTCAGTTAACCGATTGGCACCAGACACAGGACTCACTGCTGGCCACCGCAGCCGGGAGACAGCAGCGAGCCTACTGAGCGGTGGCGGTAGGTGCAAGAGGGCTGGGCTGAGCAGGCACAGCTGGCAGGAGCAGCAGGCAGTGTTGGATGCTGGTTTTGGCTGGATCCCTGCAGGCTACACGAAGGGACTCCACCAGCCCATGAATGAATGCACAGGGCCTCTGGTTACTTATAATTGCTAGAAAATATAAATGGGTTTAGATAAAATCAAAATAAAAACGAACACATCAAACCTTGAACCAAAGACAACATATGTGTTAATGTGTGATTTAGGTATTTTAAAAAGATTTAGAGACTTCCAGCCTTTGTTTCCTCAGTGTGCACACCTGAGGCATTAAACAGAGTGGCTTATTGTGATAAATGATACATTGCTCATTGTGACAGGATGACAGGGTCTCACATTCATCCCCATGTTGCTCACCTTGCCCGCCACCCCTACCCACTCCCTCCTGTCCTGGGAATCAAAGGGCTTGTAATGCGCCCCTAAGACTAAATATCACCCTGAGCATCTGCTAGCAACAACCAGTTTTGGCATTTAGCTATACGCCAGGGAACCCAATTCTGAAACGTAAGGATTTAGACATGTTTGAGCAAAACAAGGGAAGAATTCTCTGGGACTGGCACAGGAATTTACTCACGGGCCTGACACAGATGTACAACCTGCTCAGAAGGTGAACATGTCGGGAACACTGTAAAGCCTGCCTGTCATATCACATCACTAGAGCCATCGGGCCTTCGTCGAGCATGTGTCGTGGGTCCCTCAGCAGACAGAACAGCCAATGTTCCTAATTGCAGAGTTTATACTCCCTCATGCCTTGTCAGTCTGCCCTCACTTTCTGTAGTGGGGACCCAGATGAATATTCTAAATTCATGAATTGTCTTAATACCCAATCCATTTCAATGTCTTTATAGGTAACAAAGTTTAAGTTAAAAAGAGAGAGAGACTGATTGGCCTCGCAGTACAGTCCCAGGTGGTGTCAGACATCACATTAGGAGCTGGCTCATTCACGAATCCCCCAGCATCCATCCTGTAGAAATGGTTCTGCATGGTCATACATATGTATGCATTGTATTTAACATTCAATGAGAAGTTGCTGGCTAGGGAGTCGGAGTATTTAAGTGTTCTATTTATTCCTGGGTATTGTTATTTTCAGGACGGAGCATATTTCCTTAGAAAGAGTGTCACGGATCAAACTGGTAAAGAATTAGGGCCATCTTACAAGAGCTCAAACCTTCTTCTTGGAGAGGTTTTCCTTCTGGAAACAGAGAAATTGGTGCCATCTCGGTGATTCCCCTATTCATACTGATCACTAGCATGAGCGTAATTAGATTACCCAAACACTAAATAACAGAGAGACAAGCACCACCAAATAGGTCTGAGCTTAAAATTGCCCAGATGAGCGCGTCTTCCTGCAGTATAACCTGACTATGCATTGAAATAACAACATCTGTGACCATGATCGCTCAAGCAAGCCCAGAGTAATTGATGTAGCTGCAGGGAAAAGCATTAATCTTGCCATAAAGTCATGTCCCCTCATTTTAGCAGCTTTAAGGCTGCACACTATATTTGCCTGACACCTACCTGTCAGAAAATACCTATTTCCCCTCAGAATTTTTAAGTGCATTTTGTATGTTTATTCAAGTAAACTTGTTAACCGTATTTTGACTTGCACATGACTTATTGCAAGTATCCTTGTTTGTAATCCCATATAATGAAGAGATAATATGCAACTTGACTCTCATTCCCTTGCACAAGATGGCCACCCCCATATGGTCAAAGATGGCTGCCACAAGATGGCTGGCAGGGGACGGTAGTTGTGAGTGATCACGCCAGCAGGGGAGGGCAGTTGGGGACAACCAGACCTGCAGGGTAGGGCAGTTGGGGGTGACCAGGCCAGCAGGAAAGGGCAGTTGGGGGCGATCTGGCTGGCAGAGGAGCAGTTAGGTGTCGATCAGGCTGGCAAGGGAGTGGTTAGGGGGTGGTCAGGCAGGCAGGCAGGCAGGCAGGCAAGCAGTTGGAAGCCAGCAGTCCCAGATTGTGATAGTGATGTCCCAGATTGAAGAGGGTGCAGACTGGGCTGAGGGACACCCCCCAGTGCACAAATTTCATGCACCAGGCCTCTAGTAAAAATATAAAGGAGACCATAACTTTCTGGGACACATTCAAGTTCTGGGGGACCGCGAGGATCACTGCTGCCTTCCTTTCCCCGTGAAGCCACGAGCTGGAGGAAGAAAAGGAGGTTCACCATTGTGAGCATGCGGAATGCAGTTCATTCTTGTCGTACTGTTTATTAATGATTGCGTTGTTTTCCTTAGGAACAGCCATGAGCCTCCTCTGCCCGCCCCCTGTGTATATTATGCACTAATTTGTATGGTCCCGAGTGTTAATGTTATAAAAGAGGTATGCCATCCACACTGAGAGACCTGGGTAGTTGGTAAGAAGCTTGAAAGCTCTGTCTTTAGGAGGGAAAGAAGATGGAGAAAGATATTTTGATTGTGGAAGCAGAAAGCTAATTTGGTGATAGCTGAAAAAAAAATCACAAAAATAAATGTAGGCCAGATGTTTGTGGGAATTCATAGGGACTTTTTGAGTCAGCAAGTCACATGATGGGAGCACAATTTCCAGACTCTCACTGTGATTCTGGGACTCGGGATGGGGGTAGGAATGGTGGACATAACATTCTTTCCTGAAGGTGTGACCCTTGAGGGTAATCCGTAGCTCACCTGTCAGTCCTGCAGGTGGGGTTTTGGAATGCAGCTGCTGACCCTCTGAGTGAACTGATGAATGAGTGAGCTGGTTGGAGGAAATTTGACAGCCTGATCTCATTTCTGCCCGGAGTGTAGCTCCTGGAAAGAGTATCATCCTTGTCCCAATGATGAGAGATGAGCCAGAAACAAGTGGCAAAGGTCCTGGAAACCTAAGAGAGCCAGGTTTGCAGGAAGCCACGTCGACTGAGATCCAAGGAGGGGATGCTCCTTCCTGTGAGAAGCCTGCACTTCCTCCGCTGAGGGAGGCGGAGGGGAATGCAGGTTAATGTGGGAGCAGAGGGGGGACTAACAAGGACCCGAAGGCTGCTGTGTGTTGGCTAAATTGACAGCAGAAAGGCACGTTCATGGGACAAAAGGAGTTCGCTCCCTTCACAGCCCCTGCCCTTTTAACGCCACTGTATGCTCATGTAAAATTAGAGACAGGCTGGCCACCAGTGAGGGCTGCCCTAGGAGGGGCAGGAACAGGGACAAGGCCCAGTCCCCAGAGGAAAGGGGGTGCATCCTGGAAGCACTAGTGTCCCAGGGAGGGGCCAGCCCTGATGGCCCAGGACCCAGGGAGCCCACAGAGATAACAAGGTCTCTGCTCCTGGAAGATGAGAACAAAGTCCCGCCAGGACAGTGCCTGGGAAATGGTCTCCTTGACAAAAACCAGTGGGAACACAAGGCAGGATTGTGGAGGTTATCCATAGAAAAAGGGACAGAGAGGCCTCACCTCCAAAGACACCCCCCCCCCCCCCCCCCCGCCCAAACACACACACACACTCCTGCCTTCCTTCTTAGGTTTGACT
This sequence comes from Pipistrellus hanaki, assembly GCF_964339955.1. Lineage (NCBI taxonomy): Eukaryota > Metazoa > Chordata > Mammalia > Chiroptera > Vespertilionidae > Pipistrellus > Pipistrellus hanaki. Next base: position 86,799,777 of record NC_140510.1, read on the forward strand.
GGTCTGATCGATGCTTCTCTATCTCTGGATCTATTTTTGCTAATCAATTTATGTTGTTCATTATATTCCATAAATAAGTGTGATCATGTGATATTTATCTTTCTCTGACTGGCTTATTTAGCTTAGCATAATGCTCTCCAGGTCCATCCATGCTGTTGCAAATGGTAAGAGTTCCTTTATTCTTACAGATTGTAGTATTCCATTGTGTAGATGTACCACGGTGAGATGGTACTGCATTGTCATTTTGATTTGCATCTCTCGGATGATTAGTGACTTTGAGCATGTGTTCATGTGTCTCTCAGCATTCTGTATGTCCACTTTTGAAAAATATCTATTTAGGTCCTTTGCCCATTTTTTGATTGGATTGTTTATCTTCCTTTTGTTAATTCCTGTAAATTTCGGAGATTAAACCCTTATCAGAGATAACACTGGTAAATATATTCTCCCAATGCAGTGGGCTTTCTTGTTTTATTAATTTTTGTTTGTTTGTTTGTTTGTTTTTGTTTTTGCTGCGCAAAGGCTTTTTATTTTGATGTAGTCCCATTTGTTTATTTTCTCCTTAGTTTTCATTGCCCTAGGAGCTGTACTGGTAAAAATTCTGCTACTGACATATGTCTGATATTTTTTGGCCTATAAATTCTTCTAAAATTTTTATGGTTTCCCATCTTATGTTTAAGTCCTTTAACCATTTTGTGTTTATTTTTGTGTATGGTGTAAGTTGGTGGTCTAGTTTTATTTTTTTTGCATGTATCTGTCCAATTTTCCCAGCACCACGTATTGAAAAGACTGTCTTGACTCCATTGTATGCTCTTGCCTCCTTTGTCAAATATTAATTGAGCATAATGTCTTGGGTTGATTTCTGGGTTCTCTGTTCAGTTCTATTAGTCTATATGTCTGTTCTTGTGCCAGTGCCAGGCAGTTTTGAGAAGAATGGCTTTTTAATACAGATTGAAATCTGGTATTATGATCCCTCCAACTTTGTTCTTCTTTCTCAGGATTGCTGCAGTTCTTCGGGGCCCTTTTTAAAGTTCCAGATGAATTTTTGGACAGTTTGTTCTAGGTCTGTGAAATATTCTTAAATATCGCAATGGAGATTGCTTTGGGAAGTATGGACATTTTAATGATGTTGATTCTAACAATCCATGAACATGGTATGTTCTTCCATTTGTTTATGTCTTCTTCTCTTTTTTAAATGTCCTGTAGTTTTCTAAGTACAGGTCTTTTACCTCCTTAGTTAAGTTTATTCCTAGGTATCTTAATTTTTTGTTGTTGTTGCAATGGTAAATGGGATTACTTTTTTTAGTTTATCTTTCTATGAGTTCATTGTTGTTGTATAAAAAAAGCCATAGATTTCTGGGTGTTAATTTTGTATCCTGCTACATTGTTAAATTCATTTGTTCAGTCTAGTAGTTTTTTGATGGAGTCTTTAGAGTTTTTTATGTACAATATCATACCATCTGCAAATAATGACAGTTTTACTTCTTCTTTTCCAATTTGGATGCCTTTTATTTTTGCGTTTTGTCTGATTGCTATGGCTAATATTTCCAGTACTATGTCAAACAGGAGTAGTGAGAGTGGGCATCCCTGTCTTGTTCCTGTTCTTAGGGGAAATGGTTTTAGCTTTTGGCCATTGAGTATGATGTTGGCTGTGGTTTTATTATATATAGCTTTTATTATGTTGAGGTATGATCCCTCTATTCCTACTTTGCTGAGAGTTTATATCAGAAAAGGGTGTTGGGTTTTGTCAAATCCTTTCTATGCATCAATTGATATGACTATGTGATTTTTATCTCTCAATTTATTTATGTGATGTATCATGTTTATTGATTTGCAAATATTGTACCAGCCTTGCATCCCCAGAATAAGTCCCATTTGATCATGGTGTATGATCTTTCTGATGTAATGCTGGATGCATTTTACTGGATTTTTGTTAAAGATTTTAGCATCTATGTTCATCCAGGATAATATTCTTTCTTTGTAGTAACTTTATCTGGTTTGGGGATTAGGATAATGCTTGCTTCATAGAAAGAGCTTTGAAGTAGGCTTTCCTCTTGAATTTTTTAGAATAGTCTGAGCAGGGTAGGGTTTATTTCTTCTTTGAATATTAGTAAAACTCCTCTGTAAGCCATCTGGTCCAGAGCTTTTGTTTTCTGGAAGTTTTTTGATTACTGCTTCAATTTCTTTGTTAGTTATCAGCCAATTCAGGTTTTTTATTCTTCCTGATTAAATTTTGAAAGCTTGTGTTTTTCTAGGAATACGTTCATGTCATCTAGGTTGTCCAGATTGTTCAAGTAGAGTTGTTTGTAGTATATATATATATATATATATATATATATATATATATATAATACTTTGTATCATTTCTGATTATTTTTTAAAAATTTGGGTCCTCTTTCTTTGTTTCTTCGTGAGCCTGTCTAGAGGTTTATCAATCTTATCCTTTCAATAAACCAGATTTTTTTTATTGATCTTTTGTATTGTCCTTTTTGGTTTCTATGTCCTTTATTTCCACTCTGATCTTTATTATTTCCTTCCTTCCTTCTTACTCTGGCCCTTTCTTATTGATCTCTTTCTAATTCTTTAAGTTGTAGTGTTTGATAATTTATTATCATTTTTTCTTTTCTTTCTTTCTTTTTTCTTTCTTTCTTTTTGAAGAAGGCCTGTAGAGCTATGAACTTCCCTCTCAGGACTACTTTCACTGTGTCACATAGAGTTTGGATTGTTGTGTTTTCATTGTCATTTGTTTACAGGATTTTTTTTATTTCTTCTTTAATCTCTTTGGTAACTCAGTCATTTAATTGTGTGCTATGTATCCTCCAAATGCTTGATTTTTTTTCATAGTTTTTACTTGTAGTTGATTTCTAATTTTATGCCATTGTGATCTGAGAAGATACTTAATATGACTTATATCTTCTTGAATTTGAAGAGACTTAGCCCATGTACCAGTATGTGGTTTATCTTTGAAAATGTTGCATGTGCACTCTAGAAAAATGTATTCCATTGCTTCTGGGTTAAATGTTTTGAACATGTTAAATAGTTCCATCTGATCTAGTGAGTGGTTTAGGGTTACTATTTCTTTGTTGATGTTTTGTCTATAAGATTTACTCAGTGATGCCAAAGGGTTTTTAAATTCCCCTACCATGATTGTATTGCTTTTGTCTCTTCCTTGATATCTTCCAGAAGTTTGTTTGTTTGTTTGTTTGTTTGTTTTTAATGTATTTGGATGCTCCTGTATTGGGTGCATATATGTTTTCCAAAGTCATATCCTTCTGTTGTATCAATCCCTTTAGGTTCATGAATTGGCTTTCCTTATCTCTTATTATGGACTTCAGCTTGAGATCTATTTTGTCAGATATAGGTATTGCTACTCTAGCTTTTTTTTTTTTTCATTTCCATTTCATGAAAAATATTTTTTCTAGCCTTTCAGATTCAGTCTGTGTCAGACCTTTGTTCTGAGGTGGGTCTCCTATAGACAGGATATATTTGGGCCATGTCTTATTATCCACTCAGCCACCCTGTGTCTTTTGATTATAGCATGTACTCCATTTACTTTTAAGTTTACTATTGTTAGGTACTTGTTTGCTGCCATTTTTTATTTATTTATGCCTGTGCCCCTTCTTCCCTTTCTATTTCTTCTTTTTACAACAGTAACTTTACCATTTCTTGCATTGATGGTTTGCATAAACTCCCTTAGTCTCCCCCCCCCCCTTTTTTTTTTCTTTGTGAAGCTCCCGATTTCTCCTTCAATTTTGATTGATAACCTTGATGGATAGAGTATTGAAATCAGTCCCTTGCTTTGCATAACTTTGTATACTTCATTCCATTCTCTTCTGGCCTGATGTGGTTCTGTTGATCAATCATTTGATAGTCTAATGGGAGATCCCTTGTTGGTAACTTTCTCTCTTTTGAAGCCCTTTAGATTTTTTCTTTGCCATTAATGTTTGCCATTGTAATTACATTTCTTGGTGTGGGTTCATCTCGTTTGGGACTTCTTGTGCTTGTGTGACTTTTTTCTTCCCCAAGTCAGGAAAGTTTTTTGTCATTATTTTTTCAAATATGTTTTCTAAATCCTTGCTCCTCTTCTTCACCTTCTGGCACCCCTATTATATGGATTTTGTTCCATTTCACATTGTCCCAAAGCTTCCTTAAACTCTCCTCCTGCTTTTTATTTATTTTTCCCCAATTGCTCTTCAGATTGAGTGTTTTTTTCATCCCTGTCTTCTAACTTGCTGATTCTGTCCTCTGCTTTTTCTATTCTACTGTTGAAGCTTCCTATTGTGTTTTTATTGTAACTATATTATTCTTCATTTCCTCTTGATTCTGACATATGTTGTTGATTTTCCTACACAGCTGGTTTAATAACTTTAGGACCATTATGCTGAATTCTTTCTCTGACATATTGCCTCTATTTCATTTAGTCCTTCTTTTAGCGGTTCCTCTTTTCTTGTTTCTTAGGGTGTGTGTCTTTGTGTCTCTCCCCTCCCTCCCCCTCTCCCGCCCCCCCGCCCCCTGCCGTTTTTACTGTCTCTTTCTGGCCTTGGGCATCCTGCTTTGGGTTTGAGAGGTTGAATATCCTATATATCCTATCAGGCCAATGGTCTGTAAATCATTTGCCCAGTGGCTGGGTCTTCCTTGAGTCTCATGCCTTTATTGTCTCTGTTCTGAGTTGTATTGCCTTCTCCCATGGATCTGGTCCCTCAGCTGTCAGCTTCAGATGCTCAAGGTGGCAAGAGCATGTGCATAGTTCCTCTGGTGTGGCTCCCTGTGAAGACCCAGAGTCCTCTGACATGCAATTCGCTGTGTGGCCCCAGTACTCATGTCAGGGTGGCACCCTAAGTCCCTTTGGCAGCACACTTGAAGCGCAGTCCTGTGGCCCCTGGCTGGGCACACCAGATTGCTCTGGATCACCCTGACAGTGCTCTCCTATGGCCCACAGTGGGGATCCAGGGTGGATCAGGTGCAGGTTACTCTGGATTGCACAGTCTGAGTTCTCCTGTGGCCTAGAGTTGAGATGCACTGGGTTAACCTAGGTTGCCCTGGCAGCATGTCCCAAAGCTTGTGGTAGAACAGGCACCAGTTGGTTTCGGTTCAGACTGGCAGCCCAATTCTGGAGCCCAGTGCGGCGGGGGGGGGGGGGGGGGGGGGGGGACTACACACACACACACACACACACACACACACACACACACAACCCTAAGGATTCCCTGGCTTGCACTAAGTGTGGGGTCCTGGAGAGGATCCTGGGACACTGGGTCCCTGCAGGCAGGTGAGGAAGCCTGGTGTGGGAGGACACTCACTGCAGATGTCTGGGAGCTGCCAGGAGGTACTGACACTCACAGCCAGGGCACAGTGTAGTTCCATACAGGTTATGGTGGCAAGTGGTATTCTCTTGGTGTCCTCTGTTCTTCCTTATTGAAAATTGTCTCCCCAGCTATTTCTAATTTGTGAATTCCGGGTGGATGTTCTCCAGTTTAGTTGCATTTACAGCCTGGCCCCAGAAGGAGGTGCACAACACTTCTGCCTATTAGGCCACCATTTTGAAAATCCCTTCACCATAGTTTTTAATCCACTCATCTGCTGATGGGCACTTAGGCTGCTTCCAAATCTTAGCTATGGTAAATTATGCCACTATGAACATAGGGGTGCATATATCCTTCCTGACTGGTTTTTATGGTTTCTTGGGATATATTTCTAGAAGTGAGATTACTGGGTCAAATGGGAGTTCAATCTTTAACTTTTTGAGGAAATTTCATACTGTTCTCCACAGTGGCTGCACCAGTCTGCATTCCCACCAGCAGTGCACGAGGGTTCCTTTTTCTCCGCATCCTCGCCAACACTTGTCGTTTGCTGATTTGTTGATGATAGCCATTCTGCCAGGTGTGAGATGGTACCGCATTGTTGTTTTGATTTTCATCTCTTGGATGATTAGTCACTTTGAGCATGTTTTCATATGTCTCTTGGCCTTCTGTATGTCCTCTTTCAAAAGCATCTATTTAGGTTCTTTATCCATTTTTTTTGATTGGCTTGTTTATCTTCCTTTTGTTAAGTGGTATGAGTTCCCTATACATTTTGGAGTTTAAACCCTCATCTGATGTCACATTGGCAAACATGTTTTCTCATTTGCAGTGGGCTTTCTTGTTGTTTTGTTTATAGTTTCTTTTGCTGTGCAGAAGCTTTTTATTTCAACGTAGTCTCATTTGTTTATTTTCTCCTTAGATTCCATTGTCCTAGGAGCTGTGGCAGTAAGTGGACCCCCTGGCCTTTCCACCCTGGAGATACCATCTAGATCTCAGTGTATTTCAGTTCCAGGGCCAGAAACGCAGCAAAACCAGACCAGCGACCCCATGGCTGACCTCAGGACCAGCTACCGACCCTGGTGCCGACCAATCAATCAGTGGAGACCCCATTTCTTAAAGGACACACTTGGAAATTTGCTGAATATTCTATTGAGACCCTCCCCTGAGACCTCCCTTAAAATCTTTAGGCCAGAGGACCCAGCATTCTTTCCCTCCCTATAGCAGACCCTCACCTTCCCCCTCTTATCCCTCCTTCCCCCCAGGCAGGTCCCCTTTACTTTCCTCACTTCTAAGCTCCAAGGGCCCTTCTTTTGCTGCTATAATTTGTTGCCCATGCCCATTGGTTCTATGAATTACTTCTCCCACCCCTGTGGTTTCCTAAATAAATATTCTCTTACAGTTTGAGTCTTGGCTCTGAATTATTTTCCAGCCAGAATTCAAGTACGGAGGTCGCCGAACCCATGTCTGGTCTGACCCCTGGGGCCTAGTACCTGGCACAACTCTCACAGCTGCCAACGTAAGCACTTAAGACCAGAGCTTCCCGATGAAGACAGTAATGAAGTGAGTACAGCAGCACTCGGCAAATGCACACTCTATATTAACCATGCCTGTTATTTCCTGTGTTGACATCTGGGGCCTTGCTAGCTCTGGCGATACCGTCAATTCCCAGAGATGGTGAATGACTTGTATCTGAGCACAGTTTTCACATGCAAAGCCCACAGCCTCCACAGCCGCCGTCACTGGGCTCTGACACTCAGAGCCACTAACAACCCTCAGGCCAGGGACTGGGCAACCAGGGCAGCCCTTGTCCTCAGGTGCCCATGGGAGTCATACAAACTGGCAGATCCTACCCCGGTTTCCCTGCCTCCTCCGTTCCTTCCTACAGAAGCCGCCGTGAGGGCTCTTGCCCACCTGCTCCCTGTGCTCCTGGAGTGTGAGCTCCTCAGAGCTCGTCATGGCCTGGTCTGTGGGCCTCACCAGGCAAGAATGATAATAAAACCTAGATGCACACTTATACGTAGTGATTTCAGCATTTGTCCCCCATGCACTGAGAGAAAGAATGACCTAAATGACACTATCAACAAACTTGTCTTAACCGACAAGGATAAAATACTCTAGCGGCAACGAATACACATGCTCTTCGAGTGCAAACAGAAGTGTAAAGCAAACCTGAACATGTTTAAGAGAATGAAAATCATACAAGGCCTTTGGCCACAATGAAAAGAAATCAGTAATAGCGATAGAAAGGTACCTGGGAAATCCCCAATGTTTGTCTCACCAGAGAAGCAAACGTCTGCTGTGCACCTGGGAGGGAGGTTCTTGCGATATCATTAGACGATGAATTTCTGAGACCCCCGGGATGAGAATGAGATGTGGAAGGAGGATTTATTTGATGACTTTGCATTTCTGGGTTCCAAAGTCCTGTCCCCCTTGAACCAGTCCTGGGAGAGGTGCAGCCGGGGTTCCGGGAGAGCCAGAGGCAGGGCCTGTCCAGAGTGTTCGTGCCATAGAGCAGCTGAGCTAACTCAGCATCCAGTCCCGGTTCAGTCCACTAATCAACTATGGGTGCCCACGTGGTGTGGCCAGGTGGGCACAGGGCCATGACCCCTGCCCCCTGGACTTGGAGTCCCAGGAGCCCAGCACCTGGGGCCAGAGCAGAATGGGAACCCCTTTATTTGGAGGCTGGTATATTCAGGTTTTGTAGACTTGCCATGGCCACATCTATTCTGGCCAATTACCTGCTTCCAGGTGTGACTGAGGATAAGTACCTTCCCACATCACTCAGACTTTACTGGGCGTGTGTCTGCACTGCCTTTGTCCAGTCCCTCCCCCCATCTAACAGTGCTAATGCGGCTTCAGACAGCTGTACCAATGGCATGCCTGTATCTAGCCTTCCCTGCCCTCCTTTCCTTTACACAATAACCAGGTTATTATACTGGCATCATTTAGAAACTAGATCATACCCCACGAATTAACTCCTGGGCAAATAGTCACAAGGAAAATTGGGAAGCATTTTCACCGATCAATAAAAACAGAACGTCCACATTGTGTGATGCGAGTGAAGCAGTGATTCGGAGAACACTTCATTAAAGCACAGAGAAAAGTGTATCTATCAGGTGCCAGCAGAGCCCAACACTAAACACAGATGGTTACGGTGGAGAAATGTTATTTCATGATATAGGGGACCATCAGGAGAATGGGGCAGTAATGGTCCAGGAGGTGATTGCATGAAGGTTACAGATTATATGAGCCAAAAATCAAAGGGCATTGTGGGTGAGAGCTTCGGGATCATGCTGAGAGCAGGTGGGTCAGATGTGAAGCAACAGCAATGAGTCATTTCTTCAGGTCTTGAGAGCAACTCTGCGGTCAGGTGTGGTGTGGCTCTCGTGGTTGGATGTCCCCCCTGCACAGGAAGGCTAACTAGAGGTTGGGTTCCCGGTCAGGGCACGTGCCCAGGTTGCTGGTCGGGGCCTGCAGGAGGCAGCCAATTGATGTTACACTATGACATCCATGTTTTTCTCTCCTTCTTCCTTCTCTCTAAAAATCAATAATATATATATATATTTAAAAAGAATGAAACAGAAGAGAGGATTAAAGTCAAAATAATTTAAAGAGAGAGCTTTTAAAACATTGATCCCTATAACTCTGGAGGTGCGAGACCAAAAACTTCAGGGGACACTGACTGTCCTGAGAGCCAGGGCCGAGGTGCAGCCCAACTCCAGGCAGAAATCCCTCTCGGACGTTTGGGTCAGACTTTGTTCTATTCAGGCCTTTGACACACTGCAGGGGATAATCTGGGCACCGTTCTTGGTGACAGGAACTGAAGAACCAACTTGGAGAAGTTCTGTTGTAAAAACTCCTTTCTTTAGCAGGTGAGCACACCCCAAAGGTCTTACGCTTCCTGCCTATATTATTCATAAATATACAAAAGAGTAAAATAAAATTAAGTGAAGGAATTAAAATAGACATAATCAATACAAATGTGATATGGAAGAAAACAACACTAAACATGTATGAATAATTCAACTGAAATGAGATTTATTTTTTTTTTAAAATCTACAATATCCTATATAATAAAGAGGTCATTTGCAAATGGTCATCAACCTGTGATGCCTAAGGACCCATGAGCTGGAAGGCTGTGGAGAGCTCAGGGGACGGGGTGGAGAGCTATGAAAGGTGGTGGGCGGGGCGGCCAGCTGAGGCCATTGGCAGCGAGCTACTAGTATAATATAATATTCTAAGTAGAGTGAAGACAATGAATATATAGAAAATAGATTCCATAAAAATGTTAGGAGGCACTCTAACAACTTAATAAAATATTAAAATGCAGCAGTTAACATCAGAATTCTAAATAAAAATATTAGCAGAATCCATATACACATACCCTGTTTCCCCGAAAATAAGACAATGTCTTATATTAATTTTTGCTCCCAAAGATGCGCCAGGTCTTATTTTCAGGGGATGTCTTATTTTTCCATGAAGAAGAATACGGTACACATTTATTGTTAAATGAAAATAAAGGCAATTTATTATCTGTATACGGTACGGTAGTATGGTAGTTGTCAACACAAACCAGACAAACTGTGAATCCTACAGTATCAAGAATTTACTTATTTATTCAATGACAATCATGTCATCTTCTGGAACATCATCATAACAATCCAATTCCTGAATTTCCTGGTGAATTTCTTGTGACTCCATTTCTTTCAGAATCAGTGGACCAAATCTCTCATGTTTAGCAATAGCACTGTCTTTAAATGAGTACTTCTTGTCAAGGTAGCCTGCTCGCAGTGCATTTGCAGTGCTACTGTCAGTGATTTTCTCCCATGAATTCTTCACCCAAGTCACAACTTCTTGCAGTTTAGGTTTCACAAAATTTCTGAGACAGAGCCTGGGGGGAGGGGGCTTATTTTCGGAGGGGATGCCTTATATTTCACTCAGAAGGGAACCTGTAAGTAGGTCTTATTTTCGGAGGATGGCTTATTTTCGGGGAAACACGGTATAACCAAAATATTACTACAAAGATGTCATGAATAAAAAGAATGTGGTTGTTATTAAAAGTAAGATTTAAATGATTGAAAAACTCCCCATTTTCTACCAGGCTCTTCCAGGCTCACGTAGACCCCACAGCTCGTGTCCCCAAGGGCTGAGGCAGGCAGGTGCTCATCTGTAAGATGCTCTGCATTGGTAACCGGGCCCGGCCTGGCATTCGGCCGGTGGCAATGACGGCTGGGTGTGCAGGAGACCTGCGCCCTGTCTCCTAGCAGGCAGCCAGGCTGGGGGGGCGGGGGGCACACCGCAGGCGGGAAGGTGGGGGCGAGATCCGTGCTGCTCGACGCCCCACAACACGGAGGAGCTGTCACCCTGTCTCTAAGCAAGACTGTGAGCCTCAGCGGACGGCAGCAGCGAGCCTCAGCCTTGGTCTAATGCAGTGATGGGCCAACTCCATAGTCCACAAAGCCAAATATCAACAGTACAACGATTGACATTTCTTTGGGGAGCAACATTTTTTAAACTTAAACCTCTTCTAACACCACTTCTTCAACATAGACTCGCCCAGGCCGTCGTGTTTTGTGGAAGAGCCACACTCAAGGGACCAAAGAGCCACATGTGGCTCACGAGCTACAGTTTGCTGACCACTGGTCCAAGGTCCTTGGTGAGAGGAGGTAAATGGTTTGTGGTCAGCATCTCCATGGCCACCTGCCCTCCTGACAGGGGCTCAGCAGGCAGCCAGCAGGGGGGGAAGGAGAAGTAAGAATGGGACAGTGGGCACGGAGGGGGGCAATGGGAATGCAAACTCAACCTATTTGGTAGAATAATAATGAAAGGGCAAGAAAGAGCAACCTTGAGAGAGGTAACTGTGAGACTACACACATGGGGAGGCAGATCCATGCTACTAGGCAGGCGACTCGGTCTCCCCGAGGGCCCAGGACAGGGCAGGTGCATGTGGAGAAAGTCTGGGCAAGAGGGGGGTGGTCCCTATTAAGCAATGGCCATCCCGGGGGTACACAGAGCCCTTAGTGACCCAGTGCAGGGGTCACGAGAAACACAGCGAATCTGGAAGGGCGGTGAGAAGACTTCGAGACTATTCCAGAGATTTGAGAGAGGACACACATGACCACCAGCAAGGCTTGCAGAAGGAAACACTGTTTATTGATGCTCCTTCCTGCCCTCAGATCCCCAATGAAGGCTCTAGCTCCATACAGACCGTGTGGAGGTCATTCCTCCCCAGATGTTACAGAATGGAGAGTGACTTCTGAATGAACGCTATTCCTTATGCCATCCTAAAACCCTTACATCGGTATATTCCCTGCAACGGTGGAAAATAAATATAGTGAATTTGAGGATTTTAACATACAAAAATGTTCTAAGAACTTATTGTTTATGAGTTTGACAGTTCCTGGAAGAACACTGTGTACTTTGCATAGGTTAACTCCATCTCCAGACACAACATTGTCCTCACATGAATTTCCATGGTTTGTTGTCTGGAGAGCCAGTTGTTTGGGAAATTTAGAAAATTGAGTATAACAGCGTTAGCACAAACAGAAAAGTAGGTGGATCTGCTACAAAGAAGGTGTCGAAGTTGAAGAACTGATATAAATCCGAGATACTTTGCGAAACTCCGATGGTCAGAGATGTCTACGGATAGAAGACACTGTCTACGTCTGAAACCAACTGTCAATGTACGTTTCCTACACGGTAAAACCAACTAGAAACAAGAGTTTGTTTTACTTAAATATTTTAACAAAATTTTATTGCAAGATATATTTTTTCACCGCATGTACAGTTTCAAGGAACGTGGTGTACAAAACATAGTGCCAGCAGCTCTGTCTAAACATTGAGGTGCAAATCCACAAAGATTAAAAAAAAGAGAGAGAGCCTATTTTACAACATACATTACAGTCCTATAAATATGTTATGTACATTATACACACTCTTAAGACATCGACTTAGTATACAGCATATATTGTGTTGATTTTGAAACGGTTCAGTGCCTTCATACTAATGTTCTATATCGGAATCTAGGAATCCATGTGCATCCTTAGACTTACAGTAAGGGGGATCCTATCGGAAAAGCATGGTGTGGCTGGCTCCTCCCCACTCTCAAGGGGCAATCACCCCTTCATGGGTGAGCACCCGTGCACACAGCCACCATTTTCATTGCTCTCTCCCCCTCTGAGGGCGTGACTAGAAGAGGGGCTGCAGCGGGATGACTGCAGGGTGGGGGGCCAGCAGGGAGGGGAAGAGGGCGTGGGGCAGCGGGGAGAAGGCCAAGGGGCTGGGATGAAGGACCGAGGCTGGAATGATGGGCATCGGAGGAGGCGGGATTAATGTGGGCGGGCTCCCAGCACAGAGCCTGGCGCCCAGGGGTCCCCTGGAGAGGGGAGTCTGAGGTAAGGATGTCCCGGCGAGAGGGGGGGCCTGGGACAGGAACCGCTGGTGCGGCTGGAGCACTTTGAGGGCTCCCGTCTGGTGGTGCAGGACGGTGTGGTGGATGGTGGTGACAGAGGTAGAGTGTAGGGGCTGCTGCAGGGGCAGAGGCTGCAGGGGCAGGCCGGGCGGGGCCAGGGTGGCGGCGGGGAAGGCGAGCTTGACCTTGTGGGCCAGCAGGCCCGGCGGGAGGAGGTGCTGGTAGACCTCGCAGGGCAGAGCTTTGCATTTGTCTGGGGCGTCCACGGGGATCAGCAAGGCCTGCTCGGGCAGAGACAGCGGGGCCAGGATCGGCTCCGCGGTGACCACGGTGTGGCCGCTGGCCTGGGCCTCTTTGAAGGGCAGCGGGGGGTGAGCGGGGAGGATCCCTGCAGGGAGATGCAGCCACGCGGGGGAGGCCTCGGCCGTGGCTGCCTTCCCCGGGGGGAGGGCCTCGGCCGGCTCCTGGTGGCCCAGGAGTGCCGTGGGTGGGGGCTGCTGGAAGGTCTGGTCCCTAGGGGGCACCTTGGGAGGCACCTGCTTTTCCCTGATAAGCACAGTCTGGCTTCTGTCCTGGCCCCCCCGCCGGCTGCTGGCCATCGCTTCCTCTGCGTGGACACAGGGGGGCTCATTGGGAACCCCGGGCCCTGAGCTGGCCCCAGGCTCAGCTCCCCTGTCACTGCCAGAAGGCAGGGGGCTGCTGGGGCGGGGAGTCGGTGTGGGTGTGGGCTTTACTGGGTCCGATTGCTCTGAGTTCCTGTCCACGTTTGCCCCGTCTTGTGGGCTTAGTTCCTCTCTGCTGTCTGTGTTTATGGACCCGCCCGGGGGGCCCGTGGAGGCAGCTGCTCTCCCGGGGCGGCCTGTCCGCTCCCTGAGCTCCAGGGCTCCGCGTCGGGGGCGGAACCGGCCTCTTTTCCTCCTCCGTCTCCTCCTGGGCGGGAAGGGCCCGGGCGCTCGGGGTGGGGCCCCCGGTCCTCCCAGGAGAGCACACTGCGGGGTCAGACTGTCACCCGAGGAGGAGCGCGGTCTTCGTTTGCGATGACATCTCTCGGACTCGCTGACGAGAGAATGGTAGCCCCGCTTGACGGCCTGGCTCGGGGGCAGGCAGCCCGTGCCCTTCGGAAGAAAGATGTGCCCTTGACCCTGACCCTGACCACAGCGGGGTGCCGCGGCCTTGCAGCCGCAGGACGTGCTGGAGGGTGTCACACGACGGGTCCCAGAGGGCGCCACTGAAGGACCGGCCTGTCCACCTGAAACAGAGGAGCTCTCCGCACAGGGGTTGTGAGCACTGACGTTGTCACTGTGATAGTCTTCGGCGTTCCTCGCTTTACACGTTTCTGCTTCTCTGTTTTCACACAAGAGCAGACACGTGGGCTCCTGGTCAGGCGGTGGATGCGCCTCCAGCGGCGGCTCTCCAACCGAATCCCGCTGCTTGGAGACCGGTTCCGGGCTCTTCCTCCTTGTGCCAGCGCAGCCCTTCTCCATCTCCATCCTGCGGGGGGCTGCTGGCTCCTGGGCATTCTTCCCTCGGTGGTGGTGACAGACCTTCCTCCGTCTCTTCTTCCTCCGGCTCTTATGGGACCGGTGCTCCCGCGCATCTTTCAACCTGGTTCTGTGGCCTTCCTCGTGAGTGTTCCGTTTTATTTGCTTTTGGATAACATGGTACCGTTTTGCTTTTTTGCTCCTACAGGAACGATGTTTATGCCTCTGATCTACGTTCTCATTTTCTCCAGAATCACAACTACCAGAGAGAGACCCTGCAGCCGGAAGAGGGGGGACGGGGGCGGATTCGTGTCTGCTTCCCCCTCCGTCATCGTCCGTGGGGCTGCCCTGGACCCCCCACTCCTGCCTCCTGTAGGTGTCGCCCCCCTTCTGCTGGGAACAAAGGCCATGGAGGGGCGGCTTGCTTTTATGCAGGTGGTGGTTGACTTTCGTGGACTTGAAGTCGAAGCAGAGAGGGTTGCAGCTGTAGGACACGGGTGGCTGAGCTGCTGTGTAGACCAGCATTTCCGACGGCCACTGCAGCACGGCGGAGCCGGCCTTGTTGAGCACGGGGACGAACGGCTCGCAGGGCCTTCTGGGGAAAGCCAGGGTTCGACGTGCAGTCACAGCACCCTCTTCCGAGAGGGAAGGGGCTGGCCTCTCCGGGCCACGGGGTTCCGTCTCAGTGTCGATGGCGGGGGCATCCTCGTCCTCCGGCCGTTCCGCTGGGCTGGCCCCGCCGAGAGCTGCACCCCAACATCCCGGCACCTCGGAGCGGGCACTGCTCTCCGACGTGTCTTCCCTCCCAGCAGCCTCTTCCGGGGGAGACGGATCTGCCTCCGGAGGCACCGGGAGCTGAGGCTGGCCGGGGGAAGGTGGTGAAACTGGGTCTTCTCCTCCAGCGGCTCCTTCCGTGTCCTGCGCTGGAGCTGTGTCCCTGCAGGTGCACGGCCCCTCGGGCGGACACAGAGAGGGAGCCTTCTCCTGGGGGCTCCGGACCTCCTCTACGGGGGAAGGCGGCCGAGGGTGACCGGGCCCGGGGACGAACCGGCTCCTCCTGCCCAGCCCCCGGGCCAGGCCGGCGTCCCCGCTGCCCTCGGAGAAGGCCGCGGCCGAGCTCTCCAGACGCATGGACGCCTTCTTGGGGAACGCGAAGGAGAAGCCAGTCCTGGGCCCGTGGGCGCCCGGGGCCTGCTCCCCCTGCTGAGGGGTCCTGTCGTCAGGAGGTGCCCTTTCGGGGTCCGCGCCCTCAGGCGCAGGCTCCTCACCGGGCATCACAGGACACCTGGTGTCCTCCGGGCGGTGCACCGCGTCCACAGCCACCCCCTTCGAGACGCCATGGCCAGTGTCTCCCACGGTCACCGTCGTGGACTTGAACATGGGACCACTTCCCGGAGCTCTGCAAAGAGGAGCAGACGTGACGGCATGAGATGGGGCGCCTGCGGGAAGACCTCCAGCACATTCCCCTGGGAGACAACGTCTCTGTGACATTTCCCCGCGCCCGGGGTCTCCGGAGGGAGGGCCGCCCGGGGTCAGGTGGCAGCCGGGGTGCAGCTGCTGCAGGGTCACTGTGTGGGGACCGCGGGGGGCGGGCAGGAGGCGGCTGTACAGCTGTTTACCGCAAAGGCGGGGCGGCCCCCTCCTCTCAGCCAGTGCTCTGGACTAGGACTGTATACCCATGTCATCTCTTTTCTAAAATAAAATTACTTTTCACTCACAAATATTTAACATAATACTGTATGGAGATTAGGAAGGGAATTAAAGAAAAACCCTCCATCATATATTTTTATTGATTTTTAGAGAGGAAGGGAGAGGAGAGAGAGAAACATCCATGATGAGAGATAGTCATTGATCAGCTGCCTCCTGCACGCCCCCCACTGGGGATCGAACCTGCAGCCTGGAATGTGCCCTGACCAGGAATGGAACCGAGACCTCCTGGCTCCTAGGTCAACGCTCAACCACTGAGCCACACCGGCTGGGCAAAAAAATAAATAAATAAATAATAATAATAATAATAATAATAATAATAATAATAATAATAATAAAGCCTTTCTTTCCCTGGGCTGGGACGTCCCACAACATATGAGAAGTACCTGGTCATTGAGCCGCGAGGGAACCACGGAGACGTGAGTCTTACTCTGATACAGAATTACTATGTCTCCTTCACGTCTCTGTTTCCTCCCCTTTCTTTGTCATTCCATTAGAGAAGAGGCCCCCCTCCCGCACACTCACCGCGCGGCCTCCTTCCTCAGCTCGGCCAGCCTGTGCAGGCGCTGCAGGGCCTTCGCCTGCTTCCGCTCATCCTTCCTGCCTTTCGAGGCCACGTTCCGCGCAAACTCCCTTTGCTTCAGCTCTTTGAGCCTCTGTGGGAGCAGGGGAAGAGGAACAGTGTGGGTCTGTGGCAATGGTCAAGGTGCTGTTTAACCTCGTTTAAGGAAAACAGAACCTTTTAGACAACCCACTTCAAGCCTATTTCCTCACCCTTTTGGCTTGAGAAAATGCCAAAGCATATTATTACCTCATATGGAAAGACCTACCTAAGCCGCAGAGAGAGGAATTGAAAACTTGTGTTACAGAAAACCGGTGAAGAATCAAACAACGCTTAGAGAGATGAAGCTATGATTATTATTATTATTACCAGTGGGTCCAAAGGAAAATGTCTCTCAAATTCTGGGCCCCAACATGGAGGAACTTTCCCTATTTATATATTTTTACCTTCTTTGTCTCCCAAATATGGGGTGTTTCAGTCCCCTTTGCAGTTCTTAAAGAGCCCGTCTCTGCTGGGGCCTTGAGACCTCAACCAGAGGCCTGGCCTGGTGCCAGCACTGATAACTTTGCCCGGGGAAGGTTTAATGGCCTCTCTGAAGTGGGAGTAGTCTTATTTTCCTTATTATTTAAACAAGCAAGCAGTTATAGAAGTCAAATAGCAGGGCTAACATGTCAAACAGCGGTTTTTACAGAAACTGGATGTTTCACTTGCATTGCTGCTCCTTGACTGTTTCCTGCCAAGGTCTCTCTGCCTGACTCAGGCACACGGTGGGAATCCTGCCAACCCCTAATTTCCACACGAAATCAGCTCCTGCACCTCAGTTACACGTAACATAGGCATCTGGTAGTCTTCGTATGTCCTAAGAAGAGTAAATGCCTTACATTGGTCCACAAGACAAATGGCCTTTGCTAAGGGCATTAAAACAATCCCTCCTCTCCAATATTAGGTATATTTCCCAAATACTTCTAGACATGAGAATACAATGAGTAGTGTTTTGTGTAAACTCTTTTGACACTAGGTGTATTTCTCATTTGTATTAACGGGCTCATTTTGGGGGTTTAAGGCTAAAAAAGGGTGTGCCCACTGGAACAGAATCGATTAACAGCATGTGGCCATATTTAAGAGACACCAATGTGATCCATGTCCCAAATATTGCACTAGTCTTTCCCAGTCTCGTGTATTGTTACTAAAAACGATTAAGGTACCGTATCTCCTCATGAAGCTCACATCGTTATCCAACTGTGAGCCGTAGAGAAAGGCTCTAAGAGAATAAAACATATACTCATCACATTCGGAAGTGATGGAACAAAATTTTAATAAATGCCTTACACATATACACTGATATGTGCCAAGGCTTAGGACATTGCTTGGTGTATAAAATGACGGCTTAATAAGTATTTGTTGATTTATATGTGAATCCTTTTAGATCCTTTAAATTAGGAATTTTCCTCCCTCAAAAATTAAAGTAATACAAATGAAATAATATTAGACTCCTGGGAATCCTGAGTTGTGTTTGCTTAATTCCACCTGCATAGTATCATAGCTTAAGCTTCAAGTAAACTTTAAGATTTAATTGATGGGGTTTCTATAAGATGTGTATAATTATTTAAAAATTATTTTAAAATATTTCTGTTGATCTCAGTCTTCCTCTCTGTACACACAATTCCCTCACCTCAGCGACAGCCTTTCTGATAAAGTGAAGCAGCGTGCCTCGTATTTAGGGAATAACCAGCAACTGAGCTTTTAGGCCTGTTCAAACACGTTGGTTAGTTTTAGGCTAGCATTTACCCATCTTTGTATCCTTTCTTGTATTATTTTCTGCAGCAAAAAAATGAAGTCCTACATCATATTTTATACCTGGGAGAGTAATTTTGGAAAGTAAATAGTAGAAACTGAGTAAGTTCTTTAGAGAGTGCCAAACAGAAAGAAAACTTAAGTAAGACACAAATAAATATACAAGATAATGGCTGTGAGGCTTCGTGGAAATGTCAGTGCTATTTCTGAAGCTTCCGCAACCATTTACTGAGAATCCCTCAGAAGAAATCTGTAGTGATAAATGTCGAGTCAGAACGGCAGTCAGCAAGAATTAGAAAATTAGAACGTTGGAAGGAGTTAGGAGGAGGATGTGGTCTGGCTACTGTATCACAAATCACATTATAATGCACACTGGCATATCATCCAATAGATATGCATGTAGAGAAAGGAAAAACCTAAAGGATCAATATCCTCTGGTCATGATGCCATCTCAGAAGGCCCACTCCACTTTCCCGCTGACTTCTGTCTACTGATCATCTAGGCAGTGGTTCTCAGCCTTCCTCATGCGGCGACCCTTTAATGCAGCTCCTCATGGTGTGGTGATTCCCAATCATAAAACTGTTTTCGTTGCTACTTCATAACTGTAACTTTGCTTCAGTTAATGAATTGCAATGTAAATATCTGTGTTTTCCGATGGTCTTAGGCTCTACAGCAGCAGTTCTCAACCTGTGGGTCGCGTAAGACCATCAGAAAACACAGATATTTACATTACAATTCATTAATAGTAGCAAAGTTACAATTATGAAGTAGCAACGAAAACAATTTTACGGTTGGGGTCACCACACCATGAGGAGCTGTATTAAAGGTCGAGGCATGAGCAGGGTTGAGAACCACTGCGTTAGTGCACCAAATGCCAGAGGGCAGCAGAGATCATCCATCTCACACACGGTCTCAGGAAGTCCACGGTGTTGGATTGTTGGGAAAGACGATGAGCCTGCCTGTAGTTTACCTGGCAAAGGTCTAATCCATGTAAGAAGAGGGAGAGAGGGACAGGGAGAGGGGCACTGACTCATTTCGATAACTCATTAGTTTGTGCTTAAACTTTTAGGTAAAGTACATTGCTTTACAACTGCAAACCAGAATTTTACAAACATTCTCATGCCTATGTTTTGTACATCTATTTATACCCAAAGGGTAGGTGGTTCCTACAAACAGAGTTCCTACACACAAGTGCACTTTTTTGGGTTTTCCACAATGATGTTTATAACTTTACACCATTTAAAACTCTTCCCAGAAGTATGGGTATACTAGAGGTACGGTGCACAGATTTGTGCACTAGTGGGGTCCCTTGGCCTGGCCTGTGGGGATCGGGCTGAATCTGGCTCTCTGACATCCCTGAGGGGTTCCATATTGAGAGGGTGCAGGCCAGGCCAAGAGACCCCACTGGTGCACGACTGAGGCTGGGGAGGGACTGAGGAAGGGCTCCAGGGCATGTCTGGCCCATCACACCCAGTCCTGATCATCCAGACCCCAGCAGCAAGCTTACCTACCGGTCAGAGCAGAACTCTGAAGTCAGCCGTACTTGAGTTTTCCCCTTCCTGGCACCGACTATAATCTTAACTTACAGACCTACTTACGAGATGTGAAACCGGATGATTCACTTCTTAGTCTTAGACCACTTTCTCCCCCTTCGAAGTCTCTGATGAAACCTAAATTCCCACTAATTTCACATTTTTAGAACAGTGTTCCTATTGCCATCTTTTAGGGTGGATTTAGTCGGTGCTGAATAAAACATGCTGGGAGCAATCAGAATGGCCTGGTTAAGTGTTTTTCCTACTCCAAGTAAATTCATTATTCTTTTCAATGGTTCCAATACCTCCGTTTCTAGTTATATGCTTCTTAGTAAGTTAATATATTACCCACTATTACTGTTTTCACAGGCTTAAAATTTCCCTCCAATTCCCAAGAGTTGCTTCTATCAAGAACTATTTTCAATGGCTTTGAAAAAAAAAATCTAAGTATGCTTTCTATCTTGCAGAGAAGTAATATCCTCAAAGAATTACAACTCAATCACCAACTCTATTTCCCGAATCAATTTAGCCTTCTTGGAAGACAGCGTTCGGCGAGTGCTTTAGAATGTCAGCAAATGCATTCCTTCGGAGGAGGCTGAGGTGTGCGAGTGGATGGATCACACTGACTGTGTAATTTCCTCCCAGCCATTATTTAATCAATGCTATTATGCTGAGTGAACCAGCGGAGGGCTCTTTCTACGGTTCTTTCCTTATTACTGCCGCGGACGTGCAGCCTTCGGACTTCTCTGCTGGCAGCTCTAAAGGAATCTAATCTGTTAATGCATATCCAACCCGAACACCGTCTCTCCCCGAGGCCTCTCCTTCTTCAAATTCCATTAACGCCAGTTCCTCTTTGTGGACAGCAATCTCAGGCCGGTTCGGACAGGAACGTATCTGCAGTCAGTATCGTCTAGAACGGATTTCTCGGCCACTCAGCTCATGTTCCCGAGTGCTGAGTCAGAGCCCTCGTGCGTTGTGAGGGCCCCGGATGCTCCCGGGATCGAATGGGCACCGGAGGGCGGTGATGGACTTTCTCATGGGATGGAAGACGTCACACATTTGCTCACAGTACGATCTCTAGGAGTACAGGGGAAGCCGTGCAAGCTCCAGGATAAGAGCATGGACACTTGTATTTTTAAAAAATAGAAAACCACCTGAGTGGCCAGGAAATGAACAGTTAAGAATTATGATTCAGCTCTGACCAGTGTGGCTCAGTGGATAGAGCATCGGCCTGCGGACTGAAAGGTCCTGGGTTCGATTCTGGTCAAGGGCATGTACCTTGGTTGCAGGCACATCCCCAGTAGGGGGTGTGCAGGAGGCAGCTGATTGATGTTTCTCTCTCATCGATGTTTCTGTCTATCTCCCTTCCTCTCTGTAAAAAATCAATAAAATATATTTTAAAGAAAAAAGAATTATGATTCAGTGTCATAAGGAAATATTGGTGTGGCTGTGACCGATAATGCTAACAGTTGTAAAATATAAGAAATATTGTTGTATTATGATAGTAATTTAAAAAATAGCATCTAATAATTCTACATATCAGCTATATCACCATCTATGGCAATAAATGCCACAAATACATCCATCGATGTATCATCAAATATATCTGTATGTATAAAAAAAATGCTAGAATACACAAAATGTCAGTGATATTTTTCTCTGTCAAGTAAATTAGAACAATTATACTTTTATTTTCCACTAGATAGTATTTTTCCATTTTTCATTACTGGTATGTTTCTTTAAGGATTATTCTGGCATCAGAAGAGATGTACTCCCGTGGTGAATGCGTATGTCATCAGAAGGCAATGAGGAGCCACCTCATGACCCTCGCTATCTCCACCCCATTTCCTGGCCTCTAGTCTAACTGAAGACTTACACATCTGCTGTGGGCCACACCAGACTCTGAGGTTACAATTTTTTTTAAAAAACAAATGTATTTTTATTGATCTCAGAGAGGAAGGAGGAAGGGAGAAGAAGAGAGCGAGCGAATCATCCATGATGAAAGAGAGTCATTGATTGGCTGCCTCCTGCACACCCCACCCTGGGGATCGAGCCTGCAACTCAGGCCTGTGCCCTCATTCAAGGTCAACGCTCAACCACTGAGCCACGTCGGCCGAGCAATTCTGTCCAATCTTTTTATCTGAGAGCTGCACTTAGAACACGCGGAACTGAAAATCAAACACAAGTCGATTCTTCCTGGGCGAGCACACAGGCCCTCGCTGTGATGACACTTGCTGATGCAGAGTTCCTGAATCCGAGATCCAGGGAGGCCAACGCAAGTCACCTGTCCAAACCCTCGTTCGTGATGAAGACCCGGCCCCTGGGAAGGCGGAGCTGAGAGACATGGAGAGGAGAGTGGATGGCCGCTCCAGGGAGGCGTGGGCTGGGTGGTGACGGGGTTGAAGGGAGGGAGAAGTGCCGATGGCAGGTACTGAAGAGCTCAGGAATGTGAGGGGCAGCACGGGGTGCACAGTCTCTCCTATCGCTGTGACTGCGGACCGGCCAGCTGGGCACGGGGAACATCGAGGGGAACACTGTGTAAATACATACTTGTTATCCCAAAGCTGTGCACCTAAAACCAGCAGAAACAATACTGAAACACACACTCACACACACTCACACACACTGGAGCTGTGCACCTAAAACCAGCAGAAAACAATACACACACACACTCACACACACTCACACCGGAGCTGTGCACCTAAAACCAGCAGAAACAATACTGAAACACACACACACACACACACACACACACACACACTCACACACTCACACACACTCACACCGGAGCTGTGCACCTAAAACCAGCAGAAACAATACTGAAACACACACACACACACACACTCACACACACTCACACCGGAGCTGTGCACCTAAAACCAGCAGAAACAATACTGAAACACACACACACACACACACACACACACACACACACACTCACACACACACACACACACACTCACACACACTCACACCGGAGCTGTGCACCTAAAACCAGCAGAAATAATACTGACACACACACACACACACACACACTCACTCACTCACACACACACACACACACACACTGCTCCTGCCACAGCAGATGCTCATGATGGGGCAGCCCAGGCACTCAAATGCACTCACACACACACATATGAATGCACGCTTATACAGCTTCCAAACGGATGTGCTAAGTGTGCATTGTGAAGTGTTTCCAGCTTCCACAGTGTCGCCTCCTGTTAAATTAGTGAACGGCGCCTCTGCTCCCCACCACAGGTGATTTACATGGTGTGTCTCCCTCTAGGGCCCAAGGCCCCTGGGCGTTATCAAAAGTGACCAGCCTGTGTTGCTAAGTGGTGAGCATTGACCTATGAACCAGAAGGTCACAGTTCTATTCCGGTCAAGGAACCTGCCTGGGTTGTAGGCTCGATTCCTAGTGTGGGGTGTGCAGGAGTGAATTCTTTCTCATCATTGATGTTTCTCTCCCTCCCTTCCTCTCTAAAATCAATAAAAACATACAAATTTTATTTAATTTAAAGTGAGCCTCTGGGCTTCAGAATCGTAGCCTAGATCCTGCCTTATGCCGCAGCTCCTCTCTAGACAGTCTACAGTCCCCCAACCTCACTAAACACTGAACAGAAAGGTCCTGTGATCTTGGGGCACCACGGCTGACTGGAGCAGAGGGCAGCAACAGCTGGTAAGTATTCTCCAAACACGCACATCAAGGCACACATACTTCCAAGTGCCCAGTTTACACGGTGAAACATGCGTGTAATCATATGTCATAGGTTTTTGGGAGGAGGAGCAATTTTCTCAGATGTATCAGCTCATGGGGAATGGCATTCCATAATCATTTCGTAAAGCAAACGCCAGGGGATGCAGAATGAGATCAGCACTGTTTCCTTATGCATGTTAATGTTCAAACCAAGCAGTGACGTAGGCATGTGCATGCCTTTTTAAGGAAGACAAAGAGTGTTACTTCCACCAAAACTTTCCCCTCCGCTGGTGTGCCACGGAGCTGCCACCAGAGGAGAAAGGCCAGGCCACCCTTCACGTCTCAGCCAGCAATGCCCACGGAGGAAGCTAACCTGTCCCTGCCTGGCCAACGGTGGAGATGAGCGAATGGAAGGAACCACAGAAAACACATACAGCAGGTCCATAAGCACTGAGTGATCATTTCTCCCCTCTTCTCACTTATGCTCAACAACACTGAACTGACATTCAGGGGACACTGGTGAATGATGGCCATAAAGGAACAGATCCTTAGCAGGTGATCATTGAGCTGCTAGATGCTAGCTCACCAGGGCACTGGTCTGCATAGGGGCACTGATAAAGGCAAAGGGGACGGGAGAATGCAATCTGCATCAGTAATTTAACTGCTGACCTCCTCATGCCCTTGAACTCATGCTAGCAGAGCGTTGAAAAAAGTCCACTTTGGATTTACAATTGATAGGGAAATAAAGCAACATTAAAATAAACTTAATTACTGGTCTGATCGATGTTTCTCTGTCTCTGGATCTAAACCTCAGAAGGAAGGTAGGGGAGGGTGGGGGGATGGGGGAGAGATCACCCAAAGGACTTGTATGCATGCATATGAACCTAACCAATGGACACAGACAACAGGGGGGTGAGGGGAGGAGGGGGGGAAAAGGGGGTCATGGGGAATAAGGACACATATATAATATAACACCGTAATCAATGAAGAAATTTAAAAAATAAAAAATAAAAATAAATAAGTAAATAAAATAAATTGGGCACATGTTAAGCACCCTGGTTATTTTTAGCATCATCTCATTCTTTTTTCATGATTTATAGTAAATGCTTTATATAAAGAACTAGAAGTAAATTAACTTATATTTGATAAATATCATTAGCCGATTAAAATATTTAAACATTTATACATTTCAATATATTTAATAGATCCCTACCTGCTGAATATAAGTTTTGAAAATACTGCCAATCACTCAAAGGCAACTGAATGGTGTCTCTGTATTAACTGTCTGTTTCAGACTGCACATTTGGTGCTTTTTTAGAAGTCTTACTATGTCATTAAATTATCACCCCAGACTGTCTCTAAACATCCTATAACAAAGGAAAATAAATAGAAAATGTCCTTCCCTAACTGGTTTGGCTCAGTGGATAGAGTCAGCTTGCAGACTGGGGGTCCCGGGTTCGATTCTGGTCATGGGCATGTACCTTGGTTGTGGGCACATCCCCAGTGGGAGGTGTGCAGGAGACAGCTGGTCGATGTTTCTCTCTCATTGATGTTTCTGACTTTCTATCCCTCTCCCTTCCTCTCTGTAAAAAATCAATAAAACATATTAAATAAATAGATGATAGATAGATAGATAGATAGATAGATAGATAGATAGATAGATGATAGAAAACGTCCCGTCCACAGAGGCCACATGATTCAGACTGTCAGAGGAGAGCCCAGCAGAGGCCCCTCCGCCCTCACCTGCTTGTGTGCGTGGTCGTAGGAGTTGATGTGGTTGTCGAACTCCTGGTGCTTGTGGTACTGCTTGTCGCAGAGCTCGCAGTAGAAGTTGGCCTTCAGGTCCCCCAGCGCGTTGGCGATGGCGTTCTCCTTCTCCGCGTAACCCTGGAAAACAAGTTCCCAAAAGGATGGTCAGCTCTCCCTGAGCTAGCCGAGGAGAGAAAGAATCATAACCTCCAGGCAGCCGGAACAAGACAGCCAACTCCAACCGATGAGATGAGAAGGAATTGTGAGTTAAAAACAGTGAAAGGGCCCTGACCGGTTTGGCTCAGTGGATGGAGCACCGGGCCTGTGGACTAAAGGGTCCCAGGTTCGATTCCGGTTAAGGGCATGTACCTTGGTTTAGGGCACATCCCCCAGTAGAGGGTGTGTAGGAGGCAGCTGATCGATGTTTCTAACTCCATCCCTCTCCTTTCCTCTCTGTGGAAAATCAATATATATATATAAAGAAAAAGAAGTGAAAGGTTAACAGAAGCAGCCACGATAGTGATGGGAAGAACAGAAGAAACACCAAGAAGAAAAGTGAACCACAGAGAGAAATGGAAGCCCTGCTCAAACTAGCTGCCATATGAGAGCTTAGAAATAAGTGACAATTAGAGAGCTGAGCTGATTCAATAGTCAGGTAACAGAAAACATTTCACTGAATTCTGAACAAATCCAAAAATGTGTTTTTTATCAAGTCCATTTGGATTACATCAACATTCAAGATTCTTTATTTGTATTTGCTTATTTGATTCCCTAAATTTACCTATAGAGTAACATATCCATCACTGCTAGATTCATTCCACTAATCTGTTCAGGTCAATCCTAGGTTGAACATTCAAATATTCTCTAGTCTTCCGGAAGTCAGATCCTTTTCTGCCAGTTCTTTACCCAAACTGGAGAGGATCAAGCTGTCTTCGCAGAATGCGCTCATCACAATAAAGAGGGCTCTACCACCAAGCCCGGGATGATGGAAAATGCACCCAGTTATCATCTGCGTTCATTCACAAGCTCAAGACAGCACATGTCTGACTGTGGCTCTAGGGTTTCTTAAATCTACATGTGCTTGCTGCATCATGCCTCCTCAAACGCCAACATGAGTACATTTTACGTGTGGAAACCCGGTCCAAGTCTTTCACTGAAGTGCTGATTCGGAGACCTAAATGTCAATCCTTGCACAGATGGTACTGATCTTCTATTTACAGATCCTCTCCGACTCAACTCCTTTAAAAGCCCAAACACCACATCCCCGGGCCTGACAGGCTGCTCTGGACACGAGCTGGCACTGGAACGTGGAGGTTCAATGGCTCACTCCTCCTGGTGGCCATGGCAATTGTCCTTTTCACCGAATACAGAGACTGGGACAGTCACACGGTGTGAATGTTTAAATTATTGTACTTCTACAAGCCCGGCTGGCGGGGCTCAGTGGCTGAGGAAGTGTCGAGCTATGAACCAGGAGGTTAGGTTTGATTCCTGGTCAGGGCATATGCCCAGGTTGGGGGCTCGATCCCCAGTAGGGGGCGTGCAGAAGGCAGCCAATCGATGATTCTCTCTCATCACTGATGTTTCTATCTCTCTCTGCCTCCTCTTTTCTCCCTGAAATCAATAAAAATATATTAAAAATAGGTAAATTACTTCTACAAAATTTAAAGGAGGTATATTAACTGTAATTCAGCGGAATGGCAAATTCTTGCCTTACATTATTGTACTAAGTGTTTGGGTCCACATCCTATATCATAATTTAACATAATCTGTCTGTACATCTTTTGGTACCAGATAAATACATCTGCCATAATCTATAAATACACTGCCCACTTTCTCTCTTTAAAAACAATAATCATTGTTATATTTTATTAGTTTCATCAACTGAATAGTAAGAGGTGATAAAATATAAAATCAAATTGTTACATAATTATACCAATTTCAAGAATTAATTTACCATTTCTTGGCAGATTTGTGGTGACTATTTTTTGATGACTTCCCCAATATGTTAAAAATGTTAGCTTAAAAAAATATGAAAATAATTCATATACATGTATACTGCTTACTGAATTTTATAAAATCTTCGAAGTATTATTTTGTGGATTAGCCAATTTAAATGAAACAGAAATTAGCACCATGATTTCATGGCTCACATGTGCAAAGCAGAGATAAAATTCCCATCAACGTAAGTAATAACAGCAACACGTTTGGGTTCAAAGCTGAACTACTTCTCCAAACAATAGTCTCTCGAAGAGCAGCTTCTTTGCAAACCAGTTGATTCCCCCCATTAATTATACTTTAAGTCAAGCTATTTCCTCACTTTAAACATTTGGTTGTTGCTTTTCGGGGTGTAGTTTATTTTCCTTCCTAATGTTGACATCCCTCCAGAGAAGCAATCATTGTTCCTTCTATTTTGTACGAAAGCCTGTGATCTCTGAATAAAGCAAACCTCTGCTCTCAGGCAAAGCGCATCCTTCAGAAACGCTCGCCTCCCTGAGGTGTGTCAGCAGAGACGCCGGTTTCCCATCAGTGATGGGGATGGAAGGGTCCGGGAGGAAGGTCACTAAGGGCAGCGAGAGGCCACGCCACTAGCTCCCTCTCCGAGGGCCATCCTCCGTTTTTCAGAGTTCCCAGCTCACCTGCCCCGCTCTCCTGAGCCCCCAACTCCGATTTCTTAGGAGGGAGAGGAAGAGGGAGGAAGGGAAGAAGGGAGGAAGAAGCGGATCCCACAGGTCCTCTGGATCAGACTGTGGATCCCAAAAACGTGGCTGACGTATAAGGTGGTGCTGACAGAGAAAGAACCAACGCCGCCGGAAGGAACTGGACGTAAACCGAGGCCAACACTGGCAGAGCGCCCCATGGGAAAGAACTTTCTACGAGCAAAGGCGGGGATGAGCACGTCCCGTGTCAACCTCAACTCTCCGGTGGCCGACCTGCAACGAGTCCATCAGCAATCAGCTCCAAGGACACCAGGCAGTTCAAAGTCAAGCGAGGAACAGGGGCAATTAATCTCATCAACACAGCTGGCGCCTCCACGAAGCCCAAACAGAGAAGGCAGCACCTTGCTGGCATGAGAAATCAACCCGGGGCGGCAGCTTCCCCAGCCCCAGGTGCTTCGGATTAGCCGAGAAATACTTATATTCCATGTCACTGCGCTCGGGGGAGGGCGCACCTGAGCAGCTTTGCACATTGACTAGCAGATCCCTCCCTCAGCAGGACGGCCCTGTGGACAGGGTGACAGATGAGCCCCTCAGAAGGTACTTTACATGTATGAGAGGAGAAGGCGGGTTCCTGGCTAACTTCAGAGGAGTTCTACTACTTCCCAAAGCCATACATGCCCGACTTTATTTCCTGGCTACACAATGAAACTGTCTTGCTGAGAAGAAAATAAAGTGAAATAACAGTCCTTCAAACTTCTACCTCCGTGCCTTTTTAGAAAACACTTTCTCCGAGAGGCAAGCCTGGCTCTGGAGGTGTCCCAGGCAGGGGTTCCGGCACCGGCAACAATGGAAGTGCAGCCCCGCTTCCCTGCGGGAGCAGCTCTGTGCGGCGGGGGGGTGGGGGGGGGTGGGGGCCCTCTCTTCCCTCCCCCCCAGGCCAGCAGGCACTCCCGCTAACTCTGCTTTGTCTTCAGCTCCAGTGGGCCGCTGGGCTGTGCATCTGGCTGTGCTGAGCCCAGCAGGGAGGCCCATGGGGAAATAATCATAGGTTCCAAGTTCCCCAAAGGAAAGGGGTATTTTGCAAAGAGGAACTTTTAACTTGAAAAATGCAGGACCAGGACTGGGGCTGTGCAGACAGCCTGAAAGAGGAGGGAGCACTCACGTGCTGACGCCTCCAGTGAGCACTGCCCTCGGCCCTCTCAGCCCCAACACCACTGTCTTCCCTGAACATGGTCAGCCTCCTGGTGACGGGGCGGGGATACAAAGTTGGGGACCAGAATGTTTTGATCTGCAAAACATTCAAACCTGTCTTTTAATTTAAATGTATGACTGTTGGTCAGCCTGTATGTTTCAGGAAGTTGCCATTTATTTTTAAAAAATATTTTTTATTATAGCAGAGAGGAAGGAAGAGGGAGAGGGAGAAAGAGAGAAGCATCGATGATGAGAGAGAATCATTGATCTGCTGCCTCCTACTGAGGATCCAGCCCGCAACCCGGGCATGTGGCCTGAGGGGGAACCGAACTCTGACCTCCAGGTTCATAGGCCAACGCTCAGCCCCTGAGCCACACCGGCCGGCAGGAAGATGCATTGTCAGTAATGCTGACAGAAGGCAACACAGAGGCTGCAGAGAGGACACTGAGCTGAGGGCAGAGAGGATGGGAGGGGCTCCCCCAGTGCCTGCTGCACCCCGAGGTGGACCCGCTTCCGGCAGCGACCTGTGCCTTTGACACGTAATGATGGGGCGGCGCTCAGACACAGAGAGGGCACAGGTCCATGCTGACAGAAATGTACATTAACAAAAAGCATTTAAGCAACATGGCGTAACAACAACTTCTGTAAAGAATTGGACGTTTCTGTAAACGACTCTCTAATGGTAGTTTTCCTAGTGATCTTTGGTGCTAGACAGACTTAACGAGGGCTGCGTGCTTGGGAGCCACACAGCTGCGGTGGTTAAGCACAAGGCAAAGTCTGGCTGGGCCAGTGATTCCCCGGAAGGGAGATGCTAGATACCACAGCCACCTGCTGGCCAAGGGACCACATGGCGACAGGCCCTCCATAAAGCCCTGGGCTGAGGGGTGGCTGCAGGATGATAATGTGGATCAGGAGAGGGGTAACCAGCACAGCTGCCTAAGAGCTCGCACCCTCTGTTGGGTTCATAGGTCATGGGGTGAGAGAAAGGGCATGAAGGCTCTTCGGAGGATAATGAGTCCTTGAATGGCTTTGTGTCCTGGAAATTGCTTATTTTCCTCACGTGGTGCGATTGGGGGACGAGGTTTCTCTTTCGACAAGAGAAGCTTCTGTGAAAAGTTTGGAGAGGCCCGGCCGATGTGGCTCAGTGGTTGAGCAAAGACCTATGAACCAGGAGGTCACAGTTCCATTCCTGATCAGGGTACAAGCCCAGGTTGCCGATCAATGATTCCCTCTCCTCATTGATGTTTCTCTCTCTCTTTCTCCCTCTCCCTTTCTCTCTGAAATCAATAAAAATAGGTTTTCTAAAATAGTGGAAAGAAGGACAGACTTCTACAACAGGAAATCTGGGCTCCGGGTTTGTGCACAGCATGCTGGGTGAACCAAGTCTGATGGGAAGTTTCCCAGGTCCTATCCTTCCTCTTCTTCCTCTTCCCCTCCTCCTCCTTTTTCTCCTTCTTCCTCTTCTTCTTTCTCTTCTTCTTCCTCTTCCTCTTCTTCTTTTTTAAAAAAATATACTTTATTGATTTTAGAGAAGGAAGAGGGAGAAAGAGATAGAAACATCAATGATGACAGAGAATCATTGATTGGCTGCCTCCTGCATGCCCCCTATTGGGGACCGAGCCCACAACTCAGGCATGTGCCCTTGACCGGAATCGAACCGGGACATTTCAGTCCGCAGGCTGACGCTCTATTCCGAGCCATACCGGCAAGGTCCCAGGGCCTGTTCTTCCCACCCCCTCAGGGCTGTCCGCTGCCCTGGTGGCCCTGTTGTTTCGTGTTTAAGGAGCCAACCTCACACACAGGAGGTTCCTCCTCTCAGATCTGAGCCTATTAAGCCGCCTGGAGGCTGCTGAAGTCAGCTGTTTCCTTCGAGTTTGCATTCCAATCAGCTGCCCTGAGCAGAGTCTGAGGCAGGAGGTCTGGGCCGGGGCCCAAGACACTGAATTTCTCTCAAGTTCTCCAGGAACACGAATGCCACCAAAATGCTATTTTAGTGAGATATTTATATCCCTCCAACACCCAAAGTTTTAAATATTTTTATTTATTTATTTATTTATTTTATTGATTATAGTATCAAATAATTGTCCTTATCCCCCCATTCCCATCCCAAACCCCTCCCTACATATGCCTCCACCCCTCCCTGTTATCCATAGCCACTGGCTAGGCCCATATGCATGCACACAAGTCCTTTGGTTGATCTCTTCCCCTTACCCCCAAAAATGGCTTTGAAAGAAGATAAAAATGCCAATTTCCCCTTAGGTGAAAAATTCTGATAGCATAGCCCTGTGGTTGGCAAACTGGGGCTTGCAAGCCACATGAGGCTCTTTGGCCCCTTGAGTATGGCTCTTCCACAAAATACCTCCACTTGAGTGAGTCTATGTTGAAGAAGTGGCGTTAGAAGAAGTTTAAGTTTAAAAAATTGGCTCTCCAAAGAAATTTCAGTCGTTGTACTGTTGATATTTGGCTGTTGACTAATGAATTTGCCGACCACTGGCCTCGCCAATAATCAGCTCCACTCAGAGAAAGAGGAATTAAATTATCAGGTGATTTTTTTTATACAAAATTTTTTTTAAGTATAGCACAGTAAAAAGAAATGAAAAAAAAAAAATCAGTCTCAGCATCCACAGCCAGGAGTTCCTATCCAACATGGACCTTTCAACTGAATGAGGTCTGCGGGTAAGGGCACCCCTACGAGCAGGTGAGTAATGGGCCGGTGTCTTCCGCGGGAAACCTGGCTCGTCTCCGCTCAACGTTTAGCACAAAACCCTCGCTCGTCCCTCTCACCTGGGAGCAGCCTCCAAAAATGCCTGGAATACACGTTTTCGCTCGCAGTGTCCTCGGGAGACGAAGAAGCGCCCTCCGTGGCAGCGCTCTGGTCTGCAGGAGGACTATATTTCTGCCTCTGCCCCTACCGCACGCCCGCGCGTGGAGGCCACCGTAAAGGAGAATTTATATTTCGTCATTCAGGTGAGTTTCCAGGCGTATCGGGAACACTCACAGCCGTCTGAGTGCTATTCCCTCACCTGGAAAACGCTTTCCTGACTGAATGTCTGTACGGGGCTGACGTGTACATCACTGGCACGGGGAGGGGGCTGCTGGGTGTAAAGATGCCTCATTCCACCAATATCTGTATTCTGCTTTTACCTTTATGAATTGTTATGCCTTAAGGAGGGCAGAGGATCACAGCACTGCCTGCCTCTTCTGGAGAATGGGAGGGACGGCACCACAGCCACTAAACAGCCTCAGAGCAGGGACACAGCCTCATGATCAGCTATAATTTATATTCACATTTTGCAAAGGTTTCGGGCATTTGAAGGGTTTATATAGTACTCCTGCTGCTTCTAGAGCAAAAGACGTGAATGTATCAAAGCACTGAATAGTTTAAACTGTATGTATAAATAGAGTCAAAGAGAGGGAGAGGGGCGGGGGAGGGGGAGGGGGAGGAGGAGGAGGAGGGAGAGGGGGAAATGAAAATCAAACCCGGGACGTTCTGGTGCTCAACCACAGAGCCATGCAGGCCAGGGCACACACGGCTTCTTGCTCCACACACCTGTGCATTCACTGGTGTGTGCCCTCACCTGGGACGGAACCCACCACCTCAACGGTATGGGGCCAACGCTCCAGCCGACTGTGCTGCCAGCCAGGGCTAAAGCAAGTTCTTTACTAACAAAGTGACTTCACACTCCACCTGATCATGACCTAATGCTCCAAGTGTTAAGTGTTTAATCCCTCTTCATCATAAAAGTGTGCTTATCGCCAAATTAAGAATTTTTAGAGATATAATCTACTTAAATAACTTAAAAACACATACAACGTGTGCTTTAGCTCTAAAACATACCCCATGATTCCGTACCTATATTATCCTAAAACCGAATATATATTTCAAGATGATATCTTGCTTTAAATATATGGGCTTCACATTTATTTCTGAACATAATTTCTCTTCAAATTTTTATTTTTTAGAATCACTTCTGATAAAAAATGTATTTTTCAAAGAAACAACAGTTTTAGCTTTTCATAAGAAGGGAAAATATGTATTTAAATGATTATAAAGCATAGTAGAACATAAAAATATAATCTATATTATAAACATGGCAAAAAATAAAAGACTGTATATGTATATATCTTACATAGTTTTTCAATTTATTGACTCTATGATACCTAAGTAAGTTACTAGTAAAGGTAAAGAAACCTACACTGAACTATCGATAGCCTCATACAATCAGAGAACATTAATATTGATTTAAACTCTTCCCATGCAATTTAGGTATGTCACATTTTAATTGACAATTCTGCACGTTAAAGGAAATGCAGTTTTTATATAACTACCAATGTATACATATATGCATATAATTACAGAATTCCATTTTAAGTAAAAATATACAATGAAATGTGATTAAAAACAGAGTACACTAATAACTCCACATTCACCCTGCATTCTAAATCTGCCCTAAGACCGGATGCGTGTCTATTTTCTGCTGTTGCTCATTATGCAGTATTGATCCCGGCACAGATCTGCAAGGCGAGCAGAGCAGCCGGAGCGGAGCGACTGAATCGGTGCTTTTCCTGGCCACGCCGCTCCATTGCACTCAATCACGGACCACACGGCTCTGCGCCAGCGAGCGTGTCACCCCCGCGGCCCACAGGCCGCACACACCGACAATCCTCCTCATCCGTCCATTGTAGCCACAGATTAAAAAACCTGTGGGATTTTCCTATCACGTTGGCTGTTCTGCATTTTGTATTTAGCATTGCCAAGCCTCCCATCAAGCTGTGCAGGTAAGCAGGGGCTTTTTAAATTCCTGGTTGTAAAGACAAAGAACTCTCAACTCAGCACACATGTCTTCTTATACACACTGTTCACACTGAGAATTACTGCATTTTAAAAATATATGTCTTCGCGCCGAAACCAGTTTGGCTCAGTGGTAGAGTGTCGGCCTGTGAACTGAAAGGTCCCAGGTTCGATTCCGTTGAAGGGCATGTACCTTGGTTGTGGGCACATCCCCAATAGGAGGTGTGCAGGAGGCAGCTGATCCATGTTTCTCTCTCATCCATGTTTCTAACTCTCTCTCCCTCTCCCTTCCTCTCTGTAAAAAAATAAATAAATCAGGAACATATATTTTTTAAAAACAAACGTGCATAATGGCATAAAGAGCATTTGACAAAATACAACATTCTTATGAAAACTCTCAACAAATTAGGTCTAAAAGGAACGCACCTCAACGTAATCAAGGCCGGATATGACCGGTAAAGAGCGAGCATCAGCTCCACTGTGAGATGCTGAAAGCTTTGTTCTA
This sequence comes from Pipistrellus hanaki, assembly GCF_964339955.1. NCBI lineage: Eukaryota > Metazoa > Chordata > Mammalia > Chiroptera > Vespertilionidae > Pipistrellus > Pipistrellus hanaki. The sequence continues at coordinate 86,834,152 of NC_140510.1, forward strand.
GGACCAGGAGCCACACAAGGTCCCACTCCCAGCACCTTCTTCCCAGACGGTGCTGACGTCCTGCCCAGAGCGTGAGCTGGCGTCAGGCTGGGTGGTGAGGAAATGGCGATGTTGGTCCAGGGCCACCGTCCATGGCAAGGTGAGTAAGGTCAGGGGATGCCCAGTTCACCATGGTAACCGCAGTTAACAGTGCTGCCATGCACTCTGACATGGCTAGGAGAGACCATCTCCTATGTTCCCACCACACACACGTGACTCCAGGAGGCAATAGAGGGGCAGTCCTTAATGATCCTGCACATTAAATGGTCAGGTGTTACCCTTTCAAAGAACCAGGATCTAAACACACACAACTTTGACTTGTCAAGTAACACCTCACATGGCTGAAAATATGGTTAAAGCTAAAGTACTGACTCCTATCAACTTTTAAAGGAGATAGTTTCTTTTAATATCTTTAGAGTTAGACATTTTGGGGGGGGATCACAAAACGTTTTTTCTCCTCTTTTCATTTTTTTTTAATATGTTTTTCTTGATTTGAGAGAGAGAGAGAGGAGGGGAGAGGAAGAGAGAGATGAACACATCAATGATGAGAGAGAATCACTGATAGAACCCAACCCGGTCAGGATTCGAACCGTGACCTCCCGGTTCATAGGTCGACGCTCAACCACGGAGCCACGTTGGCTGGACTCCTCTTTTCTTAATTTACTACCTCACTGTTTTACTGATATTCATTCATTTTCAATCCAAGACACTATCTCTAACCTCAATCAGATCCTCACAGACGAAGTATTTATTCTTCAATTCTGCTTTCTTTGCACTTACACATGCATGTCTAAGCCTATCTCTGCAGCTTACATATGTCTCATATGTCTTTTACAACCTTTGTTTTTTAGTCAAGTTCAGACAGGTTTACATTAAATTTACATATTTATGATTAATAGCTTCCATGCGGTCTGACCATTGAAAGGTTCACAGAGAACTTAAAAAGAGGAGGCTTTCTTCACTTGATATTTCATAAAATATTAATCTATTTCTCTCCTTCACAATAACATCACGGGATCCAACGATGGGAATGATAAATGTGGTTTTAACAGATGAAAAGCCGTTCTTACCAGGGGCACGTGACACTATCCACACGCGGCGGCTGTTTGAATAGTGCTCAGTTACATGATCGGCACTTAGGCGCACTTAAAATAATGAGCATTCAGACTTGAAAAGCTCTTTTGATTTTTAAAATAAATTGCTATTAAATCATGCAGATTGGTACACAAAGCACTCTGTGACATCGTACTTGTTTGGGAATGGTTTTCCTGGTGAACTTAGACACATACACGGGCAAAGTGAAGACAAGGAAGCTGGGGCCACTTGCTGGTGTGTGGGGGTGCTGTGGTCTGAATGGTGATGCCCCCTCTCCCCCAAGCTCACAGCTGCAGCTCTGACCCCCAGTGTGCTGGTGGTGGGAGACACAGCCTTCAGGGGTGACTGGTGAGATCAGACTGTGACCATGGGCCCTCATGACGGGACTAATGTCTTTGTGAAAACAGGAGGTGACCCTAGACCCTGTCACCCTGAGGGCAGCGAGGTGGGGCCAGGAAGAGGGCCCCCACGTGACCCGGGCCCTGCTGGCCCTGCCTGTGGACTTGGCTGTGAAAAGTAAACTCTGTGGGTGAAGCCACACAGTCCGTGGCGTTGGTTACGGCAAAAACCCAACCATGCATGGGCTTCTATGAACAACAGCAATTTAAAAAATATGTATATATATTGTATTGACTTTTTACAGAGAGGAAGGGAGAGGGAGAGTTAGAAACATCGATGAGAGAGAAACATTGATCAGCCGCCTCCTCCACACCTGCCACTTGGGGATGTGCCCACAACCAAGGCACATGCCCTTGACCAGACTTGAACCTGAGACCCTTCAGTCAGCAGGCTGATGCTCTATCCACTGAGCCAAACCAGTTTCAGCAACAGCAATCTTTAAGGAGAACCAACGTCTACACAGGGGCGCCCTCACACGGGAGGAGGAGGAAAAGGAGGGGGAGGGCAGGCCGGGAGCCCACTCTCCAGGGACCCGGTGAGTAGACTTTGACTCACCATCCGGGTCTGGCTCACCTCCCACCGGCGGGGTGCCAGGCCCACCTCTCAGAACTTCCCATGTGGCTGTTGTGAACAGCAAACCGCCCTGATATGGATCACAATTAAGCAGCCACTTCTGTCCTGTGGAGCATGAAGAAACTGGAAGTGAATTTCAGCCATTTCAGAGGAAACGTGTACTGACAACCCTTCTCCCAGGAAGGCAGAACTTACACAAAAGGCATTCGCTTGCATAAATGGTAAACATGGGGCAGGAGAGACGGGCTCACTCTAGGGCTGTGTGAGTCCAAACTTAGCATCAAACACCTGCTTCCACGTTGGGGAGCAGAGTCCCTGCAGCCATTTCCGTGGCTGAGAGTAACCCTATGGCCTTAGAGGTTGAAAGGGGAGGAGCGTGTCAGAGGTCACAAGCAGGCCTTTAACGGATTACTCCCATCTGTGTTGGGATGTATGACAGAGTACAGAACACGCATTCCTAGAAATGCCAGATTCACCAATCTACCGTCTATCTATATATCTCTGTATCTATGTATCCACCCATACAATCACCTATTTTTCTATCTACCTATCTCTATCTATCTATCTATCTATCTATCATATCTATCTGTCATCTATAATATCTATCATATCTATCTATATCTATCATCTATCATATCTGTCTTGTATCATCTATCATATCTATCATCTATCATATCTATCTATACCTATCTATTTGTCACCCATCTATCTATCATATCTATTATCGATCATATTCATCTATCTATCATCTATCTACCTATACCTATCAACTATCTATCATATCTATCAATCATCTATATCTATCTATCTATCCACCTACTTAACATTTTATGCAGCAAAAATGTCTTGCTGCTAGAAGTAAGCTTGAGACGTAACATTCTAGAACTGCCACTTTAGGCATTCAGATTAAGATTGCTCCCAATGCTTAGAAAACAATGCAGCTTGTCTTACCAAAGTGCACGGAGCCAACGTGAGGCAGTAAGCAAGGTGATGTTTAACGCTCATTTGTATGTCTTTGGGAACCTTTGTAATCCTAAGTCTCTAATAGCCAAAATTAGAGACTTAGGATTTTATGATAAAAAACCTCAGTAGAAAGCAACACTTTAAAAGAGAACTGGAAAAATGATGCTCCAGTTCTGGCAACATTGCAAAACAGGCGAAACCTTATTCTACCCACAAAAGGCAATTGTTTTAAAATGACTCCTTTAAGAGAGGAAGAGAGAGGGAGAGAGAAACATCAATGATGAGAGAAAATCAGGGATCGGCTGCCTCCTGCACACCCCACACTGGGGATGGAGCTCACATCCCGGGCCTGTGCCCTCCTGGGAATCGAACATTGATCTCCTGGTTATAGGTCAATGCTCACCCTCCCAGCCATGTGGCCGGGCTGAGAATGAGGGATCCAGGCATCCAGCAGCGCCGAGGAGGAAGCTGCTGATTCGGAAACACAGGAGCCACCCTGCAGCCCGTGGGCAGCTCCGAGCGCACACAGAGGGGCCGTGGCAGTGCCGTCTGTGGAGAAACCACTGGACCAGAGCCAAGACGTGCTGCCACCACCAGGTGGTGGGAGTGGGTCCTTGTCCGAGGGAGAGAGACGCTAATGTTTAGGCTTGAGCTTACGGACTTACAGGAAAAGCTGGAGGAGGGTTCCCAGGCAGAGTTCAACCCCAAAGTCACAGGGAGAGAGAACAGAAGAGGAAAAACAGGAAGATGGGAAGGCAGAGAAACAGGTCATTGCATTGACGGGCTTTTAGACAACGTTTCATCTCCTTCCCTTTTGTCCTAAAGGGAGGGATATAAAGATAACAAAATGCGTACTTCATTTTATAATGGTTACTCTGTGCATTGTAAGACTTCTTCTTTTTCCAAAATATTCCCTAGAAACACATTATCTTTCATTTCCCTGATTGTTCTATTTTGAAAGGTACTTAAGATTGAGTAGAATAAAGAAGCGCCTATTTTGTATTAAAATAGAAGCCACCTTATATATTTAAAACACATTTGAACACAAATTCGAAGTGACACTTCGGGGAAAAGGCAGCCATATATATCCTAGCATGAGCTGGAGGGACCGGCGGGAAGCTTGCTGGGATGGGGACACGGTGATCAACGCAAACAATACGTTCATGCTCTCTGAGCGTCAGAGAACAGAAACAGAGAGGAGGAGGAGAGTCGGGGGGGGGGGGGATCTTTTATTGGAAACAATGTCTAAGGCCAGTTGTAGGCGGGCTCTGTGATGAGCTATTGTGGCCCCATTCATATGCTCACTTGAAAAACATAACAGTAAATTGAGCTACAGGCAGAAGTGAGAAATAGAATTTCTTTTCATTTTGCTAGCCAATAAAGATAATCATGAAGAGAAATAAAAGGAGTAGCATCAAGTAATAATTTTATATTTTTCTCACTTTTATTTGCCACTAGAGGCCCGGTGCATGGATTCGTGCACCAGTGGGGTCTCTCGACTTGGCCTGTGGGGATCAGGCTGAAACCGGCTCTCTGACATCCCCCCATGGGCCCTGATCGTGAGCGGGTGCAGACATAGCCTAGGGACTCCACCAGTGCATGATTGGGGCCGGGGAGGGACTGTGGGAGAGCCCTAGGGCACGTCTGGCCCGACCAGCCCAGTCCTGATTGGCTGGACCCCAGCAGCAAGCTAACCCAGTGATTCAAGAGCCACTGTTTGCCAACCACTGAGCTAACCTACTGGTTGGAGCATCTGCCCCTGATGATCAGTGCGCGTCATAGCAACTGATTGAATGGTTGAATACTTAGCATATTAGGCTTTTATTAGCTATCTATCTATAAAAGCCTAAGTGACTGAACAACCTTACGACCGAACGACCAGTTGACCGGTTGCAATGGCATGCACTGACCACCAGCAGGCAGACACTCAACACAGGAATTGCCCCCTGGTGGTCAGAGCACTCCCACAGCGGGAGCGCCACTCAGCTGACCAACCAGCATCAGATGCCGGGCTCACCACCAGCAGCACCGCTGTGGCAGCACAAGCCTCTCCCGCCTCAGTGGCAGTGCTTCCACGCGGCAGTGGTGGCAGGTGCAGCGGGGTCAGGGGGAGCAGGAGTGGTGTGCCTGCGCACGGGTTTGGGCTCCTCCCGGTCGCCTGCCGCTTCACACACTACTACATCCCTCGGGGGAAGTTGGGCTGCCAGGGATTGGGCTGAATCCGCCACTCCGATATCCCCCAATGGGTCCCGGATTGTGAGAGGGTGCAGGCCAGGCTGAGGGACCCCACCAGTGCATGAATGCATGCACCGGGCCTCTAGCATAGGATACTACCTGGTCTGGGTCTTTTGGTTGTGTGAGTGTGTGTGTGTGTGTGTGTACTGTGCAATGCATTTTGCTGGATAAACTCAGTATTTCCCAAGTACTCACATAAAATGTTAAGGAATCACTTTAAAATGGAAGCTTCGATTAGTCTGTTCATCAATATTTACTAGTATACGTTTCCTAATAAAAAATAACCTCAGAAACCTTTTAGCTATCTGTATGGTTGTTTATGTTTGGTTCTGGATCCTCAGAAGGATCATCTAAGCGATGGAATGATCCTATATAAAGGCCTCAGGATGTTACATCTATTACCTACAAAGATCCAATACCTCTGATGGGCCATTTTATCTCCAAAAGATGACTTGATATTTAAGTATAACAACAATGATTAACCAATGGATTATTTGATTTGGTTATCAATGTTGGTTTCAAGTAAAGCAAGCTTAACAAACTAATAAGCAAGTATAAACATTAAATCCTCTTTCAGTGATTATATATATATATATACACACACACACACACACACACATATATATGACATATAGAGGTATATATAAATATCCATGAAAGCATGGCTCACTGTTCTTTACGTTACAAAGGTGCTGGCATTTCATTTCTAGAGGAAGGTTCTGCTTTGCAGCTGTAGGTAAACAACGTGGTCTATTGATTTTTCTAAGTGAAGCCCAGTAGGGAATGCGATGGGCGTATAACTGCGTGAACCGGGCACGCTCACAAAGACCTGCAGCGAGACCCGTGGTGGGAACGGGTCTCGTCCGCATGGGGGGCGGTCCCGTTAGGAGCACTGGCCATTCTCCAGTGCCGGCTCCGACGCCAGCCTCACGTGCCCGCTGACCCTGCACCCTGTTCCACCAGCAGAGTCTGCCCATGCTCCTGAGCTGAGAGACCACGTCAGCTAACTCCCAAGCGTTTCAGAATTCTCTGCAAACATTTCCAGAAAGCAATGGTATTCACAAAACTATATGGTTACATATATGTTAAGACAATTCTGAAATGACTGAAAACCACTAACTTTCAACATGCAATTTAAGGTATTTTCTTAAGGCAAGACCATATTTAAAAATATATATATATATATTTGTGTTGATTTCAGAGAGGAAGGGAGAGGGAGAGAAATAGAAATTTCGATGATGAGAGAGAATCATTGGTTGGCTGCCTCCTACGGCCCCCACACTGGAGACTGAGCCCTCAACACGGGTATGTGCCCTTAACTGTAATCGAACCCTTCAGTCCGCCGGCTGACTCTATCCACTTAGCCACACCAGCCAGGGAAACATCATACCTTTTTTGCTAGTTTTATTTTTCCTAAATAAAAACTTTACCAATGTGTCCTCAGCTTTGAAACATCCTTGGGGCAGTCCGATGAAAAGTGACCATAATAAATTATGTGAATTCTACAACTCAGCAATTGGAAACAGCATAATTACACACACATCATTTTTTTTTGTAAACGATGGCATTGATTCAACTGTCATATTTGCCATTGACAAATGTCAAGAGGAAGATGTGGTATGAGGAACAGCAGCATCAGCCTGTGCTGTGAGTGTGCACAGAGCTGTTTATAGAAGTGACAGGTCTGAGGGCGCCGGGGCTGTGGCTCAGTGAGCTTCGCTGTGGGCCTCTTCGGGAGCGAGGAGCCGTGACTGCGGCCCACGTGGCTCCCACGGCCGGCCCACGTGGCTCCCACGGCCAGCCCACGTGGCTCCCACGGCCGGCCCACGTGGCCCGCGCTCACCAGGCGCCGCACGCGCTGTCCCAGCAGGTGTGTGTGCGGCTCAGGCGCTGGCCAGGCGCTGACGTCCAGTGTGAACCCAAAAGTCAGGACCTAATGTCCCCGAAGAGCATGTCTGATGGCTGGTTAATGTCTCAGGACAATGCAAGCTGTAGGTTCCTAACGGGAAAATGAGTCACAAAAGGCAAAACGCTAACCTGCCCTTTGGTGAGTTCGAGGAGTCTTTAGTTCGAATCACCCACCTCCACGGGCCCGTGGCCGTGGGGCATGAGCCCTCCACGCGCGCTCATGGAACCTCGATGAAGGAGGGGTAATGACCCTGTTAGGGGGATACACTCAGTGTCCAGACCTAACAGATGAAAAGAAAAATCACAGGGCTATTAGGTGTGCATTTACTCAAAAGTTGTTTTGATTTTTAACAAAAGTCGCCTGCATTTAATTGGGCTTTACACCTCGGGTTCAGCGACGTGAGCCCTTTAAAAATAATTGGGCGCCGATGATGTGTTTCCAGGGTACAGACTCAGAGCCGTGAACAAGGCCCTCTCTCCGAGGGGCAGGCGGGGGCTGGCGGGTGACACTATCCGGGCAGGAGACCCGGGAAGAGAAAGGGAAGTGACCGTTCGAAAGTGGCCGTGTTAGGACAGGGGATGATGGGTCCGAACACGTGGTCGGTTTGGCTGCGGAGATGGATGTGAGAGGGACTGGCAGGAGTGAGAGCGCGGGAAGTCACAGGCTGACGTTAAGAGAAGACGCATTTTCTGTGAGAGCAGCACACAGAACACATGAGCTACAGACCCAGGGGCGAACTCTGGGTTTTCGGATTTTCACTCATCAACAGTCCAGCCCTGGTTCGAATGCAGGCTTAAACAACAACCATAACCCATAACCCAAGAATGGAATACACTTGGAAGCATGTATTAGGAACTTGCCTTTTTTTTATACTCCACTTGAAAGTTGTTTAACTTGGTTATATGTTGTTTTATAATCTACCCGTTCTATATATTGTTAACTTCTACTTTGGTTATGAACAATAGCTTTATGTTTATAGATTAAATTGTTATTAGATATACTATTTTTGGATAGTTAACATACACAGCTATATTACTGAAGTAAAAAATGACCATAACCATAAAAAGAAACTCTATTATTAAAGTTTTAAAACTTTTAAAATTGCGAGTTCTTCATTTTACCACGTTTTCTGCTTCATAAAGACCTTCAGTTATGGGAAGTGACTTGCCAGCTATACACCGGCAAGCATTGTTGCTGTGATGACCAGGAGTGTTACTCCCATCGGCCTTTTTCTCCGGATTGAGACCCTGTACTCTGACTCTTGGTGCATCCTACATCCCACTTCTCATACTAACTGCATGCAGTGTTTCTTGTTCCAGCGCCCGGAGACTATTGCGGTAAGTGAAACATGCCAGCCAGAGAAAGACAAACACCATAAGCCCTCACTCACATGTGGGATTTAATGAACAAACTAAACTGATGAACGAAGCGGAACCGGAGGAAGGAGACATGACGCAGAGAGTAGGGGATGGGAGGACCGGATGGCAGAAGGTAATGGGATCAGCCAAGAACCGTGGTCGGCAAACTGTGGCTCGCGAGCCACATGCGGCTCTTTGGCCCCTTGAGTGTGGCTCTTCCACAAAATACCACAGCCTGGGTGAGTCTATTTGGAAGAAGTGGCGTTAGGAGAAGTTTAAGTTCAAAGAAATTTCAAATTGCACATTCTCTCCGTAACCGCCTTCTGCCGTGACTCCAAGAAACAGAACTCCCAAGTTTTTGCACATTTCTGGTGACGTGAGAGCTTGTTTTTGTTTTGCTTTGTTATTTTTTTTTTATTATTTCCTTCTTGTCTTCCAAGCCTCTGGCACAGTGATGAGCACATAAGGATTCAAAGCACTGGAGATGGATTCTTCATTTACATTTAAAAACATGTACCTGAAGCCCGGCCACATAGTTCAGGGGCTGAGTGTCCACCTACGAACCAGGAGGTCAGGGCACAGGCCCGGGTGGCAGGCTCCGTCCCCAGTGCGGGGCGTTCAGAGGGCGGCTGATCAATGATTCTCTCTCATCATTGATGTTTCTCTCTCTCCCCCTTCCTCTCTGACATCAATAAAAACGTGTTTAAAAAATAAAAATATGTACCTGAATCTACTTAGGAGCAAACTGGGCTCCCAGTGTTGCTGGGACACGTGCCCTGCTGCTATATCCGCTCTCTGCCCACCAAGCTAACCCACGCAGGCACCTCACCCCCACCCTTCACCACAGCCTCCCGCTGCTGGGCTAAGCGCTCTCTGGCTGAGCACAATTTGATTTACAAATGTTCCCTAGCATTCAAAGATAGAGACCACAGAATTGGGGGAAGCAGAAACTTTTTATCATAAAGCCTTTCGACATTTGTAAAATGCTAACGAGACAGACTGAAAAAAATATCCCAACTGAGCGTGCTCCATGCATCACGGCTTGGTGCCCCCTTCACGTTTGGAGAAACCACAGGCCAGCTTTGTCTCCTGACCTTCACACACCTTCAGTGAAGCATGCTGAAGCAGGGAGCTAATTTAACGTCTCCAGAACGTGTCTCCCACAAGGCCTCAGAACACAAAACATCCTTCACTTCTCTAACTGGTCTGATAGCTACTCTGTGTGTGTGTATATATGTATACATTATATATATATATATTGGAAGTCCAGTGAAGTGAATTCATGCATGGGTGGGGTCCTGCCAGCCTGGCCAGGGAGAGGGGACATGGGCGGTTGGCAAGCCTGCCTGCTGGTCAAACTCATGGTGGAGGGGACAATTTTCATATTAGCTTTTTATTATATAGTATATGCACTGAGTGGGCAGATTATTATGTGTTCAGAGATAATAATAATCTGACCACTCAGTGTGTATAATTTATATCTTATATGTTATATGTACTGTACTTTTTGTATAGATGCAGCACAAACAAGCATCAATATGAAAGCTTAGATGCTAAATAATAAATGCATGTTTGTAACTTTGTGAAATTCGTAGTTTATTTTACATAAATTCTATTTTGAAAGTTGCAAATATAAACACTTAGTTTGTGGTCCATAAAATGTAGATATATTCTATTTTAGTACTATATCATATAATATCACTGTTTAATGTCATAATGTAAGAGACACGTGAATGAGTATCAAGCCGTTTTTAATTTTCACAATCACTTTAAGCGAATGAGAGCATTACTTAAAGGTGTTCTTCATAAACCATTAGGTTAGGTTAAAATAATTAGTTGCAACTCTGTGGTCAAGTTTATGGACACAAAAGCAGACAGTCTGCTTGGAATCCCAGCATTTTATTTACAGGGAGCCTTAGAGAATCAGTTAATCTCCTTTAGCCCTTGTCTCCTAACCTGTAAAACTGAGGTATAGTACCTACTTTATAGGGTTATTGGAGAGATTAAGTAGTTAACTCATATAAAACACTTAAATAGTGACTTGTGAATAAGTACTACTAGTTAGCATTTTGTGATCAATTATATATAAACTAGAGGCCCAGTGCACAAAATTCATGCACAGGGATATTTCCCTCAGTGCAGCCTGCACCCTCTCCAAACCTGGACTGCTGGATCCTAACTGCTCGCCAGCCTGCCTTCCTGATTGCCCCTAACTGCTTCTGCCTGCCAGCCTGATCACCCCCTAACCAGCCTGATTGATGCCTAACTGCTCCCCTGCCAGCCTGTTTGCCCCTAACTGCCCTTCCCTGTAGGCCTGGTCACCTCTAACTGCCCTTCCCTGCAAGCCTGGTCCCTCCCAACTGCTCTACCCTTCAGGCCTGGGTCCCTCCCAACTGCCATCCCCTGCTGGCCATCTTGTGGCAGCCATCTTTGACCACATGGAGGCAGCAATCTTCTGTATTGGAGTGATGGTCAATCTGCATATTACTCTTTTATTAGATAGGATGCTATTAGTGATCAATCTGTTGTATCATCAGAATACTTTCACATTATCTTATTTGCTCTCCCAAATAGGTTATTTTTCAGTCCTATGTCAAACACTAAGGCAAATTAAACTGACATATTTAACTGAAGCTTAATATTTACATTCATGACATTTAATCGTCTGAAATATGTACCAATATGCAAAAATTGATTTCAAATTTCTGTGCAGTAGTGTTTAAAAGGACTCATTAAAATGCTTTCTTTTAAAATTCCCAATTATAACTTTTCCTGAATAATGCTACATAGTATTATATTTTAGGATTTGTAATATTTAAAATAAAGTCAATAAAGTAAAAGAAAACCAAAACAAAACTACACGGTAAAGAGGATCTTTAAAATGTTTTGAAGTTCTATAATTTCCTTCAAGAAAAGCATGTAAATCCCAAACAGGAGGAGACGGGTTGTTTATTCAGGCTGTGGAGAGATCAGCAAATTCATTCTGCTTACCTAAGCCTTTTTGTGTGTGTTTATATTTTGTTCTTTTTCCACTTTTACAAATACTGTCTGAAATGCATGGCGTGGCAAGAATAAAAGAGTAAGTAGGGCAACTTCTGGAGAACATTTTTCTTATAAAAATTCAATATAATTTCAGAATAGACTGATTTATTTTTGTTGTTGTTTCGTGTTCCACTCTTCAAATTATAACAAATGTCCTACTGCAGTGGTCGGCAAACTCCTCAATCAACAGAGCCAAATACCAACAGGACAACGATTGAAATTTCTTTTGAGAGCCAAATGTTTTAAACTTAAACTTCCTCTAAAGCCACTTCTTGAAAATAGACTCGCCCAGGCCATGGTATTTTGTGGAAGAGTCATAGTCAAGGGGCCAAAGAGCCGCATGTGGCTCTCAAGCCGCAATTTGCCGACCACGGCCCTAGGTCATCGAGGAGGAATTGGGGTGTTTACTGCTCAGCCTGAGAGTCGGCCCCCTCGGAAGCTGAGAGCTCTGACTACACTCTGGACCACTGGGTCTATTCTGATCAATAAATGTTATAACTCTATTGATCAGTTAGTTACCAAACAGGGTCAGAGGCAGTTAAACTCAATGTGAAAAAAACAAAACAAAACAAAACAAAACAACAAACCCACCACAAAATAAAGCTGAGGAAGTCGGTAGCTGTACTGCATGGTGCTATTTTACTGAAGTGCCGAGCAGCACACAGGACACCGCGTTCTCTCTGCTCGCCGATGGGCGTCAGCGCAGCGTGGCCCGGCTTTTGTTCAGCCTCCCTGGCACCCTTTCCCATGCCCACGGCGCCAAGGCGGCTGTCAGGCACTGCGGTGAGAATACAGAGCCGCGGAGCGGAGCACAAGGAAGCGAGGGTGTGACTTAGGATCTAAGCCGTGAAATGTGTTCAAAATTATGGTAATTGAAATGGCACAGGTGGCACAATGCAGACTCACAAAGAGAACAGCTTTTCTCTTTAGGCTTATTATCCCAGTGATTACCACGAGCCCACAAACATACCTGTGGTACAGCTATACACGCGATCAAAAAGAAAGGTTACTTCTCTTGAAAGGATATGCAAATTAGGACTTTGCATTTATGCCAACAGCGCTGTTTCTTTATATTATTTTTTAAAATATATTTTATTGATTTTCCACAGAGAGGAAAGGAGAGAAATAGAGAGTTAGAAACAACGATGAGAGAAAAACATCGACCAGCTGCTTCCTGCAAACCCCCCACCGGGGATGTGCCCAAAACAAGGTACATGCCCTTGACCGGAATCGAACCCGGGACCCTTCAGTCTGTAGACCGACGCTCTATCTACTGAGCCAAACCGGTTTTGGCTATTTTGTTTTGTTTTGTTTTGTTTAAAATAGCTTTTTATTTTTCAGCTACAGTCAGCATATGATATTAGATTAGTGTCAGGCTTTAGCCCAGCGATTCGACATCATATAACTCACTAACGGGTCTTCCCGTAACGTCTCAGACCCATCGGGCACCACGTGTCCTTGTCAGGATGTTACTGGTGATGTTCCCTGGGCTGTGCTCACATCCCGGGACTCTCTGTACTTCTTAACCCTCTCACCCTCCCACCGTCTCCCCCGACGCCTGCCCCTGGCAAAGGCAGTGTCCCCTGCACCGGAGTCTGTTCCTGTTCTGTGTGTTCGGTTCCTTTGTTTTCTGGGTTCTAACAGATGAGTATTTATTGTCCTGTTATCGCTCATAGCACTTAGTGATGTCACCTAACGCTGCGCATAATAAACATTCCTTTCTGCTGTTGTTAACCTCACCCGAGGATATTCCCCACTGATTTCTAGGGAGAGTGGAGAGAGGGGGAAAGACAGAGAGAAGCATCGATGCCAGAGAAACACATCCATTGAAGTAGAATGTAACCCATGAAGTACCGTATTTTCCGGCGTATAAGACGACCCCCCTAATTTTACAGTTAAAACATAGGGTTAGGCCTATATTTGCTGTATAAGACTACCCCCCACTTCCGAGGCAACACCAGTTCTTTTTCTAATATCGTAGACCGCCTCTCTGACTCTGGCCAGTCTGAGCAGGCTTTTTTTCGTTTCAAAAGTCGTCTCATAAGTCGGAAAATACGGTATTACAGAATTTTTACATTTACAAACAAAAACAGGAAGTCTCTGATAGGGAACCGCTTCCCTTGCGTAACCAACCAAGGAGCACGTGCCTCCCTGCAGGCCCTCCTGTCAGGGCACAGAGCTGGCCTGTGCGGGAAGCAAACGCTCTGGCCCCGAGCTACTCCGCATGCAGAGCCCTGCCCTCCGCAGCGGACGGTCCAGGAGACTGTGTGTGGAAGCAGGGAGCACGCTGTCAGCACAGGAAGCTGCAGGGCTGGCATTTGGCACCCCTCCCAGGGCCCTCGCTGGGGACCTCAGGGAGCCACTGGGTATGGCCAGCCACCCCGGCTCTCAGCACCGGCGTCCGCAGCTGCCGGGCCTGATCGGAAAGAAGTGACCGCACCCAGGCACCTCCTGGCCGCCTGCTGCGGGCCCCGATCACAGCACCGACACAGCGCAGGGCGAGAGGAGCCGGGAGAAACTGAGGCTAAGCGACGTTGGCTTCGATACAGAAGAAAAGCAAGTGGCACGTCCAGAGGAGAACTGCCTCCACCTCCCATTCCGCTCCCTCAAAGCCCAGGTAACTGAGTGAGGACACTGCACTGGCAGCGGCCCTGTGCTAGAGAAGCCGTGACCGAGGCTCCCTCCGCTCAGAGGTGAGCATCTGGGCAGCGGGACTAATGGACCGGGGACACCCAGGCGGACACCTGCCCTCCGGTAAGCAGGTGAGCAAGAAGATGGACGTTCCGGACGCTCGACGAAGGGGTCCGCTGTGCTATTTCCTTTTGGGCAGTTCGGGTAGAAGGAACACTCACACAACAGGCCATGCGGGAGTCACACAATAAGGCAGTTAATAGCGAATGTGCTCAGTGTCCGGGACTTTCAAATCAGCATGTAACCACCGCACAGAGGAAACGGTGATTCATTTTTGGTGAGAGAATAAATTCTCTCTGAGTGTACAATGGATTATACTGTGTAACAGCATATATAATCAAGAATGATACTCATCTCATTTAAGTGATACAAACACCTTCATTTTTTGTTCATGCATCTATATTTCATGTCAATTGTGTTAGCTAAAATAAAATATCAAGCTTTGACCTTTGCACAATAATAAGTTTACTGGATCAAAATACTTATTGTCTATACATCAATCAAATTGAATAATCATGTGTAGAACTTCAGACATATTTATTGGCAAATGTTAATTAGTGTAAACATTTAATATTTATCCAAATTAAAGATAAATAAATGGAATGCTTTCATAACACAAGTTAACTGAATTTTAATTAATAATTGTTTCATGTCCTCTCTCCAGGTCTCTTTATGTTATGTCTGCAAAACACACATAAAATTAAAACAAAGGCAGCTCTCCTGCCCAGTGATTGTTTTAAAGTGCTGCTTCCACTTCTTTTTAACTTCTACTACCCTGCTCTAGACATTGTGTTTGCTACATTTTTTCACACACAAAAAAATGACTTTCCAAGTACATTGGAGCCTGAGACTGAATCCATTTTTGAACTTCACATGTTATGTGAGAGTTCTTTGGGGTACCTGCCAAAGATGGGGTCCTAGGAATCACGGGTCCTTCAGACACACAGAGGTAAATGGAACCCATGGGGTAATTTGCAACCATGGATTCATTCCATGTTGAATGTCCTGTTTTTACAGACAACTTCATGGTTGACCTAAACTCATCCATCTGTATTCCCCTCGAGGCTGAGATCCTGTGTATAATAATAAAAGCGTAATATGCTAATTAGACCGGACACACAAATGACCTTTCGGACAAAGCCATGGTGGAGTGCTGAGGCAGCCGGAGCCATGAGGGCCGAGCCCCTTGCACGGATTTAGTGCACTGGGCCTCTAGTCATTCCATAAAATAATGCCCTACTGGAGGGACAAAGGGGTTCACAAGGAGATGAACACATTGGGGTTCTTTCCTAGTGTTTCTCAGCGAGCTAAGCAGGAGCTGAGTGCCTTCCAGCTGGACGCCGAGGGGACACCCACGCCGTCCTGCACGGACCATCGCCATCCCTTAGTGACCCCTGTCCCTGTCACTGTCACAGACCCACCCACAGCCCCAATGTTCACAGCCCCAATGTTGACAGCCTATCACAGATGCCGGCTCACACTCGGTATTAGAAACGTTCGCTGACTTTTATTCTGGTGACTTCATGCATCATGTACTTCCTGTCCACGAGAAGAGCGTATTTAAATACTTCCTAATTTCATCTCTTTAATAAAGGCAGCAACTACTCAGCATTTCTTTTTAGCATTCCATTCAAACGTGTTCCTTAGCCAGCACACATGTGGCAGGGGGAGGCTGACCACGGTGTACTATGCATTCTTCATGTCACAGCATGTTTATCCACAGCTGATGACCAACCCACATTATTTTTAAAATGTTCTCAGTTCACAGACTGTGTTTTCCATTTACTACCTTCATGCTTTCAGGCAGGTTATTTTCTGAGTTTCATTTGCAAATGCCGATAATAACAACACCAAACGAGATTGTGAATATAAAGCATCTAGTGTGAGCTATGACACATTGTAGATGACCATAAACTGATAACTCTTCTCATCATATTTGGCTATAAGTAAAAGTCTTCAGTGTAATTATATAGACAGCATGTGGTTTTCAAATATCCATTACGAAGTCATAAAGCATTGCATGAAGGTTTTTTTCCTCCTGATAATGATTAATGTTATGGTATATGAAATCATTTCTATTTATGTTTAAAATATTTCCTCAGGTATATTATTATAGTCCATCTATAAAGTAGTATCAAATAGTGATTAGAAATAATTTATCAACTATACACACTACAGAAGAAGAATATAAAACAGTATCTTATGCACAAGCACTTAGAATAAATTCAGCACCATGGATTAGTCCAAAAATTATGAGACATAATAAAAATTCAGATGAATACCTAAAGTAGGAGTCTATTTCATTCCTGAAGGGAAAGTCCAATGATTTTTAATGACTAATATGTCTAGCAATATATTAACACCTTTGACTTTAATGGCTTTGATTAAATTTTAGCACTGAGACAATTCTTTCATACTGCTTCTATTATTTACTTAATGAATGTTACATTCTCCTGGAAAAATACATCTTCTGTGTCATGCCGCACTCCTTTGGAAAGGTTAATGCACTATTTTATGATGCTTGAGATGTGCGAGGTGGCAGTCAAGATCTATTCAGACAAAGCAGAAATGCCAGGGCGTTTTTACCAAGACCCTGGCTGAAATGCTAACATATGTTCTAAAAAAGAAAAAAAAATAAAGTTCCTTTTAAGAAAATGCAAAGAAAATGTTATGTTTTTCTGTGCTATTTCAGTTACAGATAAGATTGGAAATTACCAAGGAAACAATTTTCTAGTTCCACGTAATTCCTCAATGTTAGTAATGCCACGGGATCTAAATTGTGAATTCCATTTTATGTCTGCCATTATGTTATATGAACACATTTTATACAAACGCCATTGTTCTTTTAATACATTTTCCCCAAGGCCCCACTATGAGTGGAATTATTCCCTATTCATATTTGTAGGATCTGTACGGGGTTTGTATTTAGCACGAGCTTATTGAATCACATACTGACCAATTTCAGCATCAGTATGCGTGTGTGTGTGTGTGTGTGTGTGTGTGTGTGGTGTATCTTACCTAATAAAAGAGAAACATGCAAATTAACCATCACTCTGCTATACCCACAGCCAATCAGAGTGAGTATGCAAACTAACCCAAAAGAGATGGAGGTTAATTTGCATATGCAGGCACAGTGCGGTGTGAAGCCTGCATGAGGGGAAGGGGGCATTGGAGTCGTGCTCCCACAAGAAGCTAGGAGTGAATCCCGGGTAAGGAAGGCCTATTCTTGCATGAATGTCATGCATCAGGCCTCTAGGATATACATATATGTGTATATGGACTTGAGCTGTTTCCCAGTAAGTTTTCTTTAACTCCATCTTCCTGTTTTTGTTTTTCCCTCTGGCCTCTGTGCAGCATGCACTGGGAATCCTCTGATGAGTCACCTGGTTTCTGTGATTATCTAACCCCCACATATCCTATGCCCTCCTCTTCTTTCTGGGGGAAGTACCATGATTTCGGACTCATACACACACTTTTAAGTTGCAGCCACTACGATTTGCTCTCCATGTAAAACTCAAATTAATGCACATGGCACGTTCCGTGTACATGTCCTGTAGACCTCACTTATACGTGTTAGAGCGTGTACATCTAAGTCTTTCTGGTTCCATCTTTTAAGAATTTATGCAGTTTTATTGACGTGTTTCTTTCACTACCAGCAGCTCAGGGAAATATCCTAACAGTCCTTCCTGGTCCACAGCTTAGTGCAAATTTACTGTCCACGCCATTGAGAGATTCTGAGAAAGAGGAAAAGTAGAGCTAAAACCAGAAGCATAAACATAAAATCCTGAGGGACATCATACAACGACCAAAGCTATGTTGATCCTCACATGATCAACATTACAAAGGATTCTGTGAGTTTCTAATACTGATCTAATACTGAGGACACAGAAGGAAGCTAGGCAGTCAGGGAGGGACCACAGGGACGAGACGGGGACTAGAACCGGGGAACCACCACTAAGTGGAGCAGGGCGGGGAAGAAGGGCGAGGAGGGAGCCCTGAGCTTGAAAATGGATGGATGTTGCTAAGACAGGCAGCTTGCAGATAACCAATCCCAAGGATGTTGCTAAGGTAGGATTCTTTGAAAGAACCAATCAGGAGCCAGCAAAGCACATATCTACCCCTAGACAAAGCAGCGCACTGTCTCCTCTCCTCTTGGCCACTGGGCTCCTGGCCTTCCTGGGCCGCCTCCCCTCCCTGCACCCACGTGTCTTCCGGCCACGGGACTCCACACGTGGACTAATGGACTGTAACGAGCTCAGATGCTGGGGACACCAGCTGCTACGTGGGGCGGGAGCTCTGGATGCTCCTGCCTTGGGACCCCCTGGGACCAGCCCCTCTCCTGGGGCCCAGGATGGGCCAAGGGGGGGCAGGGGTGTTAACACCTGAGACACAGCTGGCAACCTGATGACGCCCCCTGCCTGCTCTCCCCGCTGCAGGGAGTCCCCTCTCTCTCAGTAAACGTCAAGTCCACTAAGCGCTTTTGTCCACGAACTCATTTTTCAATTTTGTGCACAAGGAACTCAGCCCCGACCAGAAATATTGGCATCGATACTAAGCAATGGCTTATGTTCATTTTCAAAAGCGTGCCTATGGTAAGTCTTTGCTGAATATGAGAACTATCTATCTACCCTTCCATCCCTCCAACCTGTCACTAAAAATCGTTGGGGGGGAAAAAGCAAAGCAAGTAATTCTGTTTTGACCATTGGGATTTCTAGACCTTTACAAGCCAAGCCTGGGCTGGGTCACACTCCGCATTATTGCTCATCTTGCATTTTGCAATGCACTGCAGAGTGCCGCCCCTTACCCGGACGGGAGGCGGTGTCCATAGCGATCCAAGTGTCCATTTAACAGAGCAAAGCGAACGGAGGGCCAGTTATGGGAAGGTGTAAATAGCTTACTTATAGACGAATCCTCATTATAGCTTATCAGGAATTTCAGAATTTCACATGAAAATACTAAGCTTAATGTTGGGAGGTGTATTACTGGTGTGTCAATAAACTAATGAAACTCATCTCCCTACACAAAAGTTAGTATTAGTGTTTGTCAATATATTATGCCTAAATTAACTTTTAAAAAATATATATTATTGATTTTTTACAGAGAGGAAGGGAGAGGGATAGAGTTAGAAACATCGATGAGACAGAAACATCCATCAGCTGTCTCCTGCACACCTCCTACTGGGGATGTACCCACAACCATGGTACATGCCCTTGACCGGAATTGAACCTGGGGCCCTTCAGTCCACAGGTCAACGCTATATCCACAGAGCCAAACCGGTTTTGGCTAAATTAACTTTTATCATCTGTGTAGGATGAAGTTTTTTTTTCTTATTCCATAAAGTTAACTTTTATGATCTATGTAAAATAAAAAGCATTTTTAATCAAAGTATACCTGTTTTAACTTCTTTATAGAAAAGTTTCATTTTTAATCGTTTTTGGATAATATTGAGCTACAAAATAACTATTTGATCTGTAGGAGAGGAAATGTAATTTTTAAAAATATATTTTATTGATTTTTTACAGAGGGGAGGAGAGAGGGATAGAGAGTTAAAAACATCAATGAGAGAGAAACATCGACCAGCTGCCTCCTGCACACCCCCTACTAGGGATGTGCCTGCAACCAAGGTACATGCCCTTGACCGGAATTGAACCTGGGACCCTTCAGTCTGCAGGCCGATTCTCTATCCACTGAGCCAAACCGGTTATGGCGGAAATATAATTTTTCTTAACGCAGGCATAATAAAAGGCAGATTAACAGGAAACACACACACACAGAAATTTATCCACAGGTATACCTCCGGCACACTCCCATCACCTTAAATACTACCTCCAGGGGAGGGCAGAGATTCTGTGGGGGAATGAGAACCAGTTATGGGAGGTATCAGGAAAGTAATATGTGAACTGAAACTACATAAACAAAGTTATGGCTGTTATGCTGATTTACTTTAGTTTTAAAAATGTTTGTTAGGATTTTAGAGAGGAAAGGAAAGGAAGAGAGGGAAAGAAATATCCACCATTAGAGAGAATCATGGATCAGCTGCCTCCTGCACAACCCCTAGTGGGAATCCAGCCCACAACCAGGACCTGTGCCCTGACCAGGAATTGAACCAAGATCTCCTGGTTCATAGGCTGACACTAAGCCACTGGGTTAAGCCCAATTCTTCTCCACTGATGAGCGTTTCTAGACATTTACACTCTCTTCCTGTCCAGAAGAGGAGCCGCCCTCGCAAATAGAGGTTTTCTTCATAGTAAATGCAGATTTCTCCTGCAGAAGGGAAACACCCACTGGGTTTTCAGAGCTTCCCCTGCATTTGCCGTTTCTTAAAAAAATCTCCACCTCAAGATGATCCTTCCGGCAAGTAAATGCCTCCTCTCCATGCGAGAGCTTCCTCCAACGCCAGCCGCAGTGAAGGAACTACGTGGGCACGTTGCTCAGTGTCTGACAGGTGTCAGAAAAGGCACTTTTTCCAAATGCATTTTATGCAGACCTTTGCCACTTAGACGTATGATTTCCTCACACTCTGCTGTAGAGTGAGCTTCTGTTCACAAAGAAGAGGTTTTCTTTAATGTGCCGATGCTCCTCCCTTACCTCCTGGGCGTACGGTGATCTCTGCAGATTGAGCCACACATCCGACATAACACGGCTCCTACTTGCACATGATCCTTCTGTCAATACATCTCACGCAACGAGATTTTAATTCCGATGACTTTCCTCTGTGCTGCGTATGTGCGCTAACGTAAATATTTTATGTAACGGTGTTCAGGAACGCATCGTCTGTGGCTGTTTGTTTGCTGAAATCAGACATTAACATGCTCACATCCCACTCCCACCAGCCACCTTCCCACAGCAAACAAAACACTAACGTCTTATCCACGGCGGTTATGTTCTAGGAAAATATACATGTGACACTCAGACTCCAACAGCGAACAGACTTCTCCCATGAAAATGGCTTCTGCGGCAAATTCTCCGTGAACAGAGAAGGACAAGTAAGCTGTCACTCCACGCCGCCGTGTCACCTGGCAGGCTCATGGGCACGTGGTCACGTGGGAACCGCAGGAGGAGGAGGGGCCAATGGGACCCTTGGCAGCGCCCGGTGTGACCTACGCCCGAGGCCCCGGAGAGTCACCAGCATCCACGGAGCGTTAGGTGCCAACAAGCTGAGAAGGGGAAGAGCCACATCACTCCAAAAAGTTCCTTTTTAAAAAGTATCTGCCTTGACCGGTGTGGCTCAGTGGATAGAGCTTCGGCCTGCAGACTTAAGGGTCCCAGGTTCGATCCCGGTCAAGGGCATGTACCTTGGTTGCGGGCACATCCTCAGTGGGAGGTGTGCAGGAGGCGGCTGATGGATGCTTCTCTCTCATCGATGTTTCTAACTCTCTATCCTTCTCCCTTCCTGTGAAAAATCAGTAAGATATATATTTTTAAGAAGTCTGTCTGCACAGCTGTCCACTCAGATGTAAACAGGGGTCCCTGGAAGAGCCACAGCCCCTGTTTCTCATTCTCTATTTCCTGTCTCCATCGCTCTGCTCGCTCTGCTCAGGGGGTGGCTCTGCAGGGTGATCAGGCCACTGTCACATGGCTTCCAGGACACGTTCCTGGTTGACTTGGGACCAGGGAATCGGCACAGCTGTGGTCTCCTCTGGACCAGTTCCCCTCGGGCCTCTGATGCCTGGTTCAGCCATCACTTCCTCTCTGAGGAAGGCGGCGTTAGCATCGTAATCCGAACTCCTGCCTCCCAGACAGCACTCCGGAGAGCACAGCAGGGCCTGCTCTGTTCGTGCCAGCCGTTCCAGCGAAGGGGAGAGGCCCGGGTGCGTGGCAGGGCCACCCAGAACGGTGTTTGAAGACTGCATGCCAACGCCGATGCTGCTGCTTTGTCTGACCTCGGTGCCATGCAGATTGCTGATGACAAACACAACCCTGTGGTGAGCACTGAGGAGCGGACACAGCTGTTTGCTCAATGACCGCCCACTCCTCTTCCCAGCTGTGTCCAGAGGTCACCCACATGCCCATGGTCATGTGTTTCACGGAGAGTGAACCTCTGTCTAGGCCCAATGGCAGGCAACTGGGTTCCGCTCACCCTCCTGGCTCCTGACAGGGGTGAGAACTGAACACGAGCCCACTCCAATCTACCGGATCTGACCCCCAGCCCGCTGAATGGCTTCTACAAAGACATTCTCATCTTTTCTTAGGAAGTCATAAGAACATCTATCTTTCAA
Organism: Pipistrellus hanaki; assembly: GCF_964339955.1. Classification (NCBI taxonomy): domain Eukaryota; kingdom Metazoa; phylum Chordata; class Mammalia; order Chiroptera; family Vespertilionidae; genus Pipistrellus; species Pipistrellus hanaki. The sequence continues at coordinate 86,856,675 of NC_140510.1, forward strand.
TTTATCTGTGGGCATTATTGGGTCTGAATGTGACACACTGAACTTCTCCAAACATCTCACCACCAGCAGACGATGGTGCCAACCACGACAGACACACTGGGGTCATACGTGACAGACCTGAGCTGCTCAGTCAACAAACCTCAGGCTCTACCATAGCTTTGCAATTTCTGTCACGTCTAGTAATAAGCCCGGCCACTGTGGCTCAGTGGGTGAGCACCGACTTATGAACCAGGAGGTCTTGGATTGATTCCTGGTCAGGGCACATGCTCAGGTTGTGGGCTCGACCCCCCAGTGTGGGGCATGCAGGAGGCAGCCGGTCAATGTTCCTCTCTCATCATGGATGTTTCCATCTCTGCCTTTCTCCCTCTCCCTTCCTCTCTGAAATCAATAAAATTATTTTTAAAAGAAGGAAAAAGGCATAGATGGAAACTATTTTTTTTTAAGTATATTTAAAATTAAACATATGTCAGAGCTAAGGCACAAACCCACTGGAAGTCAATATGAAGCAATTCGAGTTGAGTTTTCCTCCTGGGAATATAAGTAACAGGAGTCTATTGTAGCAAACCCTGATTGTGTGAATAATTATTGTGAAACCAGGTTTCAGAGAAAACAGCATGTGAGTGCAACATAACCCATGGGTAAATTATGAGTGTGGGATTATAAACACGGTATAAGTAGGAATACCCCTGGACTAAGACAAAAGATGTGAAAGGTAGCTGTCATATTATTAACATTAGATTACCTTGGAAAAGCTATTATGGGCATTCACTTATTTATATCTAATATGTATGTATAAGTATAAATAATATATGGTTTCCAAAGACCCTCCAACTCATAAATTCTATGACCTTTTAAAAAAATAGTTGAGGATGCCTTATTCTAATAAATTATTTTAAACCTGGATTTTCCACTGGCAACAAAAGAAATATAATACTGTGAGGAAATAAGAAGCCTACATTTTAGTAAACACATCTGCCAGAGAAGCAGAAATAATATATGTGTTCTGATTCCACAGTGAATTATTATTGTACTTTCTCTATTAATCTTTTATGATCATGCTTTTTAAAAGACATGTTACATCACATCCGAAGACTTCTGCTCCCATTGGAACATTTTCATTTATGAATATTAACATGGACGTCAGAAAGGCACACATCTTTACAATCCCTTGGTGAGTAAACAGTTCACCCCTTTAGGTAACTATAAGGAGACAGGTATGTGTATACTTCATTATTTATCCCCAGCACACTCACTTGGGGTTTTTATGTCCACAATAGGACACAGTCTCAGGACGGGTACTCGCTGGCCGAGAGCCACAGCACATCCTATTATTGGGATGGCGTTGGCGTTGGTAAATCTTTAATGGGAGCCTAATTGGTTAAAAATAGATGGCTTGTTAAATGGGTCCTGCGCTGAATAATTAAACACACTTATGGGAAAATCAATAAAAAGGCAGATCTATGTCCCAGCATCCTCCGCTTTCTTAGAGACTGTAAAGCTCAGCCTCGACCGACAGCATCTGTGGTCTCACTCACAAACCCCGAGGCTGCCGCAGAGCGTGTGTGCGCGTGTGTGTGAGTGTGTGTGTGTGTGTGTGTGCATGCGTGCATGTGTGTGCAACCCAGGTGGCACCCAGCACCTGGCAGGAGCCACGCTGCTCCGTCTGATGCCCCGAGTTCTCTCCATGCGTCATGCCCGTGCTCACGAGGAGGCCACACCGACCGCAGGGCGGCTGGCAGTTAATCCACGTCTGTGAACTCACTCTCCTGGGACCAGGTGGGACCGGAATGCATTCGGCACGGGTGCGGGTCCTAAGGGGGCACCTCACCCAGCAGGGCGAGTTAGGGTCCCCTACAGATGCCGGCTGGGTCAGGGTGTAGGAGGTCTCGCTGCCATTAAGTGCTGGGCCCTGGATTCACACACACACACACACACACACATACACACACGTACACACACGTACACATATATACATACATGCACACTAACATATAAATACACACACCTTCCTCACATACACAAACACATATACACATACACACACACACCACTCATACACAGAGACATATACACATACACACCACACACACTCACATGTACACACACACACACACACCTCACACTCACATACACACACACACACACCAGTCAATGGGTATGAGACGACGTATTGAACAACTGCTACTTGTCAGCTTTGCCTCCTAAAATATATTTGTGTCCTGTTTTTCTAACAAAGACACCTTTAGTTGAACATAACACCTGTGGTAGGCATAGAGTTTGATGGCCTTTTCGAGGAAGTCACGTCTAATGCGCACCGTTACACACCACCTTTAACTTAGAACCGGACCTGTTCTCCATGAGGGGAGCGGCTCAGAGGCTGGAGGCATGTCCAGGGACAGCCTTCAGGGCAGGACTGACACGTGAGTGCCACCGCCAATTCCGAGTCCGTGTTTATGTCACCGGGAGAACACTCAGCGGAATGTCCTGTGAACACAGGCTCCTGGATGCCATGACGGGGGCGTCACACTGGAGTCCGGGTCAGGCGTGAGGATCTGGAGTGAGAGCTGCCCGGACCTCCCAGGATCTCACGGATGAAGCAGCGGCGGTCACAGCGGACAGGAAGGCCCTCCCGTGGGGGCCGTTCCCAGGTGTCCCGGGGATACCGGCTCAGGTGATGCCGGTAATCCTTAGCGACAGAACCAGCGGACGCCACGCGTGTGCTGGTACTGGGATAAAGGTCTGGATCTGGGTCATAAGAATGAGGACCGTGTTAACGGCATCAGCTGTACACTTTGGTCTACACGCCATTTCTCCTTTTTCCTTAGAACAGGTAGGTATGTAGTGCCCTTCAAGGTGAGATTTCTGAAAACAGGATAAAAAATACTGCTACGTGCATTTTACCGTTAACTTTTTAAAATGTTCCTTTTAGCACAGAAGGATCATTATTTAACTTTTCATGATGCGTTATCCATTAAAATGAGTTTTTTCCCAGAGAACAAAAACAGTTTTATACCCCTAGGCAAGGAAGCATTAAAAACAGTTTTGAAGCATTATGTATTTAAGAAAATTCAAAGCATGGCATTATGTCAAAAAATTGAAATACTGAAATAAATGAGAAAGCAAAGTAATCCTAGCTTCCAGCCTGAGTTTTGCTGGTGAGTTAGGAGAAGTCTGCTTGGCAGGAATTTATTCTCTTAAAAATCATGTTTTTTAAAACATATACCAGATATCAAAAAATGTTTTGAATTTACTGTGGGGGAGACTGAGAAATAGCAAGACAGACAGACAGACAGACACAGGACTATCACATCAGCACATAATCTTTACCTACAAGCCCTGCCCAGCATCTTGGACAGAGAATAAGCACATGATTCGTCCTATTACATTAAAACTAGAGGCACAGCGCACGGAATTCATGCACGGGTAGGGTCCTTAGGCCTGGCCTGGGTTCAGGGCTTTCTTCCCAGCTGCTGGTAGTCAGCCCCAACCCTGCCACCACCCCCAGTTCCCCATTCACCATTGGGTGATCGGAGTTGGCCGGCCGGGGGAAGGAACCCGATTGGGGCCTGCGGGCTAGGGGCAGCTCCTGCGTTGAGTGTCTGCCCCCTAGTGGTCAGTGCATATCATAGCGACCGGTCGATCTGCTGTCCGGTCGATTTGCATATTACCCTTTTATTATATAGGGTATTTTACACTTATTAGATTTATGCTTATTGGATATATATTTATGAAGGTGTCTTCACATTTGGTATATCTGTTATTGTGGTATATTTGGTATATTTGTTATTGTGGTAAAGTCTGCATGACATTAAAATATACCATGTTAACTGTTTTTACATGTATTGTTCCGGGGTATTAATTACATTCACAATGTTATAAAACCACCACTACTCTCTATTTTCAGAACTGTTTTATAACGGGTAATAGCAGAAACCCTTAACCGTTAAGTACATCCCAGTTCACTAAGTCCCCGACAATCTCTCCTATACTGAATTTTACAATTATACCTTACCCACAAAGTAGTGGGCTTCAGTCCTTGTAATAATTCCTTTAAAAAACAACTTTGAATCACAATATTTATTTTCCTTTCCTCAAAGATTACAACATATTGACAACTTTCAACATTCACTATTGCCATACCTGCTCTCCTGACCTGACTCTCCACAAGTCTTCAAAGGTATCAAATGCTGAATAAATTAGACACAGCAAGGTACTGACCCTCAACAACTTCCAGCAACTTATGCAGTAACCATTTACCTTGTCATGCAAATACACAACAGTCCCTAAAGAAAGAAATAACGGACTTCCCATGTACGTGGGCTGCGGACTTTACAGGCCATGAGCAAAGGTCCCAGTAAAACAGGACGTAGTCTCACTCATCCTGCCACAGAATAGGTTTAGTTTCACCATTCCCGTTTTCTCACAAGTGACCAATGGCACAGTTTGTAGCCATAACCTATTCCTTCACATAAACCCAGTTCCCTATCCATGGGATGTACCCACGCTTTCAGAAAATGCAGAATTCGCACAGAAATGCAGGCTCCTCATTCTCACACATCAGTGATTTTTCTACCTTTAAGGGCCTAACCGGCATCCTGTACAAGCTCACAAAGCACAGCCCGTCTGCAGAGGAAGCTGCTTCCTTATCAGAGAAAATCTTGAGCGCCATCTGCCCGGGTTCGGCTACCTCTGGCCAGACTCACGCTGTACGGAACAGCTAACCCCGCGAGGAAGAGGCGATCATGCTAAGACCTCCTGGCAGCCGACGAAAGGTTACCGAGGAAATCATCCCACATGCACCCAGCCGACAAGAACAGGATGTTATCTGGAGCACAGGACAGCTACGAGGTGAGATATCGGCGAAGGCAGAGATGACACACACAGTGTGAGCAACGACAACATGACAGAGGAAGTGAACTCGTCTTTGCCATATTAAAGAAAAACCATAGGATAATTTACCTAATAGAATTATTATTTATCGAGGCCCTGCTGGTGGGGCGCAGTGGGTTGAGCATCAACCTATGAACGAGGAGGTCATTGTTCGAGTCCCAATCAGGGCACATGCCCAGGTTGCAGTTTGATTCCCAGTGGGAGGGTGTGCAGGAGGCAGCCCATCCATGATTCTCTCTCATTGATGTTTCTCTCTCTCTCTCTCTCTCCCTCTCTCTCTCTCTCTCTCTCTCTCTCTCTCTCTCTCTCTTTCTCTCTTCCTCTTTCTAAAATCAGTAATAAAACAAAAAATAATAAGGGCCTGAAAATCTTAAAATTCGACAATGTAGTGTTTACTACATTTTTATCTTTAAACCATTGATCTGAGATGCAACAATATAAGGAAATTAAGGGAATAACCATAAACAATAATACAAATATATTAAGTCTTCACACTTATAACAAACATGTTTAAGATAGTGGCAGTTAAAACTAAACTTTTCTCATTAGCATTTACACATAACATCTCAGATCTGAATAAAACTACAACCCTGACATCAGCAGGTAAGATGTTTTGAGTTGTTTTAAGTAATATGTCAAAGTAAAACCATTGATTGTAGAGGAGAGTTCAAGCCATTCTACTACCGATTTTTCTGAGATGGTTCAATACAGTCCTTTTAAGCTATTTTCTTTGCAGCCCGTCCTTGGAGGTGGTGGCAGAGATTCCGTTTTACCCAATAAAGCCATTTATTTCCCTCCTGGTGGTGGGAAATAAAGTTTCCCTGTACTCGTTTTTCTTTGGCAATCTATTGTGCAGGTAGCAAAGCATAAAGCCGTACAGAAGCAATAATGAAGGAAGAGACACCCCCAGTAATCCTTAATGGATTGTCAGCTCATGAAGGCGACTCACAGGCTGCAGCTAATGAGTTCCATGCACAAAAGGAATCGATCCATCGGGGAGCGGAGTCTGGCCACACCGTCCGGGCCGAGAAAACCAGCTGCTTTCCCCAACAATATCCATTCCTTCAGGCCTCATCACAGCTGAATCCGGTTTCAGCAAAGAACTTTCACATTAAAAATATTTCATTTATTCCTCACAAGAATTCTCTGATGTGTGACTTAACTTATGTATCACCATACTAGTAGTAGCACTTATGAAAATGCTGAAATTTATGTGGATCTGCTAACTGGCTTCCCTTCCATTTAAAACCAAATGAAGAAGCGATCCAGCTCAAGTGAACTGTTGAGTTTAACCCCTGAGTGGCTTCTCTTCCTCTACTTCCTGCAGGAATGCCCACAGGTGCTCTGCCCGAGGCAACCCTCCAGGCAGGGAACCCTCCTCCACAGCTTCCTGCTCCCTGTGTGCCAGGACAGCGCCCGCACCTAAGACCATCAGACACAATCTCAGATGAGACAAGTCATTCTATCACATGATGTGGGGGGTGAGATAAATCATTCTATCACATGATGTGGAGGATAAGTCATTCTATCACATGATGTGGGGGGATGAGATAAGTCACTCTATCATATAATGTGGGGATGAGATAAATCATTCTATCACATGACTTGGGTCATGAGATAAATCATTCTATCACATGATGTGGGGGGACAAGCTTTCCCTAATATGAAATCTTACACTGGCTAATTGGGTCAAAGGAAGACTGGAGACCTAAAAAATAATTAATTAGTCACTGGCGTTCACAAATGCTGAATGTTCACTGAGTTAAAGAAATAATGTTAAAAAAAATAATAATAATGTTAACCTCAGTACTGTAGATCTCAATCTTGAGGTGACATTTCACTTCAACAACTGAAGATACTAATCTATAATAATAAAAGGGTGATATGCTAATTAGACCAATGTCTTCCCATGCCCTTCCTGATGAAGCTGGGGCTGAAGGAAGCCAGCTCGGGTCCCCGGTGCTTACAGGCGGATGGAGGAGGAAAGCCTGGACCTCAGGTGCCGGAGGGAAGCTGGTGCTGACAGTCGAGGGAAGGAAGGCCTACTCTTGCATGAATTTTCGTGCACTGGGCCTCTAGTTGGTGAATAATATAAAATAAATTAATGAGATACACTTAAAAGGCGCATTTCTTGGAAATATAGTATACAGCCCTGCTGGTGTGTCTCCGTGTTAGAGCATCAACCCATGAACTAGGAGGTCATGGTTCAATCCCCGTTCAGGGCACAGGCCCCGGTTGTGAGCTCGAACCCCAGTAGGGGGGAATGCAGGAGGCAGACAGTCAATGTTTCTCTCTCGTCGATGTTTCTGTCTCTCTATCCCTCTTCCTTCCTCTCTCTAAAATCAATGGAAAAAATTTAAAAAGAAAATATAACACACAGTGCTATAATTCAAATTATAGCCACACTCTTAGATTCCCTCCCTCAAACTTTGCATTTTAAGGTAAGCACATTTCACAAAAGATTTTACTTTGGGTTAGCTGCCTTCCTAGACCTTCAGTGTGATAAACTTTTGAAAGTTAAATGCATCATCCTTAGGATCAAAACCAAAACGTACACACAGCTGACAGTCTAAGTTCCATGCATCTCCCGGAACCACTTTCTGGATGGCCTGTTTCCTGCAATTTGACTTTACCGGCAAGGCCCTTTGAAAACAAGGCCTTTCTTCCAGACAAAATACCGGAGAAGCAAATTCTGATACAGACGTAAAGAGAATCAGTAATACACTCCCCCAGCACATCACATTGCAAGACCACTCTAAATGCAAAATCGATGTGTCGAGTTAATTTCCCTCCTTTGCCTCAGGCTAATTAGCACAAATTAAGTTTTATGCTAATCTGCGGGACACAACAGCATACAATTTGAAAATGTTGAATTTCAGCTGATCATGAAAACACATTCATACAACTGCTGCAATGCAACATTACATACACCACACGATCATTTTACCACAGTTTTTCATTGTTTTGCAACAAAACTAAAATTAGTAGTGAATGGTTATAATTTTTCATCTTAGGTATTAAAGAAGTGTTCGTTTTGACATTTGTACTTTTCATTGAATTTGATTGGTAAGAAAGAAGGGGACAGGTATTTGAATCTGGTGTGGTAGATGACAATATTGTAATTTTGGATTTAGCGCGCTCCTCGGTATTTCTGTGTATGCCTTGGAATGAATCTGTTGGCCTAATTTCTGTAAGAAACATGTTTTATATTAATTTAAAAGACTTCTGGAAAATATCAATTAGTGATATAAATATTAAGATTTGCAATAAATAAAATGTACACATACATTGATTATACTCCTCTATTCACTGAAATTGCTCTACACCTGTTTATTATCGGTAAAGGAAACAGGAAACTAAACATTCTGTGTCATGTACAAACCTCCTTTGGAAAGTGACTGTGGGAGGCAGAATTCTGGCCTCAGTCATCTCCAACTCAGGTGGTACGCCCAGGCTTACGTTTTAGGTTTTATGGCAAAACAGACTTTGCAGGTGTAACTACATATACTAACCAGTGGATCTTAGAACACCAAGACCATCCTGGACCGCCTGATGGGTAAGCACATGAGCCCCTATTGGTGCAACAGGAAGCAGGAAAGAAAGCGAGAGAGAGAGAGAGAGAGAGAGAGAGAGAGAGAGAGAGAGAGAGAGAGAGGGGGGGGGGGGGTGGCAGACAGGGAGTCACTAACCCCCAAAGGATAAGAAAGAACAGGATGTGCCTTTTTCTGAACGGAGACAGAGACTGCCCCATGGGGAAGCGCAGGTAGCGCAGGAGCAGCGGGCCCCTGGCTGAGGGTCACAAGGACGGGGCCTGAGTCCTGCAAGGCAAGGTGCAGGCGGAATGCAGCCAGCAGCCTGTGGGACCGAGGACAGGGCACCCACAGGTCCTGCAAGAGAGCCCAGCAGCGTGGGGCCTGGCGGTGCCCTGTGCAGTGAATGTAGCCACGCAGGCCGGCGTCCCACCCACGAGTGCCAGCTGACTGTTTTAAGCTGCTGAGTATAGGAACCTGTCACAGCACGGGAACACAGACATGTTACTCAGTATCTCCAGGTCAACTTTCCATCTGTATGTGCTTTCTTTTAGGTAGACGATGATAGATATAGATGATAGATAGATAGATAGATAGATAGATAGATAGATATAGATATAGATAGATGATATATAGATAGATAGATAAATAGATAGATGATAGGTATTTCAGAGAGAAAGAGAGATAGAAACATTAATTATGAGAGAAAGTCACTGATTGGCTGCCTCCTGCACACCACACTCTGGGGATGGAGCCCACACCTGGGCATGTGCTCATTCAAAGCAGTTTTGAACCACTGCAAACATATGCATGTCTATAGGCACTGACACATGTGGTGATATGTGTGGGGCATCTACAGGCACTGACACATGTGGTGACATGTCTTGAGCGTGTTGCTTTATAGTTATCTGGGTGCCTGCCTGTCTTCTGTGAGAGCACTGCTGAGAATACAGAAGTGAAATATGATGTCTCAAATATTTCTCCAGATTCTGTCTCTGCACATGCAGACACACATACAAACGTAAGGGGAAACAAAGCAAAGGTTACAGATTGGAGAATCTAAGTTATGTGAATGTTCACTGCATTACTTATGTAGTTCAAATTTCTTCCCCCAAAAAGTTTGGAAAATTAATAAAATGTCTATTAGATAGATTTTCTACAAATGGCTTTCTAAACTCTTTTCCGGAAATTTTCAAGTATTATAAGGTTAAAAAAGAAATTGAGCCCAGCTGGTACGACCCGGTAGTTGAATGTCGACCTAGGAACCAGGAGGTCACGGTTTAATTCCGTCAGGGCACATGTCCAGGTTGTGGGCTCCATCCCCAGTGGGGGGCGTGCAGGAGGCAGCCGCTCAATGATTCTCTTTCATCATTGAAGTTTGTCTCTCTCCTCTCCCTTTCTCTCTGAAATCAATAAAAATACATTTAAGGCAAAATGAAACAAAAACACTAAGACAAGTAAAAGGAAATTCTGCTTCTCTTAGTAAGTAATGAAGTTAGAAAGCCCATGAAAACAATTTAATATTATAGAACACAGAAGTGAGAAAAGTAACACCAAGAATGGAATTATATAACGGATCTCAGTATCAAGAAGAAACCACCATGGCTCATAACACTTGAATTTGTAGGTTGTCTGAGGCCCTTTGGCATTGGACAAGAGATATATGAGAGGGGGCAGGGTGTGTGCATGTGCATGTGTGAGTGTTGAGAAGACAGGCAGACGTTAACAGTTAAGAGAGATGGCACCTCAAATTCTGAGGGCACTCGGAGAGAACGGTGACTGATTTATTTTGTCAGTGCCCGGCATGTCTGCTGGGGTAAAAGACCTACTTACATTCATACAGAATACTTGATGTCTGGTCCTAGCCCCGTGGTTGACAAACTGCAGCTCAGGAGCCACATGCGGTGCTTTGGCCCCTTGAGTGTGGCTCTTCCACAAAATACATGGCCTGGGCGAGTCTGTGTTGAAGAAGTTTAAAAAATTTGGCTCTCAAAAGAAATTTCAATCATTGTCCTGTTGGTATTTGGCTCTGCTGACTAATGAGTTTGCCGACCACGGCGCTAAGCAATCAGCAGACACAGAAACCCTCCCATACAGAGCTCATCTCGATGATGAGGGAGGATATTCTCAGACTGCATGGGTTGCAGCCACAATCTAGGAAGTGTGACACACGTAGGACAAGCCCCACGCTGGAAGCTCTCATGGTGCTGACAGTCCCTTCATGTGGAAGAAACAGTTGGGAATCTCTTTCAGAAATGATCACATGCGGCCATCCCCATGTGCATGTGTATTTCCTACACCACAATGAAGCCACACGCTTTCTTTCTAAAGATGAACATGTGAGGCATCATGTACATGTAATGAAATGCACTCGTTCTAAGTGCATGTCTGAGTTTTAACAAGCGTGTGCCCTGCTTACTGATGAGCACGGACAGCACAGGAGGCGTCTCCATGATGCTGACGGCCCCTCATGGTCATTTCTCTTCCTGCTCAGACAAGGGTGGTCCTCCCAGGCTCTCTCCCACCGCACTAGCCTCAGGGCCGGGCACCATGGCATCGCTGGAGGTGGGGGCGAGCAGGCACCTGTCCCTGGCTCCCAGGGTCCAGCACCAAATTCACGCAGGAGCGGGAGGAGTAAGGTTCTAAGCTCTGGGCGAGCACCAGGTCAGAAAATGGGCAGGATTCCTGCTTTTAGGGTTCGGCTGCGAACTCGCTGTGTCCCCGAGAAATATGGCCACAGCTTTTTAACGATCCTATTAAATAGTTCAGAGGAAAGGGCCTATTATTGGTAAGCACAGCAATGCTGACATCCAGTAAATAAATCCGTTATCTTCCAAAAACAGAGGAATGGAGGGTGCCTGCAGAGTGTTATGAGATGTGACTGCTGGGTGGGCATGCACACAATGTAAGTCTGTTACCGTCCTGCTTTCAGAGTCACTGGCACAGTAGAAGCCTGACCAAGCTCATTTCAAGAGATGATACTGTATTATTCCTTTTCTTAAATATTCGGTAATAGAATGCTAACTAGTTACCAAAATAAACCATCTTTGTTCAGCCAGTATGGAAATATTTTGAATCTCAGTATTCAGACTTTATTAAAAATGTCCTCCTTGCCGAAACAGGTTTGACTCAGTGGATAGAGCGTGGGCCTGTGGACTGAAGAGTCCCAGGTTCGATTCCGGTCAAAGGCATGTACCTTGGTTGCGGGCACATCCCCAATGGGAGGTGTGCAGGAGGCAGATCGATGTTTCTCTCTCTCATCGATGTTTCTAGCTCTCTATCCCCCTCCCTTCCTCTCTGTAAAAAATCAATAAAATATATATTTTTTTAAAATGTCCTCCTGAGCCCCCACCCCCCAGGAGCACCTGTGGTCACTGCAAGCATTCCACATCTTTCCGTTCAGTCCCTCCTCAAACCCTTCTCCTGAAATGTCTTCCGAAGCTGAGAAAACAGTTTATGCAATAACTCCCATCTTTTCTTCTCCTCATTTACCACATAATTACCATGAGTTCCAGGAGAACCACCTACAGTAGATTAAAATCGGTCTCCTAAGTGAAGAATGCTCCTCATTCCAAATGTAGATTTTCGTGGTAAAAGCCATCCACAGCAATTAAAATGAAACAGGACACACCGAAATAACCTGCAGGTGAGGACACTGATATTAGTTCAGAAGCTATGGATAGGACAGGGCTACAGCCACACAAAACAGCTTCCAAACGCCTCACGTTCTGTTAAAATGCCATTGCATTCCGAAAGCAACAGCATACATTGGAAGGAAGGGACTCTGACCTGAGGGACAGTAACTTCTAGAAAAGTAATACCCTCGGAGATAAACCCCATTTTTTATGTCCCTGTTTCCTTCTGGCCCAATAGCCCAAATAATTTAAGGATTTAATTTGGAAAGAGGTGGGAAATACAGACTTTTATTATTAAAATGCCTTCATAACTGGAAGCATTAGATAAATTGAATACAGAAAAGGGTACTGAAAAAAATAGACAAAGGACAGGTGAAGCAGAAAAACTGCTTTGAACAGTGCGCACTGAGGTGGGCGCGGGCGCGCGCACACACATACACACACACACACACACACACACACACACACACACACACACGGGTTCGATTCCCGGTCAGGGCACATGTAGAATGGCTGCTAATATTTTATAAAATCTATAAACAACATAGTAACGTATATCCTAGCAGTATGTGTTTAAGAGTTAACTAAAGTTACACCAAATCTGAATATGCTTTAATTCAACAGACAGTTATTAGGAAAGTTTTAATAGATTAAAAACAGATTTCCTTAACACTGTATCACATATTCTTTAAGTCTAATCTGTCAGAAATACCATTGAATACTTCTCTTTCATCAATTTTAATCATCAGTAGTTTTAAATTTTATTTTAAATAGCTATTTCATTTGTGTATTGGATATCTAGTGCTTTTATAAGTACTTCATGAGCTCTTGATAATTTACAAAAATGTTCTTTCCCACTGCACGACTCTGAAGCACTTTATTCTCATCTCAGACCCCACCTCGAATCCCCGATCTTCAGGATTTGGCAGCCTGATTCGCCAAAACCAGATTTTCAAAATGATGAATGGGTCATCAGCTGCACAGTCTCCATTACAAATGATAAATGAGTAGGCTGAACCTGGGGGCTTTCTATATTTCCAATTTCATTTTAATATTTCTTTTGTGTAGGAGAGCATCTAAAGCAGCTCTTTGATAAATGGAGACGTGATGGGTAACTTTGTTGTTTAAACGTGTCACCACGTCGCACGCCGAGCATTGTGTTAGACCTTCTTGCATTTCTGTGCGATGTTCTCTGAGGAAGTGAGGAGGAAAGAGCACCAATAGGCTCTCGGAATGTGTGTGCGAGGGGAGACAGGTATCTCCCCGGTTCCCATGGGGACGGAGGAGTCCTTGGACCACGACCTCATGGCTGATGACCTCGGAATGGTCACGGCCGATGGACCTGAGCACTCACATTCTGAACCAGGTTGCCTCTGGTTCCTGTCGCTGTGAAGGACTGTACATCCCGGAAAGCAGAGCCTCCTTGAGGGACGGACAGACCAGCCAGCGCCCCCCCACCCCCCTATGTCTTACTCTCATCACGAGCTCCCGGGCCAGCTGCAGGGCAGAGCCTGGCAGTTACTGTCAGAGACAGAAAGTACTGCTTGCCAACAGAGAAGTGACTCAAACAGGACGAAATGGGGTCCTGACGTCCCACACTGCCTTCCAGCCATTATTTCAGCCAGAGATGGCTTGAAAACACAGTACTGTAATACACTCACTTCAAGTCAAAGGCATGGCTTATTCCCATTCTGTGACTAATTTTAAAAAATATATATTTTATTAATTTTTTTTACAGAGAGGGAGAGGGATAGTTAGAAACATTGATGAGAAAGAAACATCGATCAGCTGCCTCCTACACACCCCCTATTGGGGATGTGCCTGAAACCAAGGTACATGCCCTTGACTGGAATCGAACCTGGGACCCTTCAGTCAGCAGGCTGATGCTCTATCCACTGAGCCAAACCGGTTTCGGCTCTGTGATTAATTTTTATTCGCCGTTCCCTTAAGAGATCATTTATTTTTTGAAATATGTTTCTATTTTTTTTTTTTAAGAGAGGGAGAGGGAGAGATAGAAACATCAACCAGCTGCCTCTGGGGATGGAGCCCCCAATCCTAACCAGGAATCGAACCAGCGACCTCTTGGCTCATGAGTCAACACTCAAAGCACCGGGCTCTCATTATACCCACAGCATCCAGGGGCATCACAAATACTCAGTAAACTGGAAAGAGTGATTACACAATACCCCCTTCCTCAGATGACTTCCTCCCGTGCCTAAAACAACATGCACATTCAGTGTAGGCACGTAGCATTCAGTCCAACAGGCAGCGTCTACATACTAACATGCCTTTGCTACCAATAAACAGATTAGAAATGCATTCTCTGAACGTATTGTATCTAATATCGGACCTCTGACTAATCTGGTATTATTTTATAGCCACTATGATTAACATCAATAGGTTTCCATTTCAATGGTGTAGGAAATGGAAGCTCATTTTTCTTTAAAAAAATATATTTTATTGATTTTGTACAGAGAGGAAGGGAGATAATTAGAAACATCGATGAGAGAGAGTCATCAATCAGCTGCCTCTTGCACACCCCCTACTGGGGATATACCCACAACCAAGGTACATGCCCTTGACCAGAATCAAACCCGGGACCCTTCAGTCCCCAAGCTGATGCTCTATCCATTGAGCCAAACCGGTTTCGGCAGAAGCTCATTTTTCATCCCTCCTAGTTACTTACGCAGTTTAAAGGATCTTAGTAATCAGGGGACATTCTGAAGTAACAAAACTTAAGACAAATGATTTCAAGAGCATATTTCCCCTTCTTCATACAAGTAAAACTTATGACATATTTGCTTACATGTTTAATAATATCCAACAGAATGCCTAGCTCATATAATTATTACACTGGTTTATGTGGGCACATTGTAGATACAACTGACAGGAAATAGTACAATTAGGATAGGGAAGAACGGAACAAAAAAACTTGAACGTTTTCTGTAAAACATGTAAAGCTTAAGTAATAAAATATTTGTGCATAATAAAACAGCTTCTCCAAAGCAAATTAGAAAGACATGTAATTAAAATAAAATATAAATTCATTTCATCCTAGATAACAATACAGGACACATTTATGCTTCTTGGAAAAAGTACAAATGTGA
This sequence comes from Pipistrellus hanaki, assembly GCF_964339955.1. NCBI lineage: Eukaryota > Metazoa > Chordata > Mammalia > Chiroptera > Vespertilionidae > Pipistrellus > Pipistrellus hanaki. Next base: position 86,871,837 of record NC_140510.1, read on the forward strand.
AATTTTGATATACTGATTGATTTCTCTGCCATTATGATTCCCTTTCTTGTACTAATGAGACTAGTCAAGACAGATCATCTTAATCATCGGCGGTGACAATTAAATGGTAAACAGAGCATAACTAATGAATTCCTTATTTAGCCTCTTCTGCCACTGGCCTTACACCAGGCTCAGTTGCTAGCATTCAGCACCATCTTAAAACTTGTGTTCTTCTAAAACTGGTTTGGCTCAGTGGCTACAGCGCCGGTCTGTGGACTGAAAGGTCCCAAGCTCGATTCTGGTCAAGGGCATGTACCTTGGTTGCAGGCACATCCCTGGTGGGGGTGTGCAGGAGGCAGCTGGTAGATATTTCTCTTTCATCAATGTTTCTAACTCTCTATCCCTCTCCCGTTCTCTCTGTAAAAAATCAATAAAATATATTAAAACAAACAAAAAACGTGTGTTCTGCTCCACAGTATGTCGTTGGGGCTAAATTAGACTTTAGGATACATTACAGGTAGAGATGTGACTGAGATCCTATTGTTTTACCCACAAAGAAGACATGGATTGCGAATGAGTTTTCAGTCTTCTTTGCAGATGTGATCTAACACATGTACGAATGTCTTTGGATGTCATTTTTTTCCTGCTGCTATTCATCTTCTTGTTTACACATCCAACAGTTCCGTTACCCAAAGGGCCATTTTGGGTGTTATAATGTCATTCTACCGAAGCATCTGAAGGCACGCCAGCTGCCTATGTCACACTGTGAACTTGTTTAAAATGCGGCCTCTCGGGAACTGGACGGAGAGGCTGGGGCTGAGGGTAGTCGCTCTGACTGACCGAGCACTGTGTGCACACCGTAAGGATATGACTTCTGGGTAATTCGATGCAGAAATAGTTACGATAAAATGTGCGTCTTCCTTGAACAGCGAAGGTAAAACTGTTTTCCAAGCTCATCGAGTGTAGGATGCAATGGTGGGTTTTCACTTCGATCGGGGAGTGATTTTAAAATTCTCTCAGTGGTTCTGGATAGAACTTAGAACAGGACGTAGAGGTTAAGTGAACACTCTGACTCCATCCACAGTGCTGGCGACAGCTGACTCAGGATGCACTGCATGACACAACGTAGTCACAGCTGCCAGACCAGGAGGTTATAAGCAAAACACTGAAAAATCACTCTGCCCTCCAAGTATCCGATGTTACGATATCCTCGTGGTCTGTTAATCTTTCATTTTCTGAATTTTCAAGTAAAACAAATTGTCTTTTTAAGTTTTTAAAATATATCTTTACCGATTTTAAAGAGGGAGAGGGATCCGAATTCCAGGGGGTAGGTACGAGGAGGGAGGAGTGAGTGAGGGAGAGGGACAGATCAGCTGCCTCCCATATGCAATGAGTCCCGACTGGAATGGAACCACCGCCTGGGCATGCGCTCTGACCGGATCGAACTGCTGACCGTCTCACACGTGTCACTCGGTGCCAGGGAAACAGTGACTCGCCACCCCCCACTGCCCTCCCCAAGCAGCAGCCTGTTCACACTTCATAACTTAATTATGGGCCTTACTTATCAGTAATTAACCCACCGCTCTGCTCCCTGGCGATAAAGGACAGCACTGCGCAGAAGTCAATGCCAAGCAAGAGGGACAGCAAAGTGGGGTCCCATGGGGGGCCCCCTAAAGGAAGGAATCTGCAGTGACCAAGTCACTAGAACAGAGGAGCCACGTTGTCTTAGTTACAATCTGCCACCTACGTGATGAGTAACTCAGAACTCTCCAACATGACAGAGTGTCTTCTCCAGACGGTCAGGAGTCCACGTGGCACAGGCACGCAGCCTTCCCTGTTCACTGAGGGCCTCTGAGGAAAGAGCAGACACACCGCGCCCTCCACACAGACGCACGACCGTCCCCTCCCACCAGACACACTGCACCCCTCCCAGGCAGACGTGCTTGTACATGTTCATGGAAAAAGTGGAATGAGGTAGTTAAGGTCACATGTGCACCAAAGTGAGATGAGAAACTTCCACAGGACAGAGGAGCTGTGTTTACAGCAACACTGTAAATGTACAGAACATGCTTGTAGGACTATTTTTTATTGCGGTTAAATATGCATAATATAAAAAGTACCCATTTAATCATTCTGAAGCACATTAACATTGTTGTGCTCCCATTGTTACATTATTTTTAATCAACAACTGAATAAAATGGGGGCCAAAAACTCTACTGACGATTTAAAAGGGATCAATGGGCCGGCACCATTTCAACGGCTCTTACCAATCAACGAGAGGAAACCCTGATGTGTCTGTCAGACTGGAAACAGCGAGACGTATGGAATAATCACCACCGGGCTGACTGTCCAAATAAATATTGATTTCTTGACGCTGTTCTATAAGTGCCTCTAGGTAATGCCTTTTATTTAAAATCAGAACATTCACTTACATTTTGGTACCTAGCGAAATGTTATAATTTTATTTAATAAAATTATTTTAATGTAACTTCCCCACAAGATGTCACTCAGCATCTTACCATTGACATTTGCCATGCACTATAAAAACGTAATATGGTTTTGATAACTTATTTATTCCACTAACTCTTTACTGAGGTATGATATGTGTTTCTGTAAAGGGTCTTAAAGGTCGCTCTCAGGGACAGCATTAAGTAATATGCTACATCTAAAGTTTTATTAACATCATTATAGCTGCAAAAAAGCCTTTGAGTTTTTATCATAATAATACCATACTAATCATGCAGCATGTATCATATTATCAATTCCTCTAAGTCTTGACCCATAAAAACTGCATCTTTCTTGTTGCATCCATAATGTCACAGTAATCAGTAACACAAATAGAACAGTTTACATTATTTTATTCAATCTGCACGTTTCCCTAAGAAATCTAATCCCAACGTCTATGGAAAAATTTTCACCAAGTTTCAATAAAACTGGGAAGTTGAGCCTCAGATATTGGACAGCTACTTTTCTGTACTATCACTTGTGGCAATCATAGATTTCAAAAATTTAACATGCTTTATTTTGTTTAGCTATTATTGTTTCAACAAATATTGTCATCACAGTCAACCTTTTTTTTCCTTAATGATATAGACCAGTGGTTTGAGAACTCATTAGTCAACAGAGCCAAATACCAACAGCACAGCAGAGGCCTAATTCAGGCCCAAGCTCATCTGCCTCCTGCCACACAGCCTGGCCACGCTCACTCTGTCTGCAGGAAGCGCCAGGAAGCAGCTGTCGACCCACCTAGTTACATAAACAACTCCTAATTGTCGGAAACCCACCTGCACATCATCCATACTACGGCTGGCTGACTGAGAAAGGGAAACGTGAATCGGATTATAACCCATTTGAGTTCCGAATTGATTAAAGCTTGGGTCCTGGGAATTTCTACTTCGGGGGATTTGTCAATACTTGGTCCTGGTTCTCCTTAGAGTCCTGCTATTCGCCTCTCTCCTGGGCTGTGCTCTCCCGGGGTTTAAATGCTTGTTGGTAAGCCCTCACACCATCACGGTCGGACAATCAGAAAGAATATGTGCACAGCAGCACAATTCACCATTGCTAAGATGTGGAAACGGCACAGTGCCCTCAGCAGACGAGGGGATAAAAAGCTGTGGGACATCCACACCGCGGAATACGATGCAGCTGTGAACAAAGAAGGAACCCTGACCCTTTGAGTCAGCACGGAGGGGCCTGGAGAGCACTGTGCTGAGTGAAATAAGCCAGGCAGAGAAGGACAAGTGTCCCGTGATCTCCCTCCTGTGTGGAATCTAATGAACAAAATAAACTGATGAACAAAATAGATCCAGAGACAGGAAAGCATGGAACAAAATGTGGAATTTCTGGTGGGGTGGAAGGGGGAATGGGACGAGACTAAAGAACTTGTATGCATCACCCAGGGACACAGACAATAGTGGGGTGAAGGCCTGGGGTGGGGAAGAGTGGGAAGAGAGGGGTTAATTGGGATACAAGGGCCATCTGTAACACTTTCATCAATAAAGATCCAAATTAAAAAAAAAAAAATCAGACAAGGGAATGAAAGTGACAACCACATACACGCTGACGACGCTGAGGCCGTGTCCCTTCCATTGCCTGCACAGCTAACGGAGACAGCAGGTGTGTGACTCTTTAGCCCCATGAGCAGCAAACTGCGTCTCTCGAGCCACATGCAGCTCTTTGGCCCCTTGAGTGTGGCTTTTCCACAAAATGCCACGGCCTGGACGAGTCTATTTTGAAGAAGTGGCGTTAGAAGAAGTTTAAGTTTAAAAAATTTGGCTCTCCAAAGAAATGTCAATCGTCGTACTGTTGGTATTTGGCTCTGTGGACTGATGACTTTGCAGACCACTGACCCATCCTCACCCCTTGAGATATTAACCTAACAATGACACTTCCTCATCCGCACTGATTCAGCAGTTGGTAAATTTAACATACAGTCTGCAATGCACCACTTACCAGAGAGTCAGTGAGTAGAGGAACCTTTCAAATTACATCCCCGAGGAGACACAGAAGCATGAGGGAATTGCATGAACCACAACGCCGTGTTCGATAACAATAACCAGAACCAAAGGCCATGCAGCCTGTTCCAAAGACCCACCTCCTTTCGGGAGTTCTCATATTCCCACAGGGAAGTCCCAGGGTTTTTTCAGACTTTTCAAAATAAATGCATATGGAAATATTCTGAGTGACAAGAACACCTGTGGATATGTCAAAGTATGTGCGTCCTTTCCAACACGTAGAAAATGAACGTGAGCAGCACACACCACTTCACATGTGATGCCACACACACAGCCTGCGAGGCCTGGGATAGTGGTTTGTGGGGAAGGGGATAGGAGGTGGCTAAAGGGTGATGGAAGGTGGTCTGACTTTGGGTGGCGGGCACACTGTGCACTATACAAAGCATGTGTCATAGAAATATACACTTGAGGACTATTCTATCTAATAAAAGAGTAATATGCAAATTGACCATCACTCCAACACACAAGATGGCTGCCACAAGATGGCCAGCAGAGGAGGGCAGTTAGGAGGGACCAGGCCTGCAGGGAAGGGCAGTTGGGGGTGATCAAGCCTGCAGGGGAGGGCAGCTGGGGGCCATCAGGCCTACAGGGGAGGGCAGTGGTAGGGGGGAACCAGACCAGCAGGGGAGAACACTTAGAGGCGATAAGGCTGGCAGGGGAGGGCAGTTATGGGTGATCAGGCTGGAAGGGGAGGACTATTGGGGGTTACAGGCCTGTAGGTAAAGGCAGTTGTGAGCAACCAGGCGAGCAGGGGAAGGCAATTAGGGCAATCGGCCTGGCAGGGGAACAGTTAGGCATCAATCAGGCTGTCAGGGGAGTGGGTGATCAGGCTGGCAGGCAAAAGTGGTTAGGGGCAATCAGGAAGGCAGGCAGGTGAGCAGTTAAACCATGTAATTCATTCATGATATTCTGGAACACTAACAAAATAGTAGCTTATTTCTTATTCCATGGAGTTAAAACTGTATCACAGATTGGATGCTATTTATACCACAATTCATGACCGGCATCGTGACCTTTCTGCTTGCTTTGAAGACAGTGCCAAATAGAATTTGTATGTTTTCAGTTAAAATTGTCAAGAGAAACAGATTTAAAAGCTCAGGAATAGGTTCAAGATTGACAACAGACTTAATATGTACAAACCTTTCCAAATCTGATGTGTGCATGGCAAACTGTGACCTATGGAATGAACTGTACGTTCGGGTGACGTGCTCAATATGAGTGGCAGGATTCCATTCTGGATTTCGGACCACAAACAATTCACCAATGACACTGAAGCCCAAGTTTTATTCTATAAGCAATTTTGTTCTCCAAGTTAACTTCTAACGCAGAAAGTATCACTGCATTAACAGTTACGGGCTAACTTACCCCAATTCAATTATTTTGTTTGAAGATTTTAAGTCATCTTATTTAATTGTGAATTTTTTTTAATGTTCAGAATATCCATTAGTTATCCAGTGATTGAAAATAACTGCAAATTCTTTGCAAAAATCAAAATACATTTTCTCTAAATGGTTTTGGGATGTAATTTGTACTTTTCCTGCGCACACACACACACACACACACACACACACAGGACCACTGGAGATATTGTTAAAAATCCTTTTAAGTTAGTGCACATTTTGAAATGTAAGAATATGATCATTTTTTAAAGAGAAAATTAAAAATATATCAGCATCAAATAGACCAAAAAAAATGAAAATGATCCCATAAATATTATTCTCTGAAACTGGGATTAAAAACATGATAATCATAAATTCTTACTTGAAAATGTTCAAAACGTAGCATATACACATTTTTGAGTTAGTATTTGTGTTTCTTACAAGGTCATTAATTCTGAGAAGTTAGGTTCAGTTTTCTGGTTAGAGCTTATAGTAAGTTTTCCCTTAGAGAAAGTCCTCATGGCATCCTATGAGCTGTAAGTAACACACCTTAGGCAACTGTAAATGTTGGCAAGGAAGGTTTGTAAAGTACAAATGCTCTTTAACATACATGCACCTGTGACTATATTTAGCACCTCTTCTGTTATACTTTAAAATAGGCATAAATCTAAAATGTCAAATATAGTTGGACCATACATTAAAACCTATATCACTTCTGTCCACGTAACTCTCACACAGGAAATAGAGACTGGAGCAGTTTACGGAAATAACCTGGAGGGACTGGCTATAAAGTCCCTTTAAGTCCTTTCACTGTAACGAGAAGAAATATGGTAGCAGCTATTTCTAAACCTTTTGTTTGTTTGTTGCTTGTGACGTGTTTATATCTTGACTTATTTATCTCACAAAGGTTCAAAGTTACACTGGAAAGTCTAGCATTTAACCGCTTCCTGGCTAATATGAGTGATACAGAACTAACCGATTTCAAACTCACAAACAAATCAGCAAAAGCAAGGCCAATCCTTGTTAGAAACCCAAGGTTGATTCACACATCAAGATTATCATACTATGAACAAGCTGAGGTGTTTCCAAGTAAAATTTTGTCTACAGATTCTGTTTGAGGTTTAAGCACCAACAAAATGAGATCTTGTTCAATAGGTTTGCTTTTTCCTATAAGTGAAACTTGAGTTTTAGAAGCCAGAACATACTTTCTTTAAAATGAAGGTTTCCCTTCCAAAAACAATTTACTTACGTGGCTAGTCCTCTAAATCGAACTAGAGTAACCATAGCGATTCCCTAGTCTTTGCTCTAAGGAAAGCCACAGAAGGTATTTTACTTTCTTTTGTTCAAAAACCACCACCAACAACCTTATCCAGAACCGTAATAAAAACAACAAACTGCCCTGCCTCTTTGATTCTTAAATGAGCTGAAAGAAGTGGCCCCAGAGACTCATGGGAAACAGAAAAGAAAAAGCTGCGTCAAAATTCTCTTAAAACTTCCAATGAGAACTTTTTTTTTTTTTGAAAACACATCACAGCACATTTAATGTGCAGAATCATCTTTCTCAGACACACAAAGAAAAGTAGATGAACAACACTGTACTTGCATTTGGACTAACCCAGTGGTCGGCAAACTCCTTAGTCCACAGAGCCAAATATCAACAGTACAATGACTAAAATTTCTCTTGAGAGCCGAATATTTTAAATTTAAACTATATTGGTAGGTACTCTGTTATTAACTTAACGAGGGTCCTCCTAAGCTGGCCTAAGGGCCACACTCAAAGGGCTCATGCGCCACCGTTTGCTGACCACAAAACTAATGGAATTTGCCCATAAACTACTGCTCTCCTGAGGCTAGGTAATCACTTTGTTAAACAAAACAAAACAAACAAAAAACAAAAACAACAGGGGGGGGTGCTGCTTGCTAATGTCATAGTCCTAGACTCAGGGATCTCACATTTGCATCTGCCCACTTCTGGCTCCACTGCCTAAGGAGCCTTCCCGCTACTTTATTTTTATTTTTGTTTGTTGTGGATAGAATGAAGTGCATACTTCTGAGGAGATCCCAACACCTGGGAGTCGTTCTGCCTAAGGCTGTGTTGCTAAGAGGGTTTGGGAAGAAAGAGTAACCTGGATTATCACACTGCACCATCCCAATGCTCAGCATCTCCACCACCAATCAGGGGTGACTTCCCTGCCAGGAGGGGAAGGATGGGGCTCCGTGGTCCAGAGAGGACCTCCCGAGCCTGCAGGGTCCTATCCATCCAGCCGGTTTCCTAGGGGCTCTGAGCGCAGCACCTGCCAGCACTCACCTGGTCCCCGGCCCCCTCCCCTGGTCTCCGGCCCCCTCCCTTGGTCTCCAACGCCCTCACCTGGTCTCCAGCCCCCTCACCTGGTCTCCAGCCCCCTCACCTGGTCTCCAGCCCCCTCCCCTGGTCTCCAACACCCTCACCTGGTCTCCAATGCCCTCACCTGGTCCCCGGCCCCCTCCCCTGGTCTCCAGCCCCTTCCTGGGAACCAATAGCTGAAAGTCGCTGCGGGGTGAGCAGAACTACTCTCCGGAGAAGTTTGCTCCCTGTCGCAGGCATCCGAAATCCTGAGACCGTTCAGCACCCTGGCCAGCTCCATCCACAGCCCATCCCGCACCCCGCCCGCTCCATCCACAGACATTCAGCACCCTGGCCAGCTCCATCCACAGACCACCCCGCACTCCGCCCACTCCAACCAGGCCACCGGCGCCCGCCCGCCTCCATCAGGGACCCCGCAGGCTCAGTCCCCTGAGCTTCCCAAGCCCAAACACGCTGCGGGGTTTGATTTTTTTATTTTTTATTTTTATTTTTCTTCCTTAAAAGGAGTCCTGCGGACACAGTTTGCTTCCGATCAGGAGACACGGGTCATCTCAGCTCAGCGCTATGCGGTCCGGAGCGCGGCCAGCTGGGGTCAGCCCAGCCCGGTCCCGGCTGCCCGCTCCCGGCGCCTGCAATCCCACACAATCCCACACAATCTCACCCCTAATTCCCCCCAATCCCACCCCAATTACCCCCCAATTCTCCCCAATCCCAGCCCAGTCCCCACCGCGCGCGGACACACACCACGCGTTAGGAGCCCGTGGGATCGCCTTCACAGCCTCCCGGGACCCACCGGCACCTGCCCTGTGGGCCGGAGGCGGGAGGGAGAGAGAGAGAGAGAGAGAGAGAGAGAGAGAGAGAGAGAGAGAACACCAAAGCCTCACCAGAGTCCGGCCCCCCGTCCTGCTCAGCGGGCCCCGGAAGACCCCCTTGATGTTGCGAAAGTGCCCGTTGCTGAGCCGCGTGGAGCTGATGACGATGTAGTAGCACTCCATGGGCGGCCGCCGCCGGGCGGACTGGGCCGGCCGGGGCCGGGGCCGGGGCCGGGGCTGGAGCCGCAGCCGCCGCCGCCGCCGCCGCCGCTGGAGCCGCGCCTGAGCCTCAGCCAAAGCGGAGCCGCAGCTGCAGCAGGAGCCTCAGCCACAGCCGGGCTGGGGACGGGGAGGCGCCGGGAGGGGCACCGCCTCCCCGCGCCCCGCGCCTCCTCGGGACCGGCTCCTGCTCCGGGGCCCTGCGCGCCCGGCCGCCCCCGCCCGCCCCGCGCTCCGCCGCGGCTTCCCGGGAGCGGCGGGCGGGAGGCGGTTATGTGCGGGGAGCCCGGACCAGGAGCCAATGGCAGGAGCCGGGCCGAGCGGAGGCGGAGGCGTCCGTCACGCCCCCATCTCCCCGGCCTCCCCGCCCCGGCCTCCCCGTCCCCCAGGCCTCCCCGTCCCCCCCCCCCCCCCCCCGCCTCCCCGGCCTCCCCGCCCCCCGGCCTCCCCCCCCCCCGGCCTCCCCGCCCTCCCCCCGGCCTCCCCGCCCCCCCCCCGGCCTCCCCGCCCTCCCCCCGGCCTCCCCTCCCCCCCCCCGGCCTCCCCTCCCCCCCGGCCTCCCCTCCCCCCCGGCCTCCCCTCCCCCCCGGCCTCCCCTCCCCCCCGGCCTCCCCTCCCCCCCCCCCGGCCTCTCTTCCCCCCCCCCCCCCCGGCCTCTCTTTTCCCCCCTCTCCGGCCTCCCCTCCCCTCCGCCTCCCCGCCCCGCGCCGGGCAGACGCGGGAGGAGCGCGGGGCGCAGAGGGTCCCACTGGCCTCCGGGGAGGGGCCGGGCCGCCCAGAGGGGGACCCCCGGTGGGGCAGGGACGTGCACAGACGGGAGGGGGTCCCCCGTGCGGCGGGGACAGGCAGAGGGAGGTCGGGCCGCAGTCGGGGGCGGGGAGGGGGAAATAGATGAACAATCCGGCGCCGGGCCGCCTGCCCTCCGCCACGCAGGTGCCGAGCCCCCCTCTCCGGCGGCGGCTCCCCCGTGGCCTTCCTGGCTGTACGGCTGGTTTGTGTGCCTGTTTTAATGCGTTTCTGTGTTTTTTCAGTGGGAGGCTGGGTCCTGCCCGGAATATCCCGGAGAGAAAACGCCCCCCCACCCCACCCGGTCCCGGCGCGGGCCCCAGGCTCCGTGGATGGGGACTGGGAAGGGGTCCTGGCGATGCCGGCGGGTGGAGGATGAGGACGCGGCCCTGGTTTGTGGGCTCCGCCACCCAGGGGCGCCCGCACCCACCTTCCCCAGAACCGGTGCCCTGAGCGCCGGAGCGGAGGGAGCGGCGGGGGCGCGGGGCTGCGGTGGGGCCCCGCTCTCCTCCCGCCGCGGACGGAGAGGGCACGGCGGCGCCCGGCGACCTGCGGGCCCGGCGGGAGCTCAGCCGCCTCCCGGGGGGGAACGGAGCTCAGCAGCCTCCCGGAGGGGAATGGGAACGGGGTCTGGTCCTCGCCTGCTGTTCTGGGGCTGAGACCACAGCCCTGGCCCTCACCCGCTGGTCGGCAAGTCTCCGTCCTCCGGGAGCGGGTGCGCCCCCAGGTGCGGACACAGGGCTCGGCGGCAGAGAGATCCACCTGGGAGGGGGCCTCGGGGTTTGCTGGAGGCTTTCTCCTGGGAGGATTTAATGGCTAAAAGCAGAGTCTACACCTTCCCATGCGTCCCGCTCAGAGCAAACTGCACTTGGATAGAATTTATCTCTTCCACGTGGGTCATCCACAGGGTCCCTTATACAAGACTGTACACAGCAGCGACTCTGAAAACCTAAATATGGTCCTCAAACCGATCTGCCGATTCGATTTGACTCCTTTTAAAAAACATATTTGTATTGATTTTAGAGAGGAAGGGAGAGAGAGAAAAACATCAGAGATGAGAGAAGCATGAATCTGCAGCCTCCTGCACGCCCCCTGCCGGGGATGGAGCCTGCAACCTGGGCCTGTGTCCTGATGGGACTCAAACCTTGACCTCCTGGTTCCTAAATGCTCGCTCAACCACTGAGCCGCACCAGCTGTGCTGATGTTACTCTTTGAAAGAAGAGAATGGGAGACAGAGGTATTATGAGAGAGAGAATCTTGTGTGTGGACCTCATAATCCTCTAAGGTAGGTGTTGGGGAGAGAGGTGGTAGTGTTTTTTTTTTGCAATATTTTTCTCTAAAGATACTTCTGGAAAAATGTTCAGATATTTATCCACATGGAAAAGCTCACGTTCTGGCTCATGAACCAGGACCCCAATCCCATGACGTGTCCCATGGAACAGTGCCACCCACATGGAAAGTGCTGGCGAAGTTTATGCGTCACATGCCTTATGGCACAAATGCCATAAAAATAAGCGTCAGGGGAATGTCTGTCCGTTCTCTGAAAAAAGTCACAGTTCTGGTAGAACAGTCTACCTTTGCTACGTGCATGCTGATGATCCCGAGGAACCAGGGAAGCTAGGTGGTCAGGCACGGGGACCCCGGGGGGAGAGGAACTAAAACCCGGGACCCAACGAGGTAGAGTTACTCAAGCACCCCAACTGAGCGGGAAGGCAGGGCACCCGCCAGAGGCATGAACTTGAAAATGTACAATATTGCTAACACAAGCAGCTTGCTAACAGCCAATCACAAGGCAGGGAGGCATGTAAACCAATCGCAAGGAAGTTGCTAACGCAGAATTATTTGAAAAGACCAATCAGGAGCTAGCAAGGCTGTATGCACCCTCCCACAGCCCCACCCCCACCCCCAGATTACAAAGCAGGGCTCCTCCGTCTCTCTCCCTTGGGCTGGAGGTCAGACACTGTTCCCTGAGCCGGGCGAACGGCCACGGGGCCTCCCCACGCGGACTCATCACAAGCTTCCGTGCCCTTGAGTGCTGAGCAGCACCTGATGCTACATGGACACCCCCACAGTGGTCGGCAAACTCATCAGTCCACAGAGCCAAATACCAACAAGACAACGATGGACGTTTCTTTGGAGAGCCACATTGTTTAAACTTAAACTTCTTCTAACGCCACTTCAACATAGACCCGCCCAGGCCGTGGTGTTTTGTGGAAGAGCCACACTCAAGGGGCCAAAGAGCAGCATGTGGCTCGAGAGCCGCGGTTTGCCGACCACGGCCCCAACATCTTTTCCAGGACCAGCTTCTCCCAACAAACTTCCTCCGTGAACCCCTCCTTTCCCCCGGGAACCCCTTCTCCGTTTGGTGAGACGAGGTGCTCACACACACCTGTGGCTGAGCGGGGGCCTGGTTTCTGCCAAGCACCGTCACCTGTTGTGTAAATGAAAATCGCACATTTGATGTTTTGTCTGCTGTATCTCCATTTGTTTTCTATTGGGTCGGCAGCTAAGTAATTGCGGATTTTTTAAAGAAAATCAAAGACAATTTTTTCATGGAACTAAATAACTTTATTCTGTAATGTATTGCCCATTTTGATCAATGACCTTTTGCCATCTTTCAGGCAGCATCATAATCCCACGTTCAAAAAACTTCTGGTTTTTATTAGCAAAAAACTGCATCAGGTACGATTTGACATCATCATCATTATTGAAATTTTTACCATTCAAGGAGTTTTGTAAAGATCGAAACAAAAAGTAATCAGATGATGCAAGGTCAGGACTATATGGTGGATGTGGCAAAACATCCCAACCAAGCTCCATTAATTTTTGCCGAGTGACCAAAGATGTGTGTGGCCTTGCATTGTCATGATGGAATACAACACCTTTTCGATTTGTCAATTCGGGCCGCTTTTCTTCAACTGCATTGTTTAATTTCGTTAGTTGTTCAATGTAGACATCAGAATTGATCGTTCGGTTGGGTGGTAAGAGTTCAAAGTAGACAATTCCTTTGTAATCCCACCAAACTGATAACAAAACCTTCTTTTGATGAATATCAGCTTTTGATGTTGTTTGAGTTGGTTCACCTGGCCTGCTCCACGATCTTTTCCGCTTGATATTGTTGTAAACAACCCATTTTTCATCGCCAGTTATCAGTCGTTTTAAAAATGGATCATTTTCATTACGTTTCTTTAGCAAATCGCAGCTGCTAATGCATTGCGTTAACTGTGATTCTTTCAGTTCGTGAGGAACCCATGTATCGAGTTTTTGAACATAGCCAAGTTGTTTTAAGTGATTTTCAATGCATGTATGTGATACATGAAGCTTCTCTGCAATCTCACGTGTTGTACTGTGACAGTCCAAATTGATTATTGCTTTGATTAGGGCGTCATCAACTTCAACTGGACGACCAGAGAGTTTTTCATCTTTGAGTGAAAAATCTCCAGAACAAAATTTGGCAAACCAATTTTGACACTGCCGTTCTTTTAAGGCTTCGTCACCATAAACAGCACATAACTTTTTATGAGCTTGCGATGCGTTTTTCCCTTTGCGGAAATAAAAAAGCAAAATATGACGAAAATGTTCCTTTTGATTTTCCATTTTTCAACGAACGCCAAACGAAAACTACAAAACAGATCAAAAAACTTTTTTTACTGATTAACAGCTGAATAGCCAACTATCAAATAACAAAATGTGTTTTACATTTGTACTACGTCTGCAAACCTAAAAATTCAACTGAAGCCATATATGTGTGAAACCCGCAATTACTTAGTTGCCGACCCAATATTTCTGTTTGTTTTTTGTTTACATCAGAGCTGAAAGCATACGAGTTTCTATAACTAGTTTGATGTTGGTATGTTTAAGTAAACACCACAAATGAACCTAACCAGTGCAGGGAGTCTGGAGAAGAGATTCAGATCTGAGGAACAGCAGTCCCTGCCAGTCGTGGGATACACACTGAATAAGCATTATTAGCCTCGTCGGCTTCAGGGTTTGTTACTGTGTAATTTGAAAAGAGATGGTCACTTTTTAAGGTAATTATTAACTAATACCTACGAGCAGGTCTACCCTCCATATTTCTCCTTCTGTATTTCAATTCTGCTGAGTTTACTTTTATTATTATTATTTTTTAATCCTCGCTGAGGATATTTTTTCATTGATTTTTAGAGAGAGAGGAAGAGAGAGGGAAAGACAGACACATCGATGTGAGAGAAACATATCAAATGGCCGCCTCCTGGGGAGCCCCAACCAGGGCTGGGCCGGGGAGGAGCCTGCCACTGAGGTCCATGCCCTTGATCGGAATTGACCCTGGACCCTTCGTTCCACAGGCTGATGCCCTATCCACTGAGCAAAACTGGCCAGGACAATTCTGCTGAGTTTAAATGGAGGAGGGGTGGGGTGGGGAAGGAAGTTCCAAACAAAGACTGTACTTTATAAATAACTAATATCTCATCAGTTATAAGGTTGACCCTTTTTATCTCCACTATTAAAAACCCACACTGCTAGTGAACTGTAAGAAGCCACTGATTACACAACATCTTAATTATAGAGACATAAAAACAGGAAGATACAGGCCTAGATGTGGGCAGACCCCGCCACAATCCACAATGTGCGAGGAGCCACGGTAAGACGCGTCCAGCAGAAGCAGCGTGGAAACCTGGGAAAACGATGGCACACCCCTCCCTCCGGTCATTTCGCCTCTGAAGGAACGGGAATAAGCGGACACCATCCATGTGCCTTCAGGCCTGAATGACTCCAAGGCTCTGGCAACTTCCCCAAACGGACAGTGGTCAGGCCTGGTCGAATAGAAACCCAGTTTATTTTCTCTCAAGGATGTGTGCCTTGAATCGATGGTGAAAATGCAGAAATGTGGAATTTAATGCAAATGTAAGAAGGGCCAGTGAGACATCTCACACTGTTGCTTGGGTTCAGCCCTAAGAAGAGAATTAAACAGTTTGTGCTCTGAAGTTCTTTAACAAGTTAGTTTTGAAAAAAATGGAAAGTTACCTACTGACCAATACAACCTGTTTATTCGATACTGGGTTTGTATCTTTTTTATCTCCTTACTTTTCAATTCTATTAAGTAGCATTGGGAGAGCTGCCAGAACACTGCTGATTTAAGAGCCAAAGCTACATTTCTGATATGTTGCCAAAGAAATTAATGTAATTGGACACTATCTACCTCATTTACCAAAAGAAATAAAGTGAAGATATATTATTATAAGTCAAGAGAAGAGATGAACTATTATTACATTCCTCCGTTTTATAGTTCTTTTGGAAAGCAATCTGGCAACATCCATTAACATAAAAACTGCATATAACTGTTGAGCTAGCCTGGGATTCTCTAAATAGATTAAAAGGATATTCATGAGAATACTTAATGCTGTCCTGTGTAACTGTTCACAGTTAAAGAAACAGAAATAAAAAAAGAAATATATTTTACCTCAAGAAAATTATCATCAATAAAGAAATGGTTACATAAGTTGCTACATATTCCACAGGCTTTGCATCCAATAAAATAAGGAAGTGTACCTATACCCATTTATTGGGTAGGATTGACTAGTTATTTTATTGTATAAGAAATGCACTGGACAAACCAAAGAAGAATACAAATTGGATCTGGTTTTGTGTAAAAAATACGAATATGTATATCTATTGGTAAAAGAACAAGCAGGCATGAGTACAGGTAAGGGTCTATGTAGTTTGTAACATGCCTTAATGTCAGGGGTAAGGGAGAAGAAAAAAAATGAATAAAGAAGGAAAAAGCTAGGGAGATGGGAAAAGTGACCAGGCCAGCAGAAGAGGGAAGTTGGGGGCAACCAGGCTGGCAGGGGAGCAGTTAGGCATCGATCAGACTGACGTGGGAGTGGTTAGGGGGCAATCAGGCTGGCAGGGGAGTGGTTAGAGGGCAATCAGGCTAGCAGGCAGAGGCTGTTAGGGGCACTCAGGAAGGCAGGCAGGCAAGCAGTTGGGATCCCGCAGTCCTGGATTGTGAGAGGGATGTCCGACTGCCCGTTTAGGCCCGATCCCAGTACAGGCAGTTGGACATCCCTCGAGGAGTCCCAGATTGGAGAGGGTGCAGGCTGGGCTGAGGGACACCATCACCCCCTCACCCCCTGTGCACAAATTTTGTGCACTGGGCCTCTAGTTTTATATATAATCTAATTGCTGTTACACAATTCAGGACATATAACCTACCATATAGGGAAGAAGTAATTTACCTGCCATCATTAGGGACTTATGTGTTCTAGTTTAGTGAGGTTTCAATATTTTTAAAAATTTAAAAACTCATTAATTTTAACCATGTTACATACTTCACTGACTTAGAAAACAGAGTATTCTAATAAAATTTGCTAGGTGAATCGCTTTAGAGTCATCATTATGAGTAACAATTGCTGTTCTCTATTACAATGGCTAGCCAGGGCGGCTCTGTCAGGACTTCATGGTGAATTGCTCTGTAATACATGCAGTTTATTGGAAGGCTGAAAAACGTATTTTTGAGGTGAGATCAAACCACATTTTGTTTGGTGCACAGTTTTTGTATATGTATATACACTAGTGTCTCTGAATCATTCTAGATGTAACCATTAGTATACACTGAGAGGCCAGATTATGATGATCTCTAAACACATAATAATCTGGCCACTCAGTGTGTGTGTGTGTGTGTGTGTGTGTGTGTGTATTAGTGCATGAATTCGTGCATGGGTGGGGTCCAGCCAGCCTGGCCAGGGGGAGGGGACATGGGCAGTTGGCCGGCCTGCCTGCTGATTGAACTCCTGGTTGAGTTCACAGGTAGCTCACCAATTGCTCCAGGCACATGCTTTTTCTAGCTGGGCCTCAGGGGAGAATTTTAGTCACAAAAGAAACTCACATTCCAAAGTGCCTACATCATCAGCAAATCCCCCAATAATCCCTCTACTGATATATCACAATTCTATTAAAAGAATGCCCATGCAAAATTTAAAATTAAGTATGGATATTGTAACTTCTGGATATAATACATTGAAATTAAAAGGTATTTTAAGTTAATATGCATGATTAATCTATATTTAAAAAATAACTTAAACATGTATAGACAATTAAAATGTATTTTCTAGACTGAAAATCTATAGTGCACTTTAGGCAACATTTTAGTTCCTTTTTAATTAAAACCCTCCAGGTTTTAACTGTAATTTTCCTCTCAACTTCTTTTTTTATTGACTGTGTTTAAAAGTTCACACTTTTAAAAAATATATTTTTATTGATTTCAGAGAAGAAGGGAGGGGGAGAGAGAGAAACATCAGTGATGAGAGAGAATCATTGATGGGCTGCCTCCTACACTCCCCACATGGAGATCGAGGCCATAATCCGGGCATGTGTTCTAACCAGGAATTGAACCCTGACCTCCTGGTTCACAGGTTAACACTGACCCATGCCCGTCAGGAGCCCTTAGGAACTTTTAAATATGCAATACAATATATTAACAGTAGCCAATATGTATGTATTCTATCCCTGAGACCTATTTTATAGTTTGACCACCTTCACCCTTTTCAAAACTCCCTCCCCACCCCAGACGCCCTGGGCAGCCACCCACCTGTTCCCTGTACCTGTGAGTCTGGTTGGGGGTTGTGTTCAATGCCACGTACAAGTGAGATCACCCGGTATTTGTCTTTCTCAGTCTAATTTTTTCCACTTAGCATAAAGCCCTCAACATCGGATATGTTGTTGCAAATGGCAAGATTTTCTTCTTTTTTTTTTTAATTCTTTAAAAAATATTTATTGTTGGAATTATTACATTTGTCCCCCTTCTCCCTCCAAAACTGGTTTCTGTCTTGTTTTAAGTGCCAATCAGTTATGTGACATCGTAAAGCATGCTTTAATTCCCATTCGTACCGAGCCAAGTCTGCTCAGATACTGACGCTCGCTCTCAGAGCATCCTGACAATGTTTAACCTATATCTCCTCTCGGGTCCATATGCTGGGGAAGCACTGTGTAAATCGGGAGAGAACTTATACAACAAACATACGCACTTAAAAAAACTCCTCAATGCAATGCTAAAAACACACACAAATAGCTTGCAATGGACTTTCTGTTCTCTCTTCATTCTGAAATTTGGTGTTACTATATTTTACTACCCTGAGACTTAATGTCCTTGAAATCCAAATGTGCTGGTTACCACTAAAAACCAAGAGTCAGAGACTATTGATAGGAAGTTCCTGACGTAAAATATCAAGTCATTTGGTTTAAACAGCTGTCATTTTATAATTTCATTTCTTTTTTCTTTTTTTTCTTTTTTTTAGAAAAAAGATGTTTTAGAGATCATGCTTACAGAACATACTCATAATTTCAAGCCCACGCAGTATTTTAATTCCATAAGGTGTGTGGGTGGCTATTTCAAATTGACATCATTTTGTGTTATTTTTTTACACTCAAAATTATTATCAGATGGAGGGAAATTAAATATTCTGAATGCGACTAAAAAAAAAAAACAGCCTCAGTGTTCTTGACTTATATTACCAACTGCTAACTGCTATGACATTTACCCATTTTTGGAGGATGAACCACCTTGACAACATCAGCAGTCTTAACAAAAATTAAAAATAGAACTTTGTCAAAATAGAATTTTGACTGCACAAAAATGTTGTCCGAAATTGCTCAATGTATAAAGATGAGAAAATTTGATAAATGATCCACAGTTTTAGCAAATATCTAGTGATATTGATTAAAATAACTTTATAAAATGTACTCACTGATTTTGGTGAGTTGATTGTATGATTTATTTTTTTGATTTACACTTAATTAACCACATATGTATAGCATTTTATAGGAAAGTTTATCTTTACCTCTCAATCATTGAATGTCTCAAATGACAGGGACTGAAGCCCTTTTTCAAACAAAAACATCACGATATGCTCACAGACAGCCCAATCCTATCTGATACAGGGCCAATATGCTAATTACACTGGATGGCAGAAGGCCAGTGGGCGGGGCCGAGAGGCAGCCAGGACTGAGAGGCAGCTGGGCTGCAGGGCCAAGCTCCTTGCAGGGATTCCGTGCATCAGGCCTCTAATATACCATAACACAGAGCAAATTCAATAACTCTCAGCAATTAGTATATCAACTTCTATGTCTCCTAGTCTATCAGATTTCTCTTAGGTTATCACAGACAGACAGATTGGATTTTTTAATATTAGTGAATTATAAAATGAAGGGATTTATAAATAACATTGTATCATAATGATGGAAGAATTTATTTGCTGGCATAGGCAGAAACAGTAACTTCATGTTCTCTGTGCTCCTTCATGCTAGAGATGTTTACTTTAAAAAATCTGACAAAGGACAATATAGCACGTCAGCAGTGTTTTACTTCTCATTTTTCCTGAATTCTAAGGAAGAGAACGGGTTTCTGGGTTTCTAGCATTATGGAAAGTATTTGCAAAAGCCTACCTGTGTTCTCTCTTCTGTAGGCAGTCTTTTTGTATCACATGTGTTTTTTTCCATTGTTTTATCTTTATCATCACGCTAGAGGCCTGGTGCACAGAATTAGTGCACGGGTAGGGTCCTTAGGTCTGGCCTGTGATCAGGGCTGATCTGTGGGGCACCTGGTGGGGTGATCGGGCCCCCCACTCACACCTGCCGTGGCCAGCCTGGCGCTGCCCGCTCACTGGCCCCCCTTTCCACTGCCACCATCAGTCTCCTCCCTGTGGGGTGACCAGTGGGGCAATCAGGGGCCCCCCCACTTGAACCCACCTTGGCTGACCTGGGGCCTGTGGGCTGGAGGCAGCTCCTTTGTTGAGCTGAGAATCTGCCCCCTGGTGATCAGTGCTTGTCATGGGGACTGGTTCCACTGGTCCTTCCGCAGTTTGGGTGATTTGCATATTAGGCTTTTATTATATAGGATTGGGGTTTTCCTACAGTACTGATATTAACTCTAGTCTATCAACAGGATCCAACAATTGATTAATCTAAAACTAATATCACAATAGGATTCCTTTTCCTTACGCCCACTTTTGAAGGTTGCACGGAGAGAAACTTCATACCGTGCAGTAATGCTGACTAACATATTTCTCACCGGAATCGGTGGCACTCATTCATCAGCTCCTCCACACGCTGTCTTCCCTTGTCTAAGACCGACACGTTTTCTGATAGTCAACCTTAAAGATGAGGCAAAAGAACTAACTGAAAAATGTCCCATTCTGCTGCTGCCAAAACTCACTCCCCAGCGAGCTTTATATTTACTGTAGAAATGACAGGAATAGCAATTTCCTTTTAAATGAGTACATTTCCATCGGGCACATTACAATGTATGAGTATATTGAGATCATTTTTAAAAAATTAAAAGGATATAAACACACTTTTCTTTTCATATGAAAATGCAGTTACAGTTGATGAGCTAAAATAAATTCTCACAAAGAAAGAGCATTATAAGCCTTTTATCTGCTCTTCATTACATCCTGTTAAAATCATGCTTCATTCCTGCCTCTCTAACATAGATAACTATATGTTTTTGTAATTTTAAAAAATATATTCTTATTGATTTCAGAAAGGAATGAAGAGGGAGAGATAGAAATGTCAGTGATGAGAGAGAATCATGGACCCGCTGCCTCCTGCACACCCCACACTGGGGATCGAGCTGGTAGCCCAGGCGTGTGCCCTGACCAGGATCGAACCCTGACCTCATGGTTCATAGGTTGACCCTCAACCACTGAGCAACTGTGGCCGGGCCAGATAATTATATTTGTTCCTGACTCTGTATCCCTGGACTTCAATGATTCATACTGTCTGTACCCTGTGAAAGAGGCTGTCCTTTTTGGGGAAAGCATAATACCATAGTTTATATTGAGCTGGTGCTTTAATTAAAAGTCAAATTCTGATATTTACGTATTGAAATGCAGTCCCCACTAAGTTACTTTCATTCCAATTAACCTTGACCAGGGAAATCAATTCCTCTAGGACTCAGTCTCCTCTGCGTTGCCCTGATCAGATATGGATGTGGCCAGCCACCCTCCTCTCCCCATCACATGGCAGTTCCGCCCACTGAAATCATTAGTGGATTTGATTGTAAAAGGAGGTGTTTCCAAAAGCCTTAAAACCATGCTTACGTGCAAGCGCGCGCGCGCACACACACACACACGCACACACACGCACACACACCACACGCCTTTTGGAGAAACACAATGCATTTGTTATGTATGGAGCCAGAGGCATTAATTTGAATCCTGGCTTTAACCTCCATTAACTTGGACAAATTAATAAACATTTCTTAGCCTTAAGCTATTGCCTTGGAATGGGAAATACACTAACAATAGCAACGTGTAGCAGGCACTTTCTCCCTCTCAGGCCATCTCCCAAACAATGTATATGCTCGTGTCACTGAAGCACACAGTGGACACCTACAGGACATCAATCCCCACTTTCTAGATAAGTGAACCAGAGACAACAATACCCATGTCTCCTATTTCTTAGGGCTGTGGGGAAGGTGCATTTATAAAATGCAAATACAAATGCCTCTTCAAGACCAAGGATCACCACCTGAGAAACGTGACTGTTCTTTCCCCTCCTGCCGTTCCCTGCTCGGCCACTTGTCTGCTCATGAAAGTGAGACGTACGTGTTTGTCTGCTGAACCTGTGGAACAGCGTTAGCCTTCCGAGAGAATCACAGGGTTTAAGTTTTCCAAAACAATCCAGGAACCGGAGAAGAAGTGGACGGGAGGGAAGAAGAGTGTGAGCACTTCAAGAGGGAAAACATGGGGTGTCCAGGGTTCTCCAGGTTTGGGGAGTGAAGGGGGCAGAGATGCATGTGAGTTCCCTTCTTCTCGGAGACACCCCATCCAGCAGAACCCTAAGCGGTGGAATCTGATGCCATCACCTGTAGATAGTCAGAACTGAGTTAAATTGTAGGACACTCAGTTGGTGTCAGAGACCTGATTGGTGGTGTGGGGGAATACCCTCAGTAGAAGTGGGTTCATAACCCTTTTAATACCATTGTGAGCAGACAGAAATTACAGCCAACAAGGTATATTGGAATTCCTTCCAAGTAAATATATTGAGCACGACCCCAAATAATGATGTTTTTATTCCATCATCTCAATCCTCAGTTAAACTCTTTACAGCACACACACACTGCAGATACGAACAATAAATCCACTTCAATAGTCTAAGGGACACATCGCTTTTCAAAAACAAGGATTGATAAAGTGCTTATTACACAACAGAA
This sequence comes from Pipistrellus hanaki, assembly GCF_964339955.1. Lineage (NCBI taxonomy): Eukaryota > Metazoa > Chordata > Mammalia > Chiroptera > Vespertilionidae > Pipistrellus > Pipistrellus hanaki. The sequence continues at coordinate 86,894,063 of NC_140510.1, forward strand.
AGCATCCCCAGCAGCAACTTTCAAGAATTCAGCTTCCAAGAGAAACACAATTTGCTTTCATTGATGCTAAAGGGATTCGGTATTAGCGTCAGAGAACAGTTTCATCACTGTGCCCACTGGTGTGCTTAAAGCAGAATAACATTTAAAAGTTAGGAAGTAAGATCCCATTCTTCTCCTCAGAAATCTTGAAGCTCCTGACAGATTGGTACAATAATGGGATGTGTTAGAACTAGACTCACAAAGTAAAATAAATCTATATGGCCAATAGTAATTCATGGGTTCCTTCCGTGAGTATTTATTGAATCATTGTGTGTGCCAACCGTCTTGCTGAGTGCTCAGGAAATAAATTTAAGTTATATTTCCGGTTTTAAGAGGCTCAGTCCCATAGAGGAGGCACATATGAAAACAAAAATGTAAAATAATGAGAAAAGCACCAAAGCAGAAGCATGTACCATTTAGGACATTTTTATAATCATGACTAAGGGAGTGTAGCTGATGTCAGGGAAGACACTGTAAAGGTTCTACATGTGCTGAGTGAAAGAAAGGGTGTGTTGCCTGTCCAGCATGGCTCAGTGATTGAGCGTCCACCTATGAACCAGGAGGTCATGGTTCAATTTCCGGTCAGGGCACATGGCCAGGTTGTGAGCGCCATCCCCAGTGTTGGGCTTGCAGGAGGCAGCCGATCCATGATTGTCTCTCTCTCTCTCCATCTCCCTTCCTCTCTGAAATCAATAAAAACACATTTTAAAATAAAGGTTGTGGTTTACACAGGGGAGGTCTGCAGACGGGAGGTGGGCAGAGCCTGAAGGGGCTGAGGAGCGAGCACAGGCAGTGCAGGGGACGTGGAAGCAGGAAAAGCTCTGTGTGTGAGGGGGAGGGAGGGTGAAAGTGCCTCATAGTGAGCTATGGGTGGGGCCCTCCATGCTCAGATGTGACTGTACAATCCCTTCCACTGATGACAAGGTTTTTCATGGTCTAAAATCCACCACACACCCGCCTTCTTCTGCTTCCCTTAACCCTGTACCTGCGATCTCGGCAGTTACATACAATCTCTCCAAAGTTGCACAGCTAAGAAAAGACAGCAACCTGCCTTCAGTGCCGTGGTGTGACCGGCTTCATGTATGGTTGAGCATGTTGTATGTACTGAACCACCTCTCAGGTTGTTCTGGGAGAACCTCAGGCTATCCCTAAGGAAGGCTTGGAGGAGAGCTGGCACTGGCTCTCGGGGAGGTTAGCTGTTGTCACCCCGTGTCCTCTCTGATCTTCCTCACCTGACCTTCCTATAAGCCATATAGAACCTACTGTCCTTTCTGTAGAATGCATGCTGCCCCTTATTCGTGGGTTCTTGCAAACATCATTCCTCCATTACCTCATCTTTAGATGGGCAAATGTTAATCTTTCCTGGTAAATGTTCTAGATCTGAAACTCCTAAACCCACTGAGAAAGCACATGAGATCATTCTGTCACGCAGCAATTGAGGCCCATAGACTCTGTTTAGCATACTATTCACCACGTTTATTTAAACATTATAATTGTTTGATTCTGCACTATTTGTAAGTTTTCCTCTGGGGAAAAAGGCAGTAATGACCTGTGGGTGTAAGCAATTGTGAATGTGTTTTAGACACCTCATGCGAATGGCATCAGATAATTAATTCTTCTTCAAATAATAAAAGGGCTTATGGTGAAATTATTTCCATATTAAGAAGTTAATATTAGAATTAAATTCAGATTTATGTATTTACTAGAGGCCCAGTGCACAAAATTCATGCAGTGGGGTGTGTCCCCCTCAGCCCAGCCTGCACCCTCTCCAATCTGGACCCCTTGAGGGATGTCCGACTGCCTGTTTAGGGGATCGGGCCTACATGGGCAGTTGGACATCCCTCTCACAATCCAGGACTGCTGGCTCCCAACTGTTCGCCTGCCTGTCTTCCCGATTGCCCCTAACTTCCCTCCCCTGCAGACCTAGTCACCCCTAACTTCACTCCCCTTTAAGCTTGGTCCCTCCTAATTGCTTTCTCCTGTAGGCCAGGGTCCCCTCCCCAACAGCGCTTCCCTGCAGATCCGGTTGCCCCCAACTTCCCTCCTCTGCTGGCCTGGTCATCCCTAACTGCCTTCCCCTGCAGGCTGGGTCACCCCCAACTGCCCTCCCCTGCTGGTCATCTTGTGGCAGCCATCTTGTGTCAACATGGGAGCAGCCATCTTGTGTGTTGAAACGATGGTCAATTTGCATATTAATCCTCTTTTAGATAGGATATGTTTACTTCCATATGTTTTCTCTAAGAAATTCAATCAAAAGGAGAAAATTTTCAAAACTTTTACAGAAATTATGTAATAATACATTTATAAAACATAAAAATTAGCAATTTTTATCTCAGTTTTCTGAACAAAGACACACAATTAGAATAAGAGAATCAGCTTGATGTAAAAATATGTAACTAAACTTTAATTAATCAGCATTGAAATCATTATATTGTCATTTATCTTTCACAAGTCACTTAATTATCCTTAGCCAGTTTTATTTAAATAAACCTACCTCTTTTGACCACCACTGCCATCTTTCACATCATATTCTGTGCAAATCTGACTGTAATGTGATTTATGTGCCTTCACATGTAAGCAAATGTCCATTCTCACACAGACTAAGTGCATAATTACATGTTTCGCCTCTCAGAATGACCATTATAACCAAAGAGAAACACATACATATATAATGTGCAACTTAGAAATCCCAACATGCACCACATTTATCTGCAAGATACGTCTGTATCTCCCCGAGAGGGACACTTTCTGAAGCTGAGATGATCGCTGGTGATCACTTTATTGCATTTGCATTGGGTGCCATTTGCCCCTTTAACACTCACTGCGTTCAATGTGCGTGCTCTCCTGGCCTGCTGCAGGCTACACGTCCGAGGGAGCATGTCAGAGCTGTGCTAGCATGGTACAGAGTGCCTGGCTCCACATAGGTCCTTAGCGAATGCACAAATGAAAGCAGATGCCATTGTTATGCATTACTATTTAATCAGAACTTTGGCTATTTGAATCCAATGCAAGTGAATGAGCCAGGCCTCCTGTGTTCTGTGTTGTTTGTGAACTCTAGTTTGATTTTATTTCTTTCTGAACTGTAAAGCACCACAAACAAAAAGGCAGTGATATTGTCTAAAACTGGACTACAATACTATATATATATACCATCTACTCTAAAATCCCAAGAGACCCACAGATAAGAGGAACAATTTTCACATACTAAAATTGGAAGTGGCATGAAACAACGCAAAATTATGCACCAACTATCAATTACCTTCTATTTTTTAAAGTACATTTCTCATTTGAATAACAACCCCCCAGTAATCATGGTAGTTAAGCAAAACGTTGCTTTTGAACAATGAAGTAATCTCAGCATGAGTTTAGGCCAAAGGCCTCTGAGTCATATTTATTGCTCTAGGGATACAAAAGCAATATTAGTATTTCATTCCACTGTATAGAAAGGCTGTTTCCTATTGAAATATCTGCCAGGGCTGTCAGAGCTGGGAAATGTTATTTCTATTTTTTCCTGAGAAAAAAATCAACCGAATTAACAGCCTATTTTATGTTTACCAAGTAGATTACCAAAATTGAACTTTAAACTTTAACGGCCAGTGATTGTAAGAATATATTTTATTTGGATGAATTTTATTCTAGAGCTATGAAGCCCAATGTCCCTTGAAACAAAACCACATTTAAAGTGTGTGTGTGTGTGTGTTTAAGACCCTTTCCATTATTAAAAAAAAAAAAAGCAAAAACAACTTTATTATTTAACTATAAAATTATTATTGGTTATGGAATGTATGTTCTTTAATGTTGAGTGAGTGACATAAAGTGCCCATTTTATGTATGTTCTGTTACATACCAAATAAATTTGAGGCAATTTACAAATATCATAAAAAATAACTGAAAATGTGTAGAAAAAGAATTATCCTCATTTCACACCGAAAGCCACAGGGATAATTTTCTCAGGCTGCAAACCTACTTAGCAGCAGAGCTGAGACCTCAATCTATGTTTTAGCTCACCCTGAGTGATGGCCACGTGAGAGTAAACATTATCTCATTGCCTCACATTTCACCTGAAGATTTATCCTCATGATCAGCACAGAAAGACCTCCCACAATTTCTTCAGAATGAAAGAATTTCATTTACTTAATTTAAAAAATAGCACCTGCCTCATAAGCTACTCCTAAGAGATACACGCATTTTTATCATTTTTAAAGTCCTTCCTCTAATTCTGGTTTGACACACACACAAAGATAAGTGCACTACTTCCTTTTAACTTTCAGATATATGTTTATTATTTTACTACATAAAGTCATACATTATTTTGTGCATTTACCGATTACAACTGAGTATAAATTCAGTAAAAAAAAAAATATATATTTACAGAACTTTAATCAAAAAGATGAGTTGGGTAAAATGCCCAAAACTGGTTCAATAAGTAAACAGAATTAGGATTTTTCTTTCTCGTGAACTATTCCCCTCGATGCTTTGACATTATTAAGCACTACCTAGATCATGGAAAGATGTGAAGTGTTTAGATATTGCAATAGATGAGGACATATTTGGGAAATTCTCTTTGTTTTAATAAATTCTTCCATTTTTAAATTTCTAGGGTATTTTGGTCTCCGATTTTTTCTGCTTCTCAATAGACTTAGAATGTACTATAAGTGACAACAAACTATGAGTTGATTAAATGATGAAAATGTATTTTTTTAAAAATTACATATTTCCTGGTCTTCAAAGAAAACTTGGCTGATTGTATTAAACTCAAACTTCTTGGCGATTCTTTAGCTATGTAATCTATAGCCAAGTATTTTCTTCCATGAAACTGCCTCAATTTATCTTTGTTGTTGTGTGTGTGTACTTGTGCATATGCATGCAATGGTGTGATGTAAATATTTATTTTTATGTTAATTTAAAATTGTATGATTTAATATAACTTATTCTTATAGGCCCTGTTTTATTAGTAGTGATAATCATAAGGAATATGCTCTAAAGATTAACCTAATGGAAATGCACAGAAGTCTTGAATTTCCCTACTCTGACTATTCAACTTTTGGACAGGTAGCCATGTCCACTGAGCAACATGCCTCCTCTCAATGAGCAGGAGCTGGGCGAGGAGGCAGCCTCAGTGACTGTCCTGGGAAAGACAGATCACACACACACACACACACACACACACACACACACACACACACACCCCTCCCCGGAGAACACACCATGAGAGACACCTGTGGCCGCCCCCGCGTGGCCCTGAATCCATGCACCAGGCCCAGTGCTTCCATTCAGAAACAGGCCGGGCTGGCCTGGCGCTGACAACATGAATGGACACAGGAGTGTCCCTGTCCATGACTGCGGAAGCCTAAGGCCGCCTGGAGCCGGGCCTGGCTGAACACAGACAGTCTGAAAGGGTCCCCTGGGGCTGTATCTCCTTGTGCTTCTGGGAGCGCCAGGTCCTGACCCCTTCCAGCCCTGTGCCACCTCCCACCCCGGCTCACCCCCTTCCTCCCTCCAGCTCCTCAGCCCAGCCCCGTGCCCCCTCCACCCCCTGGCTCAGCCTCCTTCCTCCCTCCAGCTCCTCAGCCCAGCCCCGGCAGCAGCTTCACAGCTCCCCACTCAGACACCATCCCTCTGTCCCCCTTCTTCCCTCTCAGCCCCCCTGTGATTACACGGGTCCTCCTGGCTAACCCAGGCAATCCCCCCTTGGTAAGCTCAGCTACTCAGTGACACAAACACCACTGGCTGCCTAATGCCCTTTTGCCCCGTGACCTGCCGAGGCCCCAGGCCCTGGGTTAGAAGGTGAGCATCCTTAGAGATGGCTATTGTTCCTGTCAAATACAGGGACCATTGGATCCCAAATGAATCGCTCCTATGAATTCTGTGTAGGGGTGCATCAGCTATCTATCATTGGTCTCGTGTGTGCTAGTTGTATGACAGATGATAAAGCCAGTTACTTGTTTGCTGTCCTGCCTCGGAGGTGCGTTCCACATGGAGCAAGAAAGGAAGCGAGATCTGATCTTGAAGGATTCGTGGCCCAAACAAGCAAAACCGTTTTCAAAATGAATATAAACAAAATCCACCGGTCATTTATAGAGGATTTAAAAAAATATTTTAAAAGCTTGTCAACACACTTTGGTTTATTTAGTCCTTGAAATAGGTAAAATGGACTAGCAAAGTAAGTATTTCTACCTCATTCTACAGCAAACGAAGCAGACACCCAGAGAGTAAGGGGCTGATGCTAATGTAAAAACGTAGGATGTGATCTTCCCGACCTTCCACAAAACTCATTCTATTAAAAGCTGGGGTTGGCAAACACCGGGCTGGCCTGACTGTCAATTTAATCTCTGAGCGGCTGGAGAGAAGGACGAGAGAAATTGCCATTCTGTCCTTAATTCCAGCCAATGAGAAGCAACTGGTGGGCAGGTAAGTAGAATGACAGGAACTCTGGAGGCTATTTCGTTTGAATGCTTAGAATTTGTTACTGTCCATGCTGGTCACTGGCATCAAGTCCATGTACTCCCTTCAAAAGGCAAGCTATACTCTTAATGAGAAGAGAAAGGTAACAGCACAGTTACTGGAGTTTCAGCATTATTTATAGGGCAATGTAGGTTCATTAAAGGGAAAATAATAATGGTAATAATGGATTCCTTTCAAGAATTAATTATGGAGATATACCCACAAATTATTCTAAGAGATAAGAAAATATTAAGGGCATCTGAAGGGTTCAGTTATTGAAATGAAATGTATAAAGGGCAAGGACAGACTATAGTACAATGATCAAAGGTAATTATAACAAATAGACATTGACTTGTAAATCAATTTTTAAAGCAAAATTAGCATTAATGTCCATGTGGGAAAGTACTAAATGGCTGTAAAACACTAGTATGATTATATATACCATAAAACAAAAATATTGAACACAAAGCCCAGTTTACTTTAGGATAATAGTATACTGCTTATAAATGAGCAGAGTCACACAGGTTTTCAGCTTTTTCTGCTCAGACGATGGCTGCCTGGGCAGCAAAAGGTGGAATGGACTTTGGTAAAAGTGATGTGAAGCCTAGGGCAGCAAAGGTGGTTTTAAGAAAGGGTATTTTTAGAGAAGTAGGTGCTTATAAAAGTGCCAATGTCTCGGCCTGGATGTCTCCCACGGAAGGAAGCCAAGAAAGAGATTGAAGGTGAAATCTCTGAGGAGCCGTCCATCTTCTTAGGAATAGTCGGAGGGGAGGAGAAGGCCCGGGAGACAGAAGGAAATGACGTCACAGGTTTCACAACAGACACAAGCCGACTTTTTCCACATCGCAGAATGTGATGGCAGTTAAGGCCAGATACGAAAGCACTGACTACTTAATGTTTTAACCTTTAAAAAACTATGTTTGATTAAAAGAATGTTTTTCCTTTGCATTAGTGTGGAGAAAAAAGGTGGTAAAAAGATACCATGAAATAGCTAATGAAAATAATGCACACCAGTGTACCAGTATGATTTTTGAATAAAATAGAATGCACATCAGAAAAACATCCTATGGGGGGGAAATATAGAGAGTACTCTTCAAATATACCAGTCTATACTTTTCCACTTTATATGCTTCTGTATAGTTGAATTGTGATACTGGACATTTATTCATATTTCAATAGAGTAATTTAAAATTAAGTGAAAAAGAGCAGAAATTGTCTTAAATCATTTCATAAAACTACAATGATTAATTCTGTATAATACTGGCACTAGAACAGGGAAGCAAATAAGTTTTGTATCATGCCACTCTATTTATTTATTTTTATCATGCCACTTTAAATACAATAAAAGTATTATTTGAAATCAATAGCGATGTATTGTGTTTTTCCAAGAAGTAGTGCTAGAAATCCTGGTTATGTTTTTGGAGAAAAAACCCCACCATTGGTTCCTTTCACTGCTGACTAGAGATATACAGGGTGTCCCCCCAAAATGTATACACACTTTGAATACCCACTAATTCCAATGGGTTTAAGCTTGAAAAGAGAGAAACAACAATGGAGCTGGCATCTGTTAAAAGTGCGGGCACAAACTGGTAGTCGGACATCCCCCAAGGGGTCCCAGACTGGAGAGGGTGCAGGTTGGGCTGAGTGACCTCCCTCCCCCCACAAATTTCATGCACTGGGCCTCTAGAATTTTTATTAAGTTAGAATACGGATGGTTTATCTGAAATGACAGAGAAGGTGGGAGTACTGCTTGTATATATAGAATCTTATTAAGTCTTTAATACATATTTATTAGGCACTTCCTAGGTCTCAGGCAGGAGCTCATAGGGATGTAATGATAAGCAAAATAGACATAATCCCGACTCATTACCTTTCACAGGTTTCCTGGAGCTGAGGATTAAGGGGCGTGCAGGACTCAGAGGTGGTAATCCAGTAATATTTCCAAACTTGCTGGGAGCACCCTGCCCAAATCTATAATACTATTGATTGTCTTCAAGGTCATTTCATTTCCAAGCGTGTTAAGAATAGATTATTTACAACTGTGTGACTCTACGTTTGTCTATGACACAGGCATATTGTTTCTGTAAAAAATTTTAAAAAATTATATAATTGGCCGATGGAGATCATTCTCTGAGGAAATGATAAAATCACGCCCTATGCTGTAATTCATGTGACACAGCAGATTTAAAATAAACAATGTACGTAATGTTTGAACCTCTATGAAAAAAAGTATGGGAGTTTCTCAAAAAATTACAAATGGAATTATCTGACGATCCAGCAACCCCGCCTCTAGGTGTACACTCAATGGAGCTGAGAGCCGGCACAGGAAGTGTTTGCACACCAGGCTCAGAGCTGCCTGACTCCCAGGAGCCAGGAGGCAAAGGCAGCGACCCAGTGCCCATCCCCACACAAACCAAAGACAGACAGCACGAGGGATTTACATAAAATGGAATATGACTCAGCATTGAAACAAAAGGAAATCCGTCATCTGTTATAACATGGCTGAACCTTAATAAATGAGTCACAAGCCGAAACCGGTTTGGCTCAGTGGATAGGGCGTCGGCCTGCGGACTGAAAGATCCCAGGTTCGATTCCAGTCAAGGGTCAAGGGTATGTACCTTGGTTGCAGGTGGATCCCCAGTAGGGGGTGTGCAAGAGGCAGCTGGTCGATGATTCTCTCTCATTGATGTTTCTAACTCTCTATCCCTCTCTGATCCTCTCTGTAAAAAATCAATAAAATATATTTTAAAAATAATAATAAATAAATAGAGTCACAATTAGATACATTCATAGAAACAGGATCCAGAGTGGCGGTGACGAGGGGCTTAAGGAAAGGAGGGAATGAGCTACTGTCTGGTGGTCACACAAGGTTAGTTTTTCGAGATATGAGCAATTTGCATAGTAACACTACTGAATGGCACAGTTAATGGATAAAATAGAACAGTACGTTATGTACTTTTAATTGTATTGTAATTAAAAGTAAGCCGAAACTGGTTTGGCTCAATGGATAGAGCGTCGGCTTGGGGACTGAAGGACCCGGGTTCGATTCCAGTCAAGGGCATGTACCTTGGTTGCGGGCATATCCCCAGTAGGGGGTGTGCAAGAGGCAGCTGATCGATGACTCTCTCTCATCGATGTTTCTAACTCTCTATCTCTCTCCCTTCCTCTCTGTACAAAATCAATAAAATATATTTTTTAAAAAATAAATAAAAATAAAAGTAAAATATATCATATACGCACCTACATATAAAACATACAAAAGACTCCACAAATTATAAAATGTTAGAAAGAATAGAATCTCAAGTGTCACTTAACCCAACATGTGTCTTCATCACACATGTCTTAACAAACACAGAGGAGGTGATATGCCTGACAGAAGAGTCTGGGGTTCTTTTTTAAAAATGTAGATTTTTATAGATTTAACAGGGGAAGGGATAGGGAGAGAGAGAGAGAGAGAGAGACATCAATGATGAGAGAGAATCATGGATCAGCTGCCTCCTGCACGCCCCACACTGGGGATGGAGCCCACAACCTGGTCATGACTAGGAATTGAACTGTGACTTCTTGGGTCTAGGCCGGCTCTCAGCCACTAACCCATGCTGGCCAGGCAAGAGTCTATGATTCTCACTGGATAAATTAGATCCAAAATCAGATTTCTTGCACTGGTATAGAGTTCTTTACATCTAAGATAAAATTCCTTTTGGGGGAGTATCTTTTATATTAAGACTGAACAAGCCTGGGGTAGATTTCTATTCTTTTTTTTTTTTTTTCATGCAAGCGAGCAATAATGTATTCTATTGAATGCTTTGGTCTCTTATGTGGAAATGGTTCCCTTTTGACTACTTAATTGGTGCCTTTTTCTACCCAATTAGTTGGTCAAATCATGCATGGGAGGCACCATGGACTCTAGGAAGTCAGAATGGATGGGATGGGGAAGGATAAAGGTGGTGTTACCATTTATTCTTGCATTGAATTCCAAAGACCTTTTTAAATACATATCTCAATGAAGCATTTTACAGCTGTTAAGATATCTTTTCTCAATGAGAATTTTTTCTTTCTTCCCCTCCTTTCATTTCTTCCTTTCTTCTTCCTCTCTCCCTTCCTTTCTCCCTTCTCATTACGAGAATAAGAAAAGATAGTATTGGCCCAGCTGGTGTGGCTCAGTGGTTGAGCATCAACCTATGAACCAGGAGGTCACAATTCAATTCCTGCTCAGGGAACATGCCCGGGTTGTGGGCTTGATCCCCAGTGTGGGGTGTGCAGGAGGCAGTGAATCAATGGGTCTCTCTCATCATTGATGTTTCTCTCTCCTTCTCTCTCACCTTTCCTCTCTAAAATCAACAAAAGTATATGTTTTATAAAAGACAGTGTTGAAATATGAAGCCACATAGAGACACTTCTGTTGCTGGGAAAACCGCCCTCGTCACTGGGCATCCCCACAGAGAGCAGAGACACGGGTTCGGGTGGAGGCGGTGCTGTTGCATTGAGGCTGCCCCTAAGAAGCCAGAGGAAGAAGAACGATTTATTACTGTGAAACGTGGCCTTTCGTAACTCAGTCCTTATGGAAACTAGCATGGCCCCATTTGTACTCGGAATTTCATAATTAAGTTTTAAGTGTGATTTTATGAAAAGAATACTCATCGAATTATGCTGTTGGTTGCATAGTATAATGAGAGGTTTGATTAGTATTTTAATAAAATGGGAAGATCCACAAAGCATTGTCTTTTTTTTCATATAGATCTGGGCAGGGGTGAGAACGGTTGGGGTGACAGAGGGTGAATCCAAATAAAAATAAGTACTGGAGCAGAGAGAAAAGAGAAAATGATTAAAAAGTAGTAAGAATATACAATTTTTGTTGAAAGACTCCGCATTCTTTAGTAACTTTTTTTTTATTTATTCTGAGATCCAAACAAAAATGATCTCAGAATCTACCCACCTTTACTACTTTGCACCTCAGAGCTCAGGCACTGCCTTGATTTATTCTCTATAGTTTACCTATTTAATTTAAAAGTTATTATAATTTTCTATTTAATTATTAAAGCATAATATAATTTACAAATATTTGATTGCCTGGCTCACAATAACCATGGCAAGCACCAGTCACAGGAATGTTCTAATTTTGTGTCTGTCTTTATAAATCAGTTGCGCACTGCTTGGCTGGTGTTGCTCAGTGGTTGAGCATTGACCTATGAACCAGGAGGTCGTGGTTGATTCCCGGTCAGGGCATATGCCCAGGTTGTGGGCTTGATCCCCAGTGTGGGGTGTGCAGGAGGCAGCCAGTTGATGATTCTCTCTTATCATTGATGTTTCTATCTCTTCCTCTCCCTTCTTCACTGAAATCAATAAAAATATATTTAAAATCAATCAATCAATAAATAAATCAGTCATGTGTCAATGGAGCTGAAGAAAGAGAAGCCCTTGAGTCATAAGTCCAGATGCGTGAGGCATCTAGGCAGTCTGAGTCCACAGGGTCCCTCTTACTACCCCTGCTTCTGCTCTTGACCTTTACACTAGCAAGAGCTGGTCCCACCCAAACTTGCCTAAAAGAGACCAAGAACCAAGTCCCTGCAAGGAGGATTACGTCCAAAACTACACACCAGAGTTTAAGGCAATTAGAAATCTTAATTAATTTTTATTATTTAAATCTTTATTGTTGAACATATTACATGTCCTCCTTTCCCCCCAGGTACCCCTTCCAGCCTGCTCCCATCCAACTCCCAGGCCCTCTCCTATCTATTATAATAAGGAGGGAATAGGCTAATTGACCCTCACGCTGTCATAAAGATGGCGGCTCCCATAGCCAATAAGGAAGGAATATGCTAATGATGCCCCGCCCTCAAAGATGGCAGCACCCACAGCCACAAATGGCCATGCCCAGTTCCCTCAGCCCCTGCACCCTCAGTGCACCTGCCTCCAGAGTCCCCCAGTCCTCCCAGCCGCCCAGGGCCACCCAAGGCTCAATTAACCAGGGCCAGCTGAGGCTTATGCTGTGGCGGTGGCAGCAGCAGAGGTGTGATGGAGGCGTCGCCATCCCCTGATCCCTGGGTCAATTCCTGCCCCTGAGGGATTTCAGACTGTGAGAGGGGGCAGGCCGGGCTGAGAGGCCCCCTCCAGTGCATGAATTTTCATGCACCAACCCTCTAGTCTATGTCCATGGGTTGTGCATATATGCACACAAGTTCATTGGCTGATCTCTTCCCACCCACCCTCTGGGGTTCAACAGTCTATTCATGTTTCTATGTCTCTGAGTCAACAGTCTATCCATGTTTCGATGTCTCTGGGTCTATTTTTGATCATCAGTGTATCTGGTTCATTAGATTCCACAGCTGAGTGAAATCATGTGACACTTGTCTTTATGACCTATTTTAACAACACATACGTGCAGACACTTAGAACACCTGTTGCATTCCCCAACAGTGCAGTCCCGTTTTTGGTTTGTATTAATGGTCTTATCGCTTTTTAATCCTGCTCCATGCACTTTGAACTGGATCCCAGAACCTGTGCACTCAGAGGACATGCTTTAGAAACAATTATATGACGCTCTGGTGACGCTCTCGTCTTCCCAGTGGCTATCTTCTCGGCCTGAACAGTTTGTTTTCCAGACAAGTTCCTATTCTTAATGCGCATCTAAGTACACGTGGCCCTTGTCCCACGTGGACAGGTGCTCCTGCAGCCAGGCCTGTCTCCACAGTGACTGCCAGGGTCCCGGGCGGAAAAAGTTCCAGGGAAATTTTATAGATTAAAACCACTAACAACAACCAAGTCATAGCGAACCTGAAAGTACTTGTCACTGCTGAATGTCTGTGACAGAAATAAACATGCTAAGAATGTGGAGTTTTGTGAAACTGCCTTAGAAGGAGACGTTGCTTTTGGCAACTCAGGTAAGCAATTACCTTGAAAATAAAACTGTACAGTGACATTTAACGGGCTCTCTGAGTCAGACTCCCTCACACGGGCTGATTGTCGCTTCCCATGGACAAGTTAGCATTTAAAACTGAAGGCGCGTAAGTTTATGAAACCAATTACACCCATGGCTGTTTTTTTAATGTACAGTTTTACTCCCGTGAGCAACTTAGAGGCTATCATGTGCTTGGAAACAACAAATAAAAATAAAAGTTATAATGAAGCAAGGTTTCCTGTGGCCCCAGGCCTTTCATCCATCCCGCTTGCTAAAACATGAGGTATTTTCCTCTTTTTCCACCTTGACAATATATGTAAATGTGTAGCTATTTCTTACTCTCTACCATGATCTTAACATCTCTGGGAACTAACATATTTCCTTCCTTCTGGCAGGTACTCAATAAAGATTGATTATATTAGTACAAATTGAAAAATTAAATCATCTACACACCCATCGTATGGATACCCTATATAATAAAAGCCTAATATGCTAAGTGTCAGGTCCTCCTGTCATCTCTTCAAACAATCAAAGCATAATATGCTAATGATATGCTAAGGCCACTCAACCACTCCCTATGATGTGCACTGACCACCAGGGAGCAGATGTTCTGACTAGTAGGTTAGCTTGTTGCTGGGGTCCAGCCGATCTGGACTGAGCCCGAGCGAGATGGGCCAGATATGCCCTGGAGCCCTCCCGTGGCCCCTCCCCAGCAGGCCAATCTTCCACATCCCTCCCAGGCCCCGATCTTACACTGGTGGGGTCCCTCAGCCTGGCTTGAGCCCTCTTGCAATCTGGGACCCCTTAGGGGATATCAGAGAGCTGATTTCAGCCCAATACCACAGGCCAGGCGAGAGACCCCACTGGTGCACAAATCCATGCACCGGGCCTCTATTTTTACATAAGTGTACTTTACTTAATAGGAAACCAATGCAGAATATAGAATATGTATTATAGAATTGTACACCCAAAGTGTACATAACTTATTTTTTAAAAATATATTTTATTGATTTTTTACAGAGAGGAAGGGAGAGGGAGAGAGAGTTAGAAACATCGATGAGAGAGAAACATCGACCAGCTGCCTCTTGCACAACCCCCACCAGGGATGTGCCTGCAATCAAGGTACATGCCCCTGACCGGAATCAAACCTGGGACCCTTCAGTCCGCAGACTGATGCTCTACCACTGAGCCAAACCGGTTTCGGCTGTACATAACTTATTAACCATTGTCACCCCAATACATTCAATAAAAAATAAAAAAATAGGATGCAAATACAAAAATGGAAATAAAAGTCATACTTAATTTGTTAAATGAGAGAAGAGTTGAAAGAGAGATATCCGGAAAAGAGGGACCCACGATTGTATTGGTAGGAACCTAAACACCTGTTTCCTTCAGCATTTGCTCACTGCACACTCACTGTGCCGGGGTCATGAAGATGGAAGAGGTGGATAAGGCACAGGTAGCCCCTGGGCTTATGTTAAAGAGACCGATCATGTGCTTTCCAGTCAAAGAGAGAGAGAGAAAAAATAAAAAAATGCACACATGCCAGAAAGTAAGTACAACAAGCTATATCCACTCTCCCTCACTCTAAATAACGGGGAAGCCAAATTCAGTGTTTCCTTGGCCTCCATCCACTCAGGCTTTGAGACCGGTGGTTCGTTCTGCCTGTCATGGCCCCCTCATGAGCAGCTCCCCACTCTATCCTCTCCCCCACACCTCAGGCAGTCTTAGATGATGCACAAGTTCCCGATGCACATTGCACATCCTGCCCTTTTGGGAGCTATTTCTAAGCCTGTCTGATGCCTGGATACATGGATTGAGTGTGCTCACCCTGTATGTCCTCTACACTCAGTGGGAAGCTAAAAATGATGTGAATAACTTCCCCATGTAAAGACCTACCCTTCTAATAAAATAATTTCCTACACTCTAAATTAACGATCAGATTAAAATTAATACTTATTTGGATAAAGGGATTTCTGCAAGTGTAAGATTTAAGGCAGATTTGACTTTATACAATTTAATAAAAACCAGCCTGTACTAACCGACAGAAATCCCTGGGTTCAAAAGAAGAACTGGATTCCAGGTTCAGATCCCCACCTTACGCTCTGTCTGTTCTTGGAAAATCTCTTAATCTCTATAAATATTCATTTCCTAACTGGTAAAGGGAATACTGCCTGCCCTAGTTATAACTGAATTACTGCGATAAAAAGAGAGGAATGCGGTGAAGTCACTGGGCAAGCGGAGAGAATGAAGCAAATGGAGGGTCTGAATAAATGATGAAGGAGGAAATTTAATACAGCATGAATATATAAAACAAAACAAAGGCCTGGCGTTTCAGATTTTCTTAAAGAAGAAAGAGGTGGAAAAAATAAGTTGAATGCATGGAGACAATAGGAAAGTATGGATGCATTTTAACTACATATTGATAATATGAAATTTCCCTAAACATTAGATTTGTGGGTACAATGAATGTTGTATAAGTCATGTGCTGAAATTATTGCTTTGCAGAATTACAGAAGTATTTCTAGCTTTTGTAGTGTTGAAATTATTTGAAAAACTGGACAATTCTCCCCAATATTTAGCTCATCAGCCAGTGGAACACAGAGGTCTCCTACGCACTCTAGTTTGCTCAAAGTCACTTCTATTCTTCAAATGAGCCTTTCCTCCATAGGTAACAGTTTCCCTGAAACAATCACACCTCCACAAATATTTATTTTTTTGAGACCTAGTCATTATACACTATACATTAACATTTAATAAATACCTTTTCAGGATCAAACTTGAAATACATTAGAACCCATATTAATAAAGATATAAAACAATCAGGAACAGAATAACCACATATGGAATTATGCATGGAATTAAAACTTAGCTAGCAGACATCAACATTTATTTTTTATTTAGCCTCTGGAATCTAACATTTTCCAATTTAAAATAATGTTCAGTTTGAATTCAGAAAACAAAATTATTTAAAAATATCATCTGATGTTAATGATAATATGTGAACCAAATATCACTGGTGATATGTCATGGAAGCAGCTGTTAACATAATGTCACTTGTGTGACAACCGTAAATGTGACTTATTTTTAAAGTTATTTTTATCACTTTCACATTTCCTTTTGAAACCAAAGTGAAAGATCAGTCACGCTTCCCTTGGCAGGGTCAGAGAGGAGAAATAAGGTGTAATTTAAGCCACAAATTCTCATTAAAAATCCCACATGTAATGTGCTATCAACACATTATCTGAGCTCAGTTGCTGATGCACTGTGTTTACCCAGCACCTGATACCTGTATTATGGAGACCGGGGCTGAGCCTTTGCTGAATGAATAGCATATTGTGATTAGGGGTAAATGTTTCCAGGATTCTGAACCAGAAATTTCTCATCTCAAAAGCTAGAGCTTTGGTAACAAAAGACGGCTTTGTAGGAACCTTTTTAAAACTTCTGTGTTTCTGGCTGGTCCTTTTAAGCGGTGCCACGCTTGACTCCTTAAACGTATTATTATCCCGGACACTGAGTCCTGGCCCAGAAAAGCCACTGGGACTCCTTCAGCCCTGATTTCCTGGATGCTTTTCCTGGCTCTGCCTCACCAGCTTTTATTGATTTCCACCTTCAGCATCCCCGCACGGCTTTGTTCAAATAACCACTAATTAGAATATACTGTGGGCCAGGCATTATCCTACTCCCATGGTCGGCAAACCACGGCTCGACAGCCACATGCGGCTCTTTGGCCCCTTGAGTGTGGCTCTTCCACAAAACACCATGGCCTGGGCCAGTCTGTGTTGAAGAAGTGGTATTAGAAGAAGTTTAAGTTTAAAAAAATGTGGCTCTCCAAAGAAATTTCAGTCGTTGTCCTGTTGATATTTGGCTCTGTGGACTAATGAGTTTGCCGACCACTGCCCTTGCTCATAGAGAAAACTGAGGAAGTGGAAGAAGAAAAAAACACAGCACACAAAACAAACTGTGCCTGACCCCCTGGAACTTGTAGGCTAGAGAGGGAGGCCACCACTAATGTAGGAATCGCGCAAACTAATGTTAAATTGCGGCTGTATTCAGTACGTGGCCTCCACTGTGAAATAAAACCTTACTTCAGTGGAACCTGACGTGGCCAGGGAGATGAGAGCTCCAAGAGAGACTCTTAGAGCTGATACTTCAATCCCCTCTGGCAGCCCCAGGTGAGAAGGGGCGGGCGCCAAAGGAAGACGGTTCACAGAGAAGGGCAGGTGAGGCCGGCCGGGCGGCCTCTAAGGAGCTGGAAGGAGATGCTGTGGCCGGAGTGGGCCGCGCACAGGGAAGAACAGGCAGAGCTGTGGAAGAAGGAACGCCCGCCACCTGCAGCCGCTCGCAGGGGTCTGGAGAGCACTGTGCTGAGCGAAATAAGCCGTTGAGAAAGACAAGCATCACCTGATCTCACTCCTAGGTGGAATCTAATGAACCAAGTAAACCGGTGAACAAAAATAGACCCAGAGACATGGATGCACCGCACAGACTGTCAGAGCTCAGAGGGAGGGCGGGAGGGTGGGGAGGGGGTAAGAGATCAACGAATGAGCTCCTGTGCGTCTGTGCATCGCCACGGTCACAGGCGACGGGGTGGTGAAGGCGGGGGGGGGGTGTCAGTGGGAGAAGAAAGGGGACATCTGTAATCCTTTCCACAACAAAGATTAAAAAATCATATAAGAGAAGGCCTGAGCCGAAAAGGAAAAGATAGAAGTTCCTCGCAGAACACGGCCTGAGAGAAAGCACCTCACTCACAGACATGCGCACACCACACTCCTTGGTCCTGTGTTTTCATTTCACATACTTTTCCATTTGCCTCAAGACCTAATGAGGGTCACACGTAAAATCAAAACCATCTAAAAAGGGGAAAACCGTACGAAAGAGGAAAGTTTCCCTGCTGACCCTCCTTTCCATCCTCACTCCCACCAGCCCTGCCCCTGGCCAGCCTCTCCCCCCTGCTCGCCTGGCCAGTCCAGAGCTGACCGTCTGGACCAGGTGCCAGCACACCTCCGGATGGAGGGGGGAAACCACGGCCTGGTCACATCTCCCCCCACCCCCATCCACCCCTCCTCCCCCCGTCCCCGGCCCCCACACAGGCCCGAGGGCACTGCTTAGCCTCCCATCACACCACACACTTAGACACACAGAACTCACGTCTTCCAGTGCGGAGCTTCTCTGCCTCTCCCGAGGGCTGAGGGCAGACACAGCCACCTGCCCTCCAGGAAAGACAGGCGTTCAAAGGTGTCTCTGTTCTGTGTGGACACCGTCCGCCTCCCACAAACCCGTGTCCCACCGGCCGCTCCGGGTCAGCTCATCAGAGTTCAGGGCCAGCGAGTTCCAGGGAGGCCGAGGGCTTCTCCGTGGAAGTGCCCTGCTCACAGGGGTAGAATGAGGCTGTGCTGTGGGCTGGTGTTATGGGGTGCACCTGCGATCACCCCACCAGCTAGGGAGCCTGAGGCGGGTCTGGGAGTTGAGGAGTGTGAGGTCCTGCTCATTGGAAAAGAGCAAGGACAACATCCACGGCTTCCCACCAAGTCCGCCCTCCGCCCTCCTGGTTACCGCCCTCCTGCGTGAAGTTTACACGTAGTCTAAGGTCAAACCATTCCAGCATGGCCCTTCAACTTTGACCGACACCTAGCACAGAATTCATCTTAGGAAAACTGAGAAATACTGGGAATCGAACCCGGGACCCTGTAGTCCACAAGCCAATGCTCTACCCACTGGGCCAAACTGCTAAGGCTGTTTGTTTGTTTGATTTTTCTTTACATAAGTAACAATCCTAAAGTTAGGTAGTCATTAATTTACTATTTTTATAATACTATTGATCATTGTAACTCATTTAACTTTCAAATCTTTATAGTTGGGATAATATTGGAATTTCAGGGAGATTCTTTTTTCAAAAAGGAATTTTCACAAACTTAGAAAATAAAATAATTGGATTAGGTGACAAGTTTAAAAACTAACAAAAAAGAGATGGGATTGTTTCTGATTTGGGCCTCGCTGACAGCAGGAGGAGGAGCTCCCAGGAGCCTTTGCTGTTAACTCTTCGCAGCCTAACCTGGAGGACTTAAAAAGAACCCAGATCAGCTGACACCAGGTCCTCTTTCTTCCTCCTCCACAGGAGCCACAGGCCAGCTCTGCTCCTCTTACTATTTTTAAAATATTTTTATTGATTTTTAGAAAGAGAGGAAGGAAGAGGGAGAGATCAAAACATCGAAAATTATAGATCGGCTGCCTCCTGCACGCCCCCTACTGGAGGTGGAACCTACAACCCGGGCCTGTGCCATTGACCGGAATAGAAGCCTGGACCCTTCAGTCCACAGGCCGACGCTCTGTCCACTGAGCCGCACCGGCGAGGGCTCCTCTTCTTACGGATGTAGACGTGGTCGGATCCCCCAAATCGTTCACTAAGGAAGTTAAGTCCTAGCTCTTCCCACGGAGCTGAGGACAAGATTAAGGAGCAATTATACAACAACAGGAAACACACTCAGCTGAGTCCTCACCTTTTCTTTTATTTTCCCAAAAAGAACAAGTGCCTGGCAGACGCTCGATTGAGAAAAGCTTAATATAATTATGTGCGTGTGAAACTGTCACGGGCACTGGCAGACGCCGGAGGAACTGAACAGCTCAGTTAGCGCGACGGGAGGCGCCTCCTTCTGTACGCGGGACAGCAGGTGAAGGCTGTGCGCAGCTTTTATATTTAAATACACTGTCATGCCTCCCCCTACCCTGGGAGACTACACAGGATGGCACATACGTACACAGAGAGCTCATGGTGAAGGCCTCGTTTTAATAAATTATAGAAAAGGCAGGGAAGTAAGAGCCGGTGCTGGGAAGGCTCCGGAAGGCAGGCCATCGCTGTGCTCCTCCTCTGGGGACTTCCTGTGAGTGTCAGCACGGCTCACGGAGAGAGAGGAGAGTGACTGTCATCTTCTCCTTTTGGTCTTTCCACCCGGGGCGGCCACATCCAATGTCACCGCACTGCACAGCCTCGGCTGTGAGAGGATACAGAGACTGTCCGGGAGGGCGGCGGTGGGTGCACACAGTGTCCAACCTATTTATATGGTGATTCCATTTCAAAACATTTTCATTGTTACTATGAATGCTGGTATATGTTACCTAAAACTGACATATGTTGCTTGTAGCATTATAAATACAAAGACATTTCAGAAAATAATTTCAGAATATGTAAAAAGATATGTTCCATGTGCCTTGGTAAACCATTATATTATATACCTATAGTTTTATATATTTGATTTATATATGTTTCATATATATCAAAGAGTTGTATCTATATAATTATATTTAATTATTTTCCTTGATTTTGTATATGTTATATATACAAAAATTACATGTTATGCATACATTGTGTATATATGTATATAGACATAAAATGACACATATGCAAAAATTCAAATTATTTATAATATAAACAAAAATAATCCATACATTCTCAAAATAGTTAAACTTTGTAAATCCATTGAGGAGTACATAAAAAAACTATTTTTAATTAAATATAGTGATTTGGAAAATAGACACACTACATATTAAAAATGTGTAAACTACATGTATAAATTTATAAATTGATGTCAAATATATAATTTCATCAAAGTGTGTATGATCTGTGGAAGAGAAAATCCTGAAATGATAAGAAAAGATGGAGCACCAACAGATCTAAGTATCAGAGAGTGAGCACCAGAACATATATATATATATGTGTGTGTGTGTGTATATATATATATAGAGAGAGACTATATATACATATATATTAAATATATGTAGCATATTATACGTATACATATACATTAAAGGGAAAAGTATGGAAATCAGGAGCAGATCTATAGAGAGAACTTGGTATGTAATATAATTGCATTGCTGATACACAGGAATACAAGGCCCAGTCAACATACACTGCTAGGGTATTTGCTATCCTGGGAGAGATCATAGGTCAGAGGAGGTCAATGAGGGGGAAATAGAGGGACATCTATAATACTTTCAACCACAAAGGTAAATTTTAAAATATGAGTTTTTAAAAATTTTCTTTATTGATTAAGGTATTACTACATGTGTCCCTATCCTTCTCCCGCTCCACCCCCTGCCCATTCCCTCACCCCCTGGTGTCTGTGACCCTGGTTAAGCTCATATGCATGCATACAAGTCCTTTGATGGATCTCTCCCTCTTCCCCCCACCCTCCCCTGCCTTCCCTCTAAGGTTTGATGGTCTGATTGATGCTTCTCTGTCTCTGGATCTGTTTTTGTTCATCAGTTTTTTGTTCATTATATTCCACAAATTAGTGAGATCATGTGATAATAAATATCTTTCTCCAACTGACTTATTTCGCTTAGCATAATGTTCTCCAGGTCCATCCATGTTTTTCTGTCCTCCAAAGCATCCAGTGGTGGGCACTATATAAATATCCTCGATGTGATGCTGGAAAATCAGATGAAATTTAGATGCCTATTATGCCATGCACATAAACAGAATGCAGGTGGCTGGAAGAGCTAAAGGAGAAAAACAAACTTAAAAATATGGTCAATGCATTTGTGCTATCAACGTAAGAAAGAGGAGATGGTCGGGTCTCAAAATATCACACCAGAAGAGGGTAGGCTGTACACTTAGCTGCATGAAAATTCAAGAAAAATCTCAGACTTGTGAACACATTTTGCTCTAATATTTTATAGCTAAACGGCTGCAAACAGAATAAAGGCTTAGACCTGAGCTGGGCATCCAACCGGGGGAAGAGGTATCTAATATT
Organism: Pipistrellus hanaki; assembly: GCF_964339955.1. NCBI lineage: Eukaryota > Metazoa > Chordata > Mammalia > Chiroptera > Vespertilionidae > Pipistrellus > Pipistrellus hanaki. Next base: position 86,916,197 of record NC_140510.1, read on the forward strand.
CTACATCATCTCAGAAAGGCACACATCGTTTGGTTAGAAATATTCACTGCCAGAAAGCAACGCTCACTGTTCTTTGTTTATTTAATATATTTTTACTGATTTCAGAGAGGAAGGCAGAGGAGAGAGAGAGCGAAACATCCATGACGAGAATCATGGATCTGCTGCCTCCTGCATGTCCCCTACTGGGGACTGAGCCCACACTCAAGGCACGTGCCCTGCCTGGGAACCGAACCCTGACCTCCTGGTTCAGAGGTCGACACTGAACCACTGAACCACACCGACCGTCCGCTCTGACTGTTCTTTTATAAAGACAATATTCAGAATCAATAGTCCCAATATCCCATGGGTGTTATTACAACGTAAAAGTGCCAACTGTGGAGAGGAGGGAGCGGTGTGGCCCTCTAATCAGGGAACAAACAAGAGAAAGGCAGAGAAGCGGGCAGACAGGACATGGAGAGAGTGCCTCAGGATGGCGGGTTCGCTTCGTGGGCCCGCCATGATTGCTTCCACATGAATGTGGGTTTGTTCCCAAGCCCCGGCTGGGAAGCTCCTTCCCCGTGACCCTGCGGAGGCCGTCACATGCCTGACAAGTCTCTGAGTCACCGTGGAAATGGCTTTGACCTTTCGCGGTATGAGAAGTGGTTATTTCGGGTTGCATACATTACCTCTTTTTTGGGACACAGCAGCAGAAAGGAGACAGTGACTTATTATCCGGTTTAAAAATAAGGGCACAGGAGAACGGATGGGAGACAATCAGGACAGACGGAGGCCGATCGAGTATTTTTAAACCGGAGCCTCGGTAACCCAGGCTAGCGGTCCTGGCCGTTCCCTCTCACGTCTCTCACAGAAGGAGCAGGTCGTGAGCACAGTCTGCCTGGGTTTTATGTCATCGCTACTGGTAAGCTGTTGAAAAGTCAGCGCATCACATGTAGACTTCTAAACCGTGTTAGTATAAAGTCAGAAAGTCAGAGTGGGTCTTTAATCTGTACTAGTTAGTAACTGTCACTAACATGCTACTACTCCCTAACTATGCACAGGGTGTCCCCTAAAGGCATACACCCTTTTGAAAATGAAATGTATTTTAATAAACACTGCCTTTCAAATTATTCAATGTGTGTGTGTATACATTTTTGGAATTCTATTTGCTTGCAGTTAATGTGGTGTGTGTGTGTGTGTGCGCGCACTTCCAGCTAGCTGGGAAGGGAGAATTCACTTTTGACAAGAAAGAACAGCAGCTACACTTTGCTAAATTCTGTTTCTATAAAAAGCCTACCTGCTAGCCTGCTGACACCAGGCAGACTAAACTGCAATGTGGAAAGATTAGGGCCAGCTGGTGTTTTTCCAGTTGATTTGCATTTTTGTAGCTCAAGGTTACCCCCTTTATTTTTAACGGATGCTCGACTCAGAAAGTTGGCATCCTGTGAGGACAGGGAAGGTGGGTTTGTGCAGGCAGAGAGATGGAGTCTGAGAGACAGACGGGAAGATTAACTTGGACGTGCTAATTGGTGGTAATTGCTGCACAGTGTTTACCTGGTGGGTGACATCTCCTATTTATAAATGGCCCAGAGCCTCCTCTCCTGCAGGATGCGGAGGGAGCAGAAGCAGAGGGAGAACATGAACCCTTGAGTTGGAAAGAAACTTTTCAAACAAATAAAAATGGCGTTTTCAATAAAAATAGGATTGGACTCAAGGAAAAACTAAAACTCTACAATCTATTAGGCACACATTACTTATTCTTAAGATATGAAATACGTACAATACAGGTAATAATTTCCCACTGCCTTCATAGTACTCCTCCAACGCCAACCCCGCCACAAACACCACCACTCTTACCACCACCACTGTGTTTATGCCTTAATTTTTCTTTTAATATTGCCAGATCTTAACTTCACAATTCCAGGCTAATGTCTTCTGAGAGGTAGGTATGATTTCTCAATACTTCATATATTTTAGAAGCTAATTGTTTTATGGTTAGCCTATGCTTACCATATTTGCTTACAGTTTATTGACATAGGAAATTAATTCCAGTAAATCTTTGTAAAATTTTAATGACGTTTATTTTACTCAAGTATGAGTCTTACATCTTCACATAAAATTTACAAAGCATTGAAAACATTTCTGTCTTGCCCTATCTGGTTTGGTTCAATGGATAGAGCGTGGGCCTGAGGACTGAAAGGTCCCAGGTTAGATTCTGGTCAAGGGCATGTACCTTGGTTGTGGGTACATCCCCAATAGGAGGTGTGCAGAAGGCAGCTGATGGATGTTTCTCTCTTAACAGTGTTTCTAACTCTCTATCCCTCTCCCTTCCTTTCTGTAAAAAAAAAAAAAATCTATCTATCTAACATTTATCTACCCTGTTTCCCTGAAAATAAGACAGTGTCTTATATTAATTTTTGCTCCCAAAGATGCGCTAAGTCTTATTTTCAGGGGATGTCTTATTTTTCCATGAAGAAGAATACGGTACACATTTATTGTTAAATGAAAATAAAGGAAATTTATTATCTGTATACGGTACTGTAGTACGGTAGTTGTCAACACAAACCAGACAAAATGTGAATCCTACAGTATCAAGAATTTACTCATTTATTCAATGACAATCATGTCATCATCTTCTGGAACATCATCATAACAATCCAATTCCTGAATTTCCTGGTGAATTTCTTGTGGCTCCATTTCTTTCAGAATCAGTGGACCAAATCTCTCATGTTTAGCCTAAGGGGGCCTTATTTTCGGGGGATGCCTTATATTTCACTCAGAAGGAAACCTGTAAGTAGGTCTTATTTTCTGAGAATGTCTTATTTTCGTGGAAACACGGTATCTATCTATAAAATTGATTATATATATAAATCATTAATATATATATATATATATATATATATATATATATATATACACACACACACACACACACACACACACACACACACTCACACACATTTCTATCTTAGCTTCAGGTTGAAACACTTAACTTAGATCAAGAGTAACAATATTCTCTTTAAAATAAAATTGATGCTCAAAAATATATTTAAAGAAAAACCATCCCTACAAATTGTGCAGAAAATCTTACAGTAAACCTAACAATTCATAGACTTAAGATCACTATTCATAAACTAATTCATATATGCCTATTTGAGGTAATGTACATTTTTAAGGATATAGCTACCTACCTAATGTTTTGTGATCACTAGTTGGGAAAACAAAAAGTGTATTTTGTATTTACCATGGACATGTTTAATCACGTAACTGAAGAGTGGAAGAATATGTAGAGGCTATTTACCTGGGAGACAAAGGCATGTGTGAAATTCTGTTCCTTCCTGTCATACTTCCAGTTATGTGGTCTTATCCAGTAATACCCGTTGGCTGATGCTGTAAGAGTTAAAGGTAGAGTGAGTCACCTGAGAGTTAGGTTTGAGCTGCAGCAGATTGTTGGACTATCAATGCACCTGTTTCTTGTGCAGAGAACAATAATTTTTTTGCATGCAGCCGGCGAATTTACTAACCCTTTCCTTTGTCAGTCATCCTATCTATACATGGGAGTTCTTTTGTCTCTTCGATGCAAAGTCTTAAGATGTTATAAAATCCCATCAAATCTATAAATGCCTTCTACTTAACATCAGCTCATTGAACATGCTATAGAAACACTTGGTCAACCTCCCATCCCCATAAGTATAGGTACCTTCAAGTTGTGATGTTTAAGCCCAAATGCTAGAGAAACATTCCCAAGGGCAGTGTAGTGAACTTAGAAACATTTTTTAAAGATATACAACTTTGGTGGGTAAAACAATTGTAAATAGAATGATACTCTGAAAACAACATGTCTGAATAGATAGAATGGGTATAGATCTTTGAAAGCAGTATTTCAAATACAAAAAAAATATGATAAATTCAAGAAATGATGAGTACACTATACACGTGACTCAGTAGATATGATAAAGAATGAAACTAGAAGCTGTACTTAAAATTTATGGTTCTAAAGAATTAAAGTCACTTTAAGAAATATATTGGTTAAAACAGCTTTCTAATAACAGAGCAAACTTATTATCAGACACCAGATTAATTCATCTAGTTTTGAGCAAAGATCATGTCTTCACAGATAAAATTTGCATCTACCTGCTTTAAGTAAATTAAATGAAAAATGAAAAAGTTTCTTGGTTCTAATAATTTTTTGGTAGGTATAAAATTTCATTGAGTACATATTAATATGTGTTGTAGAGCCATATACTGAAAACTTAAATCTCATCTCTAAAAAAACGCCCAGCTTCTCACACACGGCACCACCTCGCCGGGGCTGACCAGCGGCCCCTGAACCACGGATGAACAGATTATTCCAACAAGTCTCACTGTGAAAGAGAAGGCTAAGGGACGGCCCGGCTGAAGGAGCCAGGCTGCCTCGACTGCCCGCCTCCTTAGCTTTTACTGGGATTTTTATCTTCAGATACAGTCAGCAGGGTGAGTAGTCGTGGGAGGACACACATGTTTACATTGTCTTCTAGGCAAAGGCACCCAGGGGTTGAGCCTCAGGATTCCAGTAAACCCTCAGGGTCTGCATGTGCACAGCCTTGTTTGGAAAGGCCAAGGAATAATCAGGATCGCTGCCTTAGACACTCCCCTTAGTCGCCCCAAGTCGGAATTCCGAAAAACAGGGCAAGGGGCCTTCCACACACTTCCCTTTTCTCCCAGTGTCCTCCTGACAAGCTTTCCAACCAGGCCCCGTGCTCCCCCAAAAAACAAGATGGGATTAATTTAATTAACATCATAGCAATAAAGATGCAACATACATTTATTCAGGATGCGTTGTGTGTTTTAGCTTTGAATAACCACATATTTGGTGGACTCATACAATGTTTATTTGAAATATTAATAAGATATGTTAAGTCTCTTTAAACGTTGCACAGTGCTAACCTCAACATAAAATTATTTGAAGATCTGGGACCATTTGCTCTGAAGGAAGCCATTTCAAAATGCAACGTCGGGTCTACGATGCGCCTCGGTGATAACTTGAAACCATTAAGCACACACAAAACCGTGACTTTCCACAGGACAGAAATCTGGCCAAACAAACATGTATTATTTACTGGACTAATGAGCCATTCAAAATCAAATGCATGCAAATGTGCGTTAAGGGATGTATAAAACTGAAAAGGTTGCTGAGAAGAGAGATTGTAATGGTTATCAAGGAACCATTTTGTTTATTAGATAAACATAAATATTAAAAATACCACTGCTGTGGGCAGGATGAGAAAGGAAATATTTTGCTGGCCCGGCGTGTGGTGAAGTGGGGGAGGGCCTTCCTCGCGTGGCCTCGGGGTCAGCCCCTCGGACCTCCGGCTGGGCTGGGGGCGCTCAGCAGCCACCCTCCCAGTCACAGCTTCGTGGTCCATAATGTGGGACCAAAGGAGCATCGCATACGTCCTGTGAGGACACAATTCAATGAAATTAGAAAGCTTTACCACCGTTTTAGCAAAGCCAGACTCTTGATAAATATCAGTTCCTATACTGTTTAAAAAGGTTACTATGGCACTTTATTTTTACATGTTGGACACTGTGAGGAAGAACCTAGATACAATCCTATGGCGGGTCCAGAGATGGAGAGGGAGACAGACGGAGACACGAAAATGGCGTTTGTCCTGCTGGAGCCCACGCCCAGAGCACGTACACGGCAAAGGAGAATGGGCCACTCTCCGAAACTCAAGAATTCACACAATCCCCTTCTTTGAATCTAAATGATTAAGTTATTCCACTCTGAGAATACAGGTAGCAATGGAATGCTGATGACATTATTATGTCTGACAACACAATTATTTTTTCTTCAAATTCATGTCATCAAAATTTAGAAAATCTGAAATGTAGTTGCACCTTTTCCAAACATTTGAGAGGTAGCTGTGCCTCTACTTTCCAAACTGGGAGGTGTGACTGGGAGGTAAGACACATGCCGGCTTAGCTGTTTGTTCATCGTTGCCCTCCAGGCACACTGAGAGGAACACGCTCTCCTGAGCCACTGCACGCTGAGGTGAGATGTGGGGGAATGGCCCTTGCTCCTCTCTAAGGCCAACCTCCTACTTTCACACCCTCCTTCCCTTCCTGAGTACACTGATCAAACAGCTGTCCCCTCCGTCTGGGGCATCAGCACCTCCTGCCTTCCCATTCCCCATCTCCTGCCGCGATGTGCCATCCGTCTGCAAACAGCCACCTCCTGCCTTTCTTAGGGAAGTCCTCCCCTGGGCCACGTCTCCTTTGGCGACCGTCTCCCCGCTCCGGTCCCTCACAGCAACGCGGCTGAGTGGCATCCCCTCCTCCCCCTCTGAGCCCCCGAGGGGCGTGTGATCCCTCCGGACCCCGGGAGGCTCAGCGCCCCCCCGGCCGGACGGTCTCGGAAAAGCACCGATGTCGGCCACATTGCCACGTCACGGGCTCCGTCTACAGCTCATCTTACACCACCAACGTGACGGGAAATACGTTAACTACTCACTTCCCGACGCCCTTTCCTGCGTGCCACTTTGACATCACTGTGTCTTTGGCTGATTATGATCTGATGTTTCCTCCTAGTAGCAAATAAAAGGTGTCTGATTATTATGTTTCCCGTCTGTCGGAAACAAGCTCAAAGCCAAATTTATAGTGATGATGTTGAAACGGTGATAGTAATACTATTTATATACACTTTTAATGACTTAATCATGTGATTATATGAACAATTTTTAAAATGCATCATTATGCAATTCTGTTTGAAATTATAATACATAAAAATTAAAATTACTAAAGATATTTCATGATTTTTAAATAACATCATTAATGATCCTATTTTTATTTTAGATCACAATACATAATTATTATTTGATGAATTCTGTGGGTTTTTAAAAAGTTTTTGTTTGAGAAACATATTTCTTGTATTTTTGTCAAATTTTTATATACATCTATATATGTATAGTTTATGTCTAGCCAAATAAATATTTACCATTTAAAAAAATAACATAGGATTACCTATAGCTGGCAGATATATTAAGTATTTTAGAATAAAGATTAAAAAAGCACAACACAGAATTTTAATACAAGGGACGAAAGTATCGATTTTGAGCACACGTTGAAGAAATGTTTGTATTAACTGTAGGTCACTCTTAGAAAAGAAAGTGTTCTATTTCCCATGATTCAGTTATGGCTCAATGGTTAAAAATGAAAACTATTTGCCTTAAGCCATTTCTCCTTTTAAAAAACCTGAATTTTAATTTCTTAAAACCTTCAATTAGTTTAATGTTAAATAATTTCTCTTGAGGCCCTGAGTCTCTCAGCTACTGTCAGACATGTCAAACTTGTACAAATACAGGGGTTTTTTTCTTCTTCCCAAAGTATAGTTTTTATATCCCTGGAAATATATTGATAGTATAAATTCTGAATCTGAAAATTTGCAAAGTTATATAACACTCATTCACACAAAGAGACAAAGAATATTTATTGCTTTGCTAAAATCCACAAGAGCCTCCCAAAAATGATTTATTAAAGTTATGGTTTATGTAGGTGACACTGACTTTAAGACACTCTGATCCAGAGAAATGCCATATCGTGGCACCTGCATGGACAGTACAGCAATAGACACAGAATGGATGTGCCAGGCTGCCCAGAGTGGCCCGGAATGGTGGCTCATTAATTGCTTGTTTCCAGACCAGCGTGATTTCATAACCAGGACACTACCCGGAACTTGGTAAGTGCTGATTCACTGGAAACTGATTGCTTTATTGTTTGACTGGTCAAACTTTCCTATGCAAATCAAAATATGCCATCCAAAACACAGGTCTTCTAAGCACCTTCTTCCTGAAACATCTCCTGCTTGCTTCATGGGAGTGTGGCCTGTTTGGCGATAGCAGAAACCAGGATTCGTCTGTCTGGCTACTGGCAAAATGCACCCATGAGTTATGTCTAATCGCTTCCCGCTTGCACTGGAAACACCATAAAACATATAAACCTCCATCCAGAGCCAGACTCTCGCTTTCTGGGCACTTCAAAGAAAACAATACACGATTCCACAAAATCCTATTTGGGGAAATGCGATTTTAGCCCATTTGTTTTAAACAAACTCTATCATTAGCTGATATAGAACTTGGCTAATTTACAAAAGCTACCCTGAATGGATGCAGGTCGCCAACAAGGAGCTAAAAACTACAGGGGATCTTTAGCTCCATGTACATGAAAGCTGTAGCCAACATCCACCATCTCCATTCTAGTCAAACAGCAGGTATTTGTGTCAAGTAGTTACACTGAAATCCTGGTTTCCATAACTTGATGACAGGCTTACTCTCACGTCCTGGTCACCAATCTTCAACAGCGACTCAGTTGCTTTTGAGTCCTTCAGCATGCCTTAGATTAAGTTCAGCTCCCACTATATACATGTTTTCTAAGATACACACACACACACACACACACACACACACACACATACACACACACACACAAATATGTGTACAAATATAAGGTGTCCCCCCAAATTTATACACACATACTTTGAATAATTATAAAGGTAGTGTTTATTAAAATACATTTCTTTTTCAAAATTGAGCTGTCAGCTCTTAAAGTGTGTACACATTTTTGGGATACTCTGTATATACATATGTACACACACAAATAAGTACATTCTTACTCACACACGTGAGTGTTTATTTTAATGTATTCAAAGAAGCTATTCATATAAATAGTGTTGGGAAAATTGGACAGATACATGCAAAAAAATGAAACTAGACCACCAACTTACACCATACACACACACAAAAACAACAACAAACAAACAAACAAACAAACAAACAAACAAAAAAACTTCAAAATGGATAAAGGACTTAGACATAAGACGGGAAACCATAAAAATATTGGAGGAATCCACAGGCAGCAAAATCTCAGACATATGCCGAAGCAATTTCTTCACCTACCCAGTTCCTAGAGCAATGGAAGCTAAAGAGAAAATAAACAAATGGGACTACATCAGATAAAAAGCTTTTTTTGCACAGCAAAAGAAACCATCAACAAAACAACAAGAAAGCCCACTGCATGGGAGAACATATATGCCAATGTCATCACTGATAAGGGTTTGATCTCCAACATTTATAGGGAACTCATAGAACTTAACAGAAGGAAGTTAAACAACCCAATGAAAAAATGGGCAAAGGACCTAAATAGATCCTTTTCAAAAGAGGACACACAGAAGGCCAAGAGACATATAAAAACACGCTCAAAGTCACTAATCATCAGAGAAATGAAAATCAAAACAACAACAAAGTACAATCTCACACTGGTGAGAATGGCTATCATCAACAAATCAACAAACGCCAAGTGCTGGAGAGGATGTGGAGAAAAAGGAACCCTCCTGCACTGCTGGTGGGAATGCAGACTGGTGCAGCCACTGTGGAGAACAGAATGGAGTTCCCTCAAAAAACTAAAAATGGAACTCCCATTTGACTCAGTGATCCCATTTCTAGGAATATACCCTAAGAAACTAGAAACACCAATCAGAAAGGATATATGAACCCCTATGTTCATAGCAGCACAATTTAAAATAGCTAAGATTTGGAAATAACCTAAGTGCCCATTAGCAGACGAATGGATTAAAAAATTGTGGTACATCTACAAAATGGAATACTACACTGCAGTAAAAATAATAATAATAATTCTTACCATTTGCAACAGCATGGATGGACCTGGAGAGCATTATGCTAAGCGAAATAAGACAGTCAGAGAAAGATAAACATCACATGATCTCAATCTTTTGTGGAATGTAATGAACAACAAAAAACTAATGAACAAAAACAGATCCAGAGACAGAGAAGCATTGATCAGACTGCCAAACCTCAGGGGGAAGGGTGGGGGGAAGAGGAGAGATGAACCAAAGGCCTTGTATGCATGCATATAAGCCTAACCAATGGACACAGACAACAGGGGTGGGGGCATGAATGGGGGTGGGAGGCAAAAGGGGAATAAGGATACATAGATGCTGGAAACTGATCATTGTCAACAAGCTCCATTGCTCTGAAAGGTCAGAGTTAGGTCGCTCACTGCCAGGTTGAAACATTAGCTGAAGCAGCCTCCACCTCTGATGTCTTATGTGAATTTCTGGTATTGCAGTTTCCTGCCCACCTATGGGTTTTTCCCGTATTCTCAACAAAAGGGATAGCAAGGCCAGAGCAGTGTGTAATCTTCCCCCTAGAGGTGGGCTCCCGCCTGGCCCCCAATATCGCCAAATTAACACTTTACTAGTCTCCTTTCATTTGTGTGCGGCCTTCTTTTCTTTTCCGTGGCTCTCCATTTTATTAAAAGAACACAATGAATGGCTGGTGCACGCACTGGGCCTGGTTTCTGCTCTGCCTGCATCCCGCACTCGGTGACAGAAAAGCTCTCACCCCAGTTCTGGGCACCCTGTCACCACACCTTTACTTGTTCTCTGACGCAAACATTAATGAGAACTATTTCCCTCCAATGGTGTCATCAGCTGACTAATTACCAGGCAGCTTGTTCTGACTTACGTACAGGTTTATGACCGTGTCTGTAATGTGTATATCTGAGCCAGTGAAGCGACTCCCTGGATTTTCCCATTTTGTGTTTACAGACCCATCCTGAGGTCTAGGCCGCCATCACTGCTGCATGTTTCCCGGACACTGAGCAGACACCAGCTCCTCCATCCCCATGTGGCTGAGCCGTTGTCCGGCGGGAAGGGGTGGCCGCTGACCGAGGAGCCCGATGGGGAGGCCAAGGGCACCAGTGAACCGGAGGGAAATGCGGTTCTTCTCTGGTTGCCGACGTGGTTTGGCAGCACCCCGTGCCAGACCGGCTTGGCTGGCGTTCTGACACCAGAGGGGTTTTCTCCATCTCCTCTCCCGGCTGCCGACGCAGAGCCAGGACAGGATGGACGCTCCGGGGCCTGGTGCCAGGCACGGCTCGGCCTTCGGTTTGCAGCGTTTGGCCTGAGGAGCCGCAGACATGCTCAGTGCCTGTTCAGAGGTCCATGCTCAACCACTGCGCCATCCTGTCTGGGCAAACACCCCATCTTTAAATATTTCCTAATTCTCCTTTATTCTGCTAAATACGTGTCAAACACACACACACACACACACACACACACACACACACACACACACACACAGGAACAACAATACTATGCCCTAAATGTACGATAAAGGTGAAGTAAAAAGAAGAATTTATAACAAAATAGCACATTTTTTTAGACATAAAACCTGGAGGATGCCTGCACCAGTAGAACTATGGAAGGAGTCAGACGCTCTTATCTGCATGGAGAGCCATGGGAAATGCGATGGCCATACATGTGGGCGGAACAGTTCGAAGTACAGATACCCAGATATCACAAGAAATAATTCTCCGAAACAAAAAATGGCTCATTTTCCCCCCTGAACAATAGACTCTTAAAAAAAAAAATCTATATGCTAAGAACATTACTGGAAAATGCATTGAGCATTGAAATTATTCAGCAAGACTTTGTACTTATGAGTAAAGTTCTAGCCTTCGCGATTCATAATCCCGTTTCCCAACACGAACGACCCATGGAACATGCCATGTGTGGGAAGGCGGCTGTGGGGCGGCTGTGTCAGCAAGGCAGGGCTTCTAGCATCCCGGCACAAACCCTGGGCCCTGGGGCCTTTCGGTCAGTAAAGCCTGCACAGAACCCTGTGCAGAACCACTGGAACAAAAGAACCTTAACCAGATGACCGTCCTCCTGTTAGCCCTACCCCCGTTACCCACCCACCCCACCCCCGGGCCTCCCCTGGCCCCTGTCGCCCCCATCATATGAGAAGAGGATGCATCAGCCGCCCTAGAACTGCACCGACCCGGTTGGCAGCTACATCCCTCACGGTGTCTGTCACTTGGAGAATGATCTACCTTCGTGCCCATGGACGGCACAGGGAACCCTCTGCCACGGGCCCTCCTGGCTTAGGGTATGAAGCTGGAAAGGAAATATTCCATCGTGAACTCAGGCCAACACATTTCTGGGAAGCTCTAACTATCTAATTCCGCAAACGGGAACATTCATTTCATAAAGATCTTGTTATCCTGATCCAACAGCACTTCCTTCAGGAGACCGCCTTCTCCGCATGCTCTGAGAGCATCATCGTTTCCTGCCTTTCTCCAATCTGATTACAGAAACAGCAAAAAACGGTCAGAACTCGGGCATTACACTTAGAGGGCAGCCGCTCTGTCTCCGGTCCATGGCGTCCCCGGAATTTAATGAACGGACCAGGCGGGGGCGGCCGGGGACCAGACCGACAACAGACACTCCTCCCGTCCCCCCTTGTCGGTGACTGTGCGTGTGGAGCTAAGTGAGACGTCTCCCTCCTCTCTGCCCCCTCTCTCCATCTGCGAAGTTACCAGGTTGGAAAGCCCTTGTCTCCAAGGGCCCTTTAAGCTCAAAAACCCACTGGCTGTGTTTATGATTACCTTGCCTACATTTTTCAGATGTTCAATTGGCAGGGAATTGGGCTTGGAGGAATTTTTTGGAAAGCTTTCAGCTCCACTCTGCAAATGCAGATGTTTGGTTACACACAGTCTCCCCGATGCCGGGTGATGTATGGCCCAGCTGCCTGCAGCACATTACCCATCTGTGCGTGTAAGAGTGAGTGTGTGTGTGTGTGTGTGTGTGTGTGTGTGTGTGCTCGCTGACTCTGAGAAGACATGAACGGGGAGACAGGCACCCTCTTCCTAAAACTGGAACTCCACATGACACAGAGAGAAGGCAGCACAGGCAGAGGGACAGAAGGATCTCCCGTCACTGTCCCCTGTGTCTGAGCTGGTGACGAGATGGGAATGAGGGTTACACACCTTTTCTTCCCAACAACTGCATAACCTGCAGTGACACAGCATCTTTCCTTTCCTGCCTCTGTGATGTGTGCTGGTGGCCCCTTTCTCTTTTCTGATTGGGGTAATTATTGTGTCTTTCTCTCCGTAGCATCAGTTTACCTACAGGTTTGCTTTTTAATTTGATCTTATTGTGGTGGTAACACCGGACATGAGATCTCTTTTCTCAGCAGGTGTCACGTGCACAGCTCAGTGTGGCTGAGTGTAGGCACCGTGTGCACAGCGGGTCTCTACACCGTACTCATTGGGCATCACTGGAACCTGTGCTCATCGATGGGCAACTCCCATCCGCCCTCACACCTCCAGCCCGTGGGGCTGCCATTCCTGCTGCCTCATGTCAGTGACCTGCTGTGTGTGTTCTCCTGTGACGGACACTTCCTATCGCCTACTGTCTTCTGGCTTCGTTCATGCTTTTGCAGTTCCATGGAATGTGACTCATCTTGAGACACAACCAGACACAACCCACCTCAGTGTAGACAGGAGGGTCGGGACCCTGGCCCGCGTGGTGGGGTGGGGCTCGCACTGAGGGTGACCTGTAGGCGGCGGTGTCCTTGAGGGGCACCCACCTTGGCAGGCAGAGCACAGCACCTGCGAGTCCCCCACAGGTGGGAAGTGGTAACTGCAGTCACACTGCTGGTTTAGAGACCTGCCAGAAACCCATCATTGTCTCCCTAATAGAAAGATGTGGAAGGCTGGTCAACCTGGAAGCTCTGGAAGGTCAGAGCCAACCACGCCCTATCTAACTGAGACAATGGTAACAGGCTACTTCCCCACCAAATAATCAGGCAAATCCTCACTGATGTGATAGTCTGCCTATTACCTGCCTAAGAGCTATGGGTCTATCCCAGTCTCAATAAAAGGGACCCCAAGGCCAGAGCAGGGTGTAAGTCCTCCCACGAAATCTCTGGGATTTGAGTTTGCCTCGGTTTATCTATTTAAGTTGAAAAGTGAAAAGAGAAAATAATAAAGAAACAATGCTGCGCTCTGCACCTGGTACAGTTCCTAAACACCATCATGGGGCGAAGAGCCTCAAAGTCACGCCCAGCTGGTGTGGCTCAGTGGGTGAGCATTGACCTATGAACCAGGAGGTCGCAGTTTAAATCCCAGTGGGGCCATATGCCCAGGTTGTGGGCTCAATCCCCAGAGGAGGGTGTGCAGGAGGCAGCCAATCAATGATTCACTCTCATCATTGAGGTTTCTCTCCCCCCCCTCTCTCCCCCTTTATTCCTCTCTGAAACAAAAAATAAAAAATAAAAATAAAAAGCAAGCACCAAAGCCACGAAGTGGATGTTAACCTGGGATGGCAGCGGAGGAAGGAGAGCTGAAGGTGACCTCTCTCTCATTCCTGGGAAAGGAAGTAAAACAGGTTTAAATGATGAGCTTTGCTTTTAAGGGAGGGGGGGGGGGGGAGCACATTGCTGTCCAAAGCTTTGATTTTGATTTTAGGAATTTCATTTGTTTGCTTTGCCACCAATTCTAAAATTTGCCCTTTACTTTTTCCTCCTCAACTTATGTTTTCAAAATCATAGTTAACTGAAGTGTGAGATAAGGTGGCTTCTAGCTAATCAAGGCTTTTATCGATGTTGTTTCCTCACTGACAGATTAATTACCTAAATTGCCTTTCTATTTTTAAGTAGTCCTGAGAAGGAAATTTAGCAATTAAAATGATTTAGGCTCTGCAGCTTCTGTGGCAGTTCAAATGACATTTGAAAGGTAGTGGGGGGAATTAATAAATGATTGTGCAGAAAAATATGTAGCAGGAACGTGTTTGTTGCTATAATTAAAAGGCTTTGACTTAGTGATCCAGGTCAGTTTTTACAAAGAGTCAACCAAAAGGGCTTTTAAAATTGCATTAAAAATTGATTGCTTCTCATAAGTCATATTGCAACTCGAGACATGGATTTGAATATTTAATTAGATGATTTTAAACTAATTTGTTATTCACTTTATTTTATGTAGTTGATAGGTAACTTTTTTTTTGTAGGGATATAGTATTTTAAAAGTTTAATTAACTAGAAATAAGCAAAACTTCAAAATCATTAAGAGATTTTCATGTTTTTAAATTATTAAAGATGTGCCAATACAGATTTATATTTTAATACTTCTTTGTACACATTGGCCTATATGTTCACTCTAGAAAAATAATATGGGAAATAAAGTATTTTAAACACTTAATTATCAGTAATTATACCAACAAATAGAATACTGCTAAAATTTGGAAGCATAGATTCCTACACTTGGCCCCTAAATCATGCACAGACATGTAGACATGTGATTATACAAAATGGAATCATTATTATCTACGCAACTGTATCTTTTCCTTTAATATTTGTTTCATATATCTTCATGCCAACAAATGTCAATTTGCTTACATATACATTTAGGTGTATAGAATTTTACTGTGTGTGTGTATTTTTGTAATCAACATAAGTTATATTGCTCTGTTTTCCCTCAGAACAAAAACCTGAAACTAAATTTTGCGTATTAAAAAAAGGCAAATAGAAAGCTTGAAGTTTGGCTAATTTTCCTGCAGAAAGAACATAGAATATAAGTTTATATTAAGTTAGTTTAGTGAGGTCAGTGCCAGCAAACTCGGTCCCTAGCCCACCTGGCCCCACCCCTGTTGTAAAGAACTGGCTTCTGGAACCAGCGACACCCCTCTGCTGGAATATTGCTTCTGCTCCTGTCACAGCAGGTGTGGCAGGACTGTGTTACCAGCCTTAGGTTACGATGTCCCAGGTATTTCCCATTTTCTTTGTAGAAAAAGTTTGCCAGCCCCTGCGCTAGAGTTTTGTCCCCTCAGCCTTATAAACATCTGACAAAACAGCATATATTAAAGTAAAATACAATAAACTGTGTCTGTTTTAGTTTCCTTAACTGAGATTTAATATTTTATATGCATATTGGCAGAATCCATGTAACATTGGCTATATGCAGGTAATATTTCATTCACTCTGACTGCCACATTTCCCAGTACGGCATTCATGTCTGAGAAAGCTATCGGTATGTTGAAGATGTGAATTTTTAAAACCATCTTACTAAGGTATAATTACATGCCATAAACTCCCTCTGTTGTAAGGGTGTAAGTTAAGGTTTTCAGTAAATTTAAAGTTACGCAACGATCATCACAATCCAGTTTTAGTTCATGTCATCGTTCAGAAAGGCCCCCATGCCCCAGCAGCCCACCCCTCGAACCCGGGGATTGTGGGACTGTGACGGCTCTCAGGCTACTTTCCGTCAGGAAGTCCTGGTCCTTGCTGGACCTTGCCTGGAAGGAAATCACACTTACGTGGTCCTCAGGGTAACATTTGCCCGTGTAAAGTGGGAAACATTTCCATTGTGCTCACCATTTTGAATAACTGCTGTTATAGACATTTGCATGCGGATCTTAATGCAGAGTTGTGTTTATAGTTTTTTTTTGGGGGGGGAGATAATTTCTGGGTCATAGTGTACATTTTTGTGTAACTGATTTAAAAAGTTGCCAGATTATATCTAGTGAGGTGGCACTGTTTTACACACCCGCCAGTGGTGTATGAAGGGTTGGGTTCTCTGTATAACCCTTGTTATTTTCTGTTTTGTTTTTGTTTGTTTTTTGATTATAGGATAAACATGCTATCAGGTTTGAAGTAATATCTCATTGTGGTTTTAATTTGATTTTTAAAAAATAACTAATGATGTTGAGCATCTTTTCAAGTGCTTTCTGACCATTTCTGTATGTTCTTTGCAGAAATATTTATTCCAAGCCTTTGTCCATTTTTAATTGGTATTTTTATTATTCTTTTTTAAAATATATATATTTTATTGATTTTTTACAGAGAGGAAAGGAAAGGAATAGAGAGTTAGAAACATCGATGAGAGAGAAATACCAATCAGCTGTCTCCTGCACACTCCCCACCGGGGATGTGCCCGCAACCAAAGTACATGCCCTTGGCCAGAATCAAACCCAGGATGTTTCAGTCTGCAGGGCCGACACTTGAGCCAAACCGGTTTTGGCTTATTATTCTTTATACAGCTCCAATTCAAGTCCTTTATCAGATCTATTCCATATAGATTTTTCTCCCCTTTTATGTGTTACCTTTTCACATTTTTATAGTTATTTTTGAAGGACAAAGCTTTTTAATTCCTGTGAAATCCAGTTTATCTGTTTTTGTTTTTATCTCTTCCATTTTTGTGTTCTACTTAGAAAGGCATTGCCGAAAACCCATGTCATGAACATCTACACCCATTTCTTCTAAAAATGTCACATTTTAGCTCTTACAGTGAGGTCTTGAACATCTGTTGAGGTCATTTTGTAGTGTGATGTGACTTCTAATCAAACAGATAAAGGAAATCTGAGTTTCTGCAGAGATGAAGTGTATCCGCTCCGTATGCTCTCCCTCGCTTCTTAATTTTTACACCTCAGGGTTTGATGACAGCCCAGGGAGAACGCGCTCTAAGGTTCTGGGCTCTCCGAGGCCAGCAGTAGGCCCGGCACAGACAGATTCTGAAAGCCGGGAACTGAACTGTGACCGTGGCTCCTAATACACATCACAGCTCCGTGCACGTCACCCCGGGCCCATGGCCTCGGGTAAATTATCCGCCTTAAGGAGGTGAGCACTTCTACAGGCTCTGTTCTTGGAGAACTTTCTCTACCCGCCCCCTACTTAGTAAGGCAATGCATCTAAGGCCGTGTTTGCTGTTCCTCACTGTGGTGCAGGAAAGCAGCAAGGATGTTATAACGTGTTCCCTGAATGACTGGAGGTAAGCGGCCTGGCATTTGTTTATCCATCGGAGAAAACAAAGGTGGACATTTCCTTTGTTTCGAGGACCGATGGCCAAGATAAGACGCGGAAAGCAAGGGCGGAGGGAACACCGAGCCACGCTGCCTGGGCGGGGAGCTTCCCCAGCGGCTGAGCGATGGGAGACGTGGTTAGATCCGAACCCCGCACTTCAGTCATCTTAGTATTCTCTGTGACCTCCCGTTTGCTCATCTGCTATGTATATAAATGTTTATGTACGCAAGTATACATTTTGGCAAAGTCTCCGATGGCATTAGAACACAGTTTCTGGAAACAAAAAAATGATCTAATTACATGGGGACCTGGTATGAGTGAGGCATAACTATACCAAAAATACCTGCCTTGTCAAAATGTATTAATATCCATTTCAGAGGAATTCAGCTTACGGAATGAGTCCAACTGCACTCTTGCTCACCACGGCCTTGGAGGACAGTTGGGGTTGACTAGCATGCATGGGGAGGTAGACAGATGCTGACATAATTATGATGACTCTCAAAACATGTTGTCTCTATACATTTTTTAGAAAGGTATTGCTGAAGTCTTTCCTTAGTCTCATCCAGTTAAAATAAAAAATCTGAATCAATTGCTTAGATGGAACAGAAGTGATATGCTGGAAAAAAGAAAAGATAAGAAGCGTACCACAAACGCGGATCAACCAGAGCAGATGGGGTTTACAGACCAGGATGACTGTGCGAGATTATATCCACTAAGCAGGAGCCCAGAAACTCACTCTTTTAGAGGCATTTTTACTTAAATGACGAATCACTCAGAATTGGAAGCTAGCTAGAAAGCCACTGTGTGACTCAGCAGAATCAGGGATCTGAAGGATGGATCGTGCTTACACTTGGGAGCTGGATCCACGTGGTAAGCTGCCGTTTGAGGTTAACGAGGACAGCTGTGGGCTGTTTACTCAGAGCAACACCCACAAAGCCAGAAGCTAGGACAGACGACTATTCATAGGAAGCACAACCACCAAAAGGGGAATGTTTTGGCGGTATTTGACTTTGAAAATGGTATGTGCTTGTGAAAACTAAACCTGACTCAGTAAGAAGCAGGATCTGAAGAGTCATTAGCTCCACAGTTCTCTTCTGTGGCCCAATTAAATGAGGAACGGCTCCTTTGTATGACCTCGCCATCGTTTTAAAGGATGCTACGCACACGTATCCATAAAACATAAGATTGGCCTGGAGAGAGGAAGGCCCAGAAGCCCTGTGACAGGAGGGAACACAGAGAAGGATGAGATGCTTCAATGATTTAAGGAAGACTTAGGAATACAGAGGTGCATTCAAATATCAGGAGGATTGGAGTCCAGTGTGTGTGTTAGAAGACCAACAAAATTCCCGTGGATGGTAACTACCCAGAAGCCGATCCCAGTGAAAAACCAAGGCCTGGGCCTCGCTAACCATTAGAGCTCCCACTCCTGCCTCAGAGCAGGAGCCCCGGACCCGGAAAGGCACTCCCTGCCCGCCTCGTGGTGCCGTGGGATGTAGTGCCTTCTTGTTGTTGTTAATCCACCTCAGGAGTTGGAAACTCAAACATCTTTCAGAAAGGACCTTGTGAAATGCAGCGAGTATAAGACCTTCCGAAGTAAAAACTGGGAAGAATTCATACGTGTTCACATTTTTAAAATAAAAATAACTAAACACAACAGTTTACTACCAAAGAGAAACAAAACCCACATGTCACACCCACATGTCACAGGAGACCACCCTCGTAGACTTTGTCATGCTCTTTACAGACAGCAAGAAAGCATGATGTTTTTAGCTCTTGCTTTGGGGCTTGTACATCTCCTGGGCAAGGAACCAAACCTCATGGGCATCTTTTTAGATGGGAAGGAGGACACAGAACAAATAAAAATAATACAGTCATAAATCATGCTGCCATGTCACACACACATTCCTATTTCACATGTGAAAACATTTCATTGACTATGTAATTTTATATTCACTATTTAATTTCATGGGCTTATATATGTCAAAACTAATAAAATCATATAATCTAAATATGTCAGCTTATTGCATATCAATTACATGACCTTAACCAAGGGCTTAACTATTGGGAAACAACAATCTTTCAGAGTGTCAGAGGCCCTGTAACGGGGATGGTGAGTAGGTAAACTGTTACGTTTCAGGAAAACACTTTAGAGCCCACATTATAATCTTTAAAACGTTCACACGGTATGAATCAGTCATTTCAAAGCCAACTTGACCCTGAGATTCACCTAAACTGGAGCCTAAGTTGTAAGCTATCATTTTTTACTTTTATTTTTTATTCATTACAGAGAGGAAAGGAGAGAGAAAGAGAGAGAGAGAAACATCAGTGATGAGAGATAATCATTGATCGGCCCCCACTGGGGATGGAATCCACAATCCTGGCCTGTGCCCTGACCGGAATCAAACCCGTGACTTCTGGTTCATAGGTTGATGCTCAACCACTGAGCCACACCGGCCGGCTAAGACGTAAGGTCTCTTGCTACCATAGGCCTGGCGTCCCGAGGAGGAACTGGAGACAGACAGACAGACAGACACATGGGGATTGAGGCAGGAAGATAAAGGCAAAGGCCAGAGTGAGGAAACCCCAAGATGCCCAAGGCCGCTGGCAGCCGCCAGAAGCCAGAACAGTGTCCCCAACAGAGCCTCCCTCTCACACACAGGTAGGAGAGCGTCTGAGACAGCCATCGGGACTCCTGGCCTGAGAAAGGAACTGCAGGCTGTTCGGTAAGCTGCTTGTGGCACTTTTTCTTTAACAGCCTCACCAGCAAACCAGTGCACCTGCTAACTGTCCCAAGGAGCACTGGGGGGAAGCATGAATACGATGCCCTATAGCTAGAAGTGGGCCCGGTGATGGATGGTGTGTTTACTGGCTGTCAGATACCTGTCCATCTCTGGGTCCATGACATGCCCACGGAGGCTGCGGAAGACGCCAGTGACAGGAGCGCCTTTATTCGTGTTTCCTGCAGTTATGCCCATGTGGGCGGACACTCTTTGTTGGGCACGTGCACTGAGGACTGTGGAATCGTCTTGGAAAATGGCTCCTTTTGGTTAAGCAATGCCCTGATTATCTCTCCGGCTCCGAAGTGAGATCCGTATGAAAGGACTAGAGCTGTCCTGACTCCTTTATGAATAGTATTCGCCCAGTACTTCCTCTCCCTCCTTTTTAATCCGTCTGCGTCTTGGCACATAAAGTGGGTTTCTTATACAAAACCTAGCTTTGCATCTTATTATTTTTTTAAAATATAATTTATTGTTTTTTTTACAGAGAGAAAGAGAGAGGGATAGAGAGTTAGAAACATTGATGAGAGAGAAACATCTATCAGCTGCCTCCTGCATGCCCCCTACTGGAGATGTGCCCGCAACCAAGGTACATGCCCTTGACCAGAATCGAACCTGGGGCCTTTCAGTCTGCAGGTCAACGCTCTATCCACTGAGCCAAACCGGTTTCGGCGCACCATGTTATTTTTTAATTTGCTTTGAGAATCCCTGTCTTTTAATCAATCTATTTAGACCATTGATGTATAAAATGATTATCAATATAGTTGGACTAATATCGACCATTTTGCAATTATTTCCTCTTCATTGCCTTTGTTCTTTGTTTCTTTTCTTCCTTTTTTATTTTAGTGTGTGTGTGTGTGTGTGTGTGTGTGTGTGTGTGTGTGTATTCTCTTCAACTCTCTCTCTTTCACACACAAACACACCAGGTCTGTATACATGTTGAGTTCATTTTTGTGCAATGCATGAGAAGACAATCAAGGCTCATGTTCTGTACACGAAAATCTAATTGCTTTAGCACTATTTGTTGAAAATACTGCCCTTTCTCCATTAAATTGCCTTTGTGCCTTTGTTAAAATCACTTGACTATTTTATGTGAGTCTATTTCAAGTCTCTGTATTCTGTCCCATTCCACTGATTTATGTGCCTACTCTTTGCCAATATTGTGCTGCTTTTATTACTATGGCTCTTGAGTAAGTCTTAAAATTGTGTATGTGAGTCCTTGAACTTTGTTCTTCCCCAGTAGTGTCTTGCTATTCTAGTACCTTTGTTTCATTTTGTCTTGTTTCCCCCAAAAATAAATGTTAGGATCAGTTTGTCAACATCTCCATAATACCTTTTTGGGGTTTTCATTGGAATTGAATTAAATATATTGTGCAAACTCAAATTTTTTAGTAAATTTATATCTAAGCATTTTACTTGTCCAACTGCTGTTGACAAAGAAGCAAAAGTAATTTAATAAAGAAATAACAATATTCTCAGCAAATAGTTCTGGAGCAACTGGACATTCATTAGCTAAAGAATGAACCTCAATCTAAACCAAACATCTTATACCAAAAAACATCTTAATTAGATCACAGACATGAAGTGTAAAATTATAAAACTTCTAAGACAACAACAAGAAGGATATTCAGGATCTACAGCTAGGCAAGGGATTCTTAGGCTCAATGTTGACGAAATCCAATTTATTAATTATCCTTTCAGGAACTATGTTTATGTGTGCATGCACACACAAACATTTACATTCACACACACACATATAGTCTCACAAACACACATACATACACATTTATCCAGCTACTGCAGGGGCCCATCAGCCAGAAAGTATCAAATCAACTATTGGCATGTTTTATATACACAGATTGATATCAACAGTAGTTCTCTTTGGGCAATAAAGTTATACAGGGCTTATTTTCTCTTTTTAAATTTATTTTCCAAAATATTCACTATGAGCTTCAGTTAACTTTATGTAGATTAAAAATTATTGTTGCCATGTTAGCTTTCCTTTTATGGATGATGCACTACAGGTTCAGCGGCGCCCCCCCCCACACACACACTCCCAGGTTGTAGACCTGAGCCCCCAGAGATGGCACTGGGCAGCGGGGCCTCCGGAGGTCACTGACTGAGCTGAGTCCCTGCAGGACGGGCCCCAGCCCTCAGTGCCCTCAGGATAGACACCAGGGAGCCAGCTTTTTCTCTTCCTCCCCAGAGAGACCGGCCTGAGGGAGTTCTCACCAGAAACCCACAGCGCTGCACCTGGTGCTGAGTCTCAGCCTGCAGAACATGAGAAAATGTATTTCCATTATTGTCACTGGGTCTATGGCTTTTGTTACAACATACACTCCATAGTCCATTTATCTATCTTTAAACCAAGAACGCTTCCTTGTTTAAAGTTTCCTATCACAGTGGAGAAACTGCTGATATCTTTTAGGGACTATTTATGTCTTGTAGAGACTAGAAATATTAATATGAGAGGCCACAGTAAGACATATTTTCAGAACAAACACTTTTGGAGAGAGTTCTACTGGCGGCTCATTCTACCATTTGCTTTTCGAATTCACCTGCATTCTTTTTTTTATTCCCCTCGTTTTTAAAATTAGAGCACTTTCAGATTACTATGAGGCCCTCGCAGATTAAAAGAATGCTCCAATTATCTTTTGGGAATGAGTTTTTATCCTACACGCACATCAATTCTTCTCAAGAGGAGACATACCGACTGTAAGATGTCTTTTGAAATTACAATTTAAGTAGCTCTTATTTGTGTCAAAGTTGTTTCGTCTGCCTGAACTGCCCCCCCAAAAAAATATGCTAAAGAGGCTTTATAAAAGGAAAACGTCTCCTTATTCAACTCGTGTTCCTCTGAAGAATTTTTTAAACACATCTATTTTAAGAACCTGTAGAAAAATTTACATTCCATCCAGAGTTGCTGTAAACAACAAATATAAAAAAGACTCAAATAAAATTGCTGAAGTAGGAATGCACTGAACTACTCCAGCAATTCTTTAATGCCTCTCTCTCTCTCTCTCTCTCTCTCTCTCTCTCTCTCTCTCATATATATATATATATATATATATATATACTCACATTTCTAATATTTTCCTCTGAAACATTTATGGAGAAAGAAATAAGATGTTATAAGCAAGGACCTAGTAGTCCATGCATACAAAATGTTCCAGCAGATAAATGATTGTAACACAAACAGTAATAGAAATAGAAATATATCTCAATATTATAGACCTGCATCTGCACAAATAGGAATGGTGAAATAATCCATTAATTAGACATTAATCACACTTGTAATAAAGATGCATTTAACAACGAGGTCCCAGCCCATAGTAGATACTAATCTATATTGTCAATTAAAGAAATGATGATATATTATTGCTATAAAAAGGGAGTCTGAGGACTGTGTAAGAACATTACCTATGATTATATATACATATACATATACTTATATATAATACATATATATATAAAACACAACTAATGCACTTAGTAAATATTTATGAGTACATATGTGTGTACATTACATTCATATATAGTAGTAGACATACATACAAGCGCATATACATGTAAATATATATGTGTTACTATAATTTCGTGACTATTAACGGGTCCCTTGTAACATGAGAGGATAGTTTCCAGCTAAGGAAAGTCACCTCCCGGGCAATCGATCTGCCTTAAATTCCCACGGGCAGGGCCTGGCGGGAGTCATGTCCCATGACCTTCGTGTGGGTGAGAGGACAGAAGGTCACAGGCCTCCGGAGTGTGCTGGCCACAGGGAAGCCACACCTGTTCTCCAAAAAGACTGAGAAACCTGTACTTCCAAGTTTCAGACTGTTCTTTATATGGTAAACATTTTTGTCAAATTTAATAACTTTTTCTAAACCTCAAAAAAGAAACATTATTTTAATGATTCCAGGGGAGTCTGAATCTCGCACCTGCAGTATGTATAATGTATGCGTTCAAATATAACTACATTTTTCATAATTATCCATCCATCATTTGATGTATTTTTAAATCTTATTTTAAATGTGTGTATTCCAGTTCTCCAAATAAGAAGTCTTTCTCCTGATTATTACATTAAAATTCCCTCTAATTATTACTTTTGGCATTGAAATATTATTGATTTAGTGACTACACTCGAATTATATTTATCTCATGTTCTAGTTAATCTTTATTAAAAGTTTAGTTTAAAAGATATTTTACTATGCATAACCTGATTCCAATTTTACTTTTTTTTCCCCCTGAGGACAAAAAACAGCCATGAAATTTAGTTTGAAAGTTATGTGTTTATTATAAAAAAAAAAGACATAATGCACCATATGTTATATTTAATAAAACAATAAATATTTTGCTACCAAATCCAAGCAAGGATTAGAAATAACTACGTAATTTATATTTTCTACCTTAAGTAGAAATCAGTGACTCTAGACATTACTCATCTTCCAAAGCAAATGGTCTTCACTGAAGGTTTTGGATTTCGGAGGGGACGACTCAAAAACAACTCTGTCTGTGCAGAATATGTCACTAAAAATATTGTCTTTCTACATGATAAAATATTCTCAAATTGTAAGTATGCTTAAAATACTTTTTTCCAACTAGAATAATTTAAAATAGTAAGTATTAGCATCGGGCAGCATGAGACTATGATCAGTCACAGTCCTCATCCGACCTTCTAACCAGCATCCCACACGGGTCACTTGCTTGCCTTCACATTCAGTTCTCTCTTGTCTCCTAAAAACCTCCCAACCACACTGACTTGTCTCCTTACCTCCCTCCACACACCCAACCTATCAAACATCCTGTTTGCTTGCCTTTGAAACATATCCAGTTTCTGATCACACCCTCTCTTCTCCTCTCACCTGCATTAGTTCAAGCATTCAAACACATTTCTCTTTTTCCCTCTGTCTACCCTCACCCCGTCCACACAAACAATCCAGCCTCCATAGTGGGCAGAGTGATCCTTTTAAATCTAAATTTATCTTGCTACCTCTCTGCTTACAACCCTGAAATGACTTCCAATTCCATTCACTATAGAAAGTGAATGTTCTGCCTTAGCTGGTTTGTCTCAGTGGATAGAGCGTCAGCCTGCGAAGTGAAAAGTCCCAGGTTGGATTCAGGTCAAGGGCACATGCCCGGATTGTGGGCTCTATCCCCAGTGGGGGGCCTGCAGAAGGCAGCTGATCAATGATTCTCTCTCATCATTGATGTTTCTATCTCTCTCTCCCTCCCTCTTCCTTCCTCTCTGAAATTTATATATATATATAATTTTTTTAAGTGAATGTTCTTAAAATGCCCTACGAGGTCCTACATAATCTGGTTTTCCATGGATCTGCTGTTCTATCTACATTGGACTCTGCTTTCCCTGCTCCAAGCATATTAACCTGCTTGTTGTATCTCCTAAAGCAGGTACATGGCCACTTGTAGACATTGCCTTTTCTGTTCCCTCTTTCAGGACTGTTCTTAGACAACTGCTTGGCTACTGTCTAAGTCCATTTGTGCTGCTGTAACAAAAGTATCATGGATTGCATGGCTTACAAACAATACACATTTATTTACACTACAAATCAATAACAGGGAAATGGCTGCAAAAATCCCCAAACACTGCAAGAGTAAACAGACTCTCCTAACCAGTCACAGGTCAGAGACGCATGGAGGAAAAGGGTTTCCTCAGAGATTGACCTCACAGGGTGGCCTGATCATAAATCCCTGGCTGGTGGGTGGTCACGTGCCTGGATATCACTTCTTAAAACGCCTCTTTTCAGAACCCTCCGAATTGAAATCATCCACCCCACCTTGTTTTCTCCCCATGCACGCCATCTTTCCTCCATCACCTCCTCCATTTCAAGTATATAAAGCAAGCTGCAAAACCTCTGTCTAAGACGTATTTTTCTCAGCTGTGAGAACTTGCTTCCTGTGATACTATAGTGTTTTGTTTTTATTTTGGTTGTTTTGTTTTTTATAAAATAAAATTGAAATAAAAATTTTAAATAGAAATTTGATACAGGTTTGAACAGTCTTACAATGACAGAAGAACAAACCATCTGCTGGGGCATGTTGATAACTGGGGAGGTTGTACATTTGAAGTAGACAGAAACTCTGTATTTTGCTCATTTTTGCTTTGGACCTAAAACTGCTCTAAAAATATTTTTTTTTAAGTTTAAAAAAGGGAATGGGTTATTGACTTAGGCAGTGACTTGATTAATTTGATCGGAATTACTCAGTGCAAAAAATCTATCTCCAAAGGTCACATACTGCATGAATCCATTTATACGCCATTCTTATTATGACAAATTACAGAGATGAAACTAGATCACTGTTGCCAGTGATGGTGGGGAGGAAGGGTCAGATGTGGCTACAAACGGGCAACCTGACATGGAGCCTCGTGAGAGTCCTTCTGAATTTTCTTTTTTGCCGTAGTTACATGGATCTACATGTAATAAAATGGCAGAGAACTAACTGTACATACAATATGCTCACGCCCATTTTCTTCCTCTATAGCTATTGGAGGAAACCATGGAGCTCTCTATTTTTTTTCATTTCTATAAATCTACAATTTAAAATAATAGAAAGAAAAGTTAGTTTTTGATTATGTAGCTTCCGTCTAAAGACCAAAAAAATTGCAACTAGCTTTTGTTTGTCGTTGCTGTTGTTAATCTTTACCAGAGGATATTTTCCCATTGATTTTTAGAGAATGGAAGGGAGAGAGAGAGAAACATGGATGTGAGAGAGACATTGATGGGTTGCCTCTCACAGACACCCAGATCTGAGCTGGTGATCGGACCTGGATAAAACCCTTGACCCTTTGGTGCTCTTATCACTGAATAACACTGGCTGGGCAAGAATTGTAATTATTTCTCTTTACTTAGAGGTTCCCAGCTTGTAAGTATATTGGAGGTCCCCAATTCTATTTCTAGGCTTAATGATCTCCTAGTGGGACTCACAGCATTCAGCACATAGTTGTACTCAGGGCTACAATTTAACAGCAAAAGAAAACAGAGAAAAATCAGCGAAGAGAAAAAGAGAATGGGGCAAAGACTGGGAGACCAAGAGCAGCCTCCCAAGGCTCCTCTCCCCGTGCAATCACGCAGGACACGCTCACGTCCCAAGCAAGGAGCTGTGACAGCCCGTGTGAAGTGGGGAAACCCAGACATAGTCATCGCCCATGACGGCATTGGGCCTGCTCACACAGGCGCCATGTGCCTGGCATGCACCGAGATCCCAGACTCTGAGAAAGGGCGTCCATGTTCAGTATGGATAATGTTTTTGCACAAACACGTCAGGTACAGTGAGCATTCTTATCAGCCGGCGGTGTGGGAACTCCTAAGCCCACATTCCCAGATGCCATGGGCGAGCCTTGTGAGCTGGTCTTTTCGAGGCTGGCAGTAAGAGCCTGCATTTGGCTTTTTCCTGCACAGGAGGGTCATGCATATTGTGGAATTAAGCAAATAAGTAAATATTATATATTGACATTAAGAAGAGCAATGTTCATATTATGGTAAGAGAGTGATATAAATACCGAACAGAATGAATAAGATGAGGATGAAACATATGGTGTTGGTTTTGAATTAGATATATCAGTATAAACTCATTATTGCATAAAAACTATCATCTATCTATAATATATCATCAATCTATAATCTATCTATCTATCTATCTATCATCTATCTATCATTTATCTATACCTATCTATCTATCTATCTATATCTATCATCTGTCTATTATCATCTACCTATCATCTCTATCTATCCTGCCTATCTTCCTACAAACCTGCATGCCCATAGTTCTCTTTATTAAAGGAATCCAAGTGCAATGCCAACCAATAGGAATGAACACATCCAGCAATCGTATCTTACTTTTTAAAACTCATTCTCCACTTAATGAAACTGGGAACTTGAAAGAAATGTTGATTCTAAGGCTGGCACAAGGAAAGTAACAGAATAAGCCTGGAACTTAAAGAAATATATTATTTTATGCCAGAAAGTAAGAAAATAGTAAAAAAAAAAAAAAAAAAAATACAGGGGAGAAAGGGAGATAAGTCAGCTTAAAGTTGTTCCCACTGGCCAATTTTGGCACAATTTCAAGTTAAAATAGTATAGCTAATATTGAGGATTGTATCCTCTGAATATAAATTTATAGCAATTATTTAAATATGTTAATAAACTGAAGCATGTGTGTGAATAACAGATTTTAAAACCTCATTGCAACCATTTTCATATTTTTGATTCAGGTAAGACTTCTCTATCACTGTGGAAATATCAGTTATACTTTTATGGGGAAGAGGATATTTACATCACCTCAAAATAGCTCCAAACATGCTATTTATTAATGTATTTGTCTGAGAGATGCCACCTTGAATGAATATGTCCAATTAACACATAAAGCATGGAAGTCATTGACATGATCTCCCCCTAATGTGTTGTATTTGGGAGGACAAAATATTATTTATGTAGAATTCTAGCCAAAAATACAGTCTAGACTAATTATGCTAAAGCAGTAAGATAAATCCATATACTCTACTAAAATTATAGATGTCATGAGATACAAAGAAAAGCTGAGGAATTATTCACGGATAAAGGCTGCTAAAAGACATGCAAGAAATAAAATGCATTATCCTGCATTGGGTTCTCACTTGAAAAGCAATTTAAAAGACACTATTGGGACAATTGGCCAAATTAGAGAATGTTCAGTGTATTAGATATAATTACTAGATCAATGTTAAAGTTCCTGAGTCTGTTAATTGCACTAAGGACATGTCAGAAAATTTCCTTGTTCTTAGGAGATTCACGCTGAATTATTAAGGAACTAGAGTCCCAAAGTATGAAATTCATGCAAGAGCAGGCCTTCCTTCCCCCGCTGCCAGCACCGCTTCCCTCTGGCACCCGGACCCGGGCTTCCCTCGCAGCCCCAGGTTCATCCGGGAGGTTGTCCGGAAGGACATCCAGCCTAATTAGCATATCACCCTTTTATTATTATAGATGATGGATCATGATGTCTGTACTTTACTCTTAAACATTCAGCCAAAAGGAAAAAATATCAGAGATAAGTGCAAGGAGATAGATGATATACTAAATGTGGCAAAATGATGAAAATTGGTAAATATACAGAGAGATATACAGATGCTCAATGGACTACTGCTACAGATTCTGTATAAATTTGAGTATTTTTTTATCAACAAGCTTTTAAATAAAATGAATTTAAGAAATAGTTTTCATGTGGATGGTAAATTAATCAAAATAAAGCTATACTCTTTTGAAATGGTAATAAAAAATGAAATATGTTGACTGATCCTAACTCATAGAAGTGGGAAAGAAGCCATGTGGGGTGTTCATGCCATTTTGGAATTATTTAAATGGCATTAGCATTGAAAACATCATGTTCCTCCCTAGCACATTCACTTGCAAACCCTACTCCCAGCTGCTTAGCTCTGCAGTTCTCTCTTAAGTCACTCTGCTGCTGTTAGATAGTGATTCTGCTGTCTCCACGTGAAAAGCTCATTATAGAGAAAGCCTTACCTAGTAGGCACACTGTTTACGAGAGAGGAAACCCATTAGAGCACCTTTAGAGGCGAGGCCTCGGCCATTCCCTTGGCATTCCTGGCATCTCGGTGTGGACAAGGCTGATGTCTGGGTGAGCACAGATGGACTGCGGAGCACAGATGCTTCCTTTCCTCACCGTACAGTAAGTCTCTTCCTGTTAGCTTCCCTGAGGGACATTATAATGGGAGACTCGTCCACATGGAAGGGGTTTCTCAGGCAACACAGAGAATTTTAGAAGCCAGCTTTACTCTACGTTATAAATCTTTTTTAAATTGACTTCAGAGAGGAAAGGAGAGGGAGAGAGAGACAGAAACATCCATGATGGGAGAGAATCATGGATCAGATGACTCCTGCATGCTCCCCACTGGGGATGGAGCCCACAACCAAGGCCTGTGTCCTGACTGGGAATCAAACTGTGACCTCTTGGCTTACAGGTCAATGCTCAACCACTGAGCCATGTCAGCTGGGCATATTTTATAAATCTGGATAGAAATGTGAAGACAAACATTTCAACATTCTTAAAAGTATTTGACTCACATTCTCTAAGTTTCCTCACCCAGACAAAAGTGTTTCCTGTTTCCTGTGATAGAAAACCAACTATACAGAGACATCAGTGGGAAAGGGATTTGCCAGAACTGGCAGGATGGGGGCAGGGGCAGAGGTCCTGGGAGGGAGACCCCCATCCACATTCCTGTGAACTGGGTCTGAGAGCCCAGATGCTGGTCTCTGGTCTTAAAAAGGATGGAGTTCTCAGGCCACCGCACTCCTTGACGGGCTCAGCAGCTCTCCTTACAAATCCTCCAGCTCAGACTTTGGATGTCACCAGCAGCTAACAGCACTTACACTCCATGCTTCACTAATACCTGCTATAGACAGACTGTGTGTCCCCTCCACATTTACATGTTAATAATCCTACCTCAGCTGGTCTGGAGTGGCACAGTGGTGGAGCATCAACCTATGAACCAGGAGGTCAGGGTTCAATTCCTGGTCAGGGCACATGCCCAGGTTTCTGGCTCCATCCCCAGTAGGTGGTGTGCAGGTGCACCTGATCAATGATTCTCTCTCACCATCGATGTTTCTCTCTCTCTCTCTCCCTCTCGTGTCTTCTCTGAAATAATTATATTTTAAAAGAGAGCTAGTTTGTCCTTCCCACCTTGTGAAGTTACAGTGGCAACTGTTGTCTAGCGAGCAGGTTCTCATCAGACACCAAACCTAACCTTGAACTGCCAGGACCCCCATTATGAGAGAGGTTTTGTTACTTATAAGGGGCACAGTCCACAATTTCTGTTAAAGCAGCTGAGTGGGTTGAGACAGTGGACTGGGACTATCCCTGGAGGCAAAGTGAGTGAATGGTGTGGGAGTGTCTCAGCACCCAGCACATCCCCTCCATCCCCACTCCAAGTTCACATCTGACTGGGAGAGCACTACATCACCGTCCTCAGTCCTCAGGGTACAAACCAAAGACAAACCCAACAGCCTAGTG
Organism: Pipistrellus hanaki; assembly: GCF_964339955.1. NCBI lineage: Eukaryota > Metazoa > Chordata > Mammalia > Chiroptera > Vespertilionidae > Pipistrellus > Pipistrellus hanaki. The sequence goes on from NC_140510.1 coordinate 86,947,605, forward strand.
CCTTGATCGGCAAACTGCGGCTCGTGAGCCACATGTGGCTCTTTGGCCCCTTGAGTGTGGCTCTTCCACAAAATACCACAGCCTGGGCCAGTCTATTTTGAAGAAGTGGCATTAGAAGTTTAAGTTTAAAAAGTTTGGCTCTCAAAAGGAATTTCAATGGTTGTACTGTTGATATTTGGCTCTGTTGACTAATGAGTTTGCCGACCACTTTTACTGCCAGAGCCAGTGCCCTGTCAGGAGACAGAAACCCACCTCTGTCTTCACATATAACAGAGGGAGCATCAGGGCAGCCTGTAGCTGCACAACCGGACACAGGGTTAGAGCGCTATTTTGACAACACGCCTCCATGTGTGTCCTAAAATGGCTCTATTTGCAGAATACGCATCTCGAATATGAACATGTTAACTAGTAGAAAAGGCAGGTATAATCCCGTTTCCTCTTGAGATACTCACCACAGGTAAATGTATGTCTAACGCACAGGCCGTAAGGCCCCTTCAGGTGGATGTTCAAACAAATGCACTCAAAGCTAGAGGAGATACTAATGTTGCTCATGGCTCTCAGCAATTTATTATAAAAATGCACTTGGTTCTATTTTGTGCTTAAGAGCTGCTAACACTAAATCTTAAAAGAATATTTCAATGAATCAGAAAAAAATTTATAATTTTTAATGAAATAATTCATTTGAAGATATTAAAGCCTATAAATTTGTTCAAATTATAAAAGTTTGATAAAACAATAAATTAGCAAACATTTTTTTCTTTAGAATTTTATTTTCCTTTAAAAGAGTAACAGTACAATGGGATGTTTTATAACTATAATAAAAGCTTGTTTAAAAAATTTAATGCATTTGAATGAATATTCTCTGAGATAATATTCTAATTAGCGATATTAAAAAGATGGTTAGTATCACAGCCTTACTTGAAACACAACTACAGTGATTTTGCTTTTGTAATAATTTAAACTAATTGAGTTCTTCCCAGAGAAACATGCCTGGGGATCAAGGCACTTAGTTATACTGATTTCGTTTTAATTATTTATTCACATTAAAAATGAGGAAATCATGGGAATAGAAAGTAGTATCCCTTCCTATTGTACTACCCCTCTCTTAGTCCCCAGCTTTTTATCAATAAACTCTCTCCCTATCAATTTTTGTTCCAATATGAGATGAGACTCTAAATAAACCTAGGCTGATTTCCATAGATATATTTGAGAATTTTATTATGTAGATAATGTGATCATTTTATGACTACTTATATGTAGGGTTTGAACACTGTTATCATGTGACAGAAATAAACCCATATTAATCATTTTCAGATCAACTCCTTTGTGTCTAATAATAATACCACAGGAAATGCCCCCTCCCCCATTTATGATCAACTTACATTTAACAAGGAAGCCAAGGGCATTCAATGCTATAAAAGGTGCTGGGAAAACTGGAAAATCATATGCAGAAAAATGAAATGAAATTGGACACCCATCTTATATCATTCACAAAAGTTAACTTAAAAAGAATGAGAGACTAAAACATAGGACCCAATCCCATGACCCTCCAGGGAAATAACATAGGGAAGTGGCTCTCTGACATTGGTCTTGGCAATTATTTTTATATGTCACACACACACACACACACACACACAAAAGCACACAAAACAAACACAAAAACCCCACAAGCACTAAAATCAACTGGGAATACATCAAATTAAGAAGCTTCTGCACATGATAATAATAAAATAACTAAAAATAAAAGGCTTTGGTCAACATACATATTTAATGCAATGCCCATCCAAATACTAATGACATTTTAAAAAATAAATAGAACAAAATTTACTAAATTTTTAAAAATATATATTTTATTGATTTTTTACAGAGAGGAAGAAAGAGGGATAGAGAGTTAGAAACATTGATCAGCTGCCTCCTGCAACCCCCCACCCCTCCCGGGATGTGCCCGCAACCAAGGTACATGCCCCTGACCGGAATCTAACCCGGGACCCCTCAATCCGCAGGCCGACGCTCTAGCCACTGAGCCAAACCAGTTTCGGCAAAATTTATTAAATTTGTATGAAATCACAAAAGACCCCAAAGAGCAAAACAATCCTGAGAAGAAAGAACAAAGCTGGAGGTATCATAGGCTATGACTTCAAAAAGCAACAATAAGCAAAACAGCATGAAACTGGCAGAAAAGCAGACACACAGACCAATGGAGTAGACGTGAGAGCCCAGTAATAAACCCACGTGTCTGTGGGCAAGTGATTGTTGCCAAAGCTGAAGCATGCAATGTAGAAAGAAGGCCTCTGTCATAGATGGTGCTGGGCCACTGGAGAGCCCCAGGCGAAAGAATGACCCTAGACTGCTGCTTGTCCCCATGCACTGATTTGCTCAAAATGGCTCAGAGACTTAAACTTAAGACCTGGAACAACACATTGCACAAGAGGAAGCAAACATAGGCACTAAACTTTTAGACCTTGGACTAAGAGAAGATTTTACAACATTTACCCAAAAGGCAAAATAAGCAAAAGCTAAAATAGATGAATGGGACAATAGAAAACTTAAATGCATCTGCCCAGCAAAAGAAGTTGCCAACAAAACCAAAAGGCGACCAGCTGACTGGGAGGAGATATTTGCAAACAACAGCTCCAGCAAGGAGTTAGTATTTAAAACGCATAAAGAACTCTCACTACTACCCAACACCACACAAATAACCAAGTAAAGAACGGGCAGTGGACTGAACAGACGCTTCTCCCAAGAAGACATACGAATGGACAACAGATTATGGAAAGTTGTTCAACGTCACTAGCTATTAGGGAAATGCAGGTCAGAACTACAATGAGACACCCCCACCCACCTGCTGGAACTGCTCTCATCAACTAGGCAAGTAACCACAGGGTCGGGGAAGTTGTGAAGAAAGAGGAGCCCTCGTTCTCTGCTGGAGGAAATGTTGACTGGGACAACTGCCATGGAAAACAGCATGGAGGACCCTCAGAAATTTAGAATAAAATGACTACATATGCCATCAACCCCTTATCTTCATATCTACCTGAAAAATCGAAAATATTTATTCACAAAAGTATATGGATCCCTATGTTCATTGCAGCATTTTTTACAACTAGGGGCCCATTGCAAGACGATTCGTGCAAGAATAGGCCTTCCTTCCCTGGCTTTGCTCCTGGCTGCCTAGGAGCCTGCAAGTTCTTGCTCCTGGTGAAGTGCCACTTCTGTAGCTCCCTCTGCCCCCTGATCTCACCCTCATAGCAGGCTTCCCACCCTGCCTGGCTGCTTTGTACCTGTGTATGCAAATTAACCCACCATCTTCATTGGGTTAATTTGCATATTCACTCCTGATTGGCTGGTGGGTGTCAAGGAGTTATGGTCAATTCGCATATTTCTCTTTTATTAGTGTATATGGCCCAAACATGGAAACAACCAATGTGCCCCATAATAGAGGGCTGGATAAAGAAAATGTACATACACACAATGGAGTACTCCTCAGCCATAAGGAAGGATGAAATGCTGCCATTTGCAACCACATGGATGGGCCTTGAGAATGTCATGTTAAGTCAAATAAGTCAGACAGAAAAAGCTCAGAACCATGTGACTTTACTCCTATGTGGGATACAAAACTGAGAGAAACAAACAGAAATGCACAGACACAGGACATCAGGGTGGTGGTTACTGGAGAAGAGGGATGGGGGTGGAAAGTAAAGGGCAAAAGGGGTCAAACACTGCACATGGTGATGGAAGATGCTCAGACTGTGGGTGGTGGGCACACAAGGTAGCACACAGATCACATATCAGAGAAATGCCCGCCTGAGACCTAGATAACCTTATTAGCCAACGTCACCCCAACGACTTTAACGAGGGAACAAAAGGCAACCTACAGAACGGGTGAACGTGTTTGCAAACCACATGCCAAGCAACAGGGTCATAGCAAAACCTACAAAGATCCACAATTCAATAAAAAATTGGATTATGAAATAGGCAAGGCTATTTCCCCAGGGACGAACCTTTTCCACGAGAAGATATTTTCTGATGACCTTTTCACCGGATTCTCACTCTCACTCTGAAAATGCCATTTGCTGTAACGATGTCTGTGAAAGATGTTATTTATTGATTCATCAGGGCCCTTATTATGTACTGGAGGCCCTATGCACAAAATTCTGCCACGGGCTCAGCCCTCGCAGGCCCAGCCGGCCCTTACCGGCTCTCACAGCTCCTCCTTCATCAGGAACGTCATCTGGATGGTAGTTCTGCTGTTTGGTCTAATTAGCATATTAGCTCTTTATTGTGTAGGATTTCAGGATTAACTAGACTCTCATTAGATAAGTGCCCTTACAGGGGTTTGGGCTCTTTCTAATTAGGTCCTGTTGCTATGGCTCCCAAACATGTCATTCGCAAGGTTCCCTCAGTTTTTATAAGCATTTATTGAGTTAGCAAACTCCATTTCAAATAAGTCTTTGGAGGATCTATCTATGGTTAAAAGTTAAGCAAGAAAAGCTAAGCGTTTCTTTTGATTTCTGACAGATTCTCATATGAATAGGTAATACATTGTTTTCTCTTTTTTTTTTTCTTCTTGCTTTAAACAAATTTCAGTTAACTTAGACCTTGTTCCCTTACCTACATTTAAAACTGGTTCCTAGCAAATCAAAGCATAATGGAAATAGCTGAGAAAATGGTTTTTATTCAGATTCATTCAAAGAACTAAGGAAGAGGAGCTGCTTGGGGAGATAAGTGATTAAGTACTTTGTGCTATCTATTCAAGCTGTAATTAAAATTTATGTCCAAATCCTGCAACATCAAAAACTGACTATTACAAAAGATTTAAAGTAATAAATGCAATATTTTGAAAAAATCATACATAATATGAATATATAGTTGACATTTTCTTTGATGCATTTTACTCTTTGCATTTCAATTTATTCTTTTCAAGTTGTGTTCTATGATGGATTCTAACCATTTTTCAGAAGTTTTGACCAGTATCCTTTAAAAATGAAACAAAGAAAAGGAAGCTTGAGGAAAAGTCCCTTTTCTAAATCAGATGAAGCCAGAGCTATGCTATTAACTGGGCTTGGATGTCCATATTCCGATTTGTTCTGTTCCCTCGGTGTCAGGACAGGAAATTGCAGAACACAGGATGTATGTCAGTCACGATTGGTGCATCGCTGACAAAATAATAACCCTCATGCAATACTAACGGATAATAATTCACAGAATCAGACGGTAGATGCATACATGAAAGGCTCATACCCTGGCATCTTTGTAGGGCTTTCCATATCACAAAAACACAAAAATTAAAGGTATCACTTATTAAACCATCTGTTGCTTCTGCTCTGTTACTCAGAACAGCACAAACTACCTGTAATCCCCAACTTCCCCTCTGACCAGTACCCCAGCTTCCCTGGCACCTTCTCCCACCTTTTGTTTTGTATCCATGGAAACAGAGTTCCATTGCTGGGGCAGTTTTGGGCTGTGTCCTTGCTGATGTTGAAACAGGCAGAATTTGGGAATTCAGGGAGAGATGATTTGAGCAGCAGAGTTGAGTAAATGAGAAGACAAATTATTTAATTTGTCAAATTCTCAGCAAGAATGTAATGGTTTCTTGCATTACCAAGTATTATTTCTCAATGGTAGACAGAATCTGTTTCTATTGATGACTCAATTTGTAGTTCTGGTCACAAATTAGCATGAATTTGCAGGAGTTGTGCATGGTACTGAGAAATAGTTTGTATTATTAATACATTATTCAATTTCTACATTTACTAACTTCTACTTCTGACAGTTACTAAACATGTCTTATACTTTATGGTTGGTTATAAATGTCTTGAGTTTATATTTATTTTATATGCTTGAAGTTTGACCATTTTAAACTCATTATCATATGGTTTTACTTCTCTTTCTATGCTACTCCAACTAAAGTCTTCTCATTCAAACTTCCCCTGAAACTGGAGATCATTTAAGATTCATCCCTTGTGTTTTTGAGGATGTGTATATGAAAGGGACCCTAGTTCACTGTTGGTGGGAATGCAGACTGGTGCAGTCATGGAAAACACTATGGAGTTTCCTCAAAAAATTAAAAATGGAACTCCCATTTGACCCAGTGATCCCACTTCTGGGGAATATAGCCAAAACCCCAATCAGAAAGAATGAACGCACGCCTTTATTCATAACAGCACAATTTACAATAGCTAAGATCTATAAACAGCCCAAGTGCCATGAGTAGATGAGTGGATAAAAAGCCGTGGTATACCTACACAATGGAACACTATGCAACTGTAAAAAAAAGAAGGAATTCTTACCATTTGCAGCAGCAAGGAGGGATCTGGAGAGTATCTTGCTAAGTGAAATAAACCAGTCAGTGGAAAAAAAAAATCCCATGATCTCACTCACATGTGGAATCTAATGAACAAAATAAACTGATGAACAAAATAGATCCAGAGACATGGAAGCATGAAACAGACTGATGCAGAGGGAAAGAAAGGGTGGAGAGTGGGAGGGGACAGATGATCCAGGAGTTAAATATGCCAATATGCATAACCCATGGGCACAGATAATAGTGCGGTGGGGATGGAAGGGATCAATGGGAAAAGGCGACCCACAAACAAAGGGGCCATTTGTAATACTTTCAACAATAAAAATGAATGACTGACTGACTGAATGAATGAATGAATTCCACTTCTCGCCTAAATGGTGGCTCCCCTTTGGATCGAGCGGCACCTGAGTTAAGTGAGGGTCTATATGCTGCCAGCTCTGGCCTCACTAGCGGAAGCCACCGGGCTGTTCCCTCTGTCACTTAGGTCATTGTCCCCGAAGCACCAAGATGCTGAAATAGCAGCTTTGTTCAGACCTTCCTCTCGGAAGGTGTGGGTGGCACCACGTGAAAGTCCTGGGGAACGGAGGTCGGGATCCCGCCCATGAGGTTCCTACAAGCCATTACTCCCCATTCAGAGACAAATGAGCATGTTTATTCCTTCTGTAAACTCATGCCTCTAATTAGTTCCCTCGATGTGGAGGCGACGGCATGGATTCTTGCATCTTCGTCTGCAGTTAATGTGCTGCATATGCTTTTTAACTCAGAATCAATAATCTCCTTGCTCTTGCACTAACTTGCAACCATCTTGTTCCAAAGGAAATTTCCCCTGAGCTCATTTGTAACATTATCAGCACACAGTTCATGATCCAGATGCAACTAAATGGTTCCAATGGTCTAGGGCTGTGGTCAGCAAACCGCGGCTCAGGAGCCACATGGGGCTCTTTGGCCCCTTGAGTTTTTAGCAAAGGCCAGATGAGAAGTATCCGAATTAAGTTAATAACAATGTACCTTTCTATATAGTTTAAGTTTAAAAAATGTGGTTCTCAAAAGAAATTTCAATCATTGTACTGTTGATATTTGGCTCTGTTGACTAATGAGTTTGCCAACCACTGGTCTAGGGGAAAAAACCTTGAATACAAAACATGATTGTAGTTTGAAATATTTTTTAAAAACTTCACAGCTGAAATGAAATGACATGTGCATCTTCTGATTAAAACATTTTAATGGGAATAATAGATGCTCCATATTATTATTTTTTTAAAAATATGTTTCTCCTACTGTTTGTGTGAAACTGCTGATGTGCTCACCTCTGCCTCTCGGTGGTTCTAGATTTAGGGCTTCCATAACGAAGAAACCCTTTATGAGCAGACACACCTGAGGAGCTGCTCCCAGTCTGCCAGGGCGGCATGAGAGTGCCATGACTGGGGGTGTGGGCGACAGGCATTGATTTCACGTAATTCTCGAGGCTGCAAGTCCAAGATCAATGTGCAGCAGGGTTTCTCCTGAGGCCTCTGTCCTGGTGAGCAGTGGCCTTTCCTTACGCACACAAGCGCTGGGCTCCTCGCTGTTCTGGATGGTCCTATGGGACTAGGGCCCACTTATCCTCATTTAACCTCAATGACCTCAGTGAACCTGTATTTCTGACACTAAAGCGCCTTTGAAATGTCAATTCATCTGAAAGCCATCAGCAAACATCTATACACCCTGCAAATATCTTTGACAATAATAACTACCCTGTCAGCCCAGCCCTCAATCGCTCCCCCCCCCCAATTGGGGGGCAGGCAGCTGGACTCCACCTGTGCATGAATTTGTGTACCAGGCTTCTAATGTTCTTTATAATCAACTATGATTTTGTGCATATCAAGAATATGCATATGCAATTGTTAATGTTTAAAAATTAGCATCAAAATGTGAAGACCACATTCATTCAGGGAAATGTAGACAATCAGGAGTCAGATAAATATGATAAGCAAGGACTAATTTGCTTAGATTTGTAGTCTAAAAGATAATAGTAATTATACCACCACCATTAGTAATAGGCAACCTAATTCTGGGAGCAGTGGAGGGTGCATGAGGCCTGGCTGGGATGTCATGGAGAAATTACCAGGAGGCTGTTTGGCTGTCTCATTGAGGCACAGGACTTAGCAGAACCGTGAATTGAGGTAATGAAGACGAAAGAGAAATGTAGGAAATATGTAGGCAATGGGATCAAGAGAACTTTTCCCCCAAAGATGAACAGATTGAACCCTGAAGACATTGTGCCACGTGAGATAATTCTGTCCCAAACCAGAAGCGACGTGTGATTCCACTTCTATCAGGTCACGCTTCCTATGTGTTATTCCAACCTACGTCTTCGTTACATTACACAGGAGTTTTGCCAGAAAGATGGTCATAAATCTGTGGTCGCATGTGGTTACACTTTTAGTAAATTACTAGCAAAGAATATTGGGTGTTCTACATATTATAAATAAAAACGTACAGAGTTCTGTCAAATTGTCCATTTAATTTGAACAATTTATATGCATTGTTTCCATAAATAAATAAAAAAGAACTGTCTGAGGGTATTTACAACCTCTCATCATTGTATGATGGGAAAGTAAACAAGTCCTGGCAGCTGACAGCTGAGTGAGGCTATGAATTTCCCAAATTAAAACAACTTTTTCAGAAAAATGGCAACTGTTCAATAAGTCTCCTCTATTACTACGGTGGCTCCACATGATAAAATAAAGGCACTTGGCAACCACAAACATTTTTGCAACTCGATTCCCAAGAACATAAGTGAATACCTCCTCGCCCATGTCAACCAGAACCCTCTTTCCATATTCCAAACTTGTAGGTAAAGTACACAGACGCCATGTTGCCCAATCACTGAATTGCTCTGCTGAGTTAGGGGTAAGGAGAATGGGCATCCTGGCTTTTCTACAACTTCCGGTGGACATAATTTAGTCTTTTCCTATTACTAGAGGCCTGGTGCATGGATTCATACACACTGGAAATTAATTAAGAGGGTCAGACACGCCCTGGACCAAACCTCCCACAGTCCCTCCCTGGCCGGCTGCACCTGGGGTAGCACCGGGGCTCACAGGGCATCTGTGGAGTGAGCAGGGTCCCTCCAGCAGGTGGGATGGGGCTGAAACTGGCTCTCTGACATCCCCCGAGGTACGGTGCCCTCATAGGGAGCTGAGCCCATAACCATTTTGGAGTTTGGGACAATGCTCAACCAAGTGAGCCACTCAGCTGGGCTCATTACGTTTTTTGATGAAATTCTAAAGCAGGCACATTTATTTATGTTTTCTAAATCAAACTAGTTTTCTTATCCATCTAACTCTCTGAAACTCATATGTATCTCAATTTCCTTGTTCCCATCTCTGATTTTATCATGAAAATAAAACTAATTTAAAACTAGAAATGCCATCTTATTACTGTTTTTACCTCACTGTTGATATGTTTAACCTATGCTTACATTTCTGTTTTAGCTACTGATTTCTGTTACTATTCAATGGCATGAAGTAAAAACTGATCAAATAATTTTAAAAATTACCGCTGGATAATGAATAAAAAGTCAATTACTAAGAAGTTTCACATAGAAACACACACATAGATAGAAGAACTGAGTGTTAATTCCTGATGCAAAAAATAGTAATGAAATCTATGTAGTACCTGAAAATGTTTTCTAAAGCAGCGAGGAAAGTAAAAATGTTAGCATCTTCCCAAAAGGTAGATTGCCAAATGGCAGATTGCCCACGCTGGGTTTCCGGAGAAGTGTGAGTGTATCCTCTAGATTCTGAGCATGCTCAGAAAATGACTTTTTCTGGGAGTTCATTTGTCAGTGCATGGTGTCTGCAAAGGAGCATTTCTCCTTGCAGTCAGTGATTCTGTCTTTTCATAATTAGATCATTCATCAGTAGAAGGTTGAGCTCAAAAGCAGCAATTTCAGATAAAACATTTTTTTAAAATTGGAAGTTCTGCCAGTGACAAGAAATACAGTCTTTGTAAGGAAGAAATGCTGAATCATATACAACAATTACATCAATTCTACCTTCTTTGGTTCATGATTCTGATCTTCGTATAATTCACCAAGTAAAATTTTAATTTAAAACTAAATGCAAGTATAAGACTATGCAATTTAACATTTAACATTTCTTACCATCCGAAAGTGCTTTACTATAAGTAGCATCTTCAATTTGAAAATATTCCTGGAATGTGTATTTGATAAATATTTTATCTACTCCACAGTATATGAGCTATGACCAAAAAAACAAAAAAAAACGAGTGATTTCATACGATGTAAGTTAGCATTAACTGGTTGACAAGGACTTTGGAGTATCCATTACTGTGATTTGCTACAACCTGCACCATGAAATGTTCTTTTTTTTATTATTGATTTTTTTACAGAGAGGAAGGGAGATGGATAGAGAGCTAGAAACATTGATGTGAGAGAATCATCGATCAGCTGCCTCTTGCACACCCACTACTGGGGATGTGCCGGAAACCAAGGTACATGCCCTTGACTGGAATCAAACCAGGGATTCTTCAGTCCACAGGCCAACGCTCTATTCACTGATCCAAACTGGTTTCAGCATGAAATGTTCTTTTGAGAATCCTTCATAACCAGGATAAGTTGTCAACAATCTTCATGACTCCCCTTCCCTCCCCCCCCCCCCCCCCCGCACCTCGCTTTACCCATAAACACATTTAGCCATTTAATTGTACATTAATCTTGGACCTGATTTCAGATTATCCAAAGTAAGAAGAGCTTTATCGGCATTAGCATGGGACTTATCTCATTCTGTCTTAGACTTATTTCAGCTAGAGAGGGAGTATGAAACGTGGCACACGGCATGGGCTATGGTCAGACATCTGACTTCAGGTTGTGTGGTTAGAGGTGAAAGGTCCTCTGCTCTCTCACACTCCCACTGTCCAAATCACAAGAGGTGGTTATTTTAGAGAACTACAGAAAGACCACATCCTAAAGATTGATTCTTTCTTTTTACTGAAACAGTACTGGTTAACAGAATATTTAAAAAGGCAATTGAGGTAAAATTCCAGGCCTTTCCTCATTCTTGAAGTCCCCTGATATAATGGCCGACCTTCCAGCTCAGCCTGAATAATGCCCCAAAGGGCTGACCAAGAAATAAACATTCTATACTAAGCATTACATTTCTGGCTTAACAGTCAGAACTAAGAACCAAGACCTCTTACTTTAACCTGATTACTATTTGATCCAAAATATTTTTATTCACATACTTCTGTAAACCAGTTACTTTTATTGTGTGTGTCAGCAATTTTCTAAAATTAAATTTTCAAAACTGACAGCTCATATTAGCCTTCTACTCAGACACTGGTTCCCTCAACTGAGCAAAACATATGCTTACCAAGTGACTCTTATTTAAATTTGCTTTTGGCTCCTCCAAACTGGAATTTATACAATTTGCCCAAATGAGGTCAGATCATGCAGTGAAACACCCACTAAGCCAGGCAAAACTACACCCTAAATCTCCATAAATTACTCACATTAATCTTCTGCTGAGACAATATTAGGACTTTGTCAAGCCCGGCTGGTGTGGCTCAATGGCTGAGCATCGACCGATGAATAAGGAGGTCACTGTTTGATTCCAGGTCAGGGCACATGCCCAGGTTGTGGGCTTAATCCCCAGTGTAGGGTGTGCAGGAGGAAGCCAATAAGTGATTCTCTCTCATCATTGATGTTTCTCTCTCTCTCTCCCTCTCCTTTCCTCTCTGCAATCAATATATATATTTTTAAAAAAGACTTTATCAAGTTGGTTATCTACCTTCAAGAGGTAAAAACTTGGCACAGTATGTAATAGTTACTTAAGATAGCTACTCTTCTACTAACCTTCAAAACTACTCTATGAGGTACTTTTAGGCTTTCTGTATCTATTTCGCCAAAATTGTTAGTATCCATGTTTTTAATTGTCTAAAATATTTCTAACTAAAATTAAATTTCTCTGAATCACTCTCAGTGTGTTTCACGTAAGTCCATATTATTGTAGACTTTAACTGCAAACTAAACAATGGGAAGGAGATAATGAATTACTAGGTGATTGTGTCAAATGATTATTGGGCACCTTATATAAAATAAGTAAACAAATAAGCACACTGAGAGATTAGTTTTTGTCTCCATTAAGCTAATCTTAGACAACTATGAAGTTTAAAAATTATTGAGCAAACTTCTTCTAGAAAAAAATTATTTGCCTGTTGCCTGAGTGTTCTCTGATTTACATATATTAAATATAAGATAATCATCTCCCAATTCAAGGAAAATGTATCTGTAGAATTCTACCTTTCCTTCCATTTATCTTTGGGCATAATAATAATAATAATAATAATAATAATAATAAACTATAACACCAACAATAAAGAGGTACATGATTTCATATTATATACTTTGAACTACCGAGTCCATATTTTTCAAAGTTGTCTCATTGCAAACTGGCGATTTATCAGTTTTGAAGGCAGTGGTTGGAGAAGAACGGCTTCATTATTTCACCAATGCACAATGAGACGCAAAGCCTCTCGGTACATTCCGAGGCCCTGTCTTTCTTGGAAAGAATCAGGCTTGCTTTCAGATAAATCATGTGGTCACAGCTCTCTCTCTAAGTGTGCTAAGCAGTGATTACAGGCTGTGGCAGAAAATGGCTTTGACTAATATGGAAAACGTGCAAATACAGTTTGAAAGATAGTGACTTGCAGAAGGGAATATATCTGCTACCTTTTAGCTAAGAAGACTTTAAAGAGACATTCAAATACTTGATATAAAATTGAAATTTGTTGATCCTCAGTGTAATGTATGCTTAATAGTTATTATAAAAATGACATGATTTTGATGGAGGGGGAAAAGGTAGTTAAAAGGCCTTCAACAATCTCATCAATTTGTTAAACAATACAATTCTGTCATCCCAGGTCTACAGCTTGTTTAATAACCACATGGCAGGAATAAAACGTAGTTAGCCTCAGAGGCAAAGCAAGGCAACCTAGCTAATCAGGAAGTGCAACAGTATCTGTCAATATCACTCATTGAACATCTAGACTTTCAGCTAGAATCTCCTTAATGTAATATGTTTGTTTTTATATAGGAACAGAATATAGTACTTTTAGTCAGGGGAAAAACAGCATTCTCTCGTGGTAAATATTTCAACCCGGTTTTATACTTTGCAAATTCCTATTTGATACCATGAATCAGGTTTTTAAACAACTGAAAACCCAGAGGCAGAAGTTGCAGTCAACCCTCCAACATCTGCACCCCCCGGAAAAGGAAACGTTAATTCAGGTCGCACCCCTTCCCCTCCGCAGTCTCCATATATAATGAGAGACCCCTTTGCTGTCTCAGGCAGCGAACCAGGACTGGGTCCCTCTTTGAAGCTGTGTCTTCAAACGTGTAGAGGATTTAGTGAGTCTAGTTCTGACTCACAGCACATCTATTTTATCCCCCCTCCCCCCCACATTAAGCAAAGAATCAAAGACAAAGCACAATCGCCATCGGTGGACGATGTGGACTGTGGAAACCGGAACCTTCTGAAGGCGGGGCAGCCACAGTCTCAGGACGACCTTGGCCGTCACAGGGGCGGGACTGCTCAGCGTGTTCTAATCTCAGGCAAACAGCTTGCAGCGTCTCTGCTTAATACCTTGTGGGGGGAAACTAATTTTCCTGTTGATTAGGTAGGAGCCTAGTTAAGCTTGTACCTCTATTTAAAGGGACAGAAACGGAGTGTTCTCTCTTCTCACTTTAGCAATCACTTAGTACTTAGGCATATGTTTACAGCCCTTTCCACTCACAGTCATAGCGTCATGACCACCTATTGCCTTCAACGGGAATAAAAGAAATGAAAAGATCCCTGACATTTTGTTTCTGAAAGGGCACAGGACTGGAGTCAGACCACATCCCGCTGCTCCAGGGCCCAGTGCCTTCAGCACAATTCCTCTGCTGTTTATTAAAGCTAAACTGTGAACGTTTATAGAATTATAAATAAAAAAAATGCCACACCACGTACCCTTCCACGTGAAATGGAGAGCGACACCGCCAAAACAAAACAAAACAAAACAAAACAAAACATAACAACAACCTACACAAACTGACCAAGGAAGCCTTACCTTGGTCAAATCCTCCCCACCTGGCTCATCTCGTCCACATTTCTCCCAAACAGGACAGCCTCCTTCACGTTAAAGACTATTCCTCAGTGCCCTTTTTAGAAATCAGCATGCTAGCCAAACTTCTGGTTACGACGTAGTGGATGCTAAACATACATTTTCATATTTCATTTTATTTAAATGTGAATGTTTATGATATTTTAAAAAGAGGACCCTGTTTTTATAGTTGAGCTTCAATGAATGTTACCTGAGAAGCTAACTGAATAAATAAATGAGTGAAGCTCTGGAAATCTGACTTTGATATTAATTCACTTATTCTTTGCTTCACTCAGTCTTGCCTGTCAATAGTGTGCTGTACTTATCCACACGGACACCGCCAGTGCAGACACAGGAGTCTGCCACCTTCAGGGGAAACTACTGCGGCCTCAACGACTTAACATCCGCTCACTAACTACAGCTCAGCTGTCCCTCTGGTTCCTTTCCAGGGTGTAGATGTTAAAGGGCCACTCATCGGGGTAAAGAGTATAATGATTTGTTTCCATTTGAAACTTATGAATTCTGTATTTCTGGAATTTTTCATTTAGTATTTTCGGGCTGTGGTTGGCCATGGGCATGAATATAATAATTTATATTTGTGTAATTCAATACGTTGTCTGGCCCAAACGATTCGAAGGATGGCCTTGTGAGACCTGAGACGCCCTGTCCCCAGGAGTGAAGGGGGGAAAGGGGTGCTCACTCTCCTCTGACCTGTGCTCAGGCCTTGAAAGCATCACAGACCCAACAGGTGATACATGTGAGCAAGTGGGACAGACCATCGAAGGGGCATCAAAGTAAACCTTTCCGAGAAACGACGCTGGGGGACGCGAGCAAAGCACCCGCTGCCTTCTTCGCCTTCCCGGGCGGAGAGTGCGCCCAGTGAATGGGCAAAGGAAGCCCTTGCGGTCACATCACATTGCAGGCCTCTCCGCCCGACCTGCAGCCATGCCCTTCCAAGCCATAAATATAATAAAGTAAATATGTATGTCACTATGTAATACACGTTTCCAAAATTATCAACAATCAATAACCCATGATAAGAAATCATATTCATATACCTCAAAGCCCACACCAAACAGCCCGAAGAGCTAGAGCTTTAATCCACGTTAGTGATGCATCAGGGGAAAAGCACAACTCCTTGGATGCTGGAGATGGGAGTCCTGGCCTTCCTCATCATGAACAGAGCCCGGTGCCACGAGTCTGACAAGAACGACAGAGAGCGGGTCTATGTGCCAGGCACAGTCGTCTCCACGTGGAACAGAAAGCAGGTAAGTGGACCAACGAAGACCAACACTGACCCCAACTCCACACGAGGGAAACAGGAGCCAGTACAGAATAATGAGACGACAGAAAAGACAAGATAGGAATTAATAAGTACCCAGAACTAGAGTAAAAATAAACTGTAACTTTATAACAGAAGGAAAATGGTGAAGGTAGGATGAAATACTTAGTTAACAGAATCATGACTGACTACAAATGAAATAAGTAATTAAATTCCAAATTGAGAGGCAAAAGATAAAATTTTAGGTCTATAATGTGTGCACTGCATCGTATATAAATGCATTAGAAGGCAAGAAGAAAATGAAGAAAAATGTTTGGGAGTGTGTATTAACTACAAAAATAACAATCTGATGGACATCAGACTTCACAACAGGGACACTGAAATAAAGAAAATAAATAATATGACAAAATCGTGAAGTAAAACTTATTTGGATCTAGACTTTTATATCCACCTCAATTAGCACATATGGTCCCATAGGGCTTTAGTGGTTTGTACCATGACTTCTTTGCACAATAGTGTCCTCATTGGTAAAACAAGCAAACAAACAAAAAGCACATGTATATCCACAGTGATTCAAAGTGAGCTCATGACTTGACTAGTCATACTGGGAAAGAAATTAGATACCATAGAAGGTCACAGATTTTAATTGGTTAGAACACCTTCCATTGGCTCCGTGAGATTTACGATCTGTCCTTCCCCACGTTCCCATTATGCCCCAAGCTGACTTGCATGGATTTCATTAACAAGTCTCAATAGGTCCAGTTAAAAGTGAGACTCATACACAATAGATTGAAAAGGTTTCAATGCTATTTTTCAACTCATTAATTAGAGTGAAAGTCAATGAGGATGTCCTACAGGGCCATACAATGTAGGTGATCTTTTCTACCAGACAGAAATAATTTGATTTCTACCAGACAAAAACCTGAAACTTCACATGGAAGTTCAGAAAGTCCCAGCCTGTAATTAATAATACATAGCAAGGTCAGAGACTAATCTGCAATCCTAGAGAAAGAAATAGTTCTTTGAAGGGCTTGTTAAATAATACCCCTATATGATATTTAAAAGACCAACAGTCTTTCTTTCGCTTTATTCTTATGTTTTGAATAATTTTTCTTTTTCAAAAATATATTTTTATTGATTTCAGAGAGGAAGGGAGGGAGAGAGAGAAACATCAGTGATGAGAGAGAATCATTAATCGGCTGCCTCCTGCATGCCCCACACTGGGGATCCAGCCTGCAACCCGGGTATGTGCCCTGACCGGAAATGAACTCAGGACCTCCTGGTCCAGAGGTCCATGCTCAACCACTGAGCCACGCCAGCCAGGACTGAATAATTTTTCTTAAGAAGTTAAGATAAAGATCAGAAAGGAGATTAAATGAAGGAAGATTGAAGAAAGACTGAAAGAGAATGAAGTCCCTGTATTTATCTTGTTCTTCCTGTGGTGTCCCCATGGGCTGGCTTTATGGACGGAACGATTGGTTCACACAGCGGCCTTCTCTGCACAGGTCTTTACAGTTTTGGACAATCTCTCATCTAGGCATAAGGGTGGGGATGGACCAGAAAGCACCAGCTCTGGAGGGTCTTTCTCTCACGTCCCCTGAGGTCACACCTCTATAAATTGTCCCTGACAAAAGATCAGCTAAATAACTCACATCCAACAATAAACTCTCATCTAATATTCCATGTTGAGGATGCTGTCTTCTGTTGGGACACTGACTGATACATGCACCCATCTTCCTGAAAGGATGACGGAGAAAAACCACGTGTAGGGAGCAATTATAGGGTTAAGCCTTGGACTGACCTGCTGGCAAAGTCGAAAACAAGTCCCAGCTTGGAGGGCACAGCCCTTTAAGCATAATTAAGCTTGATCTTGTGACTGCTCCCTAGATATTTCCTGGGTAGCTGATGGGCTGTGGGAGGGGCAGCAACTGCTGCCAAAACAAGTGAAACTTACAACAACATTGTAAATTAACTTGTTTACCTTTGACTATAAAATAAAGCATCAGCTTGCAGTCTGGATTTGATCTGTGGCCTCAGCCAGGATTTGATCTGTGGCCTAGACCCAGCTTATTCTCTTTGTCTGTCTTTTCTTCATTCTTCACCGGCCCTCCCTCAGTCTCGCCAAGCCCTTGGCTGTGCTGACGTGGCGCAACTGGACAATGACATGACAGCACAAATGTGCCTCCCAGGAGCAGAACATGGCCCCAATTTTCTGTAATTTGGACCAAAGTGGAAAGAACCTAATCAAAAATAAATGGAAGATTACATTAAAATAAAAACAAATATTTATATTTGGAATAAAATGGTGCCAACAAAGGAACTAATGGAAACAAAACTGGTTTAAGGCATAATTTATAAAATCAGGAACACATGTTCATCCTTTATGAAGGAAATATGCTTTTCTCTTCGATAAGTCACCTCACTTAATTGATTTATTAGGCTCACATTAAATGTCCAATTTGCATTGCATATTTCTCTAGGCTGTTATTCCTCACCTCACCTTCTTCTCCTCCCACGAGTTTCTGACTCCCGGAGATAAGAGACCTTGAATGTGCTGCACAGTATATTTTTATCTACACAGAGTTTGTTTTAAAGATGGTAAAAACACTCTTTTAGCTAATTGCATGAAATCATAAAACAATGACTAGAGTGAAAACTAACGAGTAAGTGATGGCGCCTGCACTGTAACTTGTCAAGTACAGGGAATACGCTACAGCATCATCTGTATTCCCCTTCCCATCGCGTGGCCTCGCTTCTCAGCACCATAAACTAAGTCAGTGTCGGTTTTATGTTGGAATTTCCCACATTTAACACGAAGTATTCTCAAGGATCTTAACTTAAATGCCACAATGAGCTGTTTTGTTGTGTATGTTCTATGCTTTTAAGTCTTCAAATATATATGCAACCAATTTAATGAAAGCAAATTTTTTTTTATTAGGTGGAGAACCCTGTACTCCCTGGTTATAAGGAAGGGCCACAGTTGGGAAAACACAGATTTGATAGAATTTTGGAAAATATTCCCTGTCCTCTTTAGGAGTGGGCACATTATTTTCTTTGCTAAAACTTGGGCAATCTCTGGAAAAAAAAATAAACAAACAGGAAGGATTATTTTTCTGAGAAATAATTGACTCTATCAATAGGTAAGCCATTTAGTCCACCTTGCCAGAGATCCAATTCAAGAATGCTCCCCGAACTTAGATATTCATTATGTCTTTATCTGCCCCTCCAGCTGGGCCTCTCAGCTGTCTGTCACATGGAACACACTGCCTCCAGGGATGCGACCTTGTTGAAATGCACTGACCTGGGTGCTGGCCCATAGTCACACACAGATGTGCCTTTGCGTGGATTTCGCCTCTGTCAGTGGTCACTCATGCAATCCAGTCTTACAGCTGCTCAGTCCTTGATGGGATAGAAATTCCCCACTAGATAATTTTCTCTGTGGCTTATGAGCATCTGCAAGACACAGATAATGCTCAAACTATTTACTGTAGCAAGTCTCTTGGTGAGCACAAAGCCCCCTGACAGCCTTCTATCTGAGGATTATTGTAACTCCAACTAGGAACTACTTCTAAGATAAACTCTGGTACATGTCCATTCAAAAACTCCCTATGGCCCTGGAATTAACCAGAAAGGCAAAATATTTCTAATATAAAATGTTATTATTAAAAGTACTGTTCCAGGAAGCAAACCATAGCACACAGCAGAAGAAATGTTTTAAAGTGACTCTCCCAATTGGAGGGAAGGTCCCTTCTGCAAGGTGCTTCCTTTGGCTTCCACACCTAGTGTAGCTGCCCCTTCCTGAATTAGAATTATTAATTTCTCATCCATTGCAACACTTCTCATCTCCACTCATATCCAACTCCCCATGCAGTCCTGAACCCCAAAAAGGTAAAGAGTTGCTGCCATTCCAATGCAGTATTTATATAATCCTATCTAATAAAGAAGGTATATGCTAATTGACCATCTCACCCTCACAAAGTTGGAGGTGCCCACAGCCAATAAGAATGGAATATGCTAATTGACTGCCACACCCTCAAAGATCCACAGCCACAAGATGGCAACACCCAGTCCCCTCAGCTCCGCTGGGGTAACAGGCGCAGGCTTATTCCCAGGTGGGTTCAGCTGCTCCACACACCTGCCTCCAGAGTCCCCCAGTCCCATCAGCCCCCCAGCTGCTCAGGGCTGGCCTAAGGTGCAGGAAAGCCTCAGAGGGCAACTGCCCAGCTGTCCAGGGCTGCCTGAGGCTCAGGTAACCAGGGCCGGCTGAGGCTTGCACTGCTGGCAGTGGCAGCAGCAGAGGTGTGATGAGGGTGTAGCCTTCCCCTGATAGCCAGGTCACCTCCCACCGCTGAGGGCTCCCAGACGGTGAGAGGAGACAGGTCAGGCTGAGAGACTCCCCTCCTCTTCCCCCCATGCATGAATTTTCATGCACCAGGCCTCTAGTTTATAATAAAAATCTAGTTTACGAATATTTACAATATGGAATTTATTCAACCAGACTGCTTTCCTGTGGTGAGAAAGAGGTTGCGTTGAGTTTCTAAGAATTTTAAAAGAACAGAGATGCCTTTTTTGGATAATAACTCTCTTCTGCCCTTCCTGATTCTCCTTCTGATCAGAACAGTCATACAGTTTATGCCTGTCTTTCTGTTTATCAGGTTTTAGAGGTCTGGAAGGCACAGAATGCCATGTTCCCGGTTTATTCATGCTCTTTCTGCAGCTTGAAAGGCTTAGGTTTGCTTTGAAAGTATAAATAAAAGTCTACTGGTCTTAAATGCCACCCAAGGTTACGTAGCAGGAAACTTAAAGGGGAAACATTGATTTAACTGAGTGGGAAGGGCATGAGAGAACACAGGGTTTTCAGTGAGAGGCACAATGGACAGCACGGCCCCCCGAGAAGGATTTGAGAGTTTGCTTCCTTCCCACGCACTTCTCACTCATTTAGAGACCCAGCTGTTCTCCATTTTCTACTCCAGGTCACCTGTGATGTTTTTGCTTTCTTTTATTTTTGTCTGCTTTTAATACAACCACGTTTTTCTGGGCAAAGACGTAGATGGGTTTACAAGGTCCTTCCTCCAGGGGCGGAAGCTCTGTTGTAGTCAATTGGTATGAATTCTTAAAAGAATAATACCTTTCTCAACCAGACCTGCCATCTTTGTGTAGCTGGAGGGTCAGAGAGAGCAGCACATGTCATACCAAGGAGCCCGGACCCCACGCCGTCGCCACTGGAGAACCAGCATCTCTCATCTCCCATAGCCAGGCTCACAGCGGGAGGCCAGTTATGACAGACAAGAGGACAGCCAGGGCATTTCATAGAGTGAACTCTGCATGTGGGTGCCAAGCAGACATCCCTGATAGCTGCCCTGATCCCTGCTCAGCAATGGCCTTGGAGGAGGTCAGGGAAGCAAAATTTGCTGAATGAACAGAACCCAAAGTATTTTACCAGGTAGCCCACCTCAAGTAGAAAGAGAAGCAGCTGCAATATATGAACAGTGATGGACAGAGGCAATTCAGCTTGACCAGAAAGCAGGAAGTGAAAGATGGAAGCTTGGAGGTAGGAGATCTGGGGGAATGACATGTGGTGGGCACAGGGGGCTTGGCACCAAGTATGAAAATCTTTGAATCACAGGTGAATGGCCATCAGAGAGTGTTCGTCTCGGAGGGCATATAACATGTTTAAGGCAGGACTGCACACAGCATCGGGTAAGAGACCCATCTCCCTTTACCTCACATACTAGCATTGTAGTGTAACCCCCATCTAACCAAGGACACCTCAAAAAGTCTAATTATGGAGTCATTTATTAAAGGCCGGTGGCATAGGAGGGGCTGAAGCTCCAAATCTCACAGCCCTGAACAGCTTGACATCTGGCTTATATTGGCAGAATATCACAGATATAAATTACATCTTTGAGTCTGGGATAAGAAACCTGTTTCGAGAAAAGCATTTTTACAGAAGTGAAACTGAGCAAGTTAGTTACCTAAAGTTATCTACAAATCACTGAATCAACAGAAACACATTATCTGGGACCACTGGGGTAATTCAGAATAATTGTGCTGTTCAGATTCTGGGATCACTGAGTCAACATGAATGCATTATCTGTAGCTACTGAGACAACTCAGGATAATTGAGCTATCCTGGTTCCCAAAAGAATATTCTTTAATAACCAGTGAGATCATAATCAATGGAATATTAAAACCATCATCAATGGATTATGATAGCAAGTTCAGAAAATCAAAATAACTTTCTATTGTTTTATCAAACAAATAAGTACAGAAGCCAAACAGCAATTTCTACCTGAGATGATTGCTGCCATTCGTCACCAGTGTAACACCAAGCACACATGGACGACACAGTTAATGGGCTGCTCTGCGGAGGGAGGCGGTGAGTGCAGCACCCTTCTCCAGGACACAGCAGTCTGCCCGTGATTGAGAAGCTTCCAGCATGTGGAATCCCGAGCGGGTCAGAAACCATAATCAAACCATGGATACAAAAGTGGTTCTGCTGACCCACCGTCACAACCGATGACCTACTTGGGAGAATTCATGTTTCTGCTCTTGCAGCCCTGGGCTCTGCAGAGCTAGCGATTCCGGCTACTCCAGCAGAGAACTAGCTAGTTCTGCTGGGAGAACTAGCAAGGGTCTTATGAACTGAAGATTAAACAGCAAACTGAGTCCTTCAGACTCCGCATGCCAAAGAAGCCAGTAGCCAAGACAAAAAGGCCCCTCTTGGTGGAGAAAACTGTCCCCTCACTGAAGAGGTCAGACCGCTATCATATAGGGGGGTTGGCAGGACTTGCAGCACCCAGTGGGCCTGGAGGCACACAGTGGTCCTACTTTTCCAGTGTCTACTGTATGTGGACAATGGCAGCCACACAGACTGACTGAGGTCTGATAATGGCTCAGCTTTTCAGGAAATCGGAAGTGGATTATGCCCCTGGGAACAGAGATGAGGGTGAGGGGGACTGGAGAGGGCCACAGCATTTCCCTTGAACCCTTGAGTCCATCCTCAGTGGCAGGGCTGATGTGGGACCCACTAAATTTCCTCTCTAAAGTGTCTCCCTGGAAGGCAGGGTGGAGAGGTGGGGGGGAAATTAACTGAGGAACTCATATGCATATATGCATAGCCCATGGACAGGACAATAGTCTGGGGAAGGCCTGTGGGGGGGCGGGGAGATGGAGAGAGTTATTGGGAAGAAAAACAAAACAAAGGGTACATCTGTAATATTTTCAACAATAAAGATAATTTTTAAAAAGACAAAGAACTTAGAAAAAGTGAAAAAGCTGATTACTAGGCAATTTAGAGTAACATAAATCCAACAGTACAAAACATGACAAAAGATGCTTAATTTCATACTGCTTAGTTAATTGAAAGTACAACTGATGTATCATTTCTTACAAAGAAACAGGAAAAGGACAGCAGCCATTGTTGGGTGATATTCAGGAAAGGGGGTATTTTCATTACATTGATGATAAAAATGTTTTTAAGCAATTACTCTGAGAGCCAATCTCAAAATAACCATTTAAACTGGAGTTAAATGAGACAATCTTCCCATTGGGCAAATATCTATGGAAACATCCACAAACGAAGAAGAGAGAAAATGAGAATGTTCTTCTTGATCAGAAACAACAGAGCATTTATAAAGAAACTTGCAAGAGGAAATGGACTTGCCAAATAATTTCTTAAAAATCTACACTTGCTAGTTAAAGGGCAAGAAACACAAGACCATCAATAGTGCAGCCGCAGGCTGCGGGGCAAACAGGAACTTCCTCAGAGGATTCCCACAAACGGCATTCTCTCCTTAGGTGTTAACAACTGAACCTCAGAGATGAACGTGATTTTGTCGGGGAGTCAGCACCCCGTGATTGAACCCGAGGTGCCATTTCAGCGGAGTGACAAGAAGCCAAGGTGACTCATGTTTGGTGTCCGAGTCCTGTTCCCAGCAGGGTCCAGGGCACAACTTCCCCGTAGTGGGACATGACTTGTATGTTCACCAGAAATGGCCTCAGGGCAAACGGTCCCTGTTGAATTAAATGAATAACCTGTGGTCAGACCAGAGGGGCCTGTTGGCACAAGACTAGGAAAATCCTCAAGCCATGACCCAGCCCGAAAGGCTTACGATCCCCTAATGTTGGCATTGGCTGGCACGGGTGCTCTGCCTCTTCCCACCCGGTGTCTGTGCTCCAGACAGACAGCAGTGCAGCAGGTCCTTCCTTCAGTGAGACGCTGAGTGAGGAAACAGTCAGAAAGGAGGGCAGCTCCTGGGAGCCCTGGGCTGTCCTGGCTCATGGCTCAGGCTGAGACCCCAACACACAGATGCTGCCTCAGGGCCCCCCAGGGGAAACAGTCAGACAGAAAGGAGTCTCACCCTATATTTCCTTTTTGGGGGGGGGGGGGATGAGGGGGTGTTGAGAATCTATTTCCCATGAAACAAATGTCTAAAATGTGGACGTGGCCTTCTGAAACTGTATAATCTTTTTCCTCCTCAAATCACACCTTCGGATAAAAGCCAGAAGAGCCCAGGAGATTAGAAGAAATGGGTTCCGATTACTGTTTTGAAAAAGGAGTGTTTGCAAACAGATATCTCTCTCAAGTGCTTCCCTAATGTCTTGCTTTCAAGTCTCTCCCCAGGAGCCCTGGCCAGCAGCCCTGGCCAGCAGCCCCTGCAGCTCAGCTCCCTTCCAGGACCAGGTCTCTGCCTCCCTCACCAGCTCTCTCTTCACAGAAGGACTCTCCCTCCCGCTGCTCTGCCTGCTCCTTGCTCCATGGCAGGTCCCAGGTGTCCTTTGCCTGAACACTTGGCAAAGCAGGGCCTCTCCTTGCAGGGTTTCCCACACATGGTCCCACACCTGGGACCGGCCCAGCCTGCACCTTCCCGGGTGGAGCATGCCACCAGCCTGCCCAGCTGAGACCGACCCGTCTCCTCCCCTGACCCCATCTTCATCTATTGAAAGGCTTTTTCCTTCGGTGCTCTGACCTCTTCTCGCCAGAGTCTGTGAACACATGATGTCAGGTAGTGCTGTGGGTCTCTGACCTTAGTCAGGGAAACCAGACCCCCCTCAACAGGAGGAAGCACAGACACTGATGGTAAACATGGTTTCAGAGGATCCTGAGCATCAACTTATGGACAGGAGGTCAGGGTTCGATTCCTGGTCAGGGCACAGGCCCAGGTTCTGGCCTCAACCCCCAGCGTGGGGCTTGCGGGAGGCAGCTGGTCCATGATTCTCTCTTATCATTGATGTTTCTATCTCTCTCCCTCTCCCTTACTCTCTGAAGTCAATAAAAATACATTCTTATGTAAAAAAAAAAAAAAGAGAGAGAAAAGAAAGGGAGAGGAATTTATGTGGAAGACAGAATTAAGCATCTGTGTATTCACATGGTCAAGCACAGAAGTTGTAAACATAGATAAACTTTATAAAAACAAAGGTTAAAATCATTAAACGAGCTTGCAGCAGTTTTCTGAGGGACTGATGAGGCGCTGGTCGGTTTTCCCTTTGTTTTTGTTTGTCTCTGTGTGTTGGTATGTAACCGCTTTGTTTCTACCACCAGCACACACCTGTCCCGCTGGGCTCTGAGAGCGGTGATTGCTAACGGGCCCGCGGGGAGAGAATCCGCTTACACTAACTGGGTCACGGCCAGGCGGAGCCCGCACGGAGGAGCCCCGCCCGAAACTGCCCTCGGAGGAGATGCGAGCCCGCACAGGCACACTGCAGACGGTTCGGAGAATTCTCAGAGTTAGTGCGTTATCACCACTCAGCGCTCACGGGCTCCTCAGACCCACCGCCCGGCGCTGCTAACGGCGGACCAGGGACAGTGAGCATCAGCGACTGGTCCTGAGGGTCCGTTTGTCTCAGTTAAATGCACTATTTGCCCGAAGTGGGTTTTCCTTCCAGACTGCACTTGTTTTTGGAGGAACTCCTCGCACGGCAGCCATTGCAGGATCTTAGTCCCCGGCCCCAGAGCCCGGAGAGGAACGCTCTCCAGCTCAGTCACCGGGTCACAGAGGCTCTGTGACCTGTTTTCAGTCATGGCCCTGCTCAGCACCGTCCCTCAGCCCTTAGCTGCCAGCAGGTCTCGGATTTTTAGAGCAGCCCTGGCCTCCACCACTGCACCAGCTGCCCTCTGTGGTTCTGAGATGCAATGACACAGGCCAGCCACGCCCACAGGCCAGCCACGCCCACAGGCCAGCCACGCCCACAGGCCAGGGATACCCACAGGCCTGGGATGCCCACAGGCCAGCCACGCCCACAGGCCGGGGGTACCCACAGGCCGGCCACGCCCACAGGCCGGGGATACCCACAGGCCAGCGATGCCCACAGGCCAGCCACACCCACAGGCCAGCCACGCCCACAGGCCAGCCACGCCCACAGGCCAGTCACGCCCACAGGCCAGCAGAACCAGTGTCATTAGAGAACCCGTTAGAAATACAGCTCTCAGGTCCCACCTCAGACCTAAATTAGGAGCTGCCCTTTGCCTTTCACTCCCCAGTGACTCCCATGCAGTTTCACGTTGGGCAGATCCGGTCTAGATGAGAGGACCTTACTCCATCTAACCAAAGGGTCACTGGAGTGAGCAAAACAGCCCGAGATAGCAACTGACTTAAGGGTTTATTTTTTCAGGTTTGCTCTCTGCTATGTCATCTTGCTAGAAATGCGGATATTTTCAGAAACCACAAAGAGTCAAGCGCCCTCTTGTCTGACAATACATACGTTATAAGGGATTTCATGTAAAATTAAAGGAAATTTGACCCCCACAATAATGAATAATAATATCCAGGATACTTCTCAGAGAATTAGGTTAACTCATTGACTATTTCAAAAAGATTAAATCTCTCCATCAATATGTTCTTTACATTTTATTACCTACAGGGAGCATCTTCTCATCAATACGTCCAAAAACATACAAGTGATAAAGCCATTTAACCACAAGAAGAAACCGAGGCGACTCACGTATTGATCTGAAACAGTTGCCAATAGGAACAATCGATTCAGTCGAGGTGTATGCATTAAAAAGTCACTGGAGAAATAAAATGCACTGGTAATTAGATTATGTTTCCAGAAAAATGGTTGTAGGATGAACTCCTGTAAATTATGTGTTAACTCAGAAAGCAATAGAATGGGCAAAAGAAATTCATTAAAAACACACACAACAACATCAAAGTTGTGAGCAATTATCACAAATTTCATGAAGACCACAGGGGACTCCTACTGTCATAGCATCGCCCACAGTGCAGCCAGCAGCCTGTGCTCCAGGCCTGGTGGTTATAATTAAACATCCCCAATAAAGGAATGAACCCATTTGACAGGTAAATGAAATTATAATTTGTTGATTATTTCCTCCAAACACTTAACATTACCATAATTAAGTTGTCAGAAAATGTAAAGTTTAAAAGAAAAACAACCCTTTTTATACTGGACTTACAATAACACATTAAATTCTAATGAAGCAAACTGTTAAAATAGAATCTCGACATTCCTTATTAAAAATTTGTTAAAACAAACACTGGCCCCATTTCTCCTTTTAATCACACTCAGGCGTCTTCTTAGTGCCCCACTAATTTTAAGTTACTCTGGAATATAAATCTAAGCAGTCATCACAGTTACACTTTTTATGTCTTTATTTGGCTATTTTTGGTTTTACTGGAGGCTCTGGTGGTACATGGTGGTTTGTGAAATGACTTCAGAGGTAGGAGGTAAAGGGGAAGCAAAAAAGAAATGGGGACAGTTTTAAAGTGATTCTCCTACTTGCCTATAAGCGCCAGAACCCCAGGCTGGCTGGGAAATAATGGGGTTTATTTCAAACTTGTGAGGCACTGTGGCCACCTGACAAGATGATTGAGATCAGTGCCTCAGCACTGAGAAAGCAGAGTTTTAATAGACGGCATCTGTGAGCAAAACCAGTTACCTCTATTGACTGGATAACTAAACAAGGCGACGGGAAGCTGTGAGTGAAATCTCACAAGGCTCTCTACTGAGGATAGAAGTAGGAAGGGTTGAGGCTGCAAGAGGATCTTGAAGGCTGTAGAACTGGGGGTGTCTGTCACAGCACTTACCCTGCCGTGCCCAGCGCCCGGCATCAAGGACGCGATGGCACAGGGTCTGACCTCTGCTTAGGGTGTGTCATGAGCCAGGGGCATGTGCCTGCTTAGACAGTAGAGACCCTGGTGGGCGGAGGTTGCTGCATGCCCACGTCAGAGAGAAGCATGTTCAGGTTCAGAGGGAAAGGTGGGTAAGTCACTGGAGTGAGCAGGTTGCCAACTGAGGGTTTTGATCTAAGCAGCACACCTCACAGCCAGCTCAGAACCATTATCAGCACTGCCTCTGCCACGCTCCCCTGACACTTACTGACCTGGACTCATTCTCAGTGAGTCAAGACATCTCCTTCAGCTGAAATTCTATGCTCCTCTGTTTCAGGGGAAAGGGGAGGTCGGAAGATGAGAAAAGCATGTGAGATGGGAGGTGCCCTGCAGTGGCTCTCTCGGTTACAGAGATCAGATTAGCCAGGACGGACCAATGCAGGGTCTGGTGTCCTGGGGTCCGCAGAGGCGCCTCCTTTCACAGCCACCCGCCCCCTGCTCCGTGCCCCGCCTTTCCTTTCCCTCTTGGAAGCTGTGCTAAAGGTTATGATACATCCCCAAGCCCGGCCGTGCTCTGAAGCAAGAGGTGCTTTTAAGTTTGGTGGAAACAGAGTGGAAATGACTCTGCACTCTCGGAAGCTCTTTCCCTGAATTCTATGAAGAAACTGGACCAATGAAAAGAGGAGAAGAATATAAAAGATCTGGATACAAGGAGGCCCCCAAAGTTTAAAGCCTTGATAAATATGATGAAATTTACTAACTTAAAATTGTATAAGGTATTATTTTTCTATAAAATTCATCTGCTTTATATATCAGACAAAACCATGATATTAGATTATTTAACAACACAAATATAAAACTGTATCAATACATACCCTATAGAATTTAACTACGAAATGTAAAAGGATAAAAACACTTAGACTAAATGCCCAATGGTCTGTCTGGCAGAGCTACATCACACCACGACGGTGATTGCTCTGGAACAGGGCGGACTGGAGACCCGATGACCAGTGTAAAAGCTGAGCTTTAAAGCCCAATTGTCTCTGGCAATAAAAGACGACCTTGTGACAGGGCAAACTTCCCAGAGAGAACGACAGTCTCAGAAAATACAAAACCAGCCCACCGAGCATGCAAGCCAACGGAACCACTGGGAGGTGTCCGCAGACAGCAAAGGTGTTCAAACAGGCCTCTGCTTCCATGTCCCATACCATGCAGTGTATGACTAATTTGCTTACAAGAGTCAGGTGGTCATAATAATCTGGTCACTCGATGTATATATATATGTATTAAATTTATTTCTGAGAGGAAGAGAGGGAGAAATAGAAACATCAATGATGAGAGATAATCATGGATAGGCTGCCTCCTGCACACCCCTACTGGGGAGGAGCCTGTAACCCATGTTTTTGCCCTGACTGGAAGTGAACCCAGGACCCTTCGGCTACAGGCCGATGCTCTATCCTAGGGGTGTCGAACTCAATCAGAGAAGGGGCCAAAATCTAAAATCCAGCCTAAATCGCGGGCCGAATGGTTTACTGAACAGTCATAAACTGACAATGTCATAAACTGACAGCGGAGTGCAGTGATGACAGCGCGGTGCGGGCCACATTGCAAGGCCTGGCGGGCTGGATTTGGCCCGCAGGCCTTGTGTTTGACACATGTGCTCTATCCACTAAGCCAAACTGGCCAGGGCCCAAATAAACCATTGTCTCTATAGATTCAGTCCCACCAAGTGACCTGAGACCTTGAGGACCCTTTGCATCTGTGCTTCAGAGGAAGGAGGAACCAGAGCAAGAACCCCTCAAGCCAGAACCCATCCTGATTCAATAAGATGACCTGCCAGTCTTCTAGCTCCTGAGCAATGGCGTGCTTTCTGGAGAAATGCACCCTCACTTAGAGTTTAACAGTTTTTCCCACAGAATGTTTGGAACTAATCATACACAGGGTGTCCAAAAATTGTATACATACTTTGATAGTTATTATTTCAATGGGTTAAATCTGAAAAGAAAGAAACATCAGCTGAGCTATCAGTTCCCTTTTTATAATGCACTCCTTTTTTATACTTCAGGCCCAGTGCACGAAATTCATGCACTGGGTGGGGAGGTCCCTCAGTCAGGCCTGCACCCTTAAACAGTCTGGGACCCTTCAGGGGATTTCCACTTTCCATCAGACATCTCTCTCACAGCCCGGGACCCCTTGCTCCTTATCGGCCACCTGCAGCAGAGGTGAGAGAGGCACCTCTGAGTGCCACTCCCCCTGTGGGAGCACACTGACCACCAGGGGGCAGCTCCTGCATTGAGTGTCTTCCTCCTGGTGGTCAGTGTGAGTCATAGCGACTGGTAGTTCCATCATTTGGTCAATTTGCATATTAGGGTTTTATTATATAGGATTATACAATCTTAGATTTAAACAGAAACTCAACGAAAAATTTGTTCAATAAACATATCTCCTTGTTAAGACAACAGATATGTAAGACAAATTTATATGTATGTATCCATCTATTTTTAAATGCATTTCTGTATATAGAAATGGACACTTTTTGTAAACAATGTTTTTCTGCCATAACAACCAATTTTTCTGTTAATAATAGAGAATACTAAGTCCTTAATGACAATTATCCACAGGAATGGAGAAAGCTAACAACTTAAGTGTGACAAAAATGTCACAAACCTCTTTGCTAATAATGCTAAACCCTTTCGTTTCACAATGCAACTCAATCTTTATGCTTATTACTCATGCTCATCTAATGCATTACAGCTTTAATTGGGAGAGGTATTCAATATTCCAAAGATTTATAAATCTTTATAAAATACAGAGGCCCATTGCATGGAGATTCATGCAATAGGCCTTCTTTCCCTTGGCTGCTGGCACTGGCTCTCCCCCAGCACCCGGGACTCAGGCCTTCACTCTGGCTGCCACCTTCTGTCTTCACTCCAGCCAGAGTCTTCACTCCGGCTGGAGCCTTCAGTCTTCACTCCCGCCATGGCCCCGCTCCTATAGCTCCCTCCGCCTCCTCTCCCAGCCCTCCTCCGTGCCTGCATTTGTGCTGCCCAGCAGTTGGGAGTGGCTGGGGGACAGGGCCACCGCCATCTTTGTTGGGTTAATTTGCATCCTCACTCTCGATTAGCTGGTGGGTGTCGCGAGTGACAGTCAATTTGCATATTTCTTTTATTAGTGTAGATATTTTGGATACAGCATATTGGAGGTAACCAATAATTAAGACTACAAAATTTGGAACAGGTAAATCTGTCCGGTACATTTCATATGTTGCTTAGCTATTTTTTTTGTTATCAAAACTTATTTTTAGAGATATTAATGTGAAATAGTAATGTGTTGTGAAAGTATAATATACAGTGTGCCTGACTTGTGAATAAAGCCGGGAGCGAAGGCAGTGCTCTGCCTTCTCTTGGACCTACAGTTGGTATGAAACGTCATGTATTCAGATATGGTAACAACCTAAACTTTAGAGTGATGGCAGCACTTGTTTATTTTACTCTTACTGTGTACAGACAAGGGCTGGTTCTTTCTGGACACCACATTTTATCATTCTTACATTCTCGTTTCAAGATGAGAAAACTGAGGATGAGAAAGTTAAGTCGTTTTACCAGTATAGAGTAACTGAGCAAGCCGGAATCCAGCCCTTATTTATCTTACTCGAACATCCCAGCAGTTCTAGACCACAATTTCTTTTTCATCCGACTGAATTGATAATAAGGCTTGTTTGGGGGAGCACGTGTTACGTAGGTGATATAATTGGTTGAGAAATCATAAATTTTTTATTGATTTCAGAGAGGAATGGAGAGGGAGAGAGATAGAACTGAGGCCGAAGCTTATGTTGCATTAATTGGTCACTGGAATTGGCTGTGTCACCTCAGCTCTTTCCTATCATCCCACACACCTATGAGAAAGGAATGATAATAGGAATTTTTAAATAATCACAGAGAACTGAAGTGTATTGAGTGTGAATTGGTTTTATGCCAAGCACCTTCCTTATGAAAAAATAAAAAGTAAAATACTTAATAAAGATTATCCTAGTGGACAAGCAAATAATATTCAATAAAAAATAAACCCCAGTAAACTGATATAATGAATCAAATACTGATATGTATCTCTTCATCCTTCTATTAATAAGAATCTACTTTAAAAAGAACCATGAACTTGAGTTAATTAAAACTACTTACAGTTTAAATCCCCATGATTTGTAGCTCAATACCCATTATGTGAAAGAATAGGTGGCAAAGAGATGAATTTATTTAAATCATAGTTTTCGTATTTTTCACGAAGCTCATGTACGTGTTGCCAGGCTGATGGATGGTGCCCGAGGTGGCTGTGGAAAGTGATGTTTTACCTGTCAATTCTAAAACACAAGTGTGTCTGCTTCCTCATCGATAGATTTCAGACACCAGGCCATAGCATCTATGCTCCCATTACCAGCTTGTTACTAAGCTGTGCATGCTTGTCTGTGCTGACGAGTGATCGACCGCATGGGAGAACATGGCTTCAAGACTCTGGCTCACTCTGGTTAGACAGACACTGAGGCCCTTTTCACACGGCCAGGTGTACCGGCAGGCATGTCAGTCCTCCGTCCTGGACGTTTTATTTTCTTAAACCATTAGGTTATCAGGTTTGAATTTTTGTCTTGATTGGATTCACACATAATCAACAACCCTCTACTTCACTTCATGGATAACTAGAATGTTGCTCCCATATGATCAAACCTCCTTCCACTGGAAAGGGAGGCCACATACAGCACTTTCTCCCAGTGTGTCTGCCCACGTGTGCACGCATTTGCATGTTAGTGCTGGGCTGCAAGTCTATTTAATTTTTTTTTATTGATTTCAGAGAGGAAGGGAGAGGGAGAGAGATAGAACTGAGTTCAAAGCTTATGTCGCATTAATTGGTCACTGGAATTGGCTGTGTCACCTCAGCTCTTTCCTATCATCCCACACACCTATGAGAGAGGAATGATAATAGGAATCGTTAAAGTAACCACAGAGAACAAGTGTATTGAGTGTGAATTGGTTTTATGCCAAGCACCTTCCTTAAACACTACAAATAGATCCGTTTTTAACAAACCTTAGGTGTGAATAATAATGTCTTTACAATCATTTTCTGTCCAGTTCCATTGCCTCACACGATTTAACATTAAAGAGATCTAACGCAGTTTTGATGCTGCCCTAAACTACCCAGAGGCCAAGGAAGGACCCCAATCAGCCGGTCAGTAACATAAACCTCACAGTGAAGGCTTTGTGCACCAGCCTGCTGCTGTCTGCCGGAGACACCTCTGCCTGCGTTGGGATCACATAGCTGCTCACTCACTGTCAGTCGCTGTAACTCCACCCCAGGTCTCAGCGGTTCCAGACAAGTGGATTTTCAGTAAGTCTGGCCACCCTTTGCAGCCTGTCAATCACTTTGTTTGCCTTCCTTGGGCATTTCCAATAAAAGAATATGTCATCTTGCTAAATATTGGGCTACCCTGTCATATGCTAGATTCTTAGTGGGAAGCGGGGGGGAAGTGAATCAGTTACTAAATCCTAAAATATAGCTTGTGAACGAAATACATTATTCCAATAATGGCTCCAAAAATCCAGAAGGTAAGTACTCTCATTCACAGTTTATGGATGAGGGAATGGAGGGGTAATGAAATCAAACAAATGGCTGAAAGAGCTCCCGGTAATCAGAGCTGTGGCTTATTCCAGGTCTCCCTGTCCCAGTCTTGCCACTACCACACCATTTAAAAACATTTCGGGGTAATTAGGCTAATTCTAACTTTCCTTGTAAACATGGATCCCACTTAACTGAGTAAGGGAGAGCCAGCAACTTAAATTCATCTTCCTGTCCACCTGCATTGTCCATGCCAGCGTCTGAGAAAGCATGACTTCTCTCCTTTGAGAAGCATGTGTTCACATGATGTTTGGTCTGATTGAACCTCAAACCACGATCAACAAAATAACTGTATGTCAGTCTTAACCAAAAATTGGCTTATAACTGTCTTTCAGTTTCACAAAACGCTCCAGGGAGCCAGGCTCAATAGGATTTTATAAAAAGCTGACTTAGCCCATTCAATTTAGACACGATTTGATCATTAGACAAATTGAGTATTTCCAGTTAGCTTACTTGTAAATTATTTATCTGAGAACCGACTTTCTCTGATCTGCTTCCATGTTTCCTCCAACCATCAGACACTGGTCCCTCTCTGCCCCTTTCCCCCCAGCATTGCATTAATTCAGAGCATGCGGAGACCAACACCAAAAATGCCTTAATTATTATTTTGCTTCAAAACTATTTTTTAATTCATTTACTTAGACCACACCTACTCTAAAATTGCATAGCTTTTAAAATTTTTGTATTTTTACTTGAAACTCACAAAAATGTTTTTCAAATTTTATCATTAAAATTAATTCCTTATACTTATAAATGGCGGTGTAAGAATTTACATTCTTATTACAATAATTTACATTCATTTTTATGTTAAGTAAATAATAAAGTCTAGTCTTTGTTCTAATTCAATTTACAGTTATTTTTGTTGACACATGCTTCTTCTAGCTGTCTTACTGGTCACCCCAATGGTGCTTTTTGATGTCACTTCAAATAACTATTTAAACTTATCCGCAAAACTAGTCCTTGCTGTTGCTGCTCAGGAGCGTAACAGCTCTCAGGAGACCCAAACCCAGGGCTCCCTCCAGGTTACCTCTGGTGTCAAGAGTTACTTCCCTTAGGGCTCCAGCCTCTGGTTCATTACAAACTTGACAACAGTGTGACCACTACTGAACAGCCTATGCAGTCATGGACTTTGGCTTTTGTCAAAATATCCATTTCTATGGAACTTAAACAAATTGGCCAAAAAAAAAAAAAACAAAAAAAAAAAAATACAGAGCATTCTCCCTTGAAAAATGGTGACAGCATGAGGCAGGAGTGGTTTCTGCATTCTTATTTGTGGGGCCCATCACCCCAGTCTCCAGGCTCACAGTCCTCACCGGGAACCCTGCAGCTCCCGGTCCATGGCGTGTTGGGAACCAGCAGCCGTCTCGGGGGTGGAGGCCGTGATCTGAGAAGAGGGGCTGGTGACCCAGGCTCTGGGCGCTCAACAAGAACAGTCTGCTCAGACCACACCATTGTGTGCCCCTCTTCAAGACAAACAGCCGAACAACTACAGAGGGAATGCAGGGGTCCTAGAAACGGGAGCACCATGGGAGTTCTAAAATAAACGTCCCCTCTGTCCCCAACTGCCTCCCGTTATCCATACACGGCCTGGAACTGAGATGTTCTGGTTAAATACAGAGAGCCAACCGAGACTGGAGAACTGGCTGCAATGCTGAATCAGTGTCTGCCTGTTCATACAGATGAGCTGACAGAGGACAAAAGCCTCCAAACTATGGGCTGAGTGTCCCGCCTAGCCTAAGCTCACATGTTGAAGCCCTAATCCCCAGGCCATGGCATTTGAAGACAGGACCTTCGGGAGGTAATGAGGGTGACGTGGGCCATGAGAGGAGCCGCACTGCGGGATTAGCATCATCACAAGAGGAGAAAGAGGCCAAGATGCACTCTCCGTCTTGTGAGGAAACAGCAAGAGCTCCCAGCCCACAAGGTGAGAAATCAGTCTCTATGTTTGCAATACCCCATCTATGTCACTTGCTATAATATCCCGAACTAAGACACGAGGTGTCTTACCTAAAATTTCCCAAACCATTGGCTTACCACTGAACACACAGACACAGGCATCAACTTATGAAAACTAGGACTGAAAGTAAAAATGTTATAAAAACCAAACAGAGATGTTAATGACAGAATATTAGGAAGGAAATAATTGTATAGTTTAAGTCAAGGCAACCCTCAGAAAAATAAACAGGACCCAAAGCTGCTCTAATATAGTATCTGAAATGACCAGTTTTGAATCATAATTTATTAAACATGCCAAAGACAACCCAAAAGTATATGCATGCTTTCATCTCTTAATTTGCTTCAACAACACAATTGTTTAAAGTAAAAATTATGTAGCACAACAATATTGGGCTTTTAACATGTTTAGATGCAATATATATGAAGCAACAGTATAAAGAAATAAGGACAAAATAGAGCTACCAGAATTGAGAGAATATTAACCTGAAATAAACTATAAATAAATCAAAGACACACGTTGTCATTCCTGAATGAACTACTAAAAATGCTCAAAGATATAGTTAAAAGCTCAAGAGAGGAAACTAAATGGCATACTAAAAATATTTGCTTGCACCAAAGTAAAGGGAATAAAAGAAATGGGAATAAAAAGGATATGAGTCGTGTAGGAAAGGAGTACAAAAGGTGAACCTTATTGTAAAAATGATCATATATCTTGGATGTAAACATTCTAAATACTCCCAGTAAGACAGAGATTGTCAGACTACCTAAAAAGGTCAAGATGTAACTCTTGACTGTAAAACAGAAAAGCAACCTAATTTCAGTGTAAAAGTAGGCTGAGTCCAAGCAGAGGGAAGACAAAACACAGTCCCATCAGGAAAAACAGGAACTGGGGCAAGAGGCGACTTGGGTGGAGTGTGTGCGGTACAGCAGGCAGGTGATATGTTCTGTAATGTACACCTGACACATGTATTAACCAAAGGCACCCTGTCCATTTAATTCAGAAATAAGACAAAATCCTTTTCAATTTCCCCAAAGGAAAAGAATAAAGAACTGGGTGGATGAATTAATAGCAGACAATATAGACCTTAAGACAGGAGTATTCCGACATACAAAGAGAGACATTTCTTAATGACAATAAAACAACAGCACTCCCAAATAATGTGATGAATATGACAGAATTTTAATTTAGAAAACTAGTAGAATATGAAAAACTTAAACAACGTTATTAACTAAGTTGACTGAATGGACCTATATTAAAAATTCCAAATAACAGTAAGAGGATACGCATTCTTTTCAAGTGCACCTAAAACATTCTTTCGGATAGACCATAGGATAAGCCTTCACAACTTTCAATACATTTTTAAAATGTTAAAGTTAAACAAAGTATGTTCTCTGAACACAATGGAATTAAGTTATAAATCAACAACAAACAAATATGGAAATCAAAATTGTAAAAATTGAGCAGCATACTTCTAAACATCTTGAGCCAAAAAAGAAACCATAAGAGGAGTGATAGAAGAAGCTGAGAAAAATTAAACGACAACTGAACACATGGGATACAAGGAGCTCAGGCAACATTTACAGAAAAATGTCATAGCTCAATGCTTACACCCAGAAAGAAAAGACAAGAACCAGCAATCTGTGCTAAAGTTATGAAGTTACAAAAATAACAGGAAAATATAAAAAATTACAAATGGGGAAATATAGATCAGATAGAAAACCAATTAAATAAAAGCAAAAAGTTATTTATACAAATTGATGAACAAGTAGTCAAAAACCAAGGAAAAATGAAAAGGTAAGTTACCAAAATCAGAAAAAGAGATGTCCTTACTGATAGTATGCAAAGGAAAATAACCATAGGGAAAATCATGAACAGCTTGAGGCCAACACATATAATAACCTATATGAACTAGGTGAACTCTTAGGAAGATGCACAAGAATTCCCCAAGCTGACTCGAGATAAAATAAAAATACAACTACACATCTAGCATCAGCCAGAATTCAGTGAGTCTTTCAAACTCTTACTACAAAATAAAGTCGTGGCACCCAAGACTTCACTGGTAAAAATCTATCAAATACTTCAAAAGGAAGTGATACAATTCATAGTCA
This sequence comes from Pipistrellus hanaki, assembly GCF_964339955.1. NCBI lineage: Eukaryota > Metazoa > Chordata > Mammalia > Chiroptera > Vespertilionidae > Pipistrellus > Pipistrellus hanaki. The sequence continues at coordinate 86,985,133 of NC_140510.1, forward strand.
TGATTTTCAACCAGAAAACAGAGAGTGGGAGAAAATATCCCAACTCCCGATTGAGGCATTATCACCCAATGCCAAAGCCTGATAAACTATTATTCCAACAGAATAAAACCAAAGAAGTTTCCTCATAAACATAGAGGCAAGAACTACAAACAGAATACTAGACAACAAAGACCAAACGTATACAGAAGGGATTGCACATCACGACTAAGTGAATTACAAATGCAATTTGGATTAATACTCAAAAAATAAATTAATATAATGCATCACATTCAAGGATAAAGACAGAAATCACATGATAATCTTGATAGACAGAGAACAGGTATTTTGCAACGCCCGGCATCCATTCACAATGAAAGCTCTCAGCACTGAGAACTATAATAGAAGCAAACTCTTCCTTATAGGACTCTCTTTCACGGCCCGCATGGAAAGAGTTCCAATTCAGGGTCTGGGTCCTGGGGAAGGGCCACACACAAATGAAGAGACTTGAGACTTGAAGAAATTCAACTTGGCGATATGGGGGGCCAGGCGGCAGTCCAACTCTAGTGGGAGAACTACAGCTCTGGCCCTGCCATCCCTTTATTGAGGCTTTGGGGAACACATCTTAGGCAACATGAACAGAAATTTACATGTAGCCCTGAGGCAGGAAATAACAGAAACTTACATGGGACAAACAAGGTGGAGGCTGCTTTAGCTAACAATGTCTCAACTAAAGGTTAAAGCAATTAAGGTGTTGACCAGCCTTCATGGCTTCCTGTCAACATCTCTTTTTTAGTGAAACTGATTTGTTTTCCAGCACTACCTGATGAAGGGGCTCAATTAAAAATCAATAGCAGATCAATGTTTTTCTGGAGCTGGAGGTGGAAATTCAAGTCAAGGGTGGGCAGGGCCCTGTGGAGGATTGATTCAGAGTTATGATTCGAGTTGTTCAACCTCATGAATCTCCTGCAAGTCATTGGACTGTAAATTTAAAATTGGTGACTTTTAAATTGAATGTAAATTATACTTCGATTATGCTGTAAAGAAAAAGTCCAGGGATATAGAACAGTTGTTGGTAGGCTTTTTACATACACTAGTATGATCATTTGCTTTTACCCATCTGTCACCTAAGTAGAAATAAAAGTAGTAAAAGTGATGATTTTTGGATGAGTTAATTTAGGTTCTCTCCTACCTCCTATATGCATGGATGTTGACAGAAAAGATCAGCTCAATTAACAAAAAGTACTTAAAAATAGGTTCCTGGCCAGGGCATAGGCACAGTATAAAAAATAGATTCAGAAGCTTAATTATTAATGTTTCCAAGTTACATTTCTTTCTATATTTCTTTTTTCCCCATTACAGCTGCAGTTCAGACTAAAAATAGAGACTGAGCTGACTTCTCTCTCATGCTTTCTTTGGTTATTGCATCTGCCTCCAGTAAAAATTAATATGAAGCATACACCAAGAGCAAACATCCGGAGTGCCTGGAAGAAAAATATATTTCCCTGGAATCGATATCCTTGTAAAAATGAAAACTTCAGACACTGTCTGAAAAGAATTAAACCAAAAAGCTGAATCTCCCCCAAGTGGAAGTTATTTTTAATGAGAAAAATGTGACTACTGAATAAAAGCTCTCATTATAAAAAGGTTTTCTTACCTTTGTTCCAAAAAAAACCTCAAAAATATTTAAGTTGTATATCTATACCATATCAGTGCACAACTTCCTGGTAAGTGTTCTTTACAAAAAGTGAATGTGTTTAAACACATCTTAATATTACGCTGTTTGCCAACGTTAGATCATTTAAATTTCAGGCTTATGCCCTGACCAAGAATCAAACTGTGACCTCCTAGTTCATAGGTCAATGCTCAAGCTCGAGCCACACCCACTGGGCTACATAATTCCATTTAATTCTCACACCCCCATGCCACCCACATCCCATGCCACCCACATTCCATGCCACACACCTCCACTCTCAAACACACCTCCATTGCCACACACCCTCCAAGCCCAGATACACACCATGCCACCCCCATACCACACACACCTCCATTCCCACACATACCCCCATGCCCAGATACACACCATGCCACCCCCCATACCACCTACACCCCCATGCCCACACATATCCCCATGCAATCTTCAGGAGCAGAGCTCTTTAAACAAAAATGGAGCCGAAACCGGTGTGGCTCAGTGGATAGAGCATTGGCCTGCAGATTGAAGGGCCCCAGGTTCGATTCCAGCCAAGGGCATGTACCTTGGTTGCTGGCATGTCCTCAGTTGGGGGGGAGGGGCGTGTAAAAGGCAGCTGATGAATGATTCTCTCTCATCTATGTTTTAACTCTCTATCCCTCTCTTCCTCTTTGTAAAAAAGTCAATGTATGTATATATATAAATGGATACTCACTGTAATAGACGAGAGATGCTTATTTTGGCTAAGGAAACACACTGCATTATAGGTAACCTTCATTTTAGGTCTTCAGATAGAAATCCTAATAGAAAACCAAAGAGCAAACCAAATCTAAGACTCCAACTCCTGAAGAAGGGCACCAAACCCACATGAAGACAATTAAATGCTGAGGGACTATGGGAAAAGTATGAAGAACATTTAAAACAATGGAGAAGACATATCTACAGAAATTGAATCCCTCCCCTCCCAGATGCTGCTATGTGAAAAGGAAATAATTTGAGGGGTAATACGGATAATTGCCAAAGTTCACAAAGAAAAAAATGAAAGGTCAAATAATGGTTGAAAATGTACCTCTGAGATTATATGTCCCCTGTGCTTACTCATCAATGTAAGGATCTTACTGAAGAATCTGCTCAGAAATCAGTACAGATAAGTACATATAGATCATTAAAAGGTATTTTAGAAAACTGAAGGCTGGATTGATGGACTCCACAATCTAGCAGCAATTCTAAGGAGAACAGAGGGACCTCTAAAAACAAGTGGTGAATAAATATTACCCAAATCAAGGGAGAAGATTTGTCCAAGATTGAAGGCAGTGAGTACTTGAGCCATAATAAACAATATGTGCAACACACACACACACACACACACACACACACTTTCCTAGGCTAGAAGAACCTCTAATGGGATTTTCCATGGTCAGAGGCTAAGACTCTGTGCCTGATGAGGAACTTTATAATCCCTAAAGAATTGCCCTCCAACCCCCTAACCTCTGCTATGTAGGCAGGGGTCATGGGCTTTGGAGAAACATCTGAATTGAGGTCATAGCCAAAGGTGACCAAGGCTGATGGGTAAATAGCAGCCTTGTGGACATTGGCTCGATGCTAAGAGGAGTTGAGGAAAAACTAATTTTCTGATAAAAGAGAAATATGTATTTTTTTCAAAGCCCTGGCTATTTAGCACGCCTTTGCCATAGGAAAATTTATGAACTCTATGATTTCTTCGGCATCAAATTAGAACATTACCTCTTTTATTTTTCCATTAAAATGACTGTCATTCTTCATTCCTGCCAAAATTGGAGGCCTCAATTGCTTCCCATCTTTGCCAAAACTCTTCATTATCTGGTTTTTATGCCGTGTGTGTTTTAAAGTGTAGCCATCCTAGGAAGTTTTAGTTAGACTTTATTATAACATTAATTTGGATTTCACCAGTGTTCTCAATGGGAAGCACCTTTGCATGGGCTGATATGTCACTTGTGCTTACTCAGTCACATCTGATCAGTTAGAATTGGCTTATTATGTATTGAGTCTTGAGAATTCTTCATGCATCTGGATAGAAATGTGTTATCAGAAAAACAATTCTAAAACATATTCCTAACCTGTGATTTTACTGTGCCCACTCTTAATGGAGCCTTTTGAACAACAGAAGCTCTTTATCTTGATAAAGTACAATCTCCCATGGTTAATGGATTTGCGTTAGGGGCCGTATCTCAGACCTCCTTGCCTGGCTGTGTTCTCCTGGGTTTTCTTCCAGAAGCTGTAAAGTTTTTGAGATCACAGTTTGGTGAACGTGATGCAAAGTAAAACATTAACACTTTGGAAAACATTAACCCTTCTTCCAGTAACTAACATGGCTTCATATACTGTCCATCCTAAACGACCAGCTGCCTTTGGAGGCCAGGGGAGGAGACACCCAGCTGATGGATGAGGGTCCGAGGCACAGAGCGCAGCTGCGCTCCCAGCGCCTGCTGGACCAGGGTGCACTGGAGAGACAGCAGTCAATATCGAAGGCTACTTTCTTGTTTGTATTTGAAAGAAATGCCTATTACTGAAGGAACAATCAATCATGTAACCGTTATTTTCTAGTATCAAACATAAGTAATATTGATTCTAAAGTTTCAAATAATGAATTAAAAAAATTAAGATTGACAGCCCCAAGAAGTAAATATAGCACCATTGCAATAACCATGGGATTTAAGGATATTTTTCCCACATGCCCAACTATGACCCATTCTCAAACAGTAGTAATTTGATAACTTGCTATGAAGAGTAGACAATTCCTAGTACTGCTACCCCTGCAATTAGATTTGCCATCGGATTTGTTTATTGTTTATAAAATAAACAAGTCTTTCTTCAAAGTTACCTTTGCTAAATGAAGTTGCAAATGTAATGAGCCTCTTTGTGTTACAATAGAAAACCCCCAATTATTGCTTTTGCATCAACACTTAATCACGCAATAACTGAACACTGGTGGGGGAAGTGTGTCCAGAGACATTTCATTTCTCAGATTCGCTGTGAAAGTCAGAGAGAGGGACTGTGTGGATTCAAGTGTTCCTGGTTCTCTGTAACTCGTGTGATTTATTTCCTACTCCACCATGAGAACATGGAAGGAAAAACAACTGTGTACCATTTGTTTGACTGTTATGAGTCTCAACATTACTGAATATCGGACACATATGCCTAAAGGGGAGAAATAAATCAGAGAGTATGTTACGTTTGTCCAAGTCTTTTGATGAATTTTTCTCTGAAATCACTTTTTTCCCAGGGTTTTTGTGCCTTATGTATATGATGTTTAACATGTTCCTATTTATAACCTCCCTGTCAAAACTAATTTAATTTTTATATGAACATGATCCATTGTGTAACTTGGATAAGGCTTATGACTTATTGTGTCAATATTTTATAGTATTTTTGTCTGAAATTAAATATCACCCTGTCATTTCTCTTCTTGGCTTGTTTTTGTTGTTGCTATACTACATATAATGTTACACACACACACACACACACACACCCTCCTCTCTTCGCTCCACATGGCTTCCCCATGGAATGACATTAAGAGTGACTAAGTCAGCCTATGAAACCCAGCCAGCCCCTCCCTGGGTTGGTGGTCTCACTTGTTTGTGTAGACCAGTGATTCCCAAAGTGGTCTATATCGACCCCCAGGGGTCTATGACAACCTGCAAGGGGTCTACGTCAGCGAAAAAGAAATTTGGGGGTCCATGAAATGAAAATGGGGGTCCATGATAGTGGATCTCAACATACACTGATAGTACCTATTTACTTACATCATATTATCTTATAATATAAAAACATATAAATTATTTATAAAAGTACCTATGAAGTAAAAAATTTATTATATATGTTTATAAAATTGTGTAAGTTGTAGGATAAAAACCTGCACATAATGATATACCAGTATCATCTTGTTACAAGCATACGCGCAGTAAACATTCTTGCCAATTTTTGTCTCAAAGCTTCGTGAACTTGCACCGACTTGTTCAATTCGTCACTCTATAAATATGAATGTGAGAAAAATACGTTCATTCGTTTCCTGAATCTTGAATAGGAAAGTGCTGAGAAAATATTTAAAAAAATATAAACTGGTAGTTTATCATACAAATTATAGTGAATCAGTGTTATTTTTTTTGAGAATGCCGGAGAAAAGTAGGTACATTATTTTTAATTAAATTTTAACACTAAACTTCACTACAGTTAGAAATTTACAAAAAAATCAATATCAGGTAAGTAGGGGGTCTACCCAAAACCGAAAAACATGGCAAGGGGTCTAAGCACAAACAAGTTTGGGAACCTCTGGTGTAGACCATACACCGTGAGCTTCTTCACATTAAACTTGTGATTCAGGCCTGCCCCACGCTGTCCCTGTCAGGCTGTGTCACTCTCCCTCTGCACAGACGCATTATAACTTCTGGAAAAACGTGGCTTCATCCCACCAGGAGGGGGCCAGGATCAACATGGATAGGTTGTGTGTGTTTTTTGTTGGTTTGTTTTTGTTTTCCTTCTAAACTTAGACTAGTGTTTCCTCCCTGTAAGAAAAAACTGGGGGGAAAAACACACACAACAAAACTAATGGACTAAATTTACTTTGAAGGAAACACCAGAGGGGAGAAAAACTTCTTAGATTTCCACCTAAAGGATGGGAAATAGAAACAAGCAGAGTATATTTGACCTTCCGGCATCATTTAGAAGATAGTTCAACTGCAATAATTAAGAGGGGGTGAACAATAGGACCCTGCCATTTAAAAATATTTTAAATATGTTTTTATTGATTTCAGAGATAAAGGGAGAGGGAGAGAGATGGAAACATCAATGATGAGAGAGAATCATTGATCAGCTGCCTCTTCCACGCCCCACATCGGGAATCGAGCCTACAACTTAGGCCTGTGCCCTGACCGGGAATCCAACTGTGACCTCCTGGACCATAGGTTGATGCTCAACCATGAGCCACCATGGCCAGGCAACCATATCGATCTATATTTTCCATACATCTGTGCTTTATAAACACTAGGGTGAGGGATGTGCTCCCTTTCCAACCACCCATTTCACTGGCAGGGGCACTATCAGCACCTTGGAGAAACACGGACCAGAGTGACTGGGTGCACAGCAGACTTGCAGAATCACCAAAGTAAAAGGTGCCAGCTCATTCCTTTTACATAAAAATACAAGAGCTTATGAAACAACTTTTGGATAAATATAGCAACAAATTTCAAATAATTGTTCATGTTTTCATGAAGGAATATTGTCCTGTCAAATAAATGCATGTAAAATGGCCCCTAAAAATAAAAATAAAGTGATATTTAAATTTTAGATATAACTCCCACACTCCAGCTACCTACAAGATTCTGGCTCAATAAAGTACTCAGTGAGGAATAAAATTAATTTCCTTGGGAAGTTGGAGGAAAGTGAATATATATATTTAAAGTATCATTTAAAATTTTAGGACATCTATTAAATATAAGAGAAGGCATAAATTTTTCTGGACAAAAAGATAACTATTTTTATTCATTAATAGCCATTTGTATTAAATATATATTCTGAATAGTTTTAAACTGAAAGTTAATTCTGAATCAGAAGTGCTACCTCAAGCAAAGTAGAAATAGAAAGTTTTAATCTTGAAATTCAGAAAATTGCTTCATTAATTTATTTCAACAGTTACCTATATACCCTTAATTTCCCCCCTTTACCCATTAAATCTTGATTTAAAAGAACAATTTCTAATGAAAAAGTTTGTGCTGCTCTTACATCACTTAGAGCTGGAAGTATTCTAGCAACATAAATGAAGTTTTCCTTTAACCATTTGTTCACAATGAATTAGCCTTAGCCACTAAGTGGACATTGGATCTATAACTGAATATCTATATATATAAAAGCCTAAGAGGCCATCACAACTGAACAGACAACTGAACAGGCTGCATGGGGCCACCAGGCAGCAGGGGGGTTAGTGAGTGAGGGGTGACCAAACAACTGAGCAATAGGCTACGTGGGGTGACGAGGCCGGGGGTGGAGGGTAGCAGGTGACCAAGCCTGCCAGGGGGCAGTAAGGGGTAACCAGGCTGGCAAGGGGGCAGTTAGGGACAATCAGGTAGGCAGGCAGATGAGCAGTTAGGAGCCAGCATTCCCGGATTATGAGAGGGATGTCCGCCTGCCGCTTTAGGCCTGATCCTGGGGACATTCCCCTCGGGGTCCTGGATTGGAGAGGCTGCAGGCTGGGCTGAGGGGACTCCCCCACTCTGTGCACATTTTTCATGCACTGGGCCTCTAGTGTAGTCCATATTTGTCTTTTATTTGAGTTCTGCATGACTGGCAAAGCGATCTTTAGAGCTCTAAGTTGTGTTATGCTGGCAGATGAGGCAGACGAGGGTTTGCTGGGGGTGCTGAAGTGATCTAAAAATACAAGCCCCGCTGCTCACCTTCCCCCTGCATCGGTGTCCCGCATGCGGCACGCAGCCCAGCCTAACGCTGCACAGTGACTTCTTTCATTGGTATCCACTTCTAACCTGAGCACAAGCTACTTTCAAGATGGAAACATCTGTGCATATTCCACGGAATGCAACAAGTTCAAACGTTCATCAAGATAAGCCAAACAAATAACATAAACAACCCAGTGACTGTTTTAAGCCCAAGAAAAATAAAACACTTAAGAACATATAACATACAAGTTTGAACGTTTCTTCCAAGCACTTGCATAGCATAGCTTTTAAAAGTAGTATATACCCATACATTGTTCACATGAATAATTTATCAATTGGAAAAGATACCCTTGCTTATGAATCATAATGCTGTGGGCTAAGTGAAGTAAGCCCTGTTACTTCATTGATTTTACTTTTATAGTCTTCACACCCCCTTGTGCACCAAAACTGTTTATAATGTTTTCTGTGCCGTAATGTTCTTGTTGGGCTTAATGAGTAAAACATAGAAATGAACAAAAAAAAAATTCCTTCAAAGCCATTCTTGTTTGATGCAATTCAACAAGGCACCTTTGTCAAAGTATTTTAACATTAAGATCCAATATTTAGTATTTGCTGTGGATGTTTCATTGCACCATTTACTCTGTGCCTTATGTCAGACATTTAAACTCAGAGAGAAGTAGTTCTTTTATCCACTTCTCTGATCCAGTGTTGATAACTTTTATTGAACAGATAGCAATTATTTGAAGTATTCTATTTTGGGATATACACCACTCAATATAGAACTATGATTTCTATTCTAGTACTTGAATAGACAACATAGTACAAGATAGATAGATAGATAGATAGATAGATAGATAGAGATAGATAGATAGAGATAGATGATAGATAGATGATATATAAATAGAAAGATATAGATAGATGATAGATAGATAGATGATGATAGATAGATGATAGATGATAGATAGATAGATAGATGATAGATTATAGATAGATAGATGATAGATGATATATAAATAGAAAGATAGATAATTGATATAGATATATTGATAGATGATAGATATAGATAGATGATAGATGATGGATAGAGAGATGTTAAATATAGATAGAAGAGATAGATATAGATAGATGATAGATATATAGATAGATAGATGATAAATTGATAGATATAAATGATAGAGATTGATGATGATGATAGATAGATAGATAGATATAGATGGTAGATAGGTGGAAGATAGGTAGATGATAGATAAAAGACAGATATAAGGTGAGGCAGAATTATTTTCTTTCACAGTGATGACTATAGCTCTTCCTTTAACTTTGACAAGGATAGACCTGCATGTATTCTCTAGATCCTTCCCCTTTGATTTTCCTATTTATTCATACACAGATGTTTTAGTCAAAACCAGAATAACCTGATGCACACCTGCACAAAATGTTTCTGTACTGCCTGCTCTCTAGTAATGGAAATACCCTGAATCCCATCGTCAGACTCCGCTGCTGCCCGAGTCCAGCCCTCCCAGGTTCTCACACCACGTTTCTCATGCTTTGATGATGCGCCTTGGTTTCTATTGTCTCACCTACCCCCTGGTCTAAGGGCCCAGGTTGACGATTATATCTGGTTTGATTGGCAGGGTGCTCAGATAGTTTATGATTTAAAACAGGGTCATTTTAAGTAGTGAAATGGAATGCTAGTGTTAAGCAGACTGGAAGGTAGAAGCATTCCTAGGAACTGTCCTCAGGGAACGTGGGTGAGTGGCCAGTGAGGTGATGGCTGCTCTCGGCCAGGATTTCTGGGACCTGCCGTCCTCTCTCTACGCTGACCCAGGGCTGGCCTGAGTGACGTGCCTGCATTTCAGAAATGAGCATGTGGCTTCTAAATGAACCTTTATTCACACGTTTCTGCTTCGCCCGAGGAGACCTTCAGGCCAGTCTCCCCTCTGACAGGCCCTGTCTTCTGTTCGGTAGACAGCTCTCACACCATTGACCAGTCAGTCCCGGTTCCATACTTCTCTGGGTTCCGTTAGGCAGCTGGTCTGACTCAGGCTGGGAAGCAGCGATCGGAACTCTTTACACGAGCGTTCACAACTTGCTCCTGACCTCTGAGGAGCATTTATTCTGTGCCTTCCATCAGACATCACACAATGAGTCAGTGGATAGGAAGATGGCTACCTCAATTTAGGATTTTTATGATTTTCTGCAGCAAAAAGAAATCCCTTTCAACTTCTCCCCGTCAATGAATTGCTTCCAGAGTTGGATTATAAAATGATCCTCTGTTTCATCAACATAGAAATGAAAATTAGAAATTTCCAAGAGGGAACATAGAAAAGAAGGGTTCCCCCACCCCCACTCCCATCTCCCCCAAAAGAGATTAGCTACCAGATCTATTATCTAGGTCTTTGCTTGGGCAAAGATTTTGCTAGACACTTCTAATTTTATAGTACTGCAATCTGGCAGCCTAAGGAAAAATATTAAAAAGCTTCCAGTGCCAGTAATTGTTTATGAATTAAATGTATATTCTGAGTTCCATTTAAGTATACATTCTTTTTTTAAAAAAATATATTTTTATTGATTTTTTAACAGAGAGGAAGAGAGAGGGATAGAGAGTTAGAAACATAGATGAGAGAGAATCATCAATCAGCTGCCTCTTGCACATCCCTACTGGGGATGTGCCCGCAACCAAGGTACGTGCCCCTGACCAGAATCGAACCTGGGACCTTTCAGTCCGCAGGCCTACGCTCTATTCACTGAGCCAAACCTGTTTCAGCAGAGTATGCATTCTTAAAGCAAGGTAGTCTAATAATAAATACCGTTTACAGAGTATGTACTATGTGAAAGTTGCTATGCTAGCATGTAACAAGAGTCCATTTCATTTAATTCTCAGAAAAGCCCTATGAAATTGTTTTATGAACCTGGAAACAAATTTTAACTCTGAAAAATGGCACTTCCCATACACAAAAATGTTTCAGTCTCATAAAATTATGGATTGAGAATTTTCCATTCATTTCCCTGCCCCTAGGCTTAACTCGGCATAAAACATTCCAGAAAAATTAAAACGTGTCATTTTTAAAAACCTTCAGGGAAAGTAATTAATCTCCCTCCCTTGGAACTTACACAATTTTTACTATCAGCAATTTTTTTTCTATCTGGTCTTGGTTTTCTTTACCCGGTTTTATCTAAAACCAAAGCTTTTCTAACTCTGCTGGAGATTCTATGTGACTAACGTATTTGATAGGACAAATTGTAAATATGAAGACGCGTTTTAAATATTGAGGCAGAGAGGGTTAATGGTGACCAGCAGCAACCCTGCCTTTGGTGAAGCTCCTGGCCTGAGGAGCCGCTAAGCAGAGTGAGGCTGAGAACTGACCTCCGGGGATCACAGATGTGGGACCTGCCTGCAGCTCTGCAAACAGAGGGCAGCGATCATGGCATCTGTTTCTGAGAACGAGCGGCCAGAATAGGAGAGGGGCTGGGGCAGTGGTCAGCAAACTCATTAGTCCACAGAGCCAAATACCAATAGGACAACGATTGGACTTTCTTTTGAGAGCCAAATTTTTTAAAAAATATATATTTTATTGATTTTTTACAGAAAGGAAGAGAGAGGGATAGAGAGTTAGAAACGCTGATGAGAGAAAAACATCGACCAACTGCTTCTTGCAAACCCCCCCACTGGGGATGTGCCCGCAACCAAGGTACATGCCCCTGACCGGAATCGAACCTAGGACCTTTCAGTCCACAGGCCGACGCACTATCCACTGAGCCAAACCAGTTTCGGCTGGGAGCCAAATTTTTTACTTAAACTTCTTTTAACGCCACTTCTTCAAAATAGACTTGCCCAGGCCATGGTATTTTGTGGAAGAACCACACCCGCGAGGCCAAAGAGCCGCATGTGGCTCTTGAGCTGCAGTTTGCCGACCATGGAACTGGGGGAAGGAGAGAGGCCATGTGCACAGACAACGTTAGGGAGGAGTGGCAGGGAGGCCACGAGACGGCCTTTCTGCAGGAAACAGCCGGGCCTTCTCACCTCCCTCACCACGGTCACAGGTATGTTGCTCTGTGTCTTATGGATTACGTGTGTATGACTAGGTCACTAACATCCGTGACAGTGTATTACGGAGAGCACTGCACATTCACCAGGTGTACTCACCTATCGCCAACGCCTAAGAAACCGTGTCTGACAGCGCCCCGGATAAGGAGAATAAAAGACACAAAAAGGCTTTAACGACTGGGTGCTTTCTCGCCTTTCCAAATAGTTGGCAGGCACAGAGGTAAGATATGAAAACACATTGGTGTGTTTATAAAATTATGTTTAATTTTCATAAATCGGATTCAAGACATAGAACTAATTATAGCAGAGCTGCAAAGAGGATTTTATTTTTCAACCAAAGTTGTTCATATTTTTTCACATTTCTTTAACCTTCCTCTTCCAACTGATCATGCTAGTCACCAACACAAGGCATATTTAAAGAAAAAAGAAAAGTCTTTAATAGCATGCAATAGTATTTACAGAATTTTCAGATAAAATAGATTGTGTTTACTGCACATTTTAGAAAAGCTAGATTAGTAAACAGATTTTTGGTTTATAAAATCTCATGCAGCCCAGCTGGCTTGGCTCAGTGACTGAGTGTCAACCTATGAACTAGGAGGTCACAGTTCAATTTCCTGTCAAGGGCACATGCCCGGGTTGTGGGTTCAATCCCCAGTAAGGCGGCATGCAGGAGGCAGCCGATCAATAATTCTCTCTCATCATTGATGTTCCTCTCTCTCTCTCTCTCTCTCTCTCTCTCTCTCTCTCTCTCTCTCTCTTTCTCTCTCTCTCTCTCCCCCTTCCTATCTTAAATAAATAACATATTTTTCAAAATCTCATGCATAAATGTCAACATGCTGGATAGGTTAAATATATTTTAATTTGCATGAAAACATTTAATAAAAGAGAAAGGCTACAACTGTACTGAAGCTTTCAATGTTTATAACTAACAAACTCATGTCAACCTTTTAATATCTGGATGGAATCATGTGCAGTTTTTGAGTTTCTTTCGATTATTTATTTATTTTAGAAATGATGTTAATTTATAGACACAAAGATCCCTAAAAACCTTAAGCATGATCCTCCCAAAGGAAAGAGGGGTGTGAATTATTTACACAAGAAGAATGTGATCTTCTCTACAATCTGCCTTCTGAGAAACCTGATCCAGCGCCTCAATCCACTCAGAGGTCCCGTTGGAACAGAAAATGAAAATAATTCTTCTGGTCCTTAGGGCCACATGGAACAATGTGTCACACACATAATTTTAAATTTTCTAGTGGTTGATTTAAAAAGCAAAAATAAACAAATGAAATTAATATTCAAAATTGCATGTTAATGTATAATCAGCTGAAAACTTAGTAACGAGGCATTTCACTATTTTTCACGTGTACTAGTTCTGAAACCATATGGACACATGGAAAATGTGTACGTACCTGAGTGTGAGTACAAAAGTGTAGCACCTGATGTCTGAGCATCTCCAGTGCCAGGGACTTTGGTGACATGAGAGTCTGCGATTGTCTGATCTGGGAGCGGAAGACTCTGTCACTTGGGCGGGATTACCATTTTGGAATCACTCTCTCCTTTAGACGTCCCTATTTTAAACAATCAAGCCAAGGGTTGTTCACAGCCTCGGCAGCCCAGAGGAACCGCCCATAAGTGAGGTCTGTTTGATGTCCACAGTGATCCATGTTTGTCTCTGCAAACTTGTTCCACCATGAGTACCGAGCCACAGCCAGCGCTTTTCCGTCTTTAGAAAATGCTACTTCCAAAGGGAACTTTTTCCTTAGAGGTGGGGAAAAAAACAAAGCACAACTTACTGCAGTATTTGAGTAGAGAAATTCTGAATATTCTAATCTGAAAGTAATTATTTAGAATAAAAATTTTCAATGTTGGAAGAAAGAATTCAACTACCATTTGCTACAAGTGGAAGACAGAATCTCAATATTGAAATACATGTATTATATACAATAGGTGCATATTATATACTAGAGGCTGGGTGGATGAAATCCATGCACTCAGGGGGGTGGGGGTTCATCCTTCTGCCTGGCCTGTGCCCTCTCGCACTCCAGAAGCCTTCAGAAGATGTCCGACTGTCCTACTGTGTCCTGTGGGGAGCAGGCCTAAGCCGGCAGTCGCCAGCTATGAGCCTGGATCCCCCACAGGTAGAGTGCACTGACCACCAGGGGCCAGCTCTTAAGCTGAGCATCTGCACCCTGGTGGTCGGTGTGTATCATAGCAACCAGTCGCTCCACTGCTCAGTCAATTTGCATGTTATCATTTTATTATCTAGGATGTCTAGCAGTAGGACTTTTTATTGTTAATTTCAAAATAGACTGAGATTTTCCATTTGTCCTTCATATCACCGTATTGCCCCCAATCACATTCCATGGCACTGGGCTGACCCTTTGGAAGGATTTCCAGTCTACACTACAGAGGTCATGGCCCCGGTCACCATCCTCTGAACATAATTTCCCATTTAAAGTGGTTTGTCACCGTAGCATTTCTTAAACGTTAAAGACCACAAAAGAGGTTAGAGCCCGTGCCCTTCCATTTGTCACTGTTTGGCTTTCGCGTCATGAAAATGTTTACCTTTCGTTTCCTGGAGCAGGCGCTGCCGAAAGGCATGTGAGCTGCGTAGGAACCACCCCACGCGTGGCTCTGCGCCGCCAGGAAAGCCCCTGACATTCTCAGTTTAATCGCTTCAATCTGTGCTCTTGTAAAGGTCAGAGAAAAAGAAAATCTTCAAGGCACTAAATATAGTAAATGTGGGAGAAAACTGAATTACTATTTTCAAAAGAAATCTAATACTTTCCAGAAGCGTTGAACAATTAAAAATGCACATGATGTGTTAAACTCGTTACGAAAATGTCTTTCAAAGACCGCTGATCCATAAGGAATCCGTGTGACACACAAATCATCTAAATCATGATTTTAATTACGGAGAAAACACCAGGCGGCTCTTAAAAGCCCGTGCCACCGTTTACGGACCACGGTGTCAGGTCCCAAGTACGTTTGAAGGACTGATTGCAGTTTCCGCTATTAACGTGGTGCTTGCTCACTCAGAAGAAAAAACTAGGCCATGCAACTCCTGTCAGCGTATTCCAAAACCATTTTCTCCTAATAATTACAGTGTGTTTTAGACTAAAAAAAAAAACACAGAGAAAAAAGTTTTCAGATTAATTATTTACAAATAATGGTGCTGGTCTTTCAGAAAACACACACACTGTTAAGCAGCTGCACTTTCCCGAAGCATGCTATCAGATAAACTGTGTGGTGAAACGTTCCTTATTCATACAGCAAGGGGAAGAATCATGCCATATTTCTAACAAATAACAACTGCACAACTCTTTTTAGTAGTAATGCTTATCTGGACAATTCAAATTGTCACGAAAGAACTTTTCCAGAGAAAGCTCCCACATTTACCCAGGAAGAATGTATCCCTCGTGTTTTAGGGCTAATCTCTTCCTTTCTATGTCCCGGTCTCCAAATGCATTCAGAAACATAATTTTATTCATCTCTTTAGCCCTACGATTCTAGCATGGGGCCTGGGACACACTAGGGGTCACATACTCGTCAATAAACATAGGTAATACTTGCTGTCACTGACAATATGTCATTTTAAAACTGTTCACTTTTGAGGTTGAAACAATGTGAGCTCTGTAGATATGAGTAATCTCCCCATTTCCACGTGGAGAGAATAATAATTGCCATTTGCTAGATTTCATTCCTTCCCAAACCAATGGAAACTCAGTAATCCTCCGGTGGGTTCTTGCTCACCTTCCTATAATGTATCAGAACTTTGGGAGGTGAAAAGAATCCTAAGCCTAACATATACCTACACATTAATATACAAAGCAACCCACTGGCTACTAAGTCTGCAACATATACAAGTATTCTATGGCAAAATTGTGCATTATATCATTAAATGCACTTTCAACACATTTAACTGACGGCCTGTTAAATGGCAATGGTATCATTAGTCATTCAGGAAAATACCAATTAAATCATAATGAAAGGCCTATCCATATTCACCATATTGGCCATATTTTGTGTCTGGAAGCAACAAACATGGATGGAGATGCAGTAACAGGGACTCCCATGCCAGGCCAGTGAGGGTTTAAGTTAGCACATTGGACAAGTTATACGTATGTTAGCTCAATGCACACGTATGACTAAGCAAGTCCACTCATAGGTATAAAACAAACAAAGAAGCGTGCCTTTCTGCGTCAGGGTGCCTGTGTGGGAGTGCTAATGGCATTGTCATAGACAACAGCCAAACCGGGAGCAGGTGGACCGTATCTGCAGTGACTGCACCACACGTGGCAGTGACTGAGGCTGACACACAGCAGTAAGAAACACATGGTGGAGCTCAAGTGAAATGTTTAATGAGAGAAGAGAGAAAGAGTAAAGTAATGAAAGAATGAGAGAGAGGAAGGGAGAAAAGAAGGGGGGAGGGAGGGAGGGAGGGAAGGAAGGGAGGGGAGGGAGGGAGGGAGGGAGGGAGAAAAGGAGGGAGAAAGGGAAGGAGGGAGGGAGGGAGGGAGGGAGGGAGGGAGGGAGGGAGGAAGGAAGGAAGGAAGGAGGAAGGAAGGGAGGAAGGGAGGAAGGGAGGAAGGGAGGGAGGGAGGGAGGGAGGGAGGAAGGAAGGAAGGAAGGAAGGAAGGAAGGAAGGAAGGAAGGAAGGAAGGAAGGAAGGGAGGAAGGACGAAGGTGGGAGGGAGGAAGATGGTTCAGTTTTGAATACGCAGAATCACTTCTCTGTATCTTCACACACATGCTTCTCAGTGAGTTCATGTGAGGGGTGAAGAGGGGAGAGGAGGGAGGGAGGGAGGGAGGGAGGGAGGGAGAGAGGGAGAGGGGGAAAGAGAGAGAGAGAGAGAGAGAGAGAGGGAGAGAGAGAGAGGATTTAGTTTTTAAAATAAAAACAAACGTATGTTTTATGTATACATAGAGAGGAGGCAACGTATACAGAAAAGAGAGACAGTTATAATCATCAAAGTCAGCCCCGGGAAGGGAGGCTGTGGTCCTGGCACCACTGTATTTGCTGACTCGATGCCTGTGGCCTAAGGACCCAGTAAGCCATCACTGACGTGGAGCCCATCTCTGTGCTGTGGAATACTGGCTAATATCAAGAACTTAAGAATTCATGTTCTCCAGCAGGAAGAAAGTCAGATACATGAGCAACACGCCAGCCTGTCCTCAGGCTTCTCCAGAGCAGAGCTCAGTGACAAATAAGAGAGAGGCCAGAGAGTTCACAGAACACCACGTCCCTACTCCTCAGCCCCACGTCTGTAAGGACTCAGATATGCCACTGGAGAGACAACAACACTGAAGACAAGGCTAAAGAGACTGAAAAGTGGGAATAGAAATGAAACAAACACAATTTTAAAACTAAATCTTGAGGGAACTACTGATTCTGTTGAAACGTTCGCTTCAGCACATGCATTCAGAGGAGTTAAGCCACCCTGGCTTCATGCCTGCCCACTGTCTCAGCTCATCCACACAGTGCACTGAGTTCTACCACACGCCTCACACAGGACAGAGCGGGGCCCAAACACCATACCCAGGCCCAGGTCAGAGCAGGGCCCACTTGCCTCACACAGGTCAGAGTGTGGACCACATGCCATACACAGGCCCAGGTCAGAGCGGGGCCCACACACCTCACACAGGTTAGAGCGGGGCCCACAGGCCTCACACAGGACAGAGCGGGGCCCGCACACCACACACAGGTCCAGGTCAGAGCAGGGCCCACTTGTCTCACACAGGTCAGAGCAGGGCCCGCACACCACACCCAGGCCCAGGTCAGAGTGGGGCCGCCTGGGGTGGTTCCTCAGAGAACCAGACTGCGGAAAGAGTTCTCTCTGCCCAGGGACCTGGAAACCAGACAGGCCTTTGAACTGTCCTCTCACATGGTTTCTGGCCGGAAGCCCAAGCCTCCCTTACACCTGGACGGGGATGCCCACGAACTGAACTGTGTCCACCCTACCAGCCTGAGTCGTAAGATGAAGCAACCCCGCCCCCATGCATGTGTTTGGAACTAAAGCTTTTGGGGGTTAATGGAGACTAAATGGGGTCATAAGGAGAATCTGTGGGCTTTTCAGAAGAGGGAGAGAAAGAGGAGAGGAAGATGAGAGGAAGAGGAGAGAAAGGAGCGAGAAGGGAGGACAGGGGAAGGGGGAGGGGGGAGAGGAGAGAGATGTGTCTCTCTTTGTGTGCACTCTGAGGACACCTCGAGGACCTGGGGGGAAGACAGCAGGTGAGGCCAGGCGAGGGTCTCCCCAGACATGGCCCTGCTGGCTCCGGACCTGAGATCCACCCCCGGGACTGAGAGGAAACGTTTGCTGTTTAAGCCAAGAGTCTGTGAAGTTCTGCTCCGGCAGCCTGAGCTGACTGTGAGAGAGAGGAAGCAGCTCCACCATATGCTTGCGAAGCAGCAAGCCAGAAATATTTATAAAGCACACTAATGTATACCATAATTATAAATATTTAAAATGCAAAATTAAAGACATGAATAACAGAATTTGGCAGAACAAAGAGATGGAAGTAAGGCAAATGTTTGTTGTTAATTTGCTCATTTTTCACAGAAGAAAACAGTAGATGTTAAAAAATTTGGAAAAATGGTTCAAACATAACTCTGAAACTAATCACTTTTATATATTTTTTAAGTTCAGAAGAATTCTGTTCAAATGTAATATCAGTGGTGATTCTGAGCAATAGTGCTACAATTAAGTTGAGAAGGAATATAATTTTAACTTCAACAATTTCTTTACTTTCACTTCAGTATTTTTCTAATGAAAGTATAAAATTTAACATTTATTTTTACAAAGAAACATGCTTTGTGTAATTTAATTTTTGTGTATCTATAGATATAAAAGCCAGGTGACTGGAACGACCGGAATGACCGATCACTATGACCCACACTACAGCCAGCCAACAGGCCCAACCAGGGCCCCAATAGGTCCCCCAACCTCCTGCAGCCTCTCCCCCAGGATGATCCTGCCCACAATCAGACACCACAGCCTGATCAGGGTGGAGCCAGATGGCCAATCTCCCATGTTCCCTCCCTCCACCAGCTCAGCCCTGATCAGCCCTTGGGATGGGCTGGCCAGACCCTATCTGTGCACAAATTTGTGCACCAGACCTCTGGTTTGTATATATATTGTTCTTTCTCAATCTTTCAGTCATCCTCTCTAATTATATAGCACAATGCATACCAAAGGTGTTTTCTTAAAATTATCACACACAAAAACAAAAAGAGATTTAAGGCATTAAATATGTTAAATTAAAACTGTATCACCAGTACAACCAGAATAATATTATTTATTTAAACTTTATATTACTTTTAAAGTTTTTCTCTTTTAATATTTTTCAGGAAGTTCATTTATGCTGTGCCTTACATGTTTTAAGGGATAGTTCTCAAGTTATCCGTGACTTCTTCAACTTGATGTTCTTTTATTGATTTCCCCCAATTATTCTAGAATTCCTATCCTTCCTCTAAATCAGTGGTCAGCAAAATGTGCCTCGTGAGCCACATGCAGCTCTTTGACCCCTTGAGCGTGGCTCTTCCACAAAATATCACATGCAGGCATGCACGTACAGTGTGATTGAAACTTCATGGCCCATGTGCAGAAGTCGGTTTTTGGCTCTCAAAAGAAATTTCAATCCATGCACTGTTGATCTTTGGCTCTGTTGACTGATGAGTTTGCCAACCACTGCTCCAAATCATAAAGCAACTGAAAAGATGTAGTGTTGTAACTGTTGTTGCAGTGCAGCACATTTTCTGTAATTTTAAAAAGTAATACTGTAATGCTGTAAACATGAGTTAGTTTTATATACCCAACTCTGTTGTCTGCTGTCTGGAAATGGCTGAAATCACACATAAATGTCTTTAATTTTCTTGTAGGTTTTATCATAATTCTTGTTTCCCAGTATTTCTCTGCACTATGAGAAGCTCCAGTCATTTTGATAATTTTAGAACCAGTTTTTATAAGCATTTGCACAAATATCTTTCACTTAGATGGAGAGGGATTAAGGCAAAATGAAGAAGGAAGAATCAGTGGTGATTCTGACATCGGTGCTTCAATTAAGTAATATTTTCAGGAAAGTAATCTTCCAGGTCAGGCACTGGACCTAAGATTCACTCAGTAGTTCCGGACGCTCAATCACATTTCAAACATAAATCTGAGATCTATCTGTTCTGTTCGCTGCAGTGTTAGTCCTCAACAGATTTGACCACATCCTTAGCATATTCCCCTCATAAGAGTCCTTAGACCTTCACAGCAGGGGGATGAGAAGAATCCGACATAGCTGTTGTTTTTGAAAAATTGATTTGAGAGAGAGAGGAAGAGAGAGATGGTGAGAGTAACATTGATTTGTGGTTCACTTACTATTATTAATGATAAGCATCCACCGCCCACCCACCCTTTAACTCCTGAGTGTGATCCAGACTCACCAGGTGCTGCTGTGCATTCGTGATTTTAATGCTGAAAGTTAAACCTTCTTTTAGAAGAATCTTAGACGACCATATACCATATACCAGAGGAGTAAATAAAACAGATTTAGGTATGGTCTCAGTAAGAAACTTCTTTAGGCTACAAGGAATACTTTTTGAGTGTTCAAAGTTGTTAATTTCTGACCATGATAAATTGTTAATAAAATATAAGGCATTATAAGATGTGTAATAAATAAAATAAAAATCATTTTGGCCTATGGTGTAGGCAGAATTGAACTAGATTATTTCCTTATTGCTGTCTTTTACATGTGCTTGTGGTCTTTTTAACACACTTTTACATGTTTGTTAAAAAAAGAAGAAGAATGTTCTACAAGGTCAGTTAATTTATTCCTTCTGCATGTTGCTGCTGTTTTCAGCAAATAGTTGTTTAAAATGATAGAACTTCAATTTTCATTACGCACTTGGACAACTCTGTTTTATGAAGCCAGGTTACAAAGTTACTCTGAGTCTAAGTGATGGTGCAATAAGAATGTTAAATACTAATGTGGGAGGAAAAATAACAAGGAATAAAATCAGAAGCCTGTGGTTTCTCACTAAAATTGCTTGAAGCATACATTAATCAATTACATCAGAGCCATGGCTGGTGTGGTGAGAGGTTGAGCACTGGCCTAAGCACTGAAAGGTGTTGGGATTGATTCCTGGTCAAGGGCATGTACCTGGGTTGCAGGTTCTATCCCTGAGCCCAGATGAAGGCCCATGTGGTAGGCAACCAACCAATGTGTTTCGCACATCGATGTTTCTCTCTCTCTCTTTCTCTCTCCCCCTCTTCTCTCCCTCCCACTCTCTCTAACAATTAATGGATGAGGATTGGGTGAGGATTATAATAAATAAATAAATAATAAATACAGATAGATAATATTCTACGATAATCAGTTACATTTCTTTCCCTACCCCAGCACTGTTCCAGGTTTTTAAATTAATGGACTAATCATAAATAAACATTGAAATTACTTATCTCAACTGACCCTATCAATAAAAGACAAGCCACCTTTAAATTATTTAAGAAGAATTAATGGCATTTACCATGAATCTTTACTTCATGAAGCAGCTTTCTTCTATAAGTGAAAATTACATTTTGTTGAACAAAACAATTATCTAAACTTTATCATGACATTTCCTGCACAGCTTTCAAATAAATTGCACTAGGTGCTGTTTTGTTTTGTTGTTTTTTTTTAATAAAAAGTTTATCTATTAGACTTAAAAAATATTTCTTAAATTTTTCTCTTAAATACTAAAAATAGGAATAACTTAGAGTGAAAATAATACTTGTCAATGCGAGAAAAACATGTGAAGCAATTTGGAAAATAAAAAGCATTAGGTGAAATAATATCACTAAAGGAAAGAATAAAGTCAATTTAGTCAGTATAAAAATTGTTGAAAAATAAGTAATACAGTTTTTCTATTGAAAATTTAATGTTAATGTCGAAAAACATGAGACCGGTATGATTTACGAGTGCGATGCCATTCTGTCCCATAGTTACAGAAAACAATTAACAGAAGTAACATTTTCTGAAAATAGTCAATCCAGTCACGTCCATCAGCAGTTCCTAGAAGTAAGAGAGGGTTCGTGCTTAACGGCTCTGGGTGAAGGCAGGCAAAAGAGGAAGTCTCTTTTCCGTACTGGGTAAACAATGTCAATGCTGATGTAGTACAGAAATGCTAGTCATCGCTAATATGATATTAAATGTATCTGAGAGATATATCTGGTTAAGAAAAATATAGAAAAAAAATAAATGAACAAATCTATAATTAAAAAACAAGATATTAATATAAAAATCATATTTTAATCAAAAGAACATTCAAGGGGACCGTATTGCCTAGTTTTAAGGGCCTAAGTGTGGGAGCCAGGAGACCTGCCTGTGACCCCAGTGCTGACGGATTTCTTAGCGTCTCCTCAGTGATCAACCCTTCCCTGTGCTGTGATCCCTTTCCTGGAAGAGGAACAATAATTATGGGAAAGAGCTCAGAGCAGTTCTTCATAGTTAAGAAAAAATCAGGACATGGTAGGTAATATTGCCATGTTTATTACTGAGAACATGAAACGTGACTTTATTCTCATTTGGATAATTTTTAACACTCAATGCAGGCAGCCATAATTATGTAAAATAACAGATCTGAATATTATATCGAATTTTTTAACTTTAAGACTGGGTGTTTTAAGGTAATAAAATTTTAATTAAAATATGATTGATAGAGAATATTAATACCCTCACATACTAATACATTAACTTTTAAAAAATCCTAGGTGAAGTAGTTTAGGAGAAAGCCAAAAATCAGGCTATTCAATCACAAGTTCTTATTCATTTTGCTTCAGTACCAGCCAGCTCTGTGTTCTGCACATTTGCTGACTTTCCCTGGAGCTTCCTTATTTCTTTCCTGGACACCATGATTGTCTCCTAATTGCCCTTCTGTAGCCAGCCCCTCCACAATAACCCATCTTCCCAATAGCTAATATCGTGCTGCTAACACAATTCTCATCATCTAAGTCCCCTATTTTGTAACATCCTTATACCTTTCTTCTCATAATTCTAGCTACAGACAGATCTGTGAGTTTTTCAAAATCTAGTCCCGATCAGGAACTCAGCACTCCGTCC
Source organism: Pipistrellus hanaki (assembly GCF_964339955.1). Classification (NCBI taxonomy): domain Eukaryota; kingdom Metazoa; phylum Chordata; class Mammalia; order Chiroptera; family Vespertilionidae; genus Pipistrellus; species Pipistrellus hanaki. Next base: position 87,008,354 of record NC_140510.1, read on the forward strand.
CAGACTCCACTATTCCAATCACCAATAAAAAGTCATCATCGCCTCATTGGCCACAACGGTTAAGGGCTTTCTCATCTTTCTCTTCTGCTTGGCGAGCATGCTCCACCTGCCTCCTCCTTTCCTTCTAAATCCTCAGTTCATTGTCTACCTTTCCCCAGTCTTCTCCAGGTCTCCACAGGAAGGCATGAACCATGTCCTGTACTACCACACTACATTTCTTATCGCACAAAATAGACTGATTTCTCCATGTTTCCTTACAAATCTCTCTTGTATTCTTCCTCGTTTTTAAAGGATTTCTAAATTTCCTCTAAATCATAAATGGCAACTGAAAAGATACAGCATTATCACTTTTGATGCAGTGTGGAATTTTCCTAATTTTTAAAAACAGAATGCAACACTGTAAACACGAGTTAAGTCATACTCCCGACTCTACTGGGTACTGTCTGCAAAGGGGTTTCCTTATCTTCCCTTATCCTATACACAGGTAAACCCCACACACACAACTGATAAAGACAAAGGCCTGAAACCGCAAACCAATGTCTTTCTTTTAATCTCCCTGCTGTTTCTCATCATAATTAATTTTGATTAACACGTTTTAAGAAATTTTAAACTTAGGGAATTTAAATTTTTCTTCCTTGTTCTAGTGATGATCTTCAAGAATAGGAGCTGTGTGCTGTTTATTTTGTACTATTTGTATGTAACCAGAGGCCCGGTGCATGACATTTGTGCACCTAGGCGGGGGTGGGGGGTGGAAGGAGGGCGCAGGGGTGTATGCAGGGGGGTTCCTCAGCTCGGCTTGCTCCCTCTCCCAGTGCAAGACCTCCGAGCTGGCAGACATCCCCCGAGGAGTCCGTAGTGTTTAGTGCTGCCTTGAAGGCGGGAGAGGCTCCTGCCACCACCACTGTGCTCGCCAGCAATAAGCCTGGCTTCTGGCTGAGCAACACTTCCCCTCTAGGAGTGGACTGACCACCAGGGGGCAGCTCCTGCATTGAGCATCTGTCCCCTGGTGGTTCAGTGCCTGTATAGTGATTGGTTGTTCCACTGTTGGTCAATTTGCATATTATCCTTTCATTCTATAGGATAGGGTCTAGCACATAGCAGAGATGTTTGATGAAGCTTATGGAAGGAAGAGAGGGAGGGAGGAAAAAGAAAGAGATACACATATTAATCCATCATGCCTACTTTATATTTAGAAAGTGATTTACTATCTCCACTTTCCCATTTTCATTGTCACAATCAGATATCAGGGCTCTGTGGTTCTGGCAAAACTATACTTATCCTCAAATCACACATGCTTGCTAGCTATATATCATATCATCGGATTGGTATTTTGGACACATTAGCATAGGTTATTAACATAGAAACAGGAGACTGGTTAAGTTGCACTAATTATAATCTACCCTCCTCATTATTTCCCCCATCTTCTTATGGCATCTTACAATTTGATATTAGAGAATATCAGATATAGAGAGCAGATGGAAGATGATCTGCAATAGAAAATGTGTAGATTATGGAGAAAGAGATGTTTGGAGGAGCGTCCAACGTGTATAGAGGAGCTGAAAGCTCTTGTGATGAGCTTGCTCAGGTAGCCACGTGGCTTCATCATTCACTAGCTAGAGGCTCCAGCAAGTTACTTAAACCTCAGCCTCATTTCCTGGAGGAGTGGCTCTGCCTGCCACATGGGCTTCCCGTGATAACAAGCTAACAGACAGCACCCTCCTGCACAGCCCTCAGAATAGTGCCTGGCACTGTGTTTGTCCAATAGCAGCTGCTCTTGTTTCCTGTCAGAGCACATCTTAACTGACATGTGTGATCGTGCAGACCTTCATGCTGTGCTTTGCCATCATCATCAACCCACTTCCACACCTCACTGTTCAGACTTTCAGAGCAGACTGAGTAACAGATGAAAAGCATGCACAGGTACCCAGATGATGAGCTGATACTTTCACTCTTTATTCATAAGTTCTGATATTGTGTAGACACTTCCTTAAACTAGACTTAGTTAAGGGCTAACATGTCAGCTAGTCTAATTCAGACAGTGACCAGAAAAACATAGGAATTTATTATGTTCATATCAATTGAGGAAGAAATTTAACATTGGTGTTGGGATTAGAGGGACATGAAACACTCCTAGTTCTGCAATTGTTATTTTTTTATTCTCTGAAAACCTGAGCTTCATATTTTTCAAAAATACTTTATCTTATATTTATTGCAAATTAACTCAACTAGTTTTCTAAAAATGCTTTTCCTCTTTGAATTTATCATTTGTAAGTGTTTTGAAATATTTATAATGTTTAATCCATAGTCAATGTTAGACCAATTAGGCAAATAAGATGGTTGAAACAATATCCACAGCACTATAGAGGTATATGCACAATTTTTATAACTAATTTAAACCAGGGACAAATACAGCATTTCAACTTCTGAGAGATGCTGCTGAGAGAACATTTGCATTCATAGAGAAGTAAAATAGTTTATACTCTAAATTTTTTTTGTAAATTCCATCATTGTTAACTAAACATTACTAATTCTTCTGCTATAAAACACTTCATGCTAAAATGTTTAGATATTTCGTTGTAGATTCCTTCTACCTTCCTCTGCTTTATTCCTTTATTATTGAGGCAGTGCATGGGTTAGCGAGGCCCAACAAAAGAAATCCTGTGGTTTCTGTTTGGAGGAAGCAACTGACCTTACCATCTGCAACATACCTCTTTCCCACTCGCCCTGATGCATTCTGAAAGCTAGTCGTCTACCAAACACCAACAAAAAGGAGGAAACAGTATTGATTTACTTTAAATATTAATAGAATTAAATGACTTAAGAGCACCAGTTTTATAGGCTTCAGTGTTCTAACCGACCCCAGTTATATTATAACAGCATTGTATCCAGATGGAAATCTCATAGTTTAATTAATGCTTTTTGATACTTTAAAGCTCTAAATACGTCTCATTGCTTTTAAACAATCCAATAAGCCAAGGGTTTTTACAGGAAGAGACAACCTTAGAACACAGCATACCCTCTACTTATTAATGAGTATACACTTCTAGCAGAAATAGTGTTTACCCTTTTAGCAGAAATAGTGTCTTAAAAAGCCAATTGCTTCTGATATTAAGAATTAATTTCATGAGCGAAAAATAATTTAATTTGAAAATTGTTTGCATAACAACCTGACTCCAGAGAGCAATGAAAACTCTTCAAATGAAAAATTTGTTGCTACTCTAGGAACTAAAAATTCAATGACGATCTGGTAATCACACTGAAGGAGTTGACAACTTATGTCCACCCAAAACCCTGAACACACAGTATGTATAGCAGCTTTATTCACAAAGGCAAGCACTTGGAAGCATCCAAAATGTCTCTCGGTATCAAAGGAGAGAGAAACTGTGGTGTGTTTCCATACAGGAGAGTTATTTAGGCCTACAATGAAATAATAACACGTGGAGGAGTCTTAAAAGAGCATTGCTACATGAAAGAAGCCTGTCTAAAAGAGCGATACACTCAGAATGTTGCGTCTATGCCATTCTGGAAAAGGGGAAAACTACAGAGAGAGGAAAAAGAACAGTGGTTTCCAGGGGTGAGGGAGTGAAGGGGTGCGAGTATGAACCGGAGAAGCATAGGGTGTATAGAGCTGTGAGAATAGACGACATTGGATGATACTGACATGGTGGACGCATGATATCACGTGTTTGGTCAAATCCACATACTTAGCACCGATGGTGAGCCTTCATGTAAACCTCTGTCACTAATGTATTATACAAGAACTGGCCCCATCACTAACGAAGGTACCACAATGATGCAAGATGCTATAGGGAGAAAGGGTATGGCCCTTCTTCTACTTTCCACTCAAATTTTGCATAACCCCCAAACTACTATAAAATATTAACTTAAAAAGCAAAATATCACTGTGTGAAGTTGTTAGAGAACTTGAGTTTTTAAGGGTTGAGAAAACTACAATTTGTTTCTCTAACATAAATCTGCCTTCTCCTCCATTTAAGGGTGGGTCATTGGGATGACTGACCCAGGTTGTTTTAAAAAAGAATCTATAGCCCTAATTGGTTTGGCTCAGTGGATAGAGCGTAGGCCTTCAGACTCAAGGGTCCCAGGTTCAATTCCAGTCAAAGCCATGTACCTTGGTTGTGGGCACATCCCCAGTAGGAGGTGTGCATGAGGTGGCTGATCAATGTTTCTCTCTCATTGATGTTTCTAACTTTCTCTCTCTCCTTTCCTTTTTGTAAAATAATCAATAATATATATATATATATATATATATATATATATATATATATATATTTTTTTTTTTTTTTTTTAATAATCTATGTAAATTAGTACTTACCAAAATATTTTATAGTCACACAGGGAGACATACAAACACACACATTAAAGGCAAGTATGAATGTCAGCAAACACAATCAACAAAAGGCCTGGTAGGTTTTATACGGCATCTTAATTGCTACTTGAGTGGTTAGCCACTTGATGCTCTTAGAAACGTGTGCATTTCCTATTTAACTTACAAAAACAGAGTGAGAGAAGGTTTCCATAGGCTCGGAACCTTCGTTCTTTTCTTCACCTGGAGGCTGTGTCTACTCTGTAACGTGCACGTACTCCTGCAGACTCATTCCTGTACCCTGTGGCCTGCATCTCCGCCTCCCAGCGAACGTGGAAGGTAAATGGTGAGGGGCCAGCAGGAGAACCCCTCCCACGGCTTCCTCTCCTTGAACAATTTTAGCTCTGTAAGACCACAGGCGTCCCTGCTGAGATCACATTTCCAAACACGGAAAAGCTTGCAAAGTGATTCGTATGTTAAAGCATTTTATCCCTGAGTGCCTTCTTCCTACCTGGAAATGTGAGCACCTGTGCCAGTCCCCTCTTCCCCATATTCTAATCAAAATAGCACAGTGCTGGGAAACAAATCAGTTTCCCTAAAAAGGAGATGTTGACAGGAAGCCAGGAAGGCTGGTCAACACCTTAATTGCTCTAACCTTTAGTTGAGACATTGTTAGTTGAAGCAGCCTCCACCTTGTTTGTCCCCTGTAAGCTTCTATTATTTCCTGCCTCAGGGCTACATGTAAATGTCTGTTTATGTTGCCTAAGATGTGTTCCCCAAAGTCTCAATAAAAGGGATGGCAGAGCCAGAGCAGTAGTTCTCACACTAGAGTTGGACTGCCGTCTGGCCCCCCATATCGCCAAGTTAAATTTCTTCAAGTCTCAAGACTCTTCATTGGTGTGCGGCCCTTCTCCAGAACCGAACCCTGAATTGGCACTCTTACCACGTGGGATGTGAAAGAGATTCCTATAGCACAGGTCCCGACGGAAGGGCTCCTTAAACAGTGAGCATCACAGCCTGTGCTTCACCCCCCTCATTTGCTAGATGCAGAAAGAAAGAAAGAAAAAAGGTCATTCAGTGAAACGGGGCTCGGAGCACAGACGGCTCTTTATATTCCACGCACCTTGTTCATCACTGTCTGGACGCGCCGTGCTGGAGCCCTGGCAGGAGCTTCACCTGATTAAATGCCCAGGATGCCTCCGCACCTCGAAATGGAATTTTTATGGCCTGTTCTGCATGCCTGTTATTAGCACAGTGCATCCAGGAAACCGCAGACACACATAATAGCTCATCAATTTGTAACTAAGTACTTTTGACCTTGAAGAATCAGCTGTCTTCCAGATTAATGTAGTCACATTTTAGGCAGGAAAAGCAGCCATAAAATTATCATGATTATTTTTGTAACATGTCAGGGTGAGCATTAGGACGGAGGGCCGTGCTTACGGCTCCTTATTGATGCTGCTGCCAACCTCTGGCATCGGAGGTAGGAACCCCAAGACCTCGTCCTAATAAAAACCCACTTAAACATTGACGTTCCCACAGAAGGGACGCACAGGGTGTGCTGCTGTTCCGGGGAAGGGAGAGTGTCCACCGCCACCCTTGCTGATGCTCACATTTCTTAGAAAATTAAAAGAAGGAAAGAAGACCCCGGCATTTTTTTCCTTCTCAATCACACACACTCCACGATAAAACTGATTAAAAGAAAAGCTCCTTGTTAGCATCGCAAGGTCATATCCTCAAAGATCAGAAAGAAATAAGACACGGAGAAGAACGACGAAGGAACCCAGCAGCACATTGAATACCGTGAAGAATGATCTCTTATTCAAGAGAAAGAGGTATCTGGAGAGAAACATGAAGGATTAAATAGATCTGGTGATTTTGCTAAAAATAATCTTTACAGCAAATGCCAACGTAATCATTTTAGGCAGATGGGCTGAAGCTGCAAAATAGCATATGTCCTATTTCTAAGTCTGAGCACCTAAAAAATGGACTATCTGACCATAAAGGTATTATTTTATCATTAGACTAGAGGCCAGATGCATGGAATTTGTGCACTCAGGGGAGTCCCACAGCCAGGCCTGTACCCTCTCATAGTCCGGGAGCCCTCAGGGAGTGGGCCTAAGCCGGCAGCCGGACAGCCTTAGCGCTGCTTTGGAGACAGGAGAGGCTCCTGACACCACCACTGCCCTCACTAGCTGTGGGCCTGTCTTCTGGCTGAGCAGTGCTCCCCCTGTGGGAGTGCACTGACCACCAGGAGGCAGCTCCTGCATTGAGCAACTGCCCCCTGGTGGTCAGTGCACATCATAACGAAAAGTCTTTCTGTCATTTGGTCAAATTGCATATTAGCCTTTTATCACATAGGATGAATGATTTTAATGTTAAAAAGAGGCTCAAGCACTACAAGGAGTACCCGAGAGTGGGAGTACCTAGCAGAATGCAATGCCAGGGCCGGAAGGGACCACCTGGCTCACACACCCCCTCTCAGAGGGGTAATTCCTCAGGCAACACCCAGAACTTCGTGCTGACTTAGTGTGTGCCTTCACCTTTCTTGAACCTTTAGCACAATTTAATCCCTTGGCATATTTTGTTAACATTTAAGCCAGTTCAAGTGTTTTATTTGTTTGTTTTTTAAAGTAATCAATGAGTTTATTTCCCCTCCACGAATTATGAGACCTGCTCAGCTGGTATGGCTCAGTGGTTGAGCAATGACCTATGAACCAGGAGGTCACAGTTAGATTCCAGGTCAGGGCACATGCCCAGGTTGCAGGCTCAATCCCCAGCAGGGGGCGAGCAGGAGGCAGCCGATCAATGTTTTTCATCATTGATGTTTCCATCTTTCCCTCTCCCTTCCTCTCTGAAAAACAATTAGGAGGCATTGCATTCAGTTGGAATCTGATTGTTTTTATTTGAAAACAACCTATTTACAAAAGAACTGAGATGACTCTCAGAGTTTCTAAACTAGATAAGGATCACAGCTTTGTTGACAATGCAATACCCAGCCATTTTCTGAGGAATGGTTACAAATGAAGGTGAAGTGGTGAGTGAGGAAATGGCACTGGTCCCAAAGAATGTCCCTCCATCTGTATTTACAGGCCGCTCCACCTCCTCGACTGTGCAGGGCTGCAGGCGAGAGCAGCTGGACGAGGGACCGAAGCAAGGGGAGCTGATGGTGTTGACCTCGGACAACATCTGCGGTGACAGCCCCAGAGGTACACACAAGAATATTGACTCAACAAGACAAGGAGCTGGAAGTTATTCCTAACCCTGGGAAACTGTAACCCTCTTAAAGAACTGCCTGATCCTTCTCGCCAAGATGGGAGGGGCACAGATGGTTTAGTGGGAAACTTTTAAAAATATCCATATAATCTGCAGCACATGAGAAACACACTGCATATGTTACTGATCTAGGGTAAACCTGATATCCAAAGCTGTCAAGTCCCCAAATCCTGAAAAACCACAGAAGCGTGTGAATTCAGCAGCAGAGTGAAAGCCAGCATGTCGGGATTATGTATGTTTTTCAGAACGCAAGGGGAGATCAATACTAGATTGGCTACTAAGACGACTTATCATATTAGTTTACTGACAGATAAAAAGAAACAAGTGCATCTTAACATTTACCTCCCCGCCAAGAAAGCCGTTTTATAAATGTCTGTATTTCTGTCCTGACGTTGCTCGTTTTCTGTGAAAAGGATTATAAAGATCTTTATTTACTTCGACAGAAGGAACTATCTGAATGCAACAGCAGATGATATCGATAGCAATGAAACATGAAAATTGGCTTCTTACTATTTGTTCAATGAAGAACATGAACGCTGACATTAATGTGCATTTCTTTCGGAAAAAGTTCATAGTTATCTTATTTAGTTTATTGAATCAAAGAAAATCTGAAAATCATTGTGCCATGTGAGTGGTGCTGGCCAATGACACCACTTACACATTTTAATTAGAAAAAATAAGAGGAATACATGTATACTATTGAAAAAGAAGAAAATTTTAAAAATTAGTAGAGAATACCATTAAATCTAAAACCCCTCAAAAAGATTATGAAGAACTCCTCAAATGTGCTGTAAATTAAATTCTGTCATTGTTCCTAAATTGTATGTGTCTTTGTATACCAGTATTTGGATATATGCAACTAGAAAATATGCAACTCAGAATAGGAAAAATAAATATTCAATTAATAGCAGTCATCTAAAAATCCTAATTATTAATCCCGTAAAACATTGTACTGAGGCACATGTATGAATATTTGAATGAAGAGATATTACTGATTTAAACTATCAGATGCCTATTCAACTGATACTTTAAAAATTTTAACATAGTTATATTCAACCTCTAAAGAGTGAATTTTCTTTATTTTTGTTTAAAATTCAATAAATGATATAACGATCAGTATGTATAAATGGCGTTAGAAGATAGTTTTGGGGTGGGGCAAAAGTTTATCTGAAAAATAACACATTAATTAGAAATAATACAATAATAAACTGTGTTTTTGCATACTCAAAACTCTAATCCTTCTTTTGATCTATCCTATATTTTAGTAAAATGGAGCAATTATAAAGGATTTCTTGTAGCAAACAGTAAAACACTGCTACAGTAATTAAAACACTGGCACTGACATAAAAATAGATGGGCAATAAATGGAGCGGAATATAGATGCAGATGCCATTATAACAACAAGCTAACAATTAAAATAAACTACAACCAAATGGCTATCTCATATCTTAACTCAAGTGTTAGTTATTAAAGCAACTGACATGTAAAAAGTAAAAAAGAAAAAATATATTTAAAATAATAATCTTGGTGTAGAGTGTCTTCTAATTCTTGAAACCTTTGATCCCTTGTATGTTGCCTACTTTTAGATTTCATATTTTCTAAGATATCTCTGAGGTCATGTATCTTTACACATATGCATGTATGTATACATCTTTTGGTTTGATTTGGAACATTAAGAAAGACATCACAGTTGAACTGTTTATTTTTGTTAAGCCATGTTTTATTGATTTTTTTTTTTTTTAGAGAATTAAGAAGGGCGATAGAAACATCGATGATAGAAACATCAATCGGCTGCCTCCTGCATGGCCTCCATGGGGATGGAGCCTGCAATCGGGGGCATGGGCCCTGACCAGGAATCGAACCAGCAACCTCTTGGCGCATGGGTGGGGTGCTCAACCCCTGAGCACACTGGCCAGCCTCTGTATCTATTTGTATATAATATCTGTCATCTACCTAGTTCTCTGAACGCAGGTATGAATCAATAGCTGTTTGACACCAGAGCATGAAGCCTGGCTCCGTCTTCTGTTGGGACACATGTGAAAGGCCATAGTGACATAGGAGTCCCAGTGCAGTCACAGAACCCTGTGATCAGCTGACGCGTTTGCACAACTGCATTGGTTTCTCTCCCGCCCTCCCGCGTCTGCTTCCTGCGGGCTTTGCTGCAGGTGACACACCCAGTGCACTTCCTCCCAGCATGCCGTGGGTCTGCTCCCCAGGACACCCACCTGTGATATCTGCAATTTAAAGAAAAGCTTCAGATAGCAACTAGCTTTGCCTCCTCATAGCTTATTTTTTAAATCTCTTTTTACTGAGTAACATGAAAAAGTCCCCTGGGTTTCTGCTGTGAAGAAATCGCCTACTTCACCCATAGGACATGAGGGAAGGAACTGTGTGGAGCCCAGGAATTAGTGGATGTAGCATAGATCCACTCATCTTGATGGCGAGCACCAAACACATCCACTGCTGATGGGATGGGAGAGACAGTCCCCGGACATGGATCCCACTGTGATGGGATGGGAGAGACAGTCCCCAGACATGGATCCCACTGTGATGGGATGGGAGAGACAGTCCCCGGACATGGATCCCACTGTGATGGGATGGGAGAGACAGTCCCCAGACATGGATCCCACTGTGATGGGATGGGAGAGACAGTCCCCAGACACGGATCCCACTGTGATGGGATGGGAGAGACAGTCCCCAGACATGGATCCCACTGATGGGATGGGAGAGACAGTCCCCAGACATGGATCCCACTGTGATGGGATGGGAGAGACAGTCCCCAGACATGGATCCCACTGTGATGGGATGGGAGAGACAGTCCCCAGACACGGATCCCACTGTGATGGGATGGGAGAGACAGTCCCCAGACATGGATCCCACTGTGATGGGATGGGAGAGACAGTCCCCAGACATGGATCCCACTGTGATGGGATGGGAGAGACAGTCCCCAGACACGGATCCCACTGTGATGGGATGGGAGAGACAGTCCCCAGACACGGATCCCACTGTGATGGGATGGGAGAGAGGTCTCCCTATATCCCTCCCACTGCTGATGGGATGGGAGAGAGAGTCTCCGGACATGGATCCCACTGTGATGGGCTGGGAGACAGGTCTCTGTACATCAGAGGTGCAGCCAGATGAGCGATGGTCCCATTAGTTCCCAGAGCTCAATAAGGTCAGGCGGGTTACCATTTGGGAAGCAGGAGTAATGGAAAATAGTGCCGCTACAGCAGAATTGATGATTCATTAGGTGACATCCGACCCTCTGGATGTTCTTGAAATAAACTAAATCTAAAGTGTCAAGTAGCTACACCAAAGCCATGACACAATAAAACAGAAGAAACGTTATGCTAAGCCAGTGGTCTGCAAACTCATTAGTCAACAGAGCCCAATATCAACAGCACAACGATTGACATTTCTTTGGAGAGCCACATTTTTTAACTTAAACTTCTTCTAATGCCACTTCTTCAAAATAGACTCGCCCAGGTCGAGGTATTTTGTGGAAGAGCCACACTCAAGGGGTCAAAGAACCACATGTGGCTTGTGAGCCACAGTTTGCCGACAATGGTGCTAAGCCACGCCAGTGGACAATTAAGGCTCATATACTATGTGTTTTTCTCTCAGTGGTAGTGAAAATTAACATAGTTTTTGACAACTGGAAATTATACTTGTCAATTATGAATCAGGTTTGTCATACTCAGTGAAGCCAAAGATAAGCAATACCGGATTTCAGTTCCTCACAGTTTAATCTTCATGCTGAAACACTGATTTCTAACTTAGAAGCACCCAAATGATTTTTTACAGAATAATGGGAATTCATAGTTCATATTGTTATAAAGTTTATTACATACCAGCACAGCTCTAACGACTATATGGTGCGGGCATATGTATATGTTAAAAATCACTGTTTCTGCCTCCAGTCTAAAAGGGAACAAACTGAGACACAGAGCGATTATCACTGACCCAGCGCCCACAGCTACAAGACAGAAAATCCGTGTTTGAGCTCAGATATCTCCGTCAACAGCTCACACTCCTAGCTGTGTCCTACAGCCTTGTCAAGACAGAACACACTCATGCACAGGACACACGGTAACAGAACTAAGAGTTAAGAAAATTCCCAAATGTGGTGACCCATCTAGTTAGGAAGGGGAACAGCTGGCTTTGTAAGCAGCTGGGTCGTGTTTGGCAATGTATTGGTCATGACTGTGGGAGCCAAGTGTTCAATACCAGCCCTCGCGTGTGTCCGGTGACGATCTGATTTAGGGGAACACTCTTCGCATAGCCCTGGGCTCGGGGGAAAGCAGGGTATTCCTGGGTGAACGTTAAGGCTTCACATTTCATCCCTGGGATCAAGATATCAGGCCGTCCATGTCCACGTGTTGGTACCACTATTACAAACGAGGGTTTTGTTTTGTTTTGTGGTTTCACTGAAAATATCTCTGACAGAGCCTCTGAAGAACTCATCTCACAAGAGCAGCATCCATCTGTAAAGAATGCCAGTATAAAGTGCTAATTCTAAATCATTTCACAATTACTACTTTTCAACGAACCTTAATGTTAGGACACATTCACAGGCCTCTGTCTGCTTAGCAATAAGTGCTCAATATGCTTACCAGCCCTTGGAAGGATTGGGGGGGGTGATGGTGGATATTGAAGCCATTATAACAAAACATGCCATTGCTTGCTGTGTGAAAAATGCACTTGAAAAAATGGTATAATAGGTCTTTCTTTTTTAAAAGCTGCTACAGATCATTGCTTACTGTGAGACTAAGAAGACTTATAAATCAAAGTGTAAGGGAACTGCCCTTCTTCATGGTAGATCCGCTCTCTGCCACTCTGTCCGGATCAGGATGGAGCGGTGGACAGTGCACGCTAGCATCCCTCCTCCCTTTTGTAGACTAATGAGAACATACGGCCTGTAATGCTCCTGAGTCAGTGATTTCAATGACACCGACGGACCTGCGTGGTGGGATGTGGGCCCAAATCGCTGCCCTTAGAAATAAAGACCATGGGGCTCATGCACCTGCAGCCGTTATGTGGCGATGAGTTTCCCCTCAGCAACTGGGGACAGCCTTGTTCTCAGGCCCTCCCTGTATCTGGCCGGGCTCTCTGTGGCCAGAACACACCATTTGCCAGACAAATGGGGCGGGGGGATTGCCAGACAAATGGGGCGGGGGGGATTGCCAGACAAATGGGGGGGGGATTGCCAGACAAATGGGGCGGGGGGGATTGCCAGACAAATGGGAGGGGGGGGGTTGCCAGACAAATGGGGCGGGGGGGATTGCCAGACAAATGGGAGGGGGGGGATTGCCAGACAAATGGGAGGGGGGGTTGCCGCCTGTGGACGTGAATCAGAGCAGAGCCAGGATCCCGCGTGGGAAGTCCACCTCCATGGGGCACAAGGCACTTCTTAGCCAAGCTCACCCACGACAATCATGCTGTCTCATCAGACAATGGGACACACCATGCCAGCCCAGACAAGGTCTGAAAACGTGTCAGAGAAAAGTTCCCATTACCCGATGCTGCAGGAACGTAGAAAACTTAAAATGAAGTGATTATAGAGATTTGAAGTGAGCCAGATGGATGCCAGTGTATGATTAATCACCCCGTATGGTTAGCTAAGACTCACGGACACTGTTGTCGGTAGGGAAGTAGACAGAAATCCTAACGCGACATCAGGTAACTAAAAGAAAACAGTTCGCGGTTAACTAAGAGTGGAACACACGCTGCTGAATTCCTCTGGAATGCTAGGAAAATGATATAAAGAGGCCATGTCCCTCCTTGTCTCTTTCTGCACGAGAGTTCTCGTCTGTATCTCGAGAATATTTCCAATATGTAAACCTGGTGATGAGGACATTAGAAGTCTCTGCTACAAAGACCACTAAGAGGAACTCAGGATTCATTAATATTAATGCAAGTTCCAGGTTTGCTCCTTCTGCTTTGTATTGTTTTCCTTGATCAAAATATCTAAGTTACTCATTTAAGAGCCACTGGATCACACAGCACTGTCTTCCAGGTCCTATGCCAGCAGCCTCTCCTGGCTCCACCATTAGCACCGGTTTACTCACACAGAAGCTGACGTATGGAGAAGTTAATTCGCTGTCCACGCTCAAAACTAGTTGGTGGGGAAAGCTGAGATTTAAACCCAAGCAGTTTGTCTTTGTAGTGTGTCTTTTACCGTGAACCCGTTGTTTTTAGTGTATTAAGGAATTACTTTTACTCCTAAAGGAGAACCGTGTGTATCTATTGAGTCAGAGTAAGACTTGCCTTTCCTGCTACTGCTTTCCCACAGCCTGGGGGACACCAAGCTCTAAGCTCTCAGAGAACTCCTGGCACGTCTGTTTTGCTGCTTCTGCTCCGGGGTCACGAGGTCATGGGGTCACGGTCGGGGTCACGGGGTCATGGGGTCACAGTCGGGGTCACGGGGTCATGGGGTCACAGTTGGTGTTGCTGTGTGTTTCTCCTCCTTGACCAGGACCCTTTGATGCAGGAGATGGACCCAAATAGCGTCATTTCTTTACAATGAGCATGTGGTGCAGAGCAGGAAGATACCCTGTACTTGTGGGATGGATGAGTAGTAGGAGGTTATTCATTGCATGTTTAAATATCTAATAATTTAATAATTTAATAAAAAATATATATTAAAAAAATAAAAAAAATAAACGTGTGTCAAAAAAAAAATATATCTACTTCTCCATGGTTATACCTAACACTCATTCCATTTTATGACATGAGAACACCGCACTGCCTTCTGGAAGTTGCAGGTCTGTATTCGCTCTCAGATGGGTAAGGCTAATATAAGGACAGACTTTAGGATAAAGATGGAAGATGAATGCCACTCCTTCACTTGAAAGTCTTAAAATCAAGAATTACATTTTAGACACATTGAATCTGATAACCTACAAAATAAGAAATCAGTTGGGTGTGTATGGGCCAAAGAAAGAGAAGTTGAAATGTTCAAACAAAAACTACCCAAATAATTAACATTTTAAAAAATACTTTCCTACATAATTATAAAATAAAACATAATTATATCATTAAGAAGAATAAAACAATCTGGAAGGGAAAAGAATTGCAACTAGAGGACCCAAAATTTAGGAATATTTATTCTCTGTAATTCCGTAAAAACAAATGTAAAAAGTCATTCTAAATGAATGAGTTGTTCATACAAGATGAATCAGAAAATCTGTTATCCTTTACTGCATAACTCACCCCCAAGCTCAGTGGCTTCACAGTCACTAGTATTTCACACCATGTGCCCACTCGTTCTCTGTGGGCTGGTCCTGGGCTTGACCTGGGATGTTAATTAGCTCCTGTCGGGGAGCTGTAGGCTGAGCATTCCTTTGACCCCACTCCCAGGTGTGGGTCTTAGGGTGATGCCTGCAAGGCTGGGTGTCTCTCTGTCTCTGTCTCTCTCTCTCTCTCTCTCTCTCTCTCTCTCTCTCTCTCTCTCTCTTCCCCCACTTCTTTTTTAAAACTTTACTTATAAATTGTCCTTGCAAACCACCATTACTATTCTTGTGCAATCCTAATACTATTTTTGTCATTCCAACCACTCTGATTAAACGCACATCTCATCATGATTCACTGTCTTTTCCTCGTAAGTAATGAGATTGGGTGCTTGGCTAGGACTGCATGCCATCGTTTCGATTGGCCTTTAAATGTGAAATCTGAGAAAACAAAGGATAAGACACACAATCAAGTAATAAAGAGTGGCGAGGATGAATGGATTGCCTTTAATAAGAGGAGGAAAAGATGACTGAATTGCCAGTAGTGAATTGTGCAAAATAAACATTTATTCTTTTATATTTTCTTCTCGATGCTCTCATTTCAGGTTTGAATACTTGATGTCTTTTATTTGCTATTTTATCAAGAAATTTCTGATGCAGAGCCCTGCACCTATGGATCTGGCTGCATGTATTTGTCTTTCCAAGAGTACAATTCTACTACTGAGGTGCCACGTGATATCCACAGGATCTGTTCAGTTCATATTAATGAACCACATCTTAAAATTTCACCAGGAAAAGAACTGCTTCATAGACATTCTGCACTCAGTTCATTAAAAAAAAGTAATTACCCTATTAATGGTTTGGGGTTATTCCCTTTAGTAAGTGAATAAAATTAGACTGAATTATTTATTAAATGAGAATGATTTATGGAGCTTTAAGGACACACATATAATTTTAAGGGATTCCATTTTTCACAGCCTTTGAAAAATATGCCATTTGGGCTCATTTAAATTCTGCAATTTTGACACTAAAAGCAAAGGGAGCTTTGTTAATCTCAACTATAGGCATCAGTTCTAAAGGACCATCTACCAGACCAAAGTAATGTATCTAAAATAAGAGAATATTTGGCATTTTTATACAGAATTAAAAAGAACGGCTGTTTAACCAAAGATGCACGCGATGAGTATTTGAACCTAATTTTAGTCACATACTAGCAGCCACTGCAAACACATGGTTTTCTAATGCCACTATGCGGAAACAGCATATGGATTATATTTTTAGGCAACCTACAAATTTAGAGTGAAAATAAAATCTGCAAATCTAAGTGAAAAAAATAGCATTTTCTGTCACTACAGAAGGTGTTACTCTCTCTTAATAATCATAGTAAGGGATGCATGACACAAAATAAATTCAGAGGAAGATGGGGAAAATCTACACAGAAAGTGCCAATTTGGATAAATAATTTCTGTCCACTCTGCTAGCATACGATATCAACTTTCATACTTTGAGATTTTCCTTTTCTCAGGAGAGTAAAATATATCGTCATGGTAACTTTGGTAATTTTAATTTAAAGTTTCATTACTTCAGTTATTTATACATTTTTTTAAAAAAATTAAATGGCTTGGAAACCAAATTCAAAATCTCCACTTCATTCACATGTATACATACAGGAAGGAAACAGCCATGCTTATTCAGTGTTACTGCCTGACATTAGAATGAGCATCTGGCTGATGGAGGAGTGAAACCCTGAAATCCCAGTCTCCCCATTTCTGTGATAAAAACGTTAGTGTCATTATTTAAAGAAACACACCTAAAAAAGAAAAATACTTCTCAAAACTACAACTAAAAAATAAAATACATTTGGCAGCATACAAATTTAGATAGTCTTTTAAATATATTTTATTGATTTTTTACAGAGAGGAAGGGAGAGAGATAGAGAGCTAGAAACATCAACGAGAGAGAAACATCGACCAGCTGCCTCTTGCATACCCCCTACCGGGGATGTGCCCGTAACCAATGCACATGCCCTTAACCAAATCGAACCCGGGACCCTTCAGTCCGCAGACCAATGCTCTACCACTGAGCCAAACCGGTTTCCGCAAAGTTACATAGTCTTTTAAAACACATTTTATTTTGAGGGAAGAAGTAACATTTTTACAGAGAATTGGGTTTTGAGAGATGTAGCTTTACCCATAAAAATAGTAACTGGAAGAAATTAGACACAAATTGAAGATAAGAAGATGTATATGCTGCTCTCTTTTCAAAACAAGTTTAGTAATACTCAATTCCTTTAATAAAATGTTTTATACTTATAAAATGCTAGTACAATTAGTATTATTTTAATAACATTGATTTATGAACATGACTTACAAAATACAAGACAGGTGCAGGTTATTGTTAGTGCAGCACATTCACTTATTTAAGTATCAGAGCTGAGTGTCTGCTGCAGGCAGATTCACTGCGTACGTGCAGCGGCTCACCCGGTAAATGCTCCCTGATGCTGACCGTGACCGACTCGCCATGGGGATGGACAGTCAGAGAGCGGAATGAGGATAAAATGAAAGCTGACATGGGATACGAAGCAAAATAAGCAAGGACAAGGTTAATCACAATTAGGGACACATGGAACTGATGTAAATGTGGTTTGAGGAATGTGGACAGGGTCGGGAAGGAAATTTTTATTCTACCCACCAGGTTCCTTCTGGCTGGTTTAATTAAATCGGCACAAGACAGAGTAACTGGAGAAAAAATAATTTTATATGGATGAAGGGCCCGCAGAGATGGGCTTAAGAATGACCTGGGCGAGCTGTTTCCATGCCTTCAGACAAAGGGACAACACATTCATGACGAGCTGATAAGACAGCTCGGGCTCCGGAGTTAGTGGTGAAGGCACTAAGCGGAGCGTGTGGACACCGTCTTCTCAGCCCCGAGCCCCTCCCTCGTGATGAGATGTTTCTCTCCCTCTGGGTGCAGGGCAGCTGCCCTTCCCACAGGTGATCTGCTTCTGCTTCCTCGGGGAGTGAGGAGGGTAGAGTGTCCTTCCTGCACTGGCTGCTTCCCAAGTAACTTTAATATGTACCAGAGCCCAATGCAGGAAGTCCATGCAAGGGTCTCGGCCCTCGCAGACCCAGCTTCGCCTGGAAGGTCATCCAGAAGGACGCCTGGTCTAATTAGCATATTAGGCTTTTATTAGTATAGGTAACAGCCAGTGCCCCATTACACATGGGAATTATTTCCATTGCAAAGCCTTCCCACTGCATTTCTTCTGCCTACAATGTTCTTCTCAATGTTGTGTAGTAGACATTTGTTTTTATCATTCAAATGCAGAATCAGATAGATGCCGAACCCATGGGCACAGACAATAGAGTGGTGAAAGCCCAGGTGCAGGATGGGTGAGGGTGGAGGGGTCGATGGGGGAAAAAGGGGACATCTGTAATACTTTCAACAAAAAGATACATTAAAAAAATTAAACAAGAAACACACACACAATACAACGTCTTCTTTGACCATTAAATTAAAAATAGTATCTCCCACACGCTGTCTGCACTGGCTATCGGATTGATTAGTTGTGTGACTGGTCTGGAAACATTTATCCTCATCAGAAGCCATTTCACTTATTTACTTACAGTGTGTCTTCCCATTCTAGAATGTTCTCTCCATGAAACCTCCTGTCCTATTTGCTGTATAGCTTCAGTTCCTGGCCCCGTACCTGATATGTTTGTTGTTAGTCCCCCACCAGCCTTGTTGGATAAACGAATGGACTACAGGCTCAGTCCCCAGCAGGTAAAGGTGACTGCTTATGATCAGAACAGCTCACAGCCACGGTAAGAGAACATGGGTTACTTCCCAGGTCTCTGCTTTGTGGACATTACATTTTATTGTTCTGAATTTCAGTTTTCTCCTCCAAATCCACGAAGCAGACAACGAATGTGTGGCAAATGCTCCCTCCTGACGTTAACATGGATCATACAAAGTATACATGATTCTGAACGGATTTCAAAATAAGCAACTGAATGATCTAGGATTTTCCCCACATCTAACTGTGGGAGCATTGTTTTGCTGTTTCATGTGCCATCCTATCCATTCCAACACCAGGGAGACACGGAGGCTCTCAGCTCTGCTGGCTGTGGCCAAGCTGGCCGCCAGCGTTCAGATACAGACCCATATGGACCGGCCTTCTGCCCGACCGGGTCCTGCCAGCAGCCTTACCGGTCGGGCCATCGACTGCCAATGACAGGGACGCCTCTCTGCTGCACAGGCCTGAGGCCTGAACCAGCGGAGCCCAGAGACTGGCTTCTCTCCGGGTCCCGCAGCAAGAGAACCGAAGAACCCGGCCCAGACTGCGACCCGCGAGGAGGAGAAACATGTGTTAGAAGGAGCTTCATTTTTCACGTCAGAATAAAGTGCCCGAGTTTGTCCACAGCTTTTGATCCTCCGATTGCTGTTGGAGAAAATGCACCCTTTTCACAGAGCTGGGATTTTTATGCTAATTTTTTGGCTTTAAATAACTAAGCTTAGGGTCCTTTTGATGCTTATTTAAATAACGTCTCCACCTTCTTGTCTCTTTGGAAAGATGATCTTACAAGCCAGGCAAAGCTCACTCAGCCAATCCAGAGCCGACCCCAGGGCATCTGCTCAGCAGTTCTGCCAGCGGCTCAGGGTCCAGAAGGCCCAGAACAGGAGCCACACAAAGTCTCACTGGGCATGGCCCAGAGCTGCCCCCAGGAAGCCCTCCAGGGAGGATGTTTCTGGCTAGGTATATACATATATATATATATTTTTTAAAGAAAAGCCACTTGAATTGGTCTAGCTACTATAATCAATTGTTATTTTCCTAAACTTTGACACTTTCTTCAAAAACCAAGAGAAAGGTGTTTTTCACCCATTTTGTGAATTTTGTCTTACATCATTTATGTTCCAAGCAATACCTACTAAGTACTGAAGTTACTGAGAGAACAAAACACTGCAAGTGAAACCATTTTTTAATGGCAAAAGCATAGAAACAACCCTCATTTTTCCTCCTGGCTGAACAGAAAACAACCTCACAGAGGAGGAAGCTATAAAAATTAACCTTAGACAAGACGATGGATCGCAGAGGGGAAAACTTTACAGGATATCGTCATCACGCTGCCCAGTCCCTCGGTTTTTCTTCCAAGGTTGTCTGTAGCCGTGACTTAAAGAAGTTCTGTCTAAAATGGCAACACATCAAATAAAATGCTCTAACCGGGTCGTCCTCACAACGCAGCTAACTGCTCTGCTTTTAGACAGCCACTGCTTTGGTTTTACTTCTTAGGAAGGAAGAGAGTTTGATAAACAGCGCTGAGTGCTTTCAATTTAAAATGAAATGGAGGAAATGAGTCTAAATTATAGGTCTTACAAATCTGGGATATTTTAGTCACACAGAAGTGTCAAGCTTGCTATGCTACAGAAGTCGTGAATTCTAACTTAACGTGGAGGCGTTAAAGGGAATTAAAACATATCCCCTGATGGATTACACATACTCTTTATTCCTAAAGCTGAAAACATGGGATTTATGAGGACAGATGACTTCATAGCTCCATGGACATACATGTGAGATTTCATATAATTCCTGAGCCCCTCTCCCCAAGGGAACCACCAGAACACACCTGGGGATGCCTGAGGCTCATGACAGGGGCAGGTAAGATAGGAATGGGCCTACGGAGACTCACCAAGCCATCATACAAACTGCCTATAGACTTCAGTTAAGTTTTTTAAAAATTAATAATTTTATTCCATTATTGCTTATTTGATACAGAATATTTATCATCTCTCTAAAAGTGAGGAGTATTTAGTAAGAACGAGTTTATTCCCCTAATAGTTATCTTCATTGCAATCCTAATAATTATCTTCATTGCAATTCTAATAACAGTTATCACTGTTGCAATCCTAACTTCTAGAATGGCGTCTCCAGGAGAAGTTTTGTATTTGTGAGTGAGGGGAGAGTTTGCCCTCGATCTCCCAGGTACCAAGGTCCGTAACACACTATGGCCAGGGGCTTGTGAAGCAGTCAGCCTCGCTGTCTGCTGGACCAGGTGAGGTTTGTTTCTTCAGCAAGGGCTGTGTCTCCTTTCCCTGGGAGAGGGCTGGAGGCTGATGGCCATAGAGCAGTGAGAAAGGAAAGCGAGGAGCACTGACCCGATGTTTTCATGAGTAGCCATGCTTACAAATTCTTGAGAGACTTGCCTTTCTGAATGGCTTTAACTTCTCCAATAAAATTACACATGCTATTTTATGCACATTCTATAAATCGGATTAAAGAAAACAAGCACACATGATTCATAAGTGACTGCTGTAAAATAAATACTTTTAGATATTTAAAATATTTATACTCTGGATAGAGAAAGAATATTTCAAAGGCTTTACCTTAACTGTCCTGTATTCTAATTTATAGGACTTTTATTAGAGAGATTATTGCACATCAAAATATTATTCTGAAGCAATAATATATGATGCCTCTTTTGGAATTTGTCAGAGGGATGGTTATCAAATCATCCTTTACTCTTAGATATATCATACTACCAGTCCACTCCTCACTCCCTTTAATCTAGTAAGCAGTTTATAAAAATATGACTTCCAACCACACTCCAAACTGTTCTAAGAAGAATTCTGAACAATCTCCTTCATATCTGGACACCATGTCAAGTTAGACTACCCAGAAAAATATGCCCACTTGTTTCTTAAACTTGTGCAGGTAAGAGAAATGAAACAGGTTTAGCAAAATTCAGAAAATCCCAAAGACAAAGAAGAAGAAGAAATATGTCCTTTTTGTGGTTAAGAGAAGGAAGGCATTAAGTAGGCTTACCGCTTCTTTCAAATATGTCAAGATAGTCTCCACACTAGGAGGCACAGTGCAGATATTATTGTAATGGTACTTTTGATTTCTCATCTGCTTCCTGTCCTAAATGAGTCACAGTGGGGCAGCAGTCCTCCAAGGACATCTGTGCATAAAAGCTTGAAATACTGAAGAAAATAGCATACAATCCCCAGTGCCTTCTTTGATTATTCTGAATCACTAGGTATAGAGATATGCCCCCAAGTGCGTATTTATTTAAAAGTATTTTTATTGATTTTTTACAGAGAGGAAGAGAGAGGATAGAGTTAGAAACATCGATGAGAGAGAAACATTGATCAGCTGCCTCTTGCATACCCCCTACTGGGAATGTGCCCACAACCAGGGTACGTGCCCTTGACAGAAATTGAACCCAGAACCTTTCAGTTCGCAGGCCGACACTCTATCCACTGAGCGAAACCAGTTTCGGCCCAAGTGTGTATTTTTAAAATTTTATTGATATCAGAGTGGAAGGGAGAGGAAGAGAGAGATTGAAATATCAATGATGAAAGAGAATCATTGACCGGCTGCTTCCTGCACGCCCCACACTGGGAATCCTGCCCACAGCCTGGGCATGTGTCCTGACCGGGAATGGAACAGCAATCTCCTGGTTCATAGCGGATGCTCAACCACCCAGCCATGCTGGCCTGGCCAAAGTATATATTCTTAAATCTTCCTAGGTAATGTGTTGGACGCCAGATTTTAAAACCTCTGTAGGAATCTTCATATGAGAGTGCTTTGGGGAAGTCCTGGGCCCTTCACATTCGGGGTTTTGTTGCTATTCAGTACCATAAACATAAATGAAGTTTTTGAGGTGAGAAAACAGAAATAAACTGTATACTCTGTGATAACTTCTGTATTGATTCTGAACCTATTATAGAAGTTACTTTCCTGTCAACTTAGAGAAAAATTGTTTTTCCACCTTCCAAATGATTAGAGTCTAAAAATGTCAAAGGCTTTGAAAGGAGTTACTGAAAGGATGATATCTCTATGTCATGGATAATCCTCTTCCCACCAGTAATGTACACTGGTCCGCAGATAAGAACTACAAGAATGTAATTGGTTGTCTATCTACTCAGGGCTATTTTAAATCAACTTTTGACACTTCAACTTTAGATTTCTTGTATAATTTTAAAATCAATTTTCACATTACTTGTAAAAAATGCATATGCTCAGACAATTTCAAAACTGGTATAACAATATTTTAAAACTAATGAAGAAGACTATATTAATGAACTCTAGAACACTATTTCTTCACTTCATATTAACTTTATTCTTAAATCGATTTAGGGGGAGGATGGAATATTGAAGAAAAGGAATCAGAGGACTCATAATTTACATAAGAACTCTTATAGGAAAAATATTTTTCTCTTATATTTCAACATTTCCAAACTAGAAAATAAATGAATAGTTATCATATGTTAAGCAACAAAAGTGTATTTTATCATGTCATTTCTTTAATATTAATCCAGTGAGACTTGCTATCTACCATGTACTAATATTTGAACATAAATAAGATACAACCGCTGCCATGAATAGGATCAAATTGAGTGAATAAACATTGCAGTTTTTAAGTTTTTTTAAAAATATATTTTTATTGATTTCAGAGAGGAAGGGAGAGAGAGAGAGAGAGAAAGAAACATCAATGATGAGAGGAAATCATCAATTAGTTGTCTCCTGCATGACCCACAATGGGGGTCAAGCCCGCAACCTGCACATGCGCCCTGACTGGGAATTGAACCAGGACCTCCTGGTTCATCAGTAGATATTCAACCACTGAGCCACACAGCCCGGCCTATATGTAAGTTTTGACCACATCTCAAGTGTTCAAATTCTCCGGTAGATGCCTAGATGTATGTTCTGATCAGGTAATATTTTACTATGAACACAGATGGGGGATAAGAAAGGGCTCACAGAGAAGCACCTGAGCTGGCCCATGATGTGAACGACACAGCTTGGGTTCAAATACCGGCGCCCTGACCTGACTATTACGCTTCCCTGAGAAAGGGATTGATCCGTATTGGAAATGAGAGTGCCTTCCTTGTGGGGCAGTCTGGAAGATTAAATGAGCAAAAACATGTACACTATCTGAGAATTTGAAGCATTCAGTGAATCTTATTTTTTGACACAAGTAGGAATTTTCTGAAAGGCCAAATTAAGACAGAAGAATCCATGTGGTTGAGATGGTGAAGAATAAATGAAAGGTCTTAGCTTATTCAGTCCTATAACTTGGTAAGCAATGCAATTAAAAGAAAAATTAGTGAAAATTAATTCGAAATGTAATGCTTTCAACACTAAATATTTAAAACATCATAGTAATAACAAATATTCTGAAGCTGACTAAGATTTAGACTTAATTGGGAATAAACCCGAATTCTTACACCTATGCTTAAATACAAGAAAGATGGCTAATTTACTACAGAGAGGATGATCTTAAGGAAGCACTCATAAACACCCAATAATAAAAGGGGAATATGGGAGGCAATAATGATAGGTTTTGCTGACCGATTGAATATTAGAAATAAGGTAGAGTGGGGACCATTGTAAGTTATGTCTTAGGGGACAATGCAGACTCATGTACATGCAATTGGAGAGAGAAATAAAAGAATATTAATGGTAAGACAGAGGAGTGGGATTCAGGTGATTAATAATTGGTAAGATCGGTAGTAATTAAAACCTTCAGAGCTATCAAGTGATACCACATTTGAGAAGAGCCTACTAAATACGGCCTGGTGGCTCTCAGCAGCACATTTGTCTTTGAGAGCAGAAAATGTTATGGTTTGAAGATAAAGAAGAAGTAAGGTTTTGAAGGAGATACTCCCTGGGTTAGAATCCCGAGTTTACTTCATCTTATCTGCATGACCTCCAGATATGGACGGATCCTCTCCAAATGCCAGTTGTAAGATTAAACCAATTCTTTGTTGAAGGAATTGTTCAGGGATTGAATGAGCAATGCAGCAGAGTGTCTAGAATATAATAGGTTCTTATCAAATGTCAATTATTTACTGTTTTTTATTATTCTCTTTTCAATAAAATTTGCTCAAGTCAATGATGCAGGACCAACACATTTGGTTGAGTGCTTGATCCTTTTCTCTTTTCAACTCATTTTTAACTGAACCTCTTGTTTATATATAATCTATGTCACTACTTATTAACATATTCAATTTTTATTCACCCATAATTTATTGAGAGCCTTCCATGGAGCTGAACTTTACAATATGATACTGAAGAGATCAGATATGAAATAAAGTATGTGTTTGCCATTGTTATTAAGGAAAAATAAAAATAAGTCTTGGCCACCAAGAAACAGATTCTACATTTATAATGAGGAAGAAAAGCGGCCACTGACATTTAGGCTCTGACCTAACATCACAGCCAGGTCTCCACATTCCTTGTTGAATGTCAAAAATTTCACACAGCATCAACATCAGACAAGGTTTCTGTGACCTTGACAGATCAAGACAAAAACAAGACCATTTCATTATCACACCTGAGCACAGACAAGAGACGAGCATTCTTCAACCACAGAATTCTAAACGTCCTCACTTCAGGCTACCATGAGGGACTGCTGCCTGTGTGTCAAGTACAGCTTCACGCTTCTCTGTCAACCTGTGGATACGATTTATTGAGAGATTCCATCATAAATCTTCCCCTGCTTCCTGGAAGCTCCAATCCAGCCCGAGTCCCCACTTCATTGAACTGCCCCCAAAATCATCCTGGAGAGCTGAGATCCCAAACAAGGGCTTCTTCTCATGGTCCTAGTGAAATGCCCACGGATGTCCTGGAGTGCATGCTCACTGACCATGAATAATAAACCCACTGGCTTACCTACAGTGTGCTCCTGACGTGCTGGCTGGAAAGCATTGACAACACTATGACATAATATTGGGAGCAAGTGGGAAAGATGTGTCAGCGTGGTAACGCTTTTGGATTAAACACGCTGTGGGACTAGCCATCTAACAGCTATATTTACCGTACTGCATGCAGCCCATCTTTAGGCTTCGTTGGTTTAAGATTTTAACATTAGAATTTTATTTTCAACAAATTCCCAGTATCTTTTTGTTGAACTGAAACAAAAAGAAAGTCAATTTTCTCTGCACTGTCTAGTGCTGTCAACCAAGACAAACAACCCAGCGAAGGGAGTTAGCTTTAAGCCGTTCTGGTGAGGTTCAGGGCAAGCTGAATCCGTCTGAGGGGGTTTAAATCCTAGCTGAATCCGTCTGAGGGGTTTAAATCCTAGCGCTGTAGCTACTGGATTTCTGAGTCTGATACACAGATCGGGGATGTCCACAGGAGTCCCAGTCCGGTAAGCCTAGAGAAAGAAGGACTGTGCAAATGAAATAAAGAAAAGACCTTGGAGGATGAAAAGAAATGGCACACCCACACCCTTTCAATGAATCTCCTATCACTTTCCTTTGTTTCCTTCTCTTACCTCCATCCCTCCCCCACTCTTTCTGCCTTTAAAGAAAAAAATCAAAAAACAGTATGGTGCTTTATTATTGTGATCCAAAGCAACTTCCTTATTTCTGGTTTTCTCCCACAGAAAAAAAATGTATATACACCCTTTGAATAAAGGCATTGTTTATTAAAATGTATTTCACTTTTGAAATGGAGCTATCAGCTGATAAAGTGTGTATATTTTTGGGACACCCTGTATTGAACAGGCATTCAAAGGCAAGCTCCATATTTTAAGACATAAATGGAATCAAATAATAAGGTAATATGGGTGATTATGCAGGCAATCTCTATATTGCTCTCTGTATAAGCAGGGCTTGGTCAGGGAGACCCGGTGGAAATGGAAAACATGTGAAAGGCGTGTTTGTGTGGGTGGTTGGGAAAGTTGCCAGAGAAGATTGGGAGGTGGTAGTAGGGAGAGAAGAAAGGTAAAATTCTGTTTAAACTATTGTTGGCAGTTTGACTTCTTAGGAAACACACATTACATTTCAAGTGGATGCTTATGGTAGCAGCAAAGTTAATGGATTGAACGTTTCCACTTAGCTGTCTAGTAATACGCCCATGATGAGCAAGGATATTCAACTCAACTCCTCTGCCATACTTACTTTATTTTCAAATTTCCATGCATTTAGTATCATATTAAATAGCCGTTTTTTTGTATGTTTGTTTTTTTTCTTAATTTTTTTTTATTGGTTTCAGAGAGGAAGGGATAAGGAGAGAGAGAAATGGAAACATCAATAATGAGAGGGAATTACCCATCAGTTGCCTCCTGCACACCCCACACAGTGGGTGGAGCCCACAACCTGGGCATGGGCCCTGACCAGGAATCAGACCATGTCCTCCTGGTTCCTAGGTCAAGGCTCAGCCACTGAGCCACGCCGGCCGGGCTCTCTGTTTGCTTTTAACATATCCTATTGGATCTCAGAAAAGAGAAGCGAGAGCCCCACCTGTCAGTCCTGAGTCCTGGTCTGGAATAAGGTATTTATGTGGATGTTAGAGAAGAGGCCTGGTGGACACCCTCAAATATCCTGCATGAAGGCAAGGCACTCAGCTGCCCCGGGGCCATCAGAGGAGGACGGCAGGAACTGCTGCCAAGCAGAAGCTCGCAGGGTTGGAAAGCATGAAAGGAAACACACTGATCTTTACCAAGAGCAGAAGGAGGATGGAGCTACTGAGCAGAGCCGGCGTGAAGGGGTCACTGAGCAAAGTCAAGGTACCACCACAGAATCAGGGTGAATGCACGCCTTTCTGTAATTTCCAAAACCTCAGGAACACGGCCTCTGCCACAGAAAAAAAGAGGCAAGAGCCTGACTTTGACTAAGCTTTCCTTTAAAATATACTGCATCCTCCATAAACTTCTTTAGAAGGGAATTTTCTGGGAAAGTTTTCCGCCATCACATAGAATGAGGCCCCTGACGGAGATTAAGCCTGGCTTTCAGAACAATTTAAAGAGCAATGCTTTTTACATTATTGAGTTAGTGGGCTGTAGAACTGTTCAAGAACGTTTTTAATGTTGTATTTTTCACTAAACAAAGTTCTGGGAAGCTGTAGATCCATTTGCAGGAGATAATGTGTATTTAGTATGATATGCACTTAGCATAATGGCCAGTGATATGAAAAATGACAAAGATTCACTGTGTTTTATGTCTTGATTTCGGTAACGTCTTCACAGAGTCAACACTATTAAACGTGATTGAAGAGAAGTGCTACAGTCACCCAAACCCTCCTATCAGTTTACCAACCTTTTACTGTTTAGTGCCTCTCATCTCCACTTGTGGTAGGACGAGAAGGAAACAAAAATGAAATTATTAAAAAGTTTTAAAAACAGATGTTTAAGGCAAGAAATTTAAACAAAAGGGAAGCTCCAATCATGTGAATGAATAGAGTTAAAGAATTAAAGGGTTTTATCAATAAAACAAAAAGAATTGGATGGTTCACTAAAACTGTATTAGAAGAACTGAATCAAAAGTATATTAAAACATCTCTAGCGGGTTTGGCTCAGAGGATAGAGCATCAGCTTCAGACTGAAGGGTCCTCAGTTACATTTCAGTCAGGGCAGATGCCCTGGTTACAGGCTCAATCCCCAGTGGGGGCGTGCAGGAGGCAGCCGATCCATGATTCTCTCTCATCATTGATGTTTCTATCTCCCTCTCCCTTCTTCTCTGAAATCAATATATATATATATATATATATATATATATATATATATATATATATACACACACACACACACATGTGTATATATATGTATGTATGTATGTATGTATATATATGTATGTGTGTGTGTGTGTGTGTATATATATATATGTGTGTGTGTGTGTGTGTGTGTGTGTGTTAAAACAGTAAGGTAACATATTTTTCACAAAACAGTAAGTACTACAGGGAGCAGCCCTGGGGATGGCTATTGTGGCAAGGGTATCACCAAGGATGAAGGGTCTTCCTTTCTCCCTGTCACCTTAGCATTTGGGCTTAGTTATCTCAGAGTTGAAAGATGGCTCCTGCGTCCCAGAACATTACCTACAGAATCATTCATGTCATGTAAGAAAACAAAAACAAAAAGATGAATCATTTCTGCCTCATTTCCTCCTGCTCAGACCCTTCTTCTCTCTCCCCTCTCTCTGTCCTACTCCTCCCTCCCACCCTTCCCCACCTCATCCACTTCCTTCTCCTTTCTCCTGTTCCCCTCTCTCCTGGAATCCTTACCCAGAGCCTTTCAGTAGCTTAGGGCAGTGTTTTTCAACCTTTTTTGGGCAAAGGCACACTTGTTTCATGAAAAAAATCACGAGGCACACCACCATTAGAAAATGTTAAAAAATTTAACTCTGTGCCTATATTGACTATATATAAAGTAATTCTCTTGAATAGGAATCAAATAAACACAAAGAAAGTATTTTATAATTACTTTATTATGAAATATTAAGTAAACAAAATAGTGAAAAATTATAAAATTCTTGTCTTGTCTGTACCCACGGCACACCAGGCAACATCTCGCGGCACACTAGTGTGCCGCGGAACAGCGGTTGAAAAACGCTGGCTTAGGGCATATGCTGTGCTTCCGCCTAAACCACAAAGGAAAGAGTGTCCTCTCCCAGGATCGGTTGAAAATGTTGGGGGGATGGGAAGCACCTGAGTGGACACTGGATGGCTGATAGGTAACTGACAACTTGAACTTGAAAGGAATAAAGGTTACTGTAAGTACTGGCTGTGTACACCACTGCTGGTACTAGTTGTTTTAATTTAAGAATTCTTCAGGGTGGAACTTTAATATTATATAAAGTATAACACAAATTATGTAAAAGGGTCAAAGAGAATATCAACTATGTATTTAATTGCCAGATATAATTTCAAAAGCACATTACATTACCTCTGGAAAATATAGCAAAAGCAATTATTTCATTTGACTATAGGAAAATGGCAATATGCATGTATTTTTAACTGCTGCTCAGCTAACGATGCAACAGAATTGGCATTACAAGAAAAAGGTGACTGTCAGCAATCACAGGAAATAAGAACAGATAGAGGTTAATATGTTGCTTTAAGTTTGTTAACATACTTTCTAAACTGAATAATTGAAACTCACTAAATTATTAGATAAAAATACTATGAACTTGTTAATATTTTCCTATGTCCATATTACTTATGGAAGGGAACTATAATTTTTCATTAATTTTCTCAAATCAAGGCAAAGAAAGAAATTAATCTGTATGTTAAATAAAAGTATTTAAGGATTGACACAGAGATAAAAGGCAAATAATATATAATTGACATGTTAACTATTATCTTAAAAGAAAACACAACCTTAAATGAAATATCTATGCTTGTAACTTGATGTACCTCATGCTGGGAGGAAGTGGAGGGAGGAAAATGGAAGCTGTGTTATTCAAGAGAAGGATAGTTATCATTCCATTGGCATTTTTATAATGAAAAACAACAACAACAACAAAAACACACCAATAGTTGACTTAAAACAAGAAACCAGAAAATGCATCTGCCCCGAGGAAATACTACACTGCAGCTTAGCTTAAAACATCTATTCCTTACTTGATAGCTGTATTGTGATTCCCAGTGGAAGCTAATTGCATTTCAGCCAATGAGCAAAGGGAATGCTGAGTCCTGTGAAGCAGCATTGTGAGGGACTTGGGTGAGACACAGCTCTAGTGGCTCCAAACAGCAGGAAAACAATTCAAATCAGTGTGCCAGTGAATCTCAGCTCATTCAGGTCCGATCTATAAGATATGTGTATGATATTTTTATTTGCCTTCAAATGGGAAACATGTTTTCATTGAAACTTATTGTTTAACCTAATAAATTCTGTTAGGATACAGAACAAACACCTTCTGAAGAGCGGGCAGGAGGAGCATATATAGAAACTGATGAAAACATGAATTTAAACTGGTGAGGGACACCTTCCTTGAACAAGTTCCTAGGTCTGCTTCTATCATATGAAGCTAAAAGGAAAAACACCTGAAATTCTAAATATATAATCACTCTTATCCCTAGGAAGACAAAGAGAACAGGTAACTGTAAAAAATGTATATGTAGTAGAGCTATGCAGAGAGATTACCAGTAGACATGGGTTTTTCTAAATTTAGGTAATATTGGTTAACAACATTATGCGAGTTTCAGAGTACAGCGTTATAACTGAGTATCTGTATGCACTGCAGTGAGCTCTCCACCAAAGGTCCGGTTTATACCTATCCCCTTACAGCGACTACCTCTACCCGTTTGTCACTCCCCAAGTCCCTTCCCCTCTGGTAACCATCAATCTGATGTCTGTATCTATGAACTATTGTCTTGTTTTGTTTGTTCATTTCTTTGCTATTTTATATTCCATATGAGTGAAATCATGAGTTTCATCAGTTTTCATCTGACCTATTACACCTAGAATAATATTCTAATGCTGCTGCAAATGGCAATGCTTCTCCTGCTTTAAGGCCAAATAGTAGTCATTAGGAACAACACTATGGAGGTGCCTCCATATCCTATCTAACAAAAGGCTATTTTGCAAATTGTCCCCCTGGGAGTTCAACCAACCAGGAGTTTGACTGCTTGCTATGACATGTGCTGACCAGTAGGGGGCAGCCAGCAGCTGGGGAAGGAAGGTCCCAGCCAACAACCAGCAGCCAGCGGAAGGAAAGCCCTGATCAGCCCTAATTGCAGGCCAGGCCTAGGGACCCTACCTGTGCAAGGTTTTCGCGCACCAGGCCTCTAATGTAAGATACAACTACCATATGATCCAGCTATTCCACTTCTGGGTATTTACCAAAAGAGCATGAAAACACTGATACAGATAGACATATGCACCCCTATGTTTACTGCCACAAAATTATAACAGCCATGATTTGGAAACAACTCAGGTACCCATTGATGGATGAATAAAGAAGATATTTTTTTTAAATGACAAATTTTGATAACATATGCATGTGATCAAGGTCTACAAAGGACTAGCAAGGATTTATAAAAATGGCAAGTATCAAGAAAGCTAAACACTAACATTTTAATTGTAAACAAAACATCCAAAAAATGTCAAAGAGAAAGAATTATTGTCCTTCATTGTGTGTATAAGAATAAAGAACAGGATGTTGTAGACTGCTTTGGGGGATCTGATGAAACAGTGCCATTTAGCAAAGGCACAACTGCTCACTGTGTTTAGAGAGAAAAAGGCCAGTAGTTGAGTTGCAAGTAATGCCTGACAACCAAAGATATCTCAGATGGAACGTGGGGTCTTGGAGATTAGTGAACGGTGCTGCCACACCAAAAGTGTCCAAAAATCGATGGTAGCAAGCGGAATGTGCATTGCTAAGCTGAAGGATTTTACACTGCAGGTCCATGCTGGGTCTTTGATGGCTGCGGCCGGCTAGCTGGAGTGTTAGTTTACCAGAAAGGAGCTCGGTGTCCTCAGGTAAGCACCCACAGGCCAATTGCCATTTCTTAACTAGGAAATTATCCAATTCAAAGACGTTCCCTAATGTGATTCAAGATCCTTAAAGTCTTGCTTACCAAACAATGCCAAGCAAAACATACCAATCACTAAGGGTCAAGTTTTTACAGGAAAAACATGAACTTGAAAACATAAATATGAGCTCGGGGAGCTGCACTTGCCTATTTCCTCCAGATGGTATGTGGGCTAGACATGGACTCCCATCTCCCCGAGGGGCAGAGCTGTTGTTCTAGGAGCATGCTCAGTGTAGGTGGGGGAACATTCCTGAGTGCTGAGCATTTTTTGGGGGTGGGGTGCGATCTGTCTGCACTGAGAGTGGGGGTGATGGTGTCAGGAGGGGCAATGCAGGGTGACAGACTTGTCCCATAACAGGAGCAGGGAGAGACACAGAAGCGCTGTCACAGGAACAGGCAGAGTCTGTAACGTGCTTCTGAAATAGCATTTCCCGGTCCTTTACCATCGTCTCACCCAGTCAGTGAGCCAGGAGCACCTGCCTTCCGCAGAGCACACCCCCCCCCCTGGTGCATGGTCGCCCACGGGCACACAGAGCCTGTGTGGATCTGAGGCCCAGAGCTGCCGCCAGCTGCTGTCACACGTTCCCTCCAGGAGCAGCTGTTGTACTGAAACCAGAAGCCTTGGCAAACTCCCATTCCTGGTCTCCATGCATCCGCCACCCTGTCAGCAGGGCCACACCTGGCTGTTTACACTCAACACCCCAGATCTGTGCGTCACAACTGCCTTTCAGGGCTCACCCCACTCACCTTGTCAAAAGCACACCATCCGCTGGCCTGCCCGGCCCAGCTTCCTTCCCTAATCCCACCCTCCGGGGCCCAGCTTCCATCCCTAATCCCACCCTCCCTGTCGCATCCTGGTTTCTTCTTGGCATCGCTGGGCTGGAGGCGGAACTGGATGGAAGTGTCTCCTGTTTTCTAGGTTAGGAAACCAACGGCTTCCCTTTGGTTAAGCTCATTGGCTTCTGGTGACGTTTCCAGCCTCACAGTGACGCTGAGGAGGCAGGAAGGAGGCCTGAGCATTGCTGAACCCAGGAATTACCAGGAGCCTGGCACACAGCAGGCAATCGACGTATATATGTTGATTGAAAGAATAAGTGACTGTCCGAATGAATAATTAAAATGCTAAGTGACCACATAAAGTGAAAAAATGGAAGTTGATATACCTATACTACTTTGTAACATTTCTCATTTGTTATCAGATCTGAACATCCTTTGTTGCTGTAAAAAGCTGTGACTTTGTCCTTAAAGGAGTTTCCAGCTGTTATGCCTTTGCCTTCCCAGGGACCAAACCTGCAGGGTCTTAACTTTCCAGTTTTTATGTGGCCAACATGTCATCATAACATTTATTCTCCTTTCAGCCCAGTGAATTTGCTCAAGTTGTCCCTTTTCTGGATGTTGACTTAGTAGCACTCAAAAAAGGGTAAGGACAGGAAATGTAACAATGAAATTACTTTAGCTTGCCATATCACAAAGTCATTTAAAAAAATAGTCATTGACTGTCTATTTGTGTATAAATTATTATAGGAGATAACATCTCACTTAGTTCCTGAACTAAAAGTGATCAGAATCCCTTTACACTTTTAATAACTATGGGAACCATAAAGAACGTTTGTTTATGGAAGGTAATACCTATCCATGTTTGCCATATTAGAAATTAACACCGGCAAATTATTATTTAATTCATTTAAAATAACAGCAATAAAATCATTGCAGGTTAACATCACATAGCTTAATAAGAAGGTTTTTTAAATGTCATGACATGGGTTATCATGTTTACAAATATCTTTAACGTCTGGCTAAACAGAGGAGAGCTGGGTCTCACTCTGGCTTCGACGTCAGCTGCTGGGGTGGCCTGTGTCTCCGCCTCGGGGGCTGCCCCTGGACATTGGGGCAGAAAGGGGGAGAGCCGCAAATATTGGCCTAGTTTATTTTGAAAATAGTGTCAACCTCTTAATCCCCGAGAAAGCATCTCTGAGATCTGCCACGGTCCCCAAACTGCACTTGGAGAATCCTTGCCTAGAATAATCTGAGTAAATATTAGCACATTTAACCTGCAAGGAAGCTAACCCTCAGGGGCGTTCAATGCCTTGCCAGAGATGACAGAGGAAGTAGTAATGGCTGCAGAACGAACCTCCAAACTCTGATTTCAAAGCCGGAGTTTATCCAGTTATGACACACACCCTCCCGAAACCGAACCTCCCTTTCTATTCCTGGTTACGTAGTGTGTCTAGGGCCCAGGGACCACAGTTTCCGAAGTTACACTTCAGACAGCTCTGGATCACACTTCGGTACCAACATTTTCTTAAACTGACTGGAGAAAACTGAAAATTCATACTCAAGTTTTGCAGGAGAAGCCACAAGGAGGAGGAGTCTGCCAGCTGGCTGGAGAAAGCTCTGATATTCCCTGAGAAAAGGGACGGAGCTCAGGACACCAGGATAAACAGCGAAGGATGGCCAAGACCTGGGAAAAGTGCCTCCCGTTTCCGGGGGAACTGACAGCTTACCCACCTGGCCCTGGCTCCGGGGCAGCACTGGGGAGACTGGTCCTGCGGGCAGGAGAGCCTCGCTCTACACTCAGTTCTGGAGGCACAGAGATCCCGGAGTCTGGCCGGGTGTCAGCGTGAAGGTCCCGTGTCACCGGGCAAGCATTGAGCTAATGAATTTATGCTAATGAACGGGCTGCTGAAGTCTGGGGGAGGAGGACCTGTCCTGGAGATGCATTTAGTTATTCTCTAAGTGCTGCGAAGGACAGGGATGTGCAAGCTCAGCAATAGCTCCTGAAACTAATCACCCGGGACACTTCCTCTGAGAATGGCGTGGGGTAGATAGATATGATATAGTTGCATGTGCCAAGGTTTGTTTTTTTTTAATTTTGAAGATAAACTAGTCAAATGAATGAAAGATGACCTTTTAAAAAAGGCTACATTTTCCTAGAACTAATACAATCTACAATGCATTACCGTTTTACATCAGGGTGTGGCAATAATAGCATCAAACGGAGACATTATATGCTAGACATCGTGGAGCCGCCTTCGCACGGGAGGTGTATCCAGTCCTCAGAGCACACCCTGGAGGTGGCATCCGAGCTACCTCTAATGTGCAGTTAGGGCCCTGCCCGCTATCCCTCCTGCAGTAAGTGGTAGGCTGACACTGAACCCTCCACCGTTTGTTCCTAACTGCCATGCTTTGCTAATCTGATGGCACTGAGTAGAAGAATAAGCTGTGGTTTGTGAAGGAAGTCCAGGTCTCCTCCTTGGCTGCTGTGGTGACATCAGGACCTGTGTTGCTCATGCTCCCTGCGGGGTCCTGAATCCTCCTTGGTGGAGACGGCTTCTGACTTTTTATTTTAAGGTTGTTATACAACATATTGCTTTTTCCACGGTGTTAGGATTTTTGGAAAATGTAAAGATGAAGGTTTTATCAAAATTCTAGGTGAGCATGTGTATAAGTTTTTTTTTTTTGTTTTTTTTTTTTACTGTTCTAAAGGCAAAGGAAAAAAAGGAACAAGAACCAATAATAGAAAAAGTACACAAAACTTTTCATATCTGGCATTTAAAGAATGTTTGAATCTAACCAATAAGGAGGCTGGTTTCTCCTCCTGGTACTCTGTTCTTCAATGGAAACCTAGTTACCTAACCTACATGGATGACGGCTGGCAGGTCACACTTTTGGCTCATGTGCAAATAATTTGAATAAACTGGATAATACTAGTAGTAATGACCATGATGATGATAATGCTAACAGTTCTATAATGTGTAACAAGTGCCAGTTACTCATTTTTCTTTGATTACATATTTAATTTTCGCATTAATCCTATGAAATAGGTACCATTAGGATGCACAAGTTACATATTAAAAAGCACGTGCACACACACAAAACAACTAAGGAACAGAGAGGTTAGGAAACTTGCTCACCACCAAACAGTCAGCATTGAGCCAGGGTTGATGTCCACATGCTGACTCTTGAACCCCTGACCTTAATGAATATTCAAACCTGATTTAAACCACCCCCTGCTCCAGGTAAACAACAAAAATCGGGCTACTCCCCTGAACAAGTATGTTTTTCCTATCTTAAACACTCTCTCCTTTTTCCACTTAAGAAAATTAGTAAAGAGTGAATAACTGTTGCTAAAATAATGAACATTTTTAAAATTTTACTGAAATAACTAATATTTAATTTGGGAAAAGAAACCTAAATGCTTGCATGGGAAAACTGCAGTGAGCATAGTCACAGATACTAAAGGGGAGACATGGATGGCAATGTCTAGCCAACCAATATTTTTGTTGAAAACTTTCACTGGAATAAAGGCATCAGCTCAGGGTTAATAACAGCAATCTATGCTAAAGCCCTATCTCTGATTCTCAGACACCAGAGGGACTGATCCTAGGATCCTGGAATCCACCCCTTGATCTATTGGAATGATTTAAGAATGGGCACCATTAGAAACATTAAAACGCATTCATCTTCCACAAAGATGCTGTAACTAAACAATCACAAATCAAAATGAGGAGTGGAGGGTTAGTGAACATTTGGGGATTAAATCTTATACTCAAAGAGCCAGAAGCAGAACATAAAAAGGCACTTGAGTTCGTTTGCCTTTATCATATCCTCCCTATTACAATCACATAACCATTCCATGAGTGGGTGCAATGAAAATAGACTCCTGCTGAGGCCGGTTTGGCTCAATGGATAGAGCGTCGGCTTGGGGACTGAAGGGTCCCAGGTTTGATTCCGGTCAAGGGCATGTACCTTGGTTGCGGGCATATCCCCAGTAGGGGGTGTGCAAGAGGCAGCTGATCTATGACTCTCTCTCATCGATGTTTCTAACTATCTCTCTCCCTTCCTCTCTGTACAAAATCAGTAAAATAAAATAAAATAAAAATAAAAATAAATATCTATTAAAAGAAAACAGACTCCTACTTTTTCACTTGCCCTTTTTGCTACCCTAAGGTTTAAACACACATTTGAAAAATCTTAACTCTGAAAGGTCCATGACCAATTTCACTTCACCTCTTTGGTCTGTTCACTTCTTCCATTTATTTATTTATTTATTTATTTATTTAATATATATTATATTGCTTTTTACAGAGAGGAAGGGAGAGGGATAGAGAGTTAAAAACATCGATGAGAGAGAAACATGGACCAGCTGCCTCCTACACACTCCCTACAGGGGATGCGCCCGCAACCAATGTACATGCCCTTGACCAGAATCAAACCTGGGACCTCTCATTTCACAGGCTGACGCTCTATCCACTGAGCCAAACTGGTTTCGTCTCACTTCTTCCTTTTAAACTTGTTTTAGGATTTTGAGTCATACTTCTACATCCAGCACTGTTCCCTCTACAGAGATGACAGAGGAAGTAGTGATGGCTGCAGAATGAACCTCCAAACTCTGATTTCAAAGCCGGAGTTTATCCCAGTTACAGCACACACCCTCTAGGTACTTAGCCTCCCTTTTTATTCCTAGGTATGGTAGTGTGAAAAAAGGTGCCTCCCTTGCCTGAGGTCTCATGACATTACAGTTAACGGTCCACAGGTTGCTTCTCACAAGAGCATGAGCTTACACTGCAACGATGCATTTTATTCTGCTTTATAGATATATTACTACAAACAATAAAAATAAATCTAATACTATCTCTATCGCTAATTTCCCATCTCAAAATCTCTATGAACCCACTGCTATTGATTTATCTTCACCTTTCCTATGACCTTGATATTAATTGAGGAACATATTTTTGTTAGCAAGTTACTGTATTTATCAAAACCAACGGTTTAATAGACCATTGCATACAGTATTTTCTTTTACCTCTAATACATGAATTTCTGTATAATATTTATGAAATGATTATTTTACAAAAACATCGTTTGCTTTGGTGAAAGTTTTATGATTAGATCACATTAAATAGCAGGTTTCTATTGCAATTTAAATACAATTTGGTGTTTTTCAAAATTATTTAATGTTTCAGAAATATATGTATTTTGTTAAAATGAGACACCTGTTTTTGGTTTGTGACTTAACAATATTTTTAGAGAGGAAGGGAAAGTGGGAGATGATATGGATGAGAGAAACATTAATTAGCTGCCTCCTGCACGCCTCCTACTGGGGGTCTAGCCCACCACCGGGCATGTGCCCAGACCTGGAGTCGAACTGTGACCTCCTGGTTCATGGGTCAATGCTCCACCACTGAGCCACACTGGCCGGGTGAGGAGCACCCTTCTTGTTCCACCCTGGCCCCTCACTCTCTGGTGATGTGAGAGGAAGTGTGTGGAGAGGGCAGTGAACATTTAAAAGGCCACGTCAGAGTGATGCCCTGACTGCAGCCTGAAGAGTCCGAGAGGAGTGGGCATTGGACAAAGTGCTAGTTCGCATATCACTATACAACTCTGAATGGCGAGCTTACCAAAGCTGGAGAGCAAACACCCACATGTTAATGGTGTTTGTGCCCTTTGTGGTCATTACTAAAGAAGCGCAATGAGAATCCGAGAGCCGCTGGCAGTGGCCCGCGGGAGGCCCAGGTGATGGATGACGGGCACCGTGGGAATGATGTCCGCAGGGGGAAATAAACGCTATTGGAGCCTGGGGAGGCCAGACCCCTGTGATTTCCATACAAGGGGTTTCCCAGGAGCCTCTGCCTCATCAGTAAGAATGGTTTAATCCCTTTTTCGTGTAGTTGGAGGTGGGAAATTAGTGATGGGTGAGCAATGATAATAAAGAACAGGGAGAGGAGCCCTAGATGGTTTGGCTCAGAGGATAGAGTGTGGCCTGTGGACTGAAGGATCCCAGTTCCATTCTGGTCAAAGGCACATGCATGGTTGTGGGTTCTATCCCTAGCGGGGGGCATGCAGGAGGCAGCCAATCATGTTCATCATCATTGTTTCTATCTCTCCCTCCCTCTTTCTTCCTCTCTGAAACCAATAAAATAGCTACTTACAATACCATTTGCTTTTTTAAGTTTTGAAAGTCTATTGGCTGTTTTTTTGCTTGTTTTGTTTTGTTTTGCTTTTTAGAGCACTGTATTTCACTGAAGTGGAGTTTTGCCATTTATTATAACCAAACATTTTAATTTGTTCATTTTTTTCATGGCTGGATTAATGTGTTTTATTTAATTTAAAAATAGCATGTATAGCCCAACCAGTATGTCTCAGTGGTTGAGCATCAACCTATAAACCAGGAGATCACATTTCCTTCCCAGGCAGGGTGCATGCCGCAGTTGTAGGCTTGACCCCAGTGAGAGGCATGCAGAAGGCAGCCAATCCATGATTCTCTCTTATCACTGGTGTTTCTATCTTTCTCTCCCTCTCCCTGCCTCTCTAAAATTATATATATATTTTTAAAAAATAAAATAAAAATAGCATGTTCAATATGAAGACATGCATATATTAAACAGAAAAAAAATCCAGTTTAAAGATTTTAATTATTATGAATTTAAAATTTCAGCATTACATAACTTTATGTTCTGAGCATTAATATGTCCAAGATGCCCAGAACATTTTCTTGAGAACTGTTTACAATACTACATTCAGGAAGATGCTATGAGAACAGTAAAAAAAAGTCTATGTAAAAAAATGTTGCTTCTTATAATAATTTCTACGCCAAGGTTTTCCCTTCTTAGAGTACCACTGGGACACTCACAGGTAGTTCTACTATACACGTTGCTTTCAACAGCAGTGCAAGCACCGTAGAGAGGACTCGTTTATGGCTTCATAATGTGGCTCCTCTCCACAGATTCCTCAGAGCCTACGTGAGAAAGGAGAATAAACACCCTGGTGTGTGTGTGTGTGTGTGTGTGTGTGTGTGTGTGTGTGTGTGTCCCAAGATAAACCCCAATCGACAGGTTTCCTAAAAACTACTATGTTGTTGTTTTTCTCATGGTAAATAATTTAGTGACTCTAGCAGGGTCACACAAAAACAATGTCTCCCTTTTCCTTCTCAGCTATTTAAATAAATATTTAATCAATACCAAGCAAGGTAAGGACACGGTGCCATGTGAGGTAAAGGCAATTTAGGAAGAGCCTTTTCCTGGAGCTCCGAAGCCATTTAGCGTTAGTTAGCGTGTGACAGAGTGTAACCTGGACAAAGTCTCTCTGAGATTCAGGCAGATCTTCAGCAGCTGAGGTTGAGGATAACTTGAAATGTAGCAGCCCTAAGAATAGCACTCTCTTCTTTCTTTCTTTTTTTAAAAAATTACATATATATGTATTCCAGAGAGGAAGGGAGAGGGGGAGAGAGAGAGAGAAACATCAATGAAGAGAGAGAATCATAGATCTGCTGCCTCCTGCACGCTCTCCTCCCACTGGGGTTGAGCCTGAAACCCGGGCATGTGCCCTGACCGGGAATTGCATGAAATCAAACCACGACCTCCTGATTCATAGGAGGACGCTCCACCACTGAGCCACGCTGGTACGCCGCGCTCTCCACTTCCCAAGTCACAGTCCTGGCATCCAAGTCAGAACCTCTACCTATTGTGCAGGCGCAAGGAAGTCTTCTAGGAGAGGAGACGATGATTTCAAACTTCTGGGAATAAAGCTTATTTATTAGGAAAGCATCAATACATCTGAATACCCCTGGTCCTAAGTAAATTAATCGCAAGAAAACACTGAGTATACTACAATCCAAAATTAATTTAGATCTACTCCTCAATTGCAACTACATGATGATTAATTAGAATTGCACACACTATATAAAATATAAACATAGAGCACAGATAAATGAATTCCATTAAAGCAATGTGATGTCTGAGCCACGTAAATGATAAAGAGAACTAAAATAATTACATTCTTGAGTCAACTCTCTTAAGTTGAAATAAAAAATCTGTTCTTTCTGAGTTCTAATGTTAAAAATAAAATTTTAAAGTATATAACTAAATAGAGAACCTTAAATTGAATCTATGTATTTTAATAATTTATGAAATGAAGTTTATTTATTTTTAAGTTTGTGAGTATAGGGCCCCCAAATGAATATTTGGCTTCATGATTTACTGTTTTTAGAAGTTATGTAACAAGTACTTGTTTGCGTCATCATTTGTACTAAATTGTAAGCTTTCCAGAGATGAGAGGTTACACCTAATTGTGTTTTGTGTCAGTGGAACACATGTGAAATGCGAGGTTCCAAAAAGGAGCCAATCTACAATGCTGGATAAGATCCCGCAATGAAGAACATGGAGCGGGGGCCAGAAGCCTCATAAGAACTGACCTCTGGCCTGAGCCACAGTCACACGCCTGCCATTCACGCCAGCGCAGGTCACCAATCCTACAGCCAGCACTGAGGCTCACCTTTGATGCTCCTGCCTGAGCAGCTTCTAAGTACGATTCCCCATGAATGTTCTTAGCTGTCCTTGGGATCCAGCCATTCTCTCCTCTCACCTGACAGACATCGGGACTGAGGGCTGATCTGGGCCCACACTGGGCTCTCCCCTCAAAATCACAATGTGAACATGTCAGCAGCATGCTCAC
The DNA here is from genome assembly GCF_964339955.1 of Pipistrellus hanaki. NCBI lineage: Eukaryota > Metazoa > Chordata > Mammalia > Chiroptera > Vespertilionidae > Pipistrellus > Pipistrellus hanaki. Next base: position 87,049,896 of record NC_140510.1, read on the forward strand.
CAGGAACACATGTCACAATCCCTGACCTCTGCACACAGTTCATATTACCTTGCCTCTTCCTGTCTCTCTTCTGCTCAGATGTTATTTCGCTCCTCAAGTCCAGCAGTCTCCCCGCACCCAAGCCCCTTCGCTGGGGGTGGAATCACCTCCCTCTGATGCCAGCCCTGTCCTGGGCCAGCCGTTGAGGACTTTGCTAGAACCTACCCTGTAACTCTCTGCAAAGCTAAAAGCTAGTTTTGTCAATAGTTTTTTGTTTGTTTGTTTGTTTGTTTTGTTTTGTTTTGTTTTTTAAGCATTTAAGTACCAATTTGAGTGTTTCATCTGGGCTTCCCGGAACCCAAACAGAAACACCAGTGGGCTGCTTAGCACCTAGAACATTGCTTTCCTGTAGTAGGCACTCATTAATGAATATCTGCTTATGTTTAATAATAAATAATAAGCAAATATGTATCTGAATGAGGTTCAAGATCCTCTGTGACAGGGATTCATGTCTTGCAGTTTATACATATTTTTTCAATTTTTTAACCCTCCCCTAAGGATATTTTCCCATTGGTTTTTAGAGAGAGGGAAAGACAGAGAGAAACATCGATGTGAGAGAAACATTGGTTGCCTCCTGCTCAAGGCCCTACCAGGGAGGAGCCTGCAACCAAGGTACATGCGCTTGACTGGAACTGAAGCCAGGGCTCTTTAGTCCACAGGCTGATGCTCTATCTACTGAGCCAAACTGGTTCGGGCCATTTTTTCAATTTTTTATCCTCAAGTAACAACACCAAAACATAGTGGCTTCTTTGATTGATTGATAATGTTTTCAAATAGTTTCAGAGAAAAATCAAACAGTTGCATACGAAATTTTTCTCAGAACTTTCAAATGTTTTAATAATGTTCCTGAAAGTTAAATTCACAATAGTTATAACACCATATATTTCAATTTCTCAACAACTATTAGGATTGACTCAACTAAAATAAAGAATAAGAAAATATTTTAATAGATGTTACAGTTTATGACTTTAAAATAAATAGAAATTATCAGAAAAATTTTACTTCTTTATTGTTGAAAGTATTACATATGACTGCTTCCCCCCCCATTGATCTTCTCCAGCCCCTTGCCTAAATGGGAAGTTGGACATCCCTCAAGGGGTCCCAGACTGGAGAGGGTGCAGGCTGGGCTGAGGAACACACACCCACCTGCACGAATTTCGTGCATCAGGTCTATCTACACACACACACACTGAGTGGCCAGATTATTATCCATTCAGAGATCATAATAATCTGGCCACTCAGTGTGTGTGTGTGTGTGTGTATAAAATATAGTGTTTTTGGAAGAAACCAATTGCCTAATAAAAGTCAAACCCCTCCTGCCATGGGGCTTGCAGGAAATGTCTTCATAAAGGAACACTGCACAAAGCAAACTGCGTTCTCAGCTGTATCCCTAAATTGAATGTGTTCTACAAAGCAACCATGTCATTGACATTTCTCTGGACTAAAAAGCCACTTCTGTTTGCACTTACATTGATCACCTCACTTCTCCCGCCCTGTCTGAGTGCCCTGACCGGGAATCAAACCATGACCCCCTGGTTCATAGGTCAATGCCCAAACACTGAGCCACCCACGCCAGCCAGGCTGGGGTTTCTTTTGTAAGGACATTAATCCCAACCATGAGGGTTTTCCCAAAGGCTGACACCACAGAACAACTTCAACACATTTTCCTAGAATGCCCCCCACAGGGTCCTTTGTGGATGTCTACAAAACAGGTTGTGAAAAGCAAATCGTCAGAAGCAGGAGTCACAGGGCACTGGGTCCTGAACCTGTGAGGCAGGGAGTTTTCACTCTATTCTCTGGAGAGTGATGCCCCTGAGGCCGACAGTGTGAAGGCAGCGCTGGGCCACCTAAGGGGCCAGACTGAGAGCATTCAACTCTCGCAAATGTCTGTTGGGTTTTGGCAATCGGCATGGGAGCAAGCTCTGATACTACATTTAGGACCGCAGATGACTTAGCAACGTTTTAGATGTTTGCAATCACTTACCTTGACATGTTTATTTCCTAACCAGGGAACCCAGGGTTTCATTTCTTGTGCAGCACTTTAACGAAACCCCAGATCTAACGATCTAAATGTCTGTTCCAGGAGCTGCCAAGGCAAAGCTGACACAGAGAGAGATAAGAGTTCACGGCCAGGTTGCGCGGTCACAGCCAAGCTCCGCGCCTGCTGCCGAGCTGGATGCAGAGGAGAAAACGGGTTCTCTCCAAAGGCAGCCACGTGCCGTGGGGGTCGTCCTGGACCGAGCTTGTAAAGGCCTCTAGGAGCTCCAGGTTGGAATCACCAGCTTTATGATTCATTGGAATATGGTCTGGAGGGGAGCCAGGACGTAACCAATACTTCAGAATCCCCTCTGACAAACGGTGGCAGGGCATTTTTGGAAGCCTCTGAACCTGCACCCACCATTTAAAATAGGAATCATTATTTGCCCTGAAATCAACCCATAAATCAAGCACACCTGTAACCTAGTTTCACACATTTTAGAGAATTAAATTAGAGTGGTTGAAAGGACAAAGCCTTACCTTGGCCGTACTTCAAAAATAATTTTAGTAATAGGTTTGTGTATTTGGCCACGCTTGGCCTTTTTGCTCATCAGTAGTTACAATTTGCACAAAATTACAAACAAGAACAATGGTTTCAGTCCTAGGAGACACAGGAAATTAGCTGTAAGACCTTTTTATAAACAGGAAGGGGAGAGGGGGAAAACTTGCCCGGTATCGTCTGTTCACATATGGTGTCTACTCTTCATGTGACCTCAGGAATAATAACCAGCTCTTATCTGAGAGAGCTATTAAATCGCACCTGCTCCTTCAAACTATGGCCCGAATCAAATGTTAAAGCGATGCCGTGGTGTCTGGCGCCTGGGTGACAATCAACAGCGTCTACATCCTGAATCTTTTTAGTTTATATCTTTCTATTGATTTCAGAGAGGAAGGGGGGGGGGGAGAGAAAGAAACATCCATGATGAGAGAGAATCATGGATCAGCTACCTTCTGAACAACCCCCTCCCCCCCCCCCCCCCCCCCGGGCATAGAGCCCACAACCCGGGCATGTGCTCTTGACTGGAATCAAACCTGGGACCTTTCAGTCCAAAGGCCAACACTCCATCCACTGAGCCACATCAGCTAGGCCTGCATCCTGCATCTTGGCACATGAGTCTGTACTTATCGCGGGCTGCCTGCCAAAGTCGCATTAGTGGATCAGAGGTTTCCTTTCCACAAAGGACCATAACTAACTTCCAAAGTTTTAAATAAAAGGACTTGGAAACATACACACCACAAGAATAATGGCATTCATCTTAAAGTACGATGCAAAGTCCTGTTCCTCTTGGGTATCTGGGGGCAGCCAGAATCTCGCCCGGTGTTCCCACAGAGCAACACATGCAAACTCTCCCCCAACCCCTTCCTCACTCCTCCTCCTGATGGACTGGTCCATCCGCATTATCAGCTTCATTTCCCAGCCTTCCAGCATTTAGAGATGCGCTGTCCGGTCCCCTCCAATCTGTTGGATGGCGAAGAAGTAACCCCTCCAGGGGGCCTACCCTAAGATCCTTGCTGTCGAGATGTTAGCTACATGCCCAAGCCAGATACAGCCCCAGCCCCACCATGAGCTTTCATAGCAATGCCACCGACAGATGCACATCAACATCTGGCGGACCCTCATTGGATCCTGAACTCTAAAGGAGAGATAGATGCTAGTTATTGATCCCTACAAGCTCAGCGTGTAAGGACACATCTCAAGCTGCAAGTGCAGCTGTTTGCCTGCTGGGAAACACACGTCCGACACATAGACCAATGAATGAGGTCACTCAGCAGGGTGCAGACAAGTGAGGAGGTGAGTGAAGGGAAACTCACATAACCTTGTCTGTCTACCCTCCTTTACACCAAGGCTTAGGCATTACCGGGAGGTGTTTGTCTGCCTTTTCTATCAGCCGTGTTATCACAGAGGGCCGCAGCAGAATGTCAGCCTGGCCCTTGGGTCAGAGTTTTGCACATGTATAAGGGGCCCATGCAGAAGGGTTTCAGTTCAGGATGGAAGAGCTGGACTCAGAACTATCAGCAAAGCTTGATGAATTACAGCTAATGAATGAAGGGCTCCTTCACGTGGAAGAGCAGAAACCACCATCATGTCCCAGGAATACAATAAAGGAACCAATCACAGTTGGGTGGCTGACTTTTTAAGCTTCCCTCCAACCATGGTATATGATGATGGTGATTTCTTAATGATCACTTCTTTCTCTTTCTAGACTAATGAGTCTCGTAAGTTCCTCATTTCTCTTGAAGTTAGCCATTCAATTATTATATTTCAGAAAAGGGAGAGATTTGCTCGTTAATTCTGGCATAAAAGTCAAATACTAGCAAGTACATGGACAGAACAGAATTGAATTTCCTTAAGAAAGCTGAAGAAGAGTGAATCCACCAACTGCATTAGGATTTTGCAAAGAGAAAAAAAATGAAACCCAGACCTCATCAGAAACAAGACTTCTAAAAGCCACACTCAAAATACTTGGTTAAATGTATTTTTTGATGGTTGAGAGTTTTTCATTTATTAACAATACAGTCCTAGGTAAAGACGTGCCTGGATCTGTCTGTCTTTTCCTGCCCCTCCCACTCCCTGACGGGGAATATTTAAAACAGGAATGAGTCAGATCAGTTCACCTGACAGCAGAGATTCCCTTGGGAAGGACAGAGACCTGGGCTTTGCCCCCAGACCACACCCCTTGTACGCAGCCTCTTTAAAGCCCATTGAGTAGAACCACTGTTGCGTGTGCTCATGCTTGACCAGAATCTTTCCAAGTATTTGAAGTAAAGTCCACAAGGCAGTGAAGCGACTTTCCTTAAGACTCAAATTTGAATGTACAGCTGCATAGTCTTCCTGCTCTTGCTCTCCCTTTCCATCTCGCTGGCAGGAGACTTTCCTGTTTTTCTTCAATAAAGTATAAAGATGTGCACACAGAAAACTGAAATCAATAGAAACATATTCTAAAAAAAAGAATTCTATTTTGATCTCTAGAAATCTCTGATAGGATTCCTGATTGAGAATCTCTCAATCTCCTTCTTCCTTCCCATCACTCACTGGGGGCAAGGGGCATCTCCTTTCCTTAACCCATGTAGGTTTCTGTCTCAAATGTGAAGAATTAGAGCTGCAACAGACTGAGGATCCTCAGAGTGAAAGGTTTGAGACAAGAGGTCAACCAAAGAACTTATATGCTTAACCCATGGACACACTAGTAGACAATAGTGGGTGAAGGCCTGGAGAGGTGAAGGGGTGGGGTGGAAGGGGTCAATGGAGGGGGGAAAGGGAGACTTCTGTAATACTTTCAACAATAATGATGAATTAAAAGAGAACAAAGAACTCTTGGGGAAAACAAGCTCTTCCCTTCCCTTCCCACATCCCTGTTCACTGACAACCATCTCCATGGAACTTGTGCTTGTTCTACACAGGGGTGGTCTCCTTCAGAAAAAAGTAAAATAAAATCAACATTACTCCTCACATAGTTCCCATGGCAACTAGGTCTGTTGGCAAGGAGCTCAGGTGCATAGCATATGAGCAAAGCTCTGCCGTCTCCGGCACTTCCTTATCTCCACAGTGTTTGCTCACGATTAATAATAATAGCTACTCAGGCACATTCCTTGGCTGAAGCGAGATGAATATTTTTGGTAAATGTGGCCTGAGGCTAACACATTTAGAAACTAATCAAGACATTCCTCTAACTTGGCTTCCTAACAACCTTCAACTTCTACTGGAGTCGAGTGCGCCTTCCTTCTGAGTGTCTTCAAGGACTTCTTTTGATGGGAGTACAGCACAGTCCAGGTGACAACTACATGCTTTCTTTAGAGTATTCAGGAAAGTAGGCCCTGGGTTACAAAGTTCACATAATCCTAAGAATGTTGTTCGTATTTCTGAGAATATTGCCTTGCCTCTCCTCTTCATTGCTTTCTTTCTGTTTTGCTTGTTAGTGAATGCAACTGATTAAAAACACTCTCTATTGCTTTCCCTGTTGTAATTATTGCACCTATTTGAGGGGTCTGCTTGTAGTGGTTTATTTTTACGTCTTCAGTATTGCTTCCTAGAATTGCTTCATTGAATTTCAAAATTCACAGAATTTTCTCAAGTTCTTAAATCAAATATCTGGACACATTTTTTTACTAAAATATTTTACATAAACTATAAAAGTCAAAACCTAGAAGTCTAAAAGCAGTATTTTTTATTACATAATTACATTCCTTGACTAATGTTTTTCTAGGGTTGGATTCCTTATGGGTGAATCTAAACTTTTTATGGTAGATGTTCATATACTGCCAAAATTTATTATTATTTATTATTATATTATTTCTATTTTTATAATAATATTGTTCAAAAAATAACTTAAGAGATACAAAATTTTAAATCTTCTTTCTATACTTTTGGGAGCCTTATACTGAAACCACAAGTACTTCTAATTATTTTCAAATTAAAAAATATGACAACATGATAATTACAATAAAATCACATAGTTTACAGACAAAGGAATCGTGGAAGTAAGGTGTTGTTTTTTTCTATTATCTTTCAGATAAGGAAACAATCAATAGTCAGGAAGTTTGTTGACTCATTTCATGTTACATCTTTTGTTAGGTAGTTTGAGAATCTAGTTTCCCAAGTCTCATGTAAGGTTCTGTCCATTATCTTTTTAAAAATATATTTTTATTGATTTCAGAGAGGACAGGAGAGGGAGAGAGAGATGGAAACATTAGTGATGAGAGAGAATCACTGATCACTCCTTGAACTCCCCCTACAGGGGATGGAGCCCACAACCGGCGCATGTGCCCTGACCAGAATCGAACCAGTGATCTCCTGGTTCATGTGTCAACACTCAATCACTGAGTCACGCCAGCAGGCTGTCCATTATCTTCATAAATGGTTTATGCTTCCTTCTTGTTTTTGCCCCAATACCTTATTAGATAATGCATTTTTAATGAGAGAATTAAAATTCAAAACATGTCAATTTACTAAATACCTACAGGGGGGTGGTCCAGAAGAAAACATATTTCCAAGAGGTAGAGACCATAGGACAAGAGTGATGGTAATAGAATGGTTCCCAGTTGACTGCAAGCAATTAAGAAGCAATTCTTAGGTATTAGAAGCAATTACTTAAAAGCAAAACATCTTCATGAATCATTACTCATGGAGATCAAACAAATATATGGTAATTTAACACAAGCTAAAATGGTCTCCATAATGGGAATCCTGGTGGCGGTTAAGAATTTCTTATTTTCCAAGTCCATTGTTTCTATGGAAACCAGATGCCTAGAGGGGTAATTTACTCCATAAAATCTAGATAGGATTCACCTGAACCTCCATTGCATACCGTATACAGCACCCTGGAAGGTATATGTAAATCCCCCCACCCCAGCTTACATTACCAGCAAATTAAACCAGAAATCAAGTGCAGTAGCAGGCGTACTGAGACAAGGTTTTAAAAATAAATACCCAGATAGTAGGGAGACCTCTAACTTATATATTGTGCAATATATATATATATATATATATATATATATATATATATATATATATATGAAAGTGTGCCCATTATTTTAAATGACTTTAAAAATAATGTTTACTTTATCAAGCTTGATGTTTTTAAAGAAAACTTTGTTCTTATTTTGTCTATTTTTATTTAAATCATCTGAGGATATATGTGCATGTGTGTATTTTAATACTCATTGAGTTTGTACAAGGATAAAGATGCACTTAATCCTGATTTAATAGCATTTTCCTCATCTGCAATTTCTATTGATTAGGCAACAGCAACAACAAAAAACCTTAAAGATCCTTTTTCCTTTAGCTTGAAGACTCAAGGATGTTCTCAAGCAAATGTAAGAAGTGAGATAAAAAGTTTTCTAAAGGGGGAACAAATTAATAAACCCTAAGTAACTTCACTAATCCGGCGTAGAAAATTAGTCCTTAAGAGCTATCTTGGTAATCCACTTTCAAGTCTCTCCAGTCTGGTCTGTTCAATACCACTATCGGTCTGTGTTGGGCCCAGAGTAAATCGCCTCTCTATACCAAGGTTTCAGCGTTTAGGCTGTAATTAAGCACTTGGCACGCTTGAGGATATATTTAGGGCATCAACACATTGCATAATCATGTTTTCCTCTCCCACAGATAAACAATGAAAACTTGTCCACATGACACACTGCGTTCCTTATTCACATGAGCAGGAAGCATGATCCCCACTGTTCTGGCAGGAGACAACGCAGGGATTACATAAACGCATCCACTGTGCCATTTTGCGGTTGCCTTACTCTGATCCATATGCACAAGGATGCAGTTATTCTGCAAAAGGGAAACCAAGAACAGATTTTGATCTGTGGATGCTACCAGCTTCCAGAAAAATGAAAGGGCAGCATTCCGTTGATTCAGGAGAGCAGAACATGTAAAGTGGAATAATGTGTGCAGTAAGGTGGAGCTTATAGCATTTTACAGAGAGGCATCTTTAGAAGATTTAATTTAGATTTCTTATTTTACTGATGATACTGACATAAAACTGAGTAATTTCCCCCAGAGCCACAAAGCATTAGAATCAGGTTAGAGTCAGCCCCTCTCATGGCCGAACTCGGCAAGTAAATTATCTACTTCTCTCTGAAAAAAATGTGTTTATCACATTTTATAACTTTTAATCACAGAAAATATGTGTTACATAACCACATTTATATATTTTATTTTCAAAAATTATTCTAAATACTCTGCATTATGTAGCCACAAAGAAAATAACATTGCACTTTCTTGAGATGTTGATTTGTGTTTGAATAATTTTTCACACTTAATTAGTTACCCTCATGAACTTTTCATTCTCGTAAGCAACTTCAACAACTTAAATTACATGGAGAGTGGGAACAGGGTGAGAATAATTACAGAGAAAAAAGCAACTCAAAGAATAGAGGCATCACTGTCATTGCAGCGTGTTTACAACAGCCAAGATTTGGAAGCAGCCCAAGTGTCCATCAGGAGAGGAGTGGATAAAAATGCTATGGTACATTTACACAATATATTCACACAATAAAATACACTGGACAGTGAGAAAGAAGGAAATCTTACCCTTTGCCACAGCATAAATGGGTCTGACAATTATTACGCTAAGTGAAATAAGGCAGTCAGAGAAAGACAAGTATTACATGATTTCACTCATATGTAGAATCTAATGAACAAAATAAACTAGAACAAAATAAAGACTCATAAATACAGAGAACAGATAGATAGTTGTCAGAGGGAGGGGTGTTGGGAGCTGGGTGAGAAAGGTAAAGGGATTAAGCCAAAAAAACAAACAAACAAAAAATCCTGCCGAAACTAGTTTGGCTTAGTGGATAGTGTGTCGGTCTGCAGACTGAAAGGTCCCAGGTTCCATTTCCGTCAAGGACATGTACATTGGTTGGGGGCACATCCCCGTTAGGGGGTGGTGCAGGAGGCAACTGATCGATGTTTCTCTCTCATCAATGTTTCTAGCTCTCTATCCCTCTCCCTTCCTCTCTGTAAAAAATCAATAAAAAATATTAAAAACAAAAACAAAAACAACTCAGACACAGACAACTATATGGTGATGACCAGAGGGAAAGGGAGTGGGGAGGTAGAAGAGGGTAAAGGAGGGATAAATGGTGATGGAAAGAGACTTGACATGGGGTGGTGAAAACACAATACAATAGAGAGATGGTGAGTTATATAATTGTACACCTGAAACTTATGTCATTGTATTAACCAATGTTATCTCAATAATTGCAATAAATATAATAAAAGAAAATAGTTGCTATTTATATACAAAATAAACAACCTAGCATGCATGCTTCATCTTGTACTTTTGCATTTCTGTCTTGCCACCAGCTCTTTTTAAAAAATATATATATTTTTTATTGATTTTTTACAGAGAGGAAGAGAGAGGGACAGAGAGTTAGAAACATCAATGAGAGAGAATCATCGATCAGCTGCCTCCTGCACACCCCCTCCTGGGGATGTGCCCACAACCAAGGTACATGCCCTTGACCGGAATTGAATCTGGGACCCTTCAGTCCACAGGCCAATGCTCTATCCACTGAGCCAATCTGGTTTCGGCTTGCCACCAGCTCATACCTGGGTCCCAGATGAGCTGTGTGGAGGGGATATAGAGATGACCTACATTCTGAAGCACAGCCACTCCCACCCTGACCTGCTTGGCTCAGTGGATACAGCATCGGCCCTCAGGCTAAAGGGTCCTGGTTCAATTCTAATCAAGGGCACATACCTTGGTTTGCAAGTTCCCCAATCCTGATTGGGTGCATGTAGGAGGCAACCAATCCATGTGTCTCTCTCACATCAACGTTACTATTTGTCTCTCCCTCTATTCCACTCTCTCTAAAAACCAATGGAAAAATATCCTTGGGTGAGGATTAACAACGAAAAAAAACAAAAACAAAAAAAACAGCCACCCCCTAGCTGATTCCAAGACCTATGAGTGGGACAGTGCCTCTCCTTGGAACCACTAGGAGAGTGGGTTCGCTGGGCAGAGTTATCATGCAAAACTGACTTAAACTACACATTACACAATTTGTCCGCATTGGGATTTATGACCAAAGACAAACATAAGAATGATGTTATTTTAAAACCATAACTCATATGGTCACTTCAGAGTACTGCTATAGTTTTAAAGGGGAAACAAAATTAAATCTGAGAGCCAAAGAAGGATCAGATTAACTGAAGATCTTAATTTGCATATCTCTCCAGTTCGAGGCTGATAGTCAATGCAAGACTTTTCATACACCCTCTCTGAATTCTGTCTTCTTTCTTTTCGTCACTAGCTGGTCTCACAATCATTGCTTCTGAATTTCCAGACTTCCCCAACAAACCACAGGACAACATGGACGTGTGCTATCCAGGGAATGGCGATATGGAACAAAATAGGCCGCCACCTTTGTGCATGAATTTGGGGATTTAGAAAGACACCATGAGCATTGCAAATCTCTTAAATTGCTTGCTGATGCCTGATGTTTCTTTGTCTTCAAGTGATTGCAAATATCATAATTCTCATTAGATTTTCACCTATTATGTTTAATACATTTGTCAAATCCTGATGAAACCCTTCATGTAGAGAGAGCAGATGAGTTAAATAGCAATCTTTAAAAACATATCAAACTAACTAGAATTTAAAAAATTCACAAAGGAAGATTGAGTAACTCAAAGGCAAACTTTATCTGAATTATAACTTTATGAAAGGAAAAACCTAAACCGGTGACTTTGTGCTGAAGCTATTTGGGAAATCAAATATACTTCAACGTATTGTATCAGTCAAGGGCCTCGAGTAATTGAAATATTTAAATCAGGTTTTATTCTCCAGCCTGATATTAGATGACGGGATTTCTAAAGCAAACCAGAGTTGATTTTAATTTTTTCACACGCACTCAAATTTCATGGTGGAGAGAGCCAACTCTTGTGAGCTTTTCCCCAGATGATGGACCCTGGGGATCCCCCTTGACTTTCTGATTGACGTGAGAACGAACTGACATGAGAATGTACTGAAGTGATAACGTATTGAAGTGCAGCATGGAGGAGTTCCCAGTCCCTGGTATACTGAAGTAAATTCCAGCACAGCCGTTCTGTCTGGTTGTTATGAAACACATCCCAGAAATGAATCCAAAATTGTTCTTACCATTATAAAGGCACTTGACAGATATAAGATGTTATCATGGCCCATACTATAAGTGTTTAAAGCGACAAGTTCCTGATGCAATATGAAAAAATGGCTTATAACACATACGTCTTAGCCTTTTTAAAAATGAAAATATTAGCTTTCTGTACTTTTCATCTTCTACAGCCTGTTTCTCTGGGGCTCGGAAGTACCACTGCAGAAAGTCCCAAGTGGAACCAGCTAAATAACACCTTCCTTTCAGGCCCAGTCAGAAGCCTTGTAATTACTTTTGAAATGGCATGTTCATCTTTATGAATCCAATTTTCTTTTTTCAGAGCTATTTCCTTAATCTCCAAAAGTGATCTTTGAAGTGCAGAGGACATTACTTTGGCAATTGATACTGTACAATACCCGTCTGAGGAGAACCTATCATTTGATCCACTCTAAGGTTTTAAACAACCTGATGGAGGGAATCCTCACTAAAAGTAATAAGATGAATTATAAGAGCATCACACAACAGACAATGAGCAAGACACTTTCTAATGCTTCTCATAGGATTACCAAACACCAAGCAAAGTTAAGAAAATATAATCCTAAACTTAAACAAGTTATTCATTAAAACAATATATTTGGTATCAACATAGGGTCTGTAACAGGAAGGTTCAGTGATTAACTAGCAAGGCCTTTAGTCAATAATAGGAGAGAATCATTGATTGGCTGCCTCCTGCACATCCCCTACTGGAGATTGATTCTGCAATCTGGGCATGTGCTCTAACCCGGAATAGAACCCTCACCTCCTGGTTCATAAGTTGACACTGAACCACTGAGCCACACCAGCCGGGCTTCAATAGACATATTTAGAAAATATTTAATAAGTAATGACCCATAGATTGTAGAATGGGTCCAATTGGTAAATAATGCTTTTGATCAAGAACGAGGTCTATTTTGCAAATAGCTTTATTCCTTATCACTCAAAAGATTACTTAGGCCTAGCAACTATGAAATTAATCATTTAACGACATCATCTATATCTATATGCCCTGAGGTCAGCAGCAAACCTAAAAGGAATTCAAAGTGTTTTAGATACAACCTTGTGAGAAATGAGCTCACGGTTGTGAAGAGAGGTGACACAGGTGCACAGATGCTGTACAGAAACTGGGAACAACAATATAAACTACAGAGAAAGATGAGCAAAACAGATAAGGACTCGTGGCTGCAAAGATGGAGAAAATGGGTAGACCACGGAGATACACGGACAGCAATGGCTTCGCCAATTTGGTTATGGGTAAACGTCCAGAAATCGTACGTTTCTGGTTGTGAGTCTGAAAGTGACAATGAAAAAGCATCGCACTAAGGTGTTTGGGAACGTTAGAGTTCACAGAGGAATTAGCACAGAGCCAACACACGAGGGGCCTGGATGCTTTGATAATCCATTCACCTTTTAGATGACCCTGTCCTTTCTGTTTTATGCTCTTTATGCAATAAACACAGGGTGGGGGGGGGGTGGCACTGGAACCCTCATCCTGCCCACATGGATTGCCCAGCCTCAGGGAAGCAGACCTTTGAAAGGCTTTTCTCACATTAGCCCGTTTATATTTTAAAATCTGCCTGTATCTTCCACTCCTCTCTCTCAAATAAAATGTAATTCTGCGCAAAACAGAGCATGGGACTGACTTCTAGAGACTGACCTCGTTTTCCAATATCAATTCTGTGCAAACCTTGCCTTCCTCCTAGATCGAAGAGGAAATGGGCATTTTACTCTGCTGGGCCTCCGGTACCGGAAACAGCCACAGGCCCAGTGCTGACCATGGTCCTGCCTTCCCGGGCACAGCTCTGTCTCACACTCAGCCAACCACTTACGGTACAGAGAAATGAAATTATAATGTACCATTTCCACTCCTAAGATTGCAATGACCTATTGTAGAATTAGCTGACCCACAGCACTACACGGGGGTTACCAAGGTGGCAATTACTCAAAGCAGTTTCATTCTTGATTGGTTACTTGAGAATCCTTCGTAAACAAACAAAGAATAACGAATGTGAATAAAGCTTACCCACTTTTTGGCAACTGCTAGTCAATTTATTGTGTTCCTTCTATGTATTCGAATCCTGATTTTGACTACTGTCTATGAACTTCAGGGGTGATATGTTCTTATTTCTTGCTCAACCTTCTTCATGACAAAAAAATGACCCAGTGTGGCAATTATTTCTCGTTATACTTGATTTTAAGGGTATTCGATTATAGGCTGCATGCTGACCCCCATGTAACTGCATGGGGTAAAGTATCAGAACAACCATGTAATTTCAAATGTTTCCTCCCGTAAAGTTATTTCAGTCTTTGTCCTCTTTATTAACTTTACTATGATGATGCATCTGCTATGAAAACATGCAAATATCGCAGGGAGCTTAGTAAACAGAAAGTGTTGTATCCTAATCATAGGCATATCTAACCCAGTGCTGAGCAATGCTCAAATGAAACCTTCCATGGTTCAGCAAATATATGACTATCCCCGCTGCTTTGGTTCTAAGCAAGTCTGTTTTTCATAAAATTCTTAAAGATGTTAGGAGTATACCAAAAATACACTTAATTCTATTGATCCTAAAAGTGTTTATAACTTCCCAAACAAGGGTTCATTCATGAGGAGTGTCTCACAAACAACGCTTCGATGAGAGGATTATCATCCAATTGTAACGGTCTGTTTTTCAAGTCCCGGAACTTCTGTGAGAGGTTGAGAGAAGACCGTGTGGCCACTGCTGAGCAGAGGCTGCCGAACTGGAAACATAAATTAATTTTTCTTTAATCCAGCAAGGAAGCTCCTGTACAATAAGGCCCCCAGGCAAGGTCACAGGGCTCTGCTGTGGTTGTGCTGACCCTCCTGACAGTGTCCTGCCGAGAGCAGAATCCACTCCGAGTCCATCACAGTCAGGTCGTCCCGGGAAATCCAGGGCGCTTTGGAGACCTGGAGTCAGGGGAGCACCTCAGCGGGGACCTGCGCAGGCCCCACGGTCCCAAAGCCAGGCCTTGTGGGAAGTCCACTCCATACGCCCACGTGGCCATCAGCTCAGCCCTCACCAGCACCATGAGGTTACAGCCATGGTCTGCCCGCCGAGGCATCGCAGTGGGGGCTGGTATGAGGAATGTGGTTTCACAGGAAGGAAACTGATAGGAACCGTTCTCAGACTTTTTCATTCTCTCAGGAGATGGTTCCTAATTAGAAGGTTAATTGTTTAAATGTATTTTTATTGATTTCAGAGAGGAAGAGAGAGAGAGAGAGAGAGAGAGAGAGAGAGAGAGAGAGAGAGAGAGAGAAACATCAATGATGGGAGGGAATCTTGGATAGGCTGCCTCCTGCACGACCCACACTGGGGATCAAGCCCGAAACCTGGGAATGTGCCCTGACCCCCTGGTTCAGGGGTTGATGCTCACTGAGCCACACTGGCCGAGCTAGAAAGTTGCTGTAATAACTAGATTCCCTAGAAGTCAACCCAAGCACATGCTGAATAGGGTGCTAAATACAATCACAAATGCAGATGTGCAGGCCTGTATCCGACAGCTGTCCCCTGGGCTTGGCCTTTGTCATTTCCGATTCTTCTCTGCGCTCTGACCATGGACCCCTGTCCTGCCTGTGTTCCCACCGCTCCGTCCAGCGTCACCGACAGCTCCCCTTCCCCTGGGAGCCGCCAGCGTTCGTCTGGCCAGGCCTGGCCTCCCTGATGAGCGGCTCCACACCAGTGTCCGGCGCTGTCCTCCGGCGATCGGTCTCTGACGCAGATGCTGGTGGCCATGTGCGCCCGCCCTGCCGGACCACCGCAGAAGCCGCGCAGGGGAACATGTCAGGAACACATACACGCCGTGCCCTCACACACATCAGGGGACACAGATCACCTCTGAAAAGGGTCCCTACGCTCTCACCATTCACCTCGAGCGGTGGCTTTTATAACACCGGATTGAAGAATAGAAATTTGATTTGTTTTTTTTTATAGTGTTCCCAGGGAAAATCAACATGGAGATAAAAATAACAGAAAACTACATGCTTCCAATCTATAATACTAAGATTAGCAACGAGAATGTGATTTTCATGGAGAATCGCTTTAATATCAAATAGTTATTGGTTTGGATGGAGTCAGATGCGCTGGCCTGCCTTTGGTTGCTGACATTTGGGAGAGCAGCCTCAAAACTCAAAGAGGCTTCAGCCAGTGTGAGCCTGAGGGCGTGTGTATGTATGTGTGTGCATGTGTGTGTGTGTTTGTGTACCTGTGTGTGCCTGTGTGTGCGTGCCTGTGTGTGCACCTGTGTATACGTGTATGTGCCTGTGTGTGTGTGTTTACATGTGTGTGCCTGTGTGTATGTGCTCTCACAGATAAATCACGTTAAAGTCCTAGAGTGGAGAACAAATTGAAATTGAAAACACAGACCAATTTTTCATCGCCTTCTTCAGGTACACTGTTATTCCTCACCTCTTTCAGATCTAATTTCCTGTCTGAGGAAGTGCGGCCGGAGAGGGTGGTGGCCAGCGGCCCTGGGACCACTCATCCCTCGGCCCGGGGATCCCTGTGCTCCAGGGCGCCGTGTGGGGGTGACGCCCTTCAGCACTGGGGGGAGGAGGATGGGGTCATTTTAAAATCTGAGCCTGAAATTCAAACTGGAGAGGAGAGTAATTTCCCAACTGAAAAATAGGTTCTTTTCTTCGGTTGTCACTGTTCTTATGCCATCTGTTACCATGTTACCAAACCAGTATTGATTTTTTCTGATCTTTAAACATTCTATTTGACTGCTAGCCAATAGTGTCACTTACTAAGTAATGAATCTACTTACTCATAACAAAGGCTTCAAGGCTAATGAGAGCAGATCTCCATGTTTTTTGGATGGATTTTTCTTATTGTCTACAAAGTCCTACTTACTCACAGGAAAGACAGGCTTGGAGAGCTGTTTTCCCAACTGCTTCTCAGCCCAGTGGGTGCTGTTCCGGGGGCAGGGGGAAGGGGGGGATGTGTGAATGACAGGGGCAGGGCTCCCATGTCCCCCTCGAGGGAAAGCGAACGGCCCCACCCCAGAGGAGACACAGGCCCCAGCACCCCCTCGGCAGGACTCCTGGCCACATAGTGACAAATCAGCAGCTTCCCCAGGCCCTTCTGTCTCTCTTCAGAAGAGGAATTCTCATCTGGGAAATCAGCCTTATGATATTTATCTTATTAAAAATATATTTTTTATTGATTTCAGAGAGGAAGGGAGAGGGAGAGAGAAACTCAATGAGGAGGGAGGATTATTGACTGGCTGCCTCCTGCATGCCCCCTACTGGGGATCGAGCCCACAACCTGGGCATGTGCCCTTGACCCCTTCAGTCCTCAGGCTGAGGCTCTGTCCACCGAGCGGAACTGCCAGAGCCTTATACTTCTTGATGTAGGCTAAGATGGAAAGGGAATATTTTCGTGGAGATCAATTGAAATGTGACCTTGAATGTGTCTTCACATTGCAAGGCTTCACGGGGAGCCCAATCGGAGAGCATTATTGTCCCAATGCTGGTTGTTGCTAGAAAATGCCGCGGTTTCACAGGTAGGGACACAGATGTGTGCGTTAGGAGAAGCCGCCTGGGGCTCTCTGGCTCATATGCACTGGCTCTGATGCGGTCTTATATTACATTGACAGGGAAGTATTACTATTCATGTATTCACTTTTGAAGCAGCGGTAACAAATTGAGGGAAATCAAAGCCTTGTCCTGTCTTATTTTTAAGGATTTGTGATTGAAAAAGAGCCATCACCCGATGTTCCAAAATTCCTCCGAGTTTAACTCGGGGGGAGGGAAGGCAGTTACTTTCTGAAGAGCAGATGCGAATTGAAATAGCAATTTCCTGCCTGGGCTCAAAGTAGTTCTTCGTGTAGGACACTTTATCAATTCACAAAGTGAACAGATCTAACGGAAGAAAGAAGGTTTTGATCTGGAGTCAGTTTCAAAGTGGATAAGACCCTGGCTTACCGAGGACGAGGGCACCTTTCCTCACGTGGGAAGAAGGGCTCCTGCCTGCCTCTCGCTCCCACTGCACCTCCATCTCCATCGGTGTCTGTGCCTGTTGTTTGTCTCCATCATCCTTAGAGAGGAATAATAATAAGCATGTTTTTTAAAGTCTCTTCTTTCTCAACCCATCAAGCTATTGGAGGCACTAATCAGCTCTTGAATCATCTGTGACATCTAGGCCACGTCTTGGGAAAAGAGCAAACGCATTATTTTCTTTGAAGTCAAAATAGTCATCCTGAGAAATGATCGTAGTAGGTACCAGGAAAAGGCTAACTTTGAGCCAGCCTAACAGACTAGTTCCATGTGTTTTCATTAAACAGGGAGACAAATATATGAGATATATAGATAAGGGATAGACCATTATTTTATAGTATTATAATAATGAGTTATTGAGTCTGTATAAGAACCATCAATTGCAATCATCAATAAGTTTATGTAACAATCAATTAAGAATCTGACTTAGACCATTTACTTGATTGCTGTAACATCTAGTCACCTTAAATTTTACAGCAATCAAGAGATGTGTGGCATCAGGAAAGTTGTTTAAAAATTGTACAAACTTTTGGGCCTAAGTTTCAAATGAGAAGAGAACATTTTTAGTTAAAACTCAGTAACTAAATATAACAAAAGTTTTCATGTACCAAAATTTGTAAAGCCACCCATGCACTCAAACCTTAGAGACTGCTGATTGCAGACCCTGAGGAGATATGAGGGTAACATGATTTCATCTATAGCAATATCAGCTTTTAGGACCAGACTAATATTATCCGAAATGAATATTACACAGTGATTTTGTTTTCTATTTTCAGCTTATGCAAAACATGAAAATAAACAAAGTACTCATCTTTGGTTGATTCGCTTGGAAAATGGTTAAAAGACATTGTTGTATGTTATTGTTTCTGGGAAACAGAGTGATTGTGTACTTTGTAGAATGCATGACTACCTAGGTAGTTTAATTTTTTATTTTTAACCAATTGGTATATCAACATCTAGGGGAGAAACAGATAAGAAATAAGCCACCTCTAAAAACAAAACAACAACAAAACACACACACTGCCAGTTTTGTAAAAGTTCCATAAATTTGGTGTCGCCATTTCCCTGAAAGTGTGTGTACCTGCGGCAGCGGAGAGGAGAGACCAGCCACGGCCTTGCTATCTTAGGTCCAGGGGTCTTTTCTCAAGACACCCAGAAGCATGGCTTGCTTTTTATCTACCATTTCCACTTCCGTTAGGACCAAACAGGCATATTTCGGGGTTAGCAAATACAGAGGGTGATAATAAACTAACCTGGCAATGAGGCCTATCTATTTGGAATCTCATCAAATGAGATCTTGAGTTGAGGCAAAAGTACATGTCCTTTCCCATACTGCCCAGTGAACTTTTTCTTCAAATCAAGATAATAAAAAATCCAAGTTTCCTTTATTTTTAATTTTTTAAATTGATTTCAGAGAGAGGCAGGGAGAGGGAGAAAGAGATTAAAACATGATTAATAAGAAAGAATAACTGATCGGTTGCTTTCTGCACCCCCACATTGGGGATCCAGCCCACAACCCACGCATGTGTCCTTAGCCGGGAATCTAACCCTGACCTCCTGGCTCATAGGTCAACATTCAACCACTGACCCACACAGGCTGAACCAAGTTTCCTTTCAATGGACATAGAAACAAGAAAAAGATTGAAATTTTATTCTTAGAATGTGTCCTAAAGTTTTTGAAGACAGGTCTTAGGGATGATCTGCATGTAAACCTGATTTTATGGCTCCTAGTGATTCAAAGACTTACAATGCCCACGGTCTGCTCTAACGCTGGCACTTGGGAAACAGATATTCACCTTTAAGCAGTGAATGTGTTAGTCACTTGTTGCCTTGGCAACCTGACATAATTTAGCTTTCCAACCCATGTAGAATGAGAGGTCAAATATCCATGCTGCCAGAATCCAGGAGACATTAACTGAATTGCATGACCATGTTCTGTAACGTTTCTAGAAACCAGGTTCTCTAACTTCCTTGCAATAATCTTTGCAGGGGCCCCATTTTAAAAATATGATGCCAGCGTCAAGTCATGCCAACTCTCCACATGTTTGCAATGACCCCGTGAGCACAGAGTCATTTTGAAAGAATTGCTCATCAACAAAACGACGGCACTTTCCCGTCCCCGGGTGAGATGCTGAGAGGAAGACTGCAGTGCTCGTCCAGCTCCGTTTGCCGATTGCCTGTGACTGCCTGCACTGGGGGCAGCCGGGCCCATCTTCAGGAATAAAAGGGTTTTACACAGTCCTCAGGCTGGGGAGCTCCTGAATGAGTGTAAATCACTGTCACTGTAAAGCTGGGACACGGTGACCTGTTGGGAAGGTCAGCTTCCCATCTGAAATGGCGTCTGGACTCAGAAGCAGAAGGTGGTTCCTGCGTGGGATCTGGACCAGAACCTGGTGAGCCCTGTGGACACTCCCTGAAGCTGGATGGCCTGAGGCGCCGGCAGCACCTCGGGATGGCCTCATGTGATGTGCGCCAGCGATGAGGGCTACCAACCCTTCCAGGCAGTACAGTAACGGGCAGCCCAGTGGTTAGACCCAAGGAACGGAACAAGGTATTTTAGAAAGGTTTTTCCTTTAGTAAGAAGCTGCTGTAAACAATTGATCAGCTTCCTTTATTATTATTTTTAAATATATTTTATTGATTTTTTACAGAGAGGAAAGGAGAGAGATAGAGAGTTAGAAACATCGATGAGAGAGAGTCATCGATCAGCTGCCTCTTGCACACCCCTACTGGGGATATGCCCGCAACCAAGGTACATGCCCTTGACCGGAATCGAACCCGGGACCTTTCAGTCCCCAAGCTGATGCTCTATCCATTGAGCCAAACCGGCCTCGGCATGATCAGCTTCCTTTAAACGATTGATTCCATTCATTTATTCCTCACTTCCTTGAAAAACTTTTACTGAGTGGCTGTCATGTCCTAATACTATTCTGGGTACTTGATATACAACAGTTTAATTCCAAATACTGTGAGCATTTCAGCCCAGATACCCCCAGAGTCCCGACAGAGTGAATATGCAGAATAATGTACTGAATGAATAGAAATTCAAATTTGTCAAAATTAATCACAATATCCTCTTCAAGGCAATAGAGACCAAACGAATTCTTTTACTTTCTGAGCTACAGTTCAACATGGAACATATGGCCATGTCCTCTTACGGGCAGAAAAAGAATTTTAATTATTTTATCTAAATATGATCATCATCTCTTTTACTTTTCTCCAATTTTCTTTTCTTTTTTTTTTGTAATATATTTTATTGATTTTTTTACAGAGAGGAAGGGAGAGAGATAGAGTTAGAAACATCAATGAGAGAGGGTCATTGATCAGCTGCCTCTTGCACACCCCTACTGGGGATGTGCCGGCAACCAAAGTATATGCCCTTGACCGGAATTGAACCCGGGACCCTTCTGTCCGCAGGCTGACACTCTATCCACTGAGCCAAACCGGTTTCGGCTTTCTCCAAATTTCTTATTGGAAATCCATATACATGATGCCTAGCTTTTACTAGACCATCTCTTTCAGAAAACTGTATTAGTGAAGCATTCTTTAAAAATCATCTTATCCACGCAAACCTCCTACTCACCAAACACATCTTAATTCTGTGACCTTGTAAAGACTCCAAAGACACATCAATATTCCCCATTTACCTCTGACCTGCTTCTGCCCACACCCAAGCCTCCTTTTCGTTAACTTTGTACTAAACCTCTGTGGCTATAAATCAGTGTTTCCCAAACTTCTCTCATGATGAGAATCACCTGGTGGAGTTGTTAAAACACAGATTCCTGAATCCCAACTAAGAAGTGCTAAACTAGAATTTTTGAGAACATATAGGTAAAATTGCATACCTAACTTAGTGCTCTGTATATAAAATCTGTCTTAGAGCACTAGTTAAGTATACAATTTTACCTATATGTTCCCAAAAATTCTAGTTTAGCACTTCTTAGTTGGGATTCAGGAATCTGTGTTTTAACAACTCCACCAGGTGATTCTCATCATGAGAGAAGTTTGGGAAACACTGCTATAAATGCTAGGTAGGTAGGTAACAGACAAAAACTCAAGTTTGGAGAAGGTTGAACTTTGGTTTGCTGCCGAAAAATAGAAATAAAAATAAGATGCTCTAAAACTATCAATCCCTTCCAGTTACCCCAGGAAGAGGGATGCACAGGCCTGCTGGTTGACCTGTGGCTCTGGTTCA
Organism: Pipistrellus hanaki; assembly: GCF_964339955.1. NCBI lineage: Eukaryota > Metazoa > Chordata > Mammalia > Chiroptera > Vespertilionidae > Pipistrellus > Pipistrellus hanaki. The sequence continues at coordinate 87,071,804 of NC_140510.1, forward strand.
GGCCTCAGTGTGAGTTTCCTAAGAACAAGCATCACCTGGCACTTGTAAGAAGTGGACGTGGGGACCAGAAATCCGTATTTTAAATCCTCCTGGTGACTCTGATCCATTACATGTTTTAGTGATTGCTGTTCTACATAATCCCCACCCCCAATCCTGCTGCACCATTCACTGTCCAGTTTAAGGAATTCTCACATAAAAGTGTTGTTTTAAGAGCCATTCCTATTAATAATCAATATTTAAAGGCATTTTTCAACCACTCAGCAAAAGTCTGGGCACAAGGTGACATTTGTTTATGAAGTCCTGGCCGTAAGGTCACTGGGGGGTCAGGGTGCAGGAGGAGGGTTTAAGGGGGTCACAGTGCAGGTTCTGAAGCAAAGAAAACCATAGTGGGTATCCCTGAATCCGGAAATAAAATGTCCTTTGTCATCAGGCAGGGACTCAAGCACACGGTGAGACACAGCTTCAGATCTGGGGAATTTCCCCCCAACAATCCAGGGTCCCGATGGGAATTCAGAGCGACTCAGCACAACACGGAGACACCACCATTCGTTCTGAAAGTCACAATTACAAGCTCTGGAAATGGGTGGTGGCGGGGACAGTCCTGCTGTTTCATCAAGGAATATGGAAGCCATAGACTCAGTCTCTTTTTCTGTGTTTGACAATCATTTGAGAAAACGAAGCTCAGCTTTTCCTATCAATTTAGAGAACTAACAAGTATCTCAAAAACAGGAAGACACCTGACTGCAAAACTGATCTCGCCTCTCTAGTCTGTTTCCCAAAACTCCACATCAGCTGGAGCCGGGCAGCAGGGAACTCCCCAGTGGCTGACGCAGACTCTGTGGCCAGGTCCCAGGTTGGATTCCTGGCTCCACGACTTCCTGGGTGTAAACTCAGGCAATTACTTCAACTCTTTTGATATTCTGATTATACTTTAAGGCAACATGTGTATAAGCATACTCTTTTAGTTAAAAATAAGACTATACATAACATTAAGACATGTTCAATATAAAAATTCTACATATAGCCCTGCTTTTATTAATTACTCTTCCTGACATTTTTTCCAGGTAACTTCTGTTGATACAATGCAATATACTGGACCTTATCCCCTCTACAAAGCATTGCATCCTGACTATGAGAAAGGCAAGCATAAATGCGTGATTATATTAATTAACAACGAATAGTAGACGGGTCCACATGATTACTGTGTCAGAGACACAACAATTAAGTTATTACTAGCAGGCCTTGGGTTGCTAGCATACAGCACTACAATGTCAACACGTTTAAATGAATTCTCGACTAGATAATGATAAACAAAGTGTGTTGCTTGTATAAATCCTGGAGGTGTGTTCTTTCTGATTACAAGAATGCTTTTCATGACACCGAGTATCGCTAAATGAAAACTCTTGTGGAAGAAAGTATACTTGCAGTCATATATAAAGTTGTATTTGACTAAAACGACTTTTCAGTGCCCATATTAAATATCGTCCAAAGAAAAGATAAAAAATGAGAGGATGTTATTAAAGAGGTGACTTAAGTACAGACCATTAATTGGTGAAACTCAACCATGCCCACTAAAGGAAATCCGATTGACTCATTCATATCAAACAAGTGACCATTCAACCCTCAACTTGACCTCCATTTCCCAATTTTAAAAAAGCAAACCTATTTAGATTTACAAGTGTTCACATATCCATTCTATTTTTCTTTTGTAGAAACAGCCAGCACTCTTCTCTTCCCTCTGCCTGAGAATGAACAGCTTCCAAGGATGTGTCCTGTCACATAACCTACCAGCTCCAGCAGCCAGCGATGAGCCAGCGGCTTGGCTTTCTCACCAATGACGTGGTTCCCCCTTGAAAAAGTGCCATCAATCATGTCTAGAGCGAGACTCCAGTCATTCTCTTGCTTGCACAGCACAAGCACCTCCTCACAAAACAGTCCTCTCCCCCAGGGGCCACAGCAGTCTGACTGCCAGGAAAACCCAGAGTAAAACTGATGCACACTGAGTCAGGCTGCACTCCGGCCGACCGAGGAGAGAACGTGCTCGTACTCACGGTGAGCTGCTCTCTGGGCCTCTGCATCTTCTTCCTCCTACCTTGTTTCTGAAAAAGAAAAAACATTAAAATATTACAGGGAAGAACATCATATTTAGAATATTTTACAGGTTCTGCATGTGCACACTCCTTTATTATAAACATAAAATGATAAAATGGTAAAATGTTGTGTTATGGAAAGACAGGGTTTTAGAAACCCCTTGGTTCCCCAACATGACAGAGTTCATCTCAAGGACAGGTAGAACCTGAAAGGTATTCTTCCCTTCAAAAGTAAAAGTGCATCGGAAACCACTGCAGAGGGAAGGTACCACTGGGAAACTGAGGAAGGAAAACATTAACAGAATGAGTAAGCCCTGGCCAGGGTGGCTTAGTTGGTTGGGTGTTGTCCTGTGAACCAAAAGCTTGTCCATGGAAGACCTTGGGGTGGGAGGGTGGGGGGAGTAGGGACTGGGAGAAGAGGAGCAAAGAGGGAAAATGGTAGATATCTGTAATACTATTAACATATTTAAAAAAATAAAATAATAAAAATATTGCCCATTCTATTCCTAGTCAAGGCACATGCCCATGTTGTAGGCTCCACCCCTGGTAGGGAGTGTGCAGGAGGCTGCCAATCAATGTTTTGCTCTCTTTTCCTCTCCCTTCCACATTCTCTAAAAAGCAATTCAAAAAAATCTTTAAAAAATAAAAGAAAGAGGCCAAAAGTTAAAGGGCTGGGCCTTAATTTGGAAAGAATTCATTATGAATACTAAATAATTGACATTTGGCACTTGAGACAGCATTATTAGAGGAAGTAACTTTAATTATTAATATAATTAAGTCTTTGCAATATAAAAATATGAACTTTGATCATGCACTGTTCAGAGATTAAGAATATTGTGCATTGCCCTGGCCAGTACTGCTCAGTGGGTACATCATTAGCCTGCACACCAAAGGGTTGTGGGCTTGATTTCCGGTCAAGGAAATGTACCTGGGTTGTGGGTCCACTCTCTGCCTCCAGATGGGGTGGGATCAGAAGGCAACCAATGGATGTGTTTCTCTCACACAGATGTGTCTCTCTCTCTCTCTCCTATACCCACTCTCCCATCCATTCACTCTGGGAAAAATACCCTCAGGTGAAGATTAATAAAACTATATAAATAGATAAACAAAAATATTGTGCATTGGAACAATGATCAAGATGGCGGTGATTGTACTAATGAAGAAAGCTTTATAGCATGGCTCATGCAGTGGGAGGCAAAGTACATTCTCATTCAGTCCTCAAACAAACATTTAAGCACATTTTATTGTCCCCTCCAGGGGATCTATATCTGGATTCCTTTTGTCCCTTTCTTACCCAGAGATTTATTCATTATAAGTGGCCATAACCACACATGCACATATGGTCATTCAATGTTGTTATTTATTTTATGATTATTACACATATTAGTTTTTGGTCACTTCCTCAAAACTAATTATAATGATGCTTTTGTTTTCATGCTGGGTATAAATTTCCTTCAGACCATTTATGAATAAAGAGATAAATAAAAATCTTTATTTTAGCAGTGCCTACAAATGCCAGAGCAGGCACACAATAAATATTTATTGAATAAATGAAGAAATGAATGACTAGATGGATGAGAAGTGTCAGATGCTCTAGACCTCAATATATAGGCAGGAAGAACATGAATCTGTGTCTGTCCCACTGTCATCAATAACTATAAATATATCTTGCTTCCTAGTCTTCAAAGTTAAATAGTAGTACTTGCCATGAATAACAAGAGTTTTATTCTAATTTTACTGTATATATTTCATACTTTCATTGAGGCAAAAACAAACAAAAAACAACAATAAACCACTTGATATTTCCATTTATATTACTGTAATTAACTTATTTAAATTAAATAATCCACATAAGGCTTAACACAAATTATAGCACATACTAAGCTCTTAAAATATAGGTAAGTGATAAAAATTACCTAAAAAGGTACTAGAAACTTTTAATTTCTTAAAGTATTATTGAAATATCAGGAATATTTCTCTTTTTTTTTAAGATTTTCAATTGATTTTTAGGGAGGGAATGGAAAGGGAGAGAAAGAAACACCAACATGAAAGTGAAACATGGGAAGGCTGCCTCTTGCACACCCCAACTGGGGATTGAGCCAGCAACCTGGGCATGTGCCCTGATTGGGAATCGAACTGGCAACTCTTTAGCGCACAGGACAATGCCCAACCAACTGAGCCGCACCATCAGGGAGGCACATTTCTTTTTAAGTGAAATATGATCATAGGGCTGTCTTTAAATATTTGGTAACAAACTTAGAAAAGGTCTAAGAGTGAACATTTGTCTTCAATCTCTCCCTATATTACCCAAATATAATACATGTTATGCAGCACATGAAATTCTGCTATTCACCCAGTGACTAGACCTCTAACTACTGAATCAAACTGAGTCTGAAGAGTCTGGGTCATTAAGTAGACATATATTCCACCATCAAATCTTACTTTCAAATATAATTTGATGAATTACACCGAGTAACATAAACCATAAAATATTGTGGTAGGCAGTCCCTCTCAACTCTTGTTGAAATAGCACAATTGTATACCAAGCATTGTGTCTGATGGATACTGAATAAGACACTGTCAGATTCCTCCAGAAGAAAGCACGGCCTGTGTTGATGGAACACAAAAGTCCAGTCAATGAATATTCAGTAGCTTTACAAAAAGTGATTGGATTTTCAATTGCATTGAAAATGACTATTCCAATCAATAGCCCATTATTTTGAAGGACATAGTGTATTTCATAAATATGGAGCACAATAATAATGCTATTGTCAATAGGATAGAGGTTAATTGCAAAAGCAGGAGGAAGGCCAGTGTCTTCTGGGTAACATTCAACATAAATGGTCAAGTAATAGCAAACATTTGTGCATCTGCAAGAAATGTTTCCAAATTAATAATGTACAAAATTGAAGGCTACTATAAGTGTTTTCCACAAACACGATGGACAAATATTAAAATGATATCTGGGAAACTACCAACAACTAATCATCCCAAGTTCAAAATATGATAAATTATTATATTTACTCTCAAAACGACTATGTGAAATTTTTATCTTTTCCAATGCACTCTATTGTTAAGTAATACAGTCTTCTGCAGATTTCTCATTTTACTTAACAATTCACATCAATCATATATACCTTTATGTAAATTCGCTAAATTTGGATTTACCTGGGATTAATTTAGATACACATATTTATTAAAGCTAGAAAAGGGGAAATATGAAAATAAGAATAATACAATCAAATTTCAATATTGCTTTTAGCTATTGAGCATTTTATTTTTGTAAAGATGTTCTTAGGTTTACACTTACTTTATTGACATTTGAACTACCAAAATAATGTATTTAGATCAAATAATGTGATGTCATATAAAGGAAAAAATCTCTCTCTCTTTTTTTTTTTTTAATTCCATACTCTCTCAAATGTAACCACCATCACAACCTGGCATATATTATTTCATGTATTTTTCTCTATACATGTGAGCATATCATTGAAAATAATGCAGAAATCAGCCTAACTGAACAGATGCCCTAAGTGCTGGCTGACTTATTTACATCTCTTTCGGGATTTCAAAGGTGACATCACTGGTCAGAGTTATGCATGTTCAAAAATTATGGGTAAATATTATCAATTATTTTCCAAAAATATTTAAAACTTCATATTTTACCAGTAATGTATATCATGATTTAATTATTACCCAGGTATTTTTAATATATTAGTTAGATTTTAGTTAAAACAATATGAGATGGCAACAAAATAGTAAAAATATATAAGAAGACTAAAATATTTAAGACTATTTAATGTTCAATATGTAATATTGTTTATCTAGTATTCCCAAGAGATTCTACTAAAAACATTAGAATTAATCATTGAATTGTTAAAATAAATATGCAAAAATAAGCTGGTGTTTTTTTTTTTTTTAATTATTATTATACTAGCAAAACCCAGTTAAAAATGGCATGGGAAAAAAAACACGTTCACAATAAACCTTAAAAAATAAAATAGCTAAGAATAAATTTAACAATTAATATATAAGACAAATAAAAATTTTAACACAATTATGTTGAAGACATAAAAGCTAAATAAAAGGAAGAATATATCTATGTCCTCATATAGAACAGATATAAATCCATTCTTTGTCAAGTAACATTTGCTTAAGGCAACTTGTATTTGAATCTAATGTGTTATGTTTAAATTGGACAAAATGATTGAAAATTGTATGGATAATACTAAGTGTGGTGAAACTGTCACATTTTTCCGGATAAAGAAAGATAGCCACTGAACCCACCAGCTATGACAAATCCTGAATTTTGATGAAAAACATGAATGTACAGACTCAAGATGTTCAATAAAGCTCAATTATGATTAATGCAAATACAAGGAAACCACACCTATGCATATTATAGTGAAGCTGCTGAACACCAATACAGAGATACAAACCTAGAAAGTAGCCAGAGAAAGGCACACATTTCAGCCAAGGAACACGACAGCAGTGGGCTGGCATCTTTAAAGTCTGGGAGGAAATATCCTTCAGGAGTGATGGTGGAGTAAAAATGAAGGATACAGGGAAGATCACGGAGACAAAGGGCTTTTCGCTGGCAAATATGCTCTACTACAAGAATCGCAAAATGGGGTTTTCCGGGTGAAGTAAGATTACATCAGCTGGAAACATGCACTTGGTGAAAGAACTATATACAACTAGAAACTGGAACTCTGAAGGCAAATGTAAGAGGATAATTTTATCTTTATACCTTTAAACATATGTAATTGTTTAAAGCCAAAACTCCAGGCATGCTCAGAGATGCTGCAGGTGTAGGTCCAGATCACAGCAATAAAGCAAGCATCACAATAAAATAATATTTTTGTCGGTGGAGGGTCTTGCCTCCTTCAATTTGTAAGAAAACAAAACATCTGTGAAGTACAATAAAGCAAAAAGCAATAAAATGAGGTATGCCTGTATAACACATAGGTTCATAATAGCTGTAAATACAGTATATATGACAAAAATAATATAAAAGACCAAAGTGGAAAAGTATGCTTGCAAAGTTCCTATATTTTAAGAAAAGTGATACAATATTAACTCCAAGTAGAATGTATATTATAATCCATGGAACAAACACTAAGAACATAACACAAAGAGATATAACTAAAAAGTCAATAGATTTTTTTGAAATATCTTAAAAATAGCCCCAAAGAAGGCAGATTAGAAGGAATAGAAGACAGCCAATCCATAATTCTCTCTCATCATTGATGTTTCTACCTCTTTCTCCCTCTCCTTTCCTCTCTGAAATCAATAAAATACAATATATATATGTATATATGTATATATATATACATATATATATATACATATATATATATACATATATATATATTTTTTAATTAGAATCAGGATCTAGTCAGTGGCCAAAGGTTTTAAACACACATCTTTCAGCATAGCAATTCCAGAAATCTGTGTCTGAGGCTTATCTATAGAATGTTTTTTATTCCTTAGAGAATAAGTTACCAGAATTGGCCAAAGTTAGGACACCGATCAATATCTATATTTAGAGGGCTCAATGTCTTCTCAGAAAAAAGAAACAAGAGGAAAAATACCCTTGACAGTCAAAAACAATATCTCCATCATGGCTCTTGGGATACGCATGAGAATATGAAATCAGCTTTGTTATATCAAGTGCTTTTGTGTAACTCTATACTGTGTGCTATAAATACATCCACAGGTCAGTCCCTATACGGTCCAGAGATTTGCATTCTTTGAAAAACCCCATTTTCATTTAAAATGTATACTTCACTTCAGTACTAATACAATGAGCTAGATATGTTGAGATAGAACATCGGGGATGCACACCTGGAATTTTAAACCACTGTACTGATAACAGGGCAGACTTCTGGGAGGGTATCTAATGGATTACAAAAATAGGAACAAAAAAAAATTCTGGACCAGGGAGTGTAAAATTGAAAGTGATAAGATACAAAGAATTCTGACCACATATTTAATTCAATCTCATAATAGTTCTTAAAACATCATTATTCAGGAAATCATATAAAAAAAAAGGCAAAGCCTAGTAATCAATAAAGAAACTTAAAAGAATACAAATCAATAGTCTAGTTCTTTTCCAAAAACAGAAGCCACAAAACTGAATCTCATCTCATTTTGGTCAATAGTTGTTTAATATCACTTTGAAAAACCATAGAAGATTGCTATTGTAAAGATGAATAAATGGGAAAAATCCTGCAAAATCAATAGCATCGTTTTTTCTTAGATTTATAAATATGTTTTGGGCATCTTTGTCAAGACCAGAGAGTAACTGGATATAACATATATTCAACTGATTATTCACAATCTGAAAATAAGTAATAAATCTTTATATTCCTGAGATAGTCATTTCATGAAAATTCACAAGCTATATGTAATTGTGTTAGGCCAAATATGAGTGCATAAAATATTCAGCTTTCTGAATTTAATATGATTTGTTTATACTGCTATCTAGTTTAATTAGCTTCCAGTCTCACAGAGAAATGCTAAAGCTTTAATGTCTAAACAAAATGCACAATGAAAACCCAGGTAATTTTTAGTATCCACGACTGTGCCTATCAAACCCTAGCAGGTCGGCTGGGATTCCCATGGGAAGGTGAGACTGGTGGTTTGCATGTGGCCCAAGAAATGATAAGCTGTGGGATTTGGGATGACGTGTTGCTGCACGTGGCTAACGAGTGCAGCAAGAACTATGGATACTGTGGGCAGAATATTTACATTCCAACAGTTTTGAAACAAGCGGCTTATCAGACCCCCGCTTCCCACTATGCAGACAAAACCTCCAGCGGAGAAAGCCTTTTCCAGACAGGACTCACTTTTCCAGACATGGGTAGCTAATCTGATGTCCAGCAGTGCATCCTGGGAGCATGAAAACAAAATCACCCCGAAAGGACAGAGAAAAAAATAGAAGAACCTGGACACCCCACAGCACAGCGGGTTAGCCACCCCAGGCTGGGTGACACCTCCGACTTCTTCCCGTGGTCCAAGCAGAAACCCTGCGCCTGCCTAGCCCACTGCTGTTGGGTTGCTATTACTGTGGCCCAATGTAATTTGAACTAAAATGTCTGTGTAATTGCCTCAAAGTTCCTCATGTAACGCCTTCGGAGTGAGATGGGGAAGACAATGAGGACAGAAAGTGAGGAAGGAAGGAGGTAGGAGGAGGAAGGAAACTAGATAAACGATGTGAGATCGAGTATGACGGGCTTGTTTCTCCTCAAGGTACATCTTCAAAAATGTCCACAGAATAAGAAGACAGACCATAACATTGAATCCTCTGCAAAAATATTCATTATATTCGCCAAGTATGTGTTGGAAATATTTGTGTTGGCCCTTGTGGAAAAAAACAAAACTCTACCACATGTTGAAGGAATTTCTCATGTAAGCCATTCTTTTACTTGTGCTCCAAATCCTGCGCGGTCACATTTGCTTTATTCTGCTTGCTAATTGTTAATGTGATAAGCTTGATCCATATTCATAAGTGAGACTAATTTGTAGTTCCCTTTTTTTGTACGATAAATATTAATTTTTTATGGAACTATAAATTATTTATCAGGGATTTCCTTATTTTTCTCTGCCTTTACATATTTTAAATAGCACTAATATTACCAATTGAAAAGATTAGATAAAATTAATATATGAAGTGCTCTATTGTCCATCTTGAACATTTATATTAACTATTTTTGTTCTTAGGCTAATTGGCCATAACATTTGCCTGTTTGCTGTAGGGTCATTTTTTTTTTTTAATTAATAGACTTAGAATTGTTTTTAGGTTTGCAGAAAAATTGAGCAAAAATGTATAGATTCCATATCCTTTCTCCTTTCTCCCTCTTCCCTCCCCCAGATTTCTCCTTATGATTAACATTCTGCTTTAATAGAGTATATTTCTTCTAGCTGATGAGCTAATGTTGATAATTATGAACTAAGAGCCATCGTTTACATTAAAATTCACTCTTTGGTGGGTTTTGACAAATGTAGAGTAATATGAACTTCCCGTTATAGAACCACACAGAATAGTCTCACTGCCCGAAAACTGTTTCTCTCTCCCCCCCTCAGCCCCAGCCAGGCTTGTTACTGTCTCCGTAGTCTGTGTTCCAAGGATGCCACCAGGTTGGAATCAGACGCTATGTAGTCACATATGTCACTCAGTGAAAGCAGCCACTCAGAGTGACATGCCTGTAAGTGCCTGAATGTCTTTTGACACAAGGTCTCACGCAGCCCGTGCAGAGTTGCTAATGGAGAGACACAGTTATAAAACAAGCGGCTTATCAGACCCCCGCTGGCCATGTGAGAGCCACCCTGGGAGTGGCCCCTCCAGCTCTCATCGGACCTTCACTGACTCCACTCCACTGGCTGCCATGTCCCAGGAGCCCCAAACTATGCACTCCCACAGAAACCATGAGAAACAATTTTAAAGACGTTTGGGGGTGATTTTATCTATAGCAATCCATCTCCACTCCAGGGCCATCAGTTCCTCTAAGTCTTGGCAGGAACCAATGCCATTGCGGTGTTTTCGGGAGTCCGTGCTCTCTCCTGAGGACCTGCTTCATCCGCACCTTCCCTGGGGCCTCGGGGGACTCTCCTCCCTCCACTTTCCTTTCCCCGGTGAAGGCCTCTTCCCGGTTAATAGCTCTCCACCTCGTCATTTCCTTTCCCTAGTTCACAAACCTAACGTCTTCCGCTTTGTGCTGTCCTGGTGCAGAGTTCATAATAGACGACTCTCCCCAATGGCTGTAGACAGACTTTCCCTTTTTCAATTTCCTGGAAGTTGGGGAATTTCTTTTCTTGCTATTTAGAGTTTATGATTTTTATGAGAATATGCCTCCGGGTGTTGTTATTTGTTTTTCTTCAGTGCAGCCGATAACTTAGGTGAAACTTTTATTTCTGCAAGTTCAGGCCTTTCCCCAATTAAGGAAATTGCCTGGCATTGTTTGCGTTCTCTCTCCCTCCTGTTCCTTTTTCTCCTTCAGAAGAACCTGTTACTCCCATTTAGTCTCGGAGATTTGTTCTCTGTCTTTCAGCTTTGCCTTATTTTACTTGTCTGTGCTTTTCCCTAAATCCAGCCTTCCATCCTGATCACAAACTGACTTTCTAAATTTGACTAGTGTCTCTACGCTTCAGGACGACTTGGTAACATTGCCATTAGAAGATGTGTTTCTTGTGGGGATTTTTGTGGTTGCTTTGTTTTGTGTTTTTGTTTTACTCAAGAGTCCATATTTTCTCTAGTAATTCTGCATTACTGGGTACAAGTTTTAATTATCCAAGCTGATTTTCCTGTGTGTGGAGCCAATCAGAAGAGTGATTATTTCATTATTTATACATCAATCCACTGGCCTTGTTGGCCCCTGGGGCATCACTAAGGTGTACACAGCTATGGGATTAGCCAGATGGTGAGTCTGCAGATAAAGGGCAAAGCCTTAGCCCCTACTGAGGCGCTGCAGTTAAGTCTTGCCTGTGGGTCTTCCCATTTTTCCCCAATGTCCATATAGCCCCTCCCTCCATTCCCTGCCCCCACACCCTGATGTTTTGGAAAGACCCTGCTTGCTCTTTGAATTCTGGCCTGTAAATCTGACGCTCTAACCGAGGGCCCTTGCATTTCTCCCAGCTCCCAATAATTCCAGAAAAGCTCCCTCCACTCCCCCTCCTTCTCCATGAAGGCTTCGGATGTTTTGGGCAATTCCAGGCCATTCCTGTTCCCCGCGTCACCCTCTAAATGTCTATAAGTCCTGAGGTCTCAGCAATCCCAGGGGAGCTGCCAGTGTCAGCAGCCACTTGGCTCAGGAGGCAAACGGCCCACATTTCTGTAGCTGGGAGGAAGGAGGGCCAAACCCAGGCTCCCATGCCCGGGACGCCCCTATTGGTGTTGAGATGGGAAAGGACTGTGCACCGTATTACAACAAACCACCAAAACGCAAGCAGCTCATATGTTTTGCTTCGCTTTCAATCTCACAGTGTCTGCAGGTCAAGTCTGAATGGCAAGAGTCAAGGCTTTAGCTCGGCTGCAGATTTCCAGCTGGAGGCCCCAGGGAAAGACCTGCCTCCTGGTCAGGGAGGGCTCTGGCAGAAACTGCCCCCTGCAGAGGGCGCAGTGTGGTCCTCACTGTCCTCACCACTGTCAGCTCCGAGCCAGTGCGCCTAGAGGCTGCCCACACCCTCCTCAGGTTTTCCACTTTGCCCTGCAGTTCAGGTCGGTCAGTCAACTCTCTCTTATGTTTCTAACGCTCCACGTTTCTCTTCTGCCACAGCCTTAGAAGTTCCCTACTGGTAAGGATTCATGTGATTGCATTGGACCCACTAGATCATCCATTACAACCTCCCTATTTTAAGATCCACAATCTTAGTTACATCTGAGTATTCATGTCATGTAACATACAAATCCTATGAATTAGCGTATGGATGTCTTCGAAGGCCATTTTGTTTAACAGGAGACATTTCAATATTGTTGGGAATTACCATATCAGAATCACTGAGCATACCGTCTTTAATTGCTTACAACTGAATACTACATGACGGCATAAATGTTTGATCCAATCACAAGTAAATTTAGAAATCACGCCTGGAAGATGTATATGTGGGAGCCATCAGGATGCTGGCGATGACATGCTCAGAGGCTGTGGGCCATATCACTTAGAGTTCTGGCGGAATATTACTCACTAAAGCCAGAATGAAAGAAACAAAAACAGGGAAGTGGGTTTAGCTGCTCTTTTCCATCGTATAAAAGAATATTACACACCCCATGTCTTTCTCAGTGAACACAGACAAATGATTATATCTGTTAAAATAGCATTGCGGTTTGTTTCCTGTTTCTGAACTGAATACCACCCCCCCCCAAGTGTTTTATTAGGACAAATTCCAAATTATTAGCTCTCCTCCTCTTTTTCTTCTTTACATGATCCCCCTCCCTGCAGAGTCCCGCACTGTGACCCCTGAAGTCTGCACCAAGGACTCGCTGGCTTTCACAGTCCAGGAGGCCCAGCCCCAGGGGCTTCTGGAGAAGGGATAACCTGCAATCAGCCGACGGTGCAGGTGAAACAAGGTGTGCAGCCAAGGCTAAGGGCACAGACTGGCTCTTACACGATCCACACAACACAGGCTCTCTAATTTACAGACAGCTTCACTGATGTTAGCAAGCCACAATATTTCAATAATCTACTATTATTGTAATGTAGCTCACTGGAGGCCATTTCTAGAAAATAAAGGTCCCGTTGAGGGAGGGACAGGCACCTGTGTTTTCATGACAGTGACATCTTCAAGATGCTCATTACATCCACGTACAGGTGGAGGGGGGCAGTGACATCATCAGGACTTGCCTGCATGGCAGCGACTGTGGAAAGACCGCCCTTGAGGAGGGCTAGCCATCAAGGGTCTCAGCTGTTGGATGCTGATGTGCATCAGCTACTGCCTCTGACAGACCTGACCTCTGAACTTTAGCTGCCTCCTGGTTTCTAGACCACAGAGGTTCAGATCCACGTGGCTATCTTGTGTATATAATGGCAATTTAATGTCGTTACAACGCTTCCAAATCTCAGCAGCCATTCCCCTTTATTATTATATTAGTAAAATTATGTAATTAACATGACATTTTAAAAATTGTTGCTATTTCTATAAATATATTTTACCTTTGTGATCAACAAAATGACTGTTTCTCATTTTTAAAAAGATTCATTAGCCCATTAACCTCTATAGTGTACAGCATAAACTTCAGAAAATTTTATCTTACTTTTATCCTACACATGATTGCATTTATTTATTTCCTAGATCAATTATCTCCAAACTTTTAAAGTAGTTTAAAAAAAATGGAGGAATATATTTTTTATTTACAATTTTTAAGACAAATTTACAGTTTTGAATTATGTTGAATTTTACAGGTAAAAGTTCAGTGTGTTCAGAAACCCTAGGCAAATGAATACAAGTTAGGCAAATTAATAAAAGTAAATAAGTTATGAGAATAAAATATATATTACACTAAACTAATAATGTATTTGTAAAGCTAAATGAAGCAAAGTACTAAGGGAGATGCAATAAGCAATTAACAGTGTGCAAAATAAAATTAATTCTTTGAGAATAAAAAAAAATTGCTCTAAACTTATGAAGATTGCCAATAAAATATGCTTTATGTTTAACAACAGATGTTACTATTTGCCAACAGGCTGTGCCAGAATAATGTAATATTGTATAAGCAAGACTTTTGTTGATTAGATGAATATGTACTTATTCATTTTCAAATTTTAATTTACTGGTAGCTTTTAAAGCATGCAACAGATTTTTCCTTAAAAGGATAACTCAATTTATATAAGAAATTGTAGGGAATTGAAATTGTAGAAAAGATACTCAGGGAATTTTGAGTGTAAAAAAGAATTACTTATCCTTTTAAAAGTATATATACTTTCTGACCTCCTCAATGTTATGTTCTTATAAAAATGAGGTCATAAAAATAACAATATTTGTCATATTTTTAATTCTTAGTGAGAAAATCATCTGAAAAATTAATAAATTTATCAATGTATTTCAAAAGGGGTTTGTTAGTAATGATAATGTTTCTTGTAATTCAAATAACAGATTTATAAGTCAAGCTAATAGAATATTAAACTAACATAACTAACTTTAACAAAACATAACATAGCAAGCCTATTAACCTAAACATATCTTATATGTTATTAGAAATTTTAATGTAGTTACTCTAGAGCCCAAATTCTAATCTAGCTTTTTACATATTTTGTAGATATTTGCAAACATATTTCTAACCTAAGTAAAAATTAGAGTCTCAAGTTTCCTCTTTATAACTGAAACTAGTTCTGGGTTGGAGAAACTGAGCTTCCATTAACAATAGCTGAAGTAATAAGAGAAAGGGAGAAAGCAAGGAGAGCTCTGAGACCAGCTGTGTGGTGGGTGTCTGAGCAGGAAGAAGGGTGCAGACGCCCTGGCTGGAGGACATGAGGAGAATGAGTGTTATATATTGTCAGCGGGCCTTTCAGTGTGCAATTATCTTCACATAATAACCGTCCAGTTGCATGCCTTATTCAAGGCAAAGAACCTAAGAGTGGCATTTTAGGTCCCATTACAAGTTCAATAGAAACAGCAAATGTGCCAAAACTGGTTTGGCTCAGCGGTAGAGCGTCAGTCTGCAGACTGAAAGGTCCCAGGTTCGATTCCGGTCAAGGGCATGTACATTGGTTGCGGGCACATCCCCAGTAGGGGGTGTGCAAGAGGCAGCTGGTCGATGTTTCTCTCTCATCAACATTTCTGGTTCTCTATCCCCTCTCCCTTCCTCTCTGTAAGAAAAATCAATAAAATATATATTTTTAAAAGAAACAGCAAATATATGTAGGCAGGGGTAACTTTCTTTTTTTATTTTTTAAAGAAGTGAATCAAATTGCTTTATTTTATTTTTATTTATCTTTTAAATCCTCACCCAAAGATATTTTGACATTGATTTTTAGAGAGAGTATCATAGAAGGGAGGAGGAGGAGACAGAGAAGGGAGGAGGAGGGAGGAGGAGAAGGGAGGAGGAGGGAGGAGGAGAAGGGAGGAGGAGGAGACACATCAATGTGAAAGAGACATGTTGATTTGTTGCCTCCTGCACATGCTCTGACTAGGGCCTGGGCTGGGAATTGAGCCTTCACCTAGGTATGTGCCCTTGACTGGAATCACACCCAAGACATTTCAGTTTGCAGGCCGACGCTCTATTCACTGAGCTAAACCAGCTAGTAACTTTCAACACCATTCAAAACACATTACCTGGGCAATAATTGAGCCCACTCTCCTTATCAAATGCTCCAAATAAAAAACAATAATGTAGGTCTCATTTCCTTGAGATAAAAATCTTTCATTGTTGCATCCTGATGAGTACAAATGGTTAGAAAATGACTTCCCCTCCCCCCCCACCGCCCTGCCCCAGAAGACTAGTGCACAAATTCCTGCACCACTGGGGTCCCTCAGCCTGGCCTGCGGGATGGGTCCCAAAATGGCTCTCCGACATCCTCCAAGGGGTCCCAGATTGTGAGAGGGCACAGGCCAGGACCCCATGGATGCACAATCAGGGATAGGGAGGGACATGAAAGTTGGCCAGCTAGAGAGGGGTTAGGGGAGTGTTCCAGAGCATATCCAGCCCATTTCACTCAGTGCTGATTGGCCAGACCCCAGCAGCAAGCTAACCTGCTGGAGTGTCTGCCCCCTGGTGGTCAGTACATGGCATAGCAAGCAGTTGAGTGGTCTTGGCATATCATTAGCATATTACACTTTGATTGCTTGAACAGACGACCGGACAAATGGACACATAGCATATTAGGCTTTTATTATATGGCATATTCAACCTAAGCTTATATTGTGCCTGTATATTAGCAGAAGTGTTTGAGTGTGGTTTATTTTTTCTATCGTGTTTTTTAAATTACTAAGACAGATGTAAAGGGTGTGCATTAAAAATGAACATAATCTTTTCCCAAGTTCTTAATGGATTAAGTTGACTTTGAAGTATTGATCAGCAGGAGAATCAATAGAGTAGCTTAAGGGAAGGTCATTAGAATTAGCTAAGTAGAAATAAAACGCATTGAAGTTGTGTACACTTTGTCCAAACTATGGGCAGGAAAAGGGATAGGGAAAGAGAACCAGTAAGTAGCACTTGAAATATTAGGGTTTGACCAAGGAGCACATTCTCTGAACAAATTGAGTTAACTATCTCTTTTGTCCTTACAAAAGACCTCCCCTCCAGACAGTGCTGGAATACAATGACAGCATTCCTCACAGGATGCTGCTTAGTTGAGTCTTGTGGGAGACTTTCTGGGGCATTAAGGAAATGATGGTGCCACAGGCAAAGGTAGACTGGGTATCAGCACAATGGTCAGAATTGCAGAATCCAGCCCTACCCCTCACGCCAACCTACTGAATCAGAAGCTACAGTTTAACATATTTTGAGGGGATTTGCATGAACATTAAAGTAGGAAGCATTGCTCTTCAAACATCTGCAAACCGCTGATTAGTTGCTAGGACACTAGTCCATTCAGCCTGGGCAGCAAATCCCTTAGGCACTTATCTGTTGCCTCACTCATTCTCCTCCTTGGCCCTGATGCTGGTGAGTCTGGCACAACCTGAATGAGACAGAAGCTGAGGTCCAGCTGGCTTCCAGCAATCTAAGCACCTGCTGTATACAAGTGACCCCGACTCTGCCCTTCCCATAACCCCGAAGGAGGTGCGGAAATGGGCCTCAACAGAATGTACATCTTCAGCTAAGCTGACAATATGAAAATGTTTTATTCAACATTTCTTAACACAATACCACAAGCCTACACAAATCAAAAGGCTTCTTCTTCTTCTTCTTCTTCTTCTTTTTTTTAAAATAAAGGCTAATACACCATTTTCTTTAGAGATAAAGAAAAATGTTACTAATACATTTTTATGAATCCCACAAATAAATATGTTAGTATATTAATTAGATACTGTTTCTTGGTTCTAAATAGAAATATTATCCTATTAATGTTTAATGCTCTATGAAAGAAAATAATTCACAACTAAGCTGTTTAATTTCTCATTTTCTGCTTGCAAGTCTTAAGTAGATTTTACACATTATAATAAAAGACCTTGTCAGAGCTTCTTATTTCCTGAGGATTTAGCAAAAAAATAATAAATGCACTTTCCTGATGTTTCAAGCTCTGGTAATCACCTTTAATAAACTGTGTTTCAGTTCCTTCTCAGTCAGTCCTCCGAATTCATTAAAGGGGTTCCGTATGGAGAGCCCAGAGCCAGCCCCGTACATTCTCCTACATCAGTCTCACCGCGGGCTGCCCTCAGAGCAAACGCTTAGCACACTGTCTGACCAGGACATTGCCCACTCTGAAAGGGCCCATTGCTAAACAACCTTTCCTCTTTGAAGGAGATTCAGGCCTGGAAACTTTTCAGCAGAAAAATATTTCCAAAATAATGCATTTTTATTCTGTGCTTTACCTAAAGCTAGAAATGAAAAAACATAAATCATTTTCTACTTACTTGTAAGAATAGAGGTTATATTAAACTTAGAAAGTTACTTCGGAGATGAAAATGCTTTATGCTAACAATGGAATGAAGAGAATTCTGGGGGGAAAATAGCTTTTCTTCACTTGAGCAGATACTTTTTTAAAAGTCTAAATGTAGTAATTAGCAGATTCAGAAATTAGAGTAATCATATTTTAAATATAGAGTTTATATACATTTATTATAGTTACTAAAAACCAAGTGTTTAATAATAAATTACTTTTTATTTTTTATGTAAAATTTGTGTAAAAACAACTTTTATATAAATAAACTTCCAGAGTTGAAATAGTTCTTTGCAAATAATTTAGTCAATATCATAGGAATAATTAACGACACAGACATTATCTGAAATTTTAAAGTATTTATAAATAGTAAAATGGTTAATCATTTCTAAAATGCATTTCTCATTATTATTACAACAAATAAGCATTTTGAGGTGATAAGAATATATAAGAAACTGCATATGTTAACCAGAAGTTCTTATACAGACTTTTTATTGTTATTATTGCTGAATTCTTGGTTCAAGATGGCACAAATATAAGTGATTAACAAAATTATGTTTTTCAATTATGCTACAGAAATCCTGGAGCTGAGAGAGAGGTGCAAGGATGTATGACGGAGAAGCAGGCGGCCACTGCAGCCACATTCTGAGGAGAGGCTACAGTCTGGCAAAACTGGAGGTAACGTGGCCTTTGGTAACTGGGAAGGGGGACCGGGAGCCTGGAGAGCTGAGGTTCCGAGGGAAGGGGGTGAGGCCAGATCCAGACCTTAGTGTGCTGACAAGCTTGCAAGGAAAGCAATAGTGAACACTCATATGTGGGGCCCTGATTGCTAGCTATTGCCAAGATAATATTTCTGCCTAACAAATCCTCAGGAAATGTAAATGTTAAGTGTTTGTTCATCAACTCTCCGTAGATCAGTGGGGAGGGGCTTCCAAGCACGCTGTGTGGGCAGGCAGCCCCTGGGCCCCTCAGCTCGGCCCAGTGGTCTCAGTTTCCTCCTGGGCTGTGCCCGGTCTTCTCCTGGCTCTGGCGGAGTCCCCAGGAGGAAGCAGGCTGTGCAGGCTTCTGTAAGTCTCTGCTGACATCATGTGTGCTAACCTCTCTCTGGCCAAACAGGACACGTGGCCGGGTACAGAGTGCAAGTGGGAGAGACTGGGAAGTGAAAGGTGGAGTGAGGGTACAGGGAGACTCCTGACTGACCCACTCAGGACCCCAGGCTTTCAGAGGCCTCGGGGCGCCCGTACAAAGAGGAACAGGCAGGACGGTTGCCCAAATACTTTTCTAAAAACCAGTCAAGCCTTGGAGATGCCCTGGCCTGGTGGCTCAGTCAACTGGAGTGTAGTCAGTTCACCAGGGTTTATTCCCGTCTGGTCACATACCTAGGCTGCTGGTTTGATCCTGGGTTGGGACACATGAGGGAGGGAACCAATCCATGTTTCCCTTTCTCCTCCCTCTCTCCCTCCCCCTCTCTAAATATATCCTTGGGTTACAATAAAAAATAAAAATAAAAAAATAAAGACTTCAGAGCCAACAATCGAAGGTCTGTAGCAGGGCCTTGCCTTCCTCCTGCACCTGCTGTTTGAAATGGCCTCAGCGTCGCTGTGTTAGGGTCCCTAAGGGCAGCCTAGAGGATCCGCCAGGGGAAGGTAGAACTCAGAAAAGCCATTATATATGTGATAATTTTTACTACAGAAAAAGGGTACAAATCTGCAAGGAGGAGAAGTGCACTGGACAAATTTTCACGAGAAACCGGGTCTAAGCGTCGGGTAAGCTTTCCCAGATAAGTTGCATGGATGTCCTTAATTTTTCTAATAACGACGGAAAACAATACAAGCAAAGTGCTGTCCACCAGGAAGATCACCAGCCTTCCCATCCAAGGTGTCTGTGGAGGTGAGCTGTGAAGGCCCGTGACGCTTGTGTGCGTGAATTCAGTACTCATACGTCAGTCCTCACAGTGAACCCAGGAGACCACCATGACCCTGTCATTAGAATGAATGGTCTGATCCAATGGAACTACACGGCATGGGCCCAGGAATGCAAAGCAGGTATGCCCTGCTGGTAACATGTCAGCGTGAACTCTTTGCTCAAACTGCACTGGCCTCCACTTTCAGGGACACAAAAACACATATGTGTATACATGTGTTCAGGTTTGTATGTACATGTATATGTATGTGCATGTTACACATAGATGTGTATGTATAGCACATACAACATGCTTACAATAATGATTTAAATACCTATAATAGGCAGGCGATAAAAGATGACAATGGGTTGACAAATATATCAATATAATTGCAAGCATTTCTCCCACTAGAAAGGAATTACTGTACTGCTGAATTAAAGGTAGCTATCTCCTAAGATTTCAAAAGTTAACAGTGAAAAAGATACTGAGAATAATTCTTTAGTTATTCTTGCTTTAATGCTGCATGTAAAAAAAATAAAGTAATTCACTCTACAAGGAGCTGAATGGTTTCTGAATTAATAATTCCAGTGTCTACATCCAGTCTTTGTAATTCATCTGACACTTAGCTTGGTAAATGGCATACTTTACAATCCACAACTCTAAACAAAACAAAGAAATACCCAAAGGAAAATAAGAGGTATTATATATCACACAATTTTTACATTTTATTATTGTTAAAAATCAATTTTTATAGTTTCATTATGCAAGAATATTCTGAAGACAAAACAACAATTTTTTTTTAGTTTGTTATGAATAGTCCACGATTAAAATGAAGTCCTCCAGTGGCTTTTATTTCTCTACAGGACTATTCAGATAGGGCCCACGCCAGTAATAATGATACTGATGATAATTAGGATCTTTTATACTGATAAAACCCCGAGGTGGAAGCAATGGACATTTAAATTAGGTCATACAATGATCCAATTGAGGGAGGTTTTCAATTGCCCTCTGTAATAAGTATTTGTGGAGCCTTGGCTAAATTTGAAAGCATTAATCTGTTCCCGAAAAATATCTCCTGAAAGATAAGATGTTTTAAGAACTTACAATAAGGCTTTATCGCCCTGGTATTTCCTGTGTGGAGCTCGTGTATAATCAGCTTTTGCTGTGGGAATCACAAACAGCTCAGCCAGACCCGCAGAGAGCCAGGCATAGTCCTCACACTAGCCCAAGACAGACCGTCTGAGGAGATTTGTGTAATTACTTTCCTGTTATATAGATAAGAAAATTAAAACAAGGAGAGTATAGCAACTTGCCCCAACCACAACGGTAATTAGAGGTAGAGTCCAGATTGAAAAGTCCGGCTCTAAAGCACTTGAATTAACTTACATTCAAACAGTTTCTGAAGCTCTAGTGCTACCTTCTCAGGACCTTTAATATCTGCCTTCAAATACTTGATTTGTTTCTATTTTCTTCTACAATCATCATAGACATATTTAATCAAAATATAAATAAAATTTAAAAATATGTACAACTAATATTATAGTCCAGAAGCTACTATTTGTTAAATAAAAGAATTACTACAAATTAATTAGCAAAATACCAAATATGAATAGAAATAGAAAATAAATAGGATTTGTGTAAACAATGAATGCTTTAGAAAGGCCCATGGTTTCCACTATAAATAATCAATTGGTATGATCCATAAAAAAAAACTAAAAGTTAAGAAGGCTTAAATGGACTTTGGTTGAGAGTTTAACTATGCCATTACTAATTTCCATGTTTTCATGACAAATCCTAATACAGAACAGATCCCTCTTTCCTTTAAAAATTTTTGATTTCAGAGAGGAAGGAAGAGAGAGAGAGGAACCAATGTTGAGAGAGAGTCATGGATCAGCTGCCTCCTGCATGCTCCCTACTCAAGCCCAAGAGCCTGTAGCCGAGGCATGTGCCCTGACAGGGAATCAAACCATGACCACCTGGTTCATAGGTTGATGCTCACCCTCTGAGCCACACCGGCCAGGCTCTCTGTCCTTAATCCTTCCTGAAATCACCGAGGAGCAGCCACACACTATGTAAAAGCCCTGGCCATCCGCACTGGCACACCTTCACTTCCCCATTTGTGCAGGCACCGGTGCTACAGCAAGTCAGTAAGTCTGCTGTGACTTCAGGTTGTCCCTGGAGATCTTCAGACATAAGGCTCATCAGGCTCACACACACGAAGGGCTCAGCTAGAAAGACTGATTACCAAATGCTGGTCGTCCCGCAGAGTAAGTGCCGCTTTCCTGCTTGCTGAAGTGAGCACACATTGGTATGGCCCCTTTGGAAAAGTCTTCAGCTACAGCTACCTCCGGTAAATATATACCTGTTCCGTGTCCTGTTTCATCTGAGGTTTACATCAAAGAGATAATAGAATACCTATTCACTAAATGACAAGCGAGGGAAGTTCTTAGCTCTTTAACTCATAATAACATCAAGCTGGAGCAACCAAAAGTCCATCCCCACCCTCAGCATAAAAGAATGATGTACTTACTGAAAATCACACAGAATCCAGGAGAAATAAACTACACTTATAATTAACAACACAGACTAGACTCTGAAACAACGATGAGCAGAGAAAGCAGGAGTGACATGTACATACTCATGGACTCCCTTTAGATGATGCTCCGATGGTATGAGACCAATGCCTGCCCCCTAGGGTTGGGGCATCAGTTCCCTTTAAGAGGAGGAGGAGCACAAAGGGTGTGGGGACCCAGGAAACCCTCTGTGTCCCTTTTGGGTGCTCCTATGAGTGTAACGGTTGGCAGAAATCCGTAACATCGTCCGTGTATGATGTATGCACTTTCCTGTTTGTTCATAATGTTGAATGTGCATGTTATTTTATAAAAACGTAGAAATGCCAAAACTGAGCTCATTACTCACAGTAAAGATTCTATTTTTTAAAAAGCACATCAAGCGTAGTTACTGTATCATCCACAGTTCCAACATGAAGCAGGAGGCTTAAGAGGTTAACTGAAAAAAGCTTAAGGAAGAAATAAGTTATAGAGCTTAAGACAGAGATAAGGAAATGGATATGTGATGGAGATACATTCAGGGCCAACAAGAGTAAAAAATTCCTGAAATTTAGTTTAGACGTTGACCTGAACATTTGAAACCTTTCTGTATATAAGACCAGTGTTTACAATCTCTATACAATATTTTTAAATATATTTTATTGATTTTTTACAGAGAGGAAGAGAAAGAGACAGACAGCTAGAAATATCAATGAGAGAGAAACATGGATCAGCTGCCTCCTGCACACCCCCCACTGGGGATGTGCCCGCAACCAAGGCACATGCCTTTGACCGGAATCAAACCTGGGATCTTTCAGTCCACAGGCAGACGCTCTATCCACTGAGCCAAACTGGTTTCGGCTATACAACATTTTTAGATGTGCAGTCAGCATTTTGATTTATTTAAAATACGTTATAATTAGCATATGAATACAATCATATGATTTAATAAATCTAAATAAGTACCACCAGTTAACTAAGGCTTTTAAAACTTGCAAAATAGCAGATTAAAATGTGATCACCATAATCTAGATTCTAATCAAATGTCTGTAAAGGGAACTCAATACTTTATATTAAAACTGTCTTCTGAATGTGAAAATCAAAGTTTCGCTTATTAGCACTAATTAGATTAAGACTTTAATTAAATCTCAGTTATTCATAGTAGAAATTTTAACTAGGATTAAAATGATATGCCAGAAGTAATTAGTGGGGGGGAAAATCTAGTTTTGACAATCCTGCAAAAACGTAATTTTTATTTTAGACTCCATAGTTTTTTACTTCACATAATGGTTTTGACATGAGTAAATTTGGAAATTATTTACTATCTTACAAGGTAAATTCCCTTCTCTCTCAACAGAAAAAATAGAGGTTAAATACCCTTTATTCAATTTATTGACAAGGCATGTTGAACATAAAGCCATAAGTAAAGGAAAAGTGTGGAAAGGCATTTATAACGTTGTCCCCACACCCACATTTCAAACATTACCTGGAATCAAGAAGGCAACCCAGAGTCTCCCAGTAAAGACCAGGGTTATGGAATACAGAGAGAGCTATAGCTGCAGCAGACATAAAATCACCTCTTCAAACCACAGCACTGTCCTTAAAATGGTAGTTTGGAAAAATCTAAAATCATAAAAAGGTTGTATATTAGGTGCAAGCTGTTCTGTGGAGAAACATGTATTTTTCAGCAACACTTCCTGTACATTAACATAAGAACGATCATTGCTTTTAAAAGTTTACCTCAGAAGGATAAATGTGCAGCCCCATCCCTGATGTAACTTGTCATCTCACATTGTAGTGATGAAGAACCAGCCTCACATAGAGACAATAGTCCCACTGCAGCGAAAACAGCCATACCTGCCAAGCTAACACTGAGAATCTCATAAGAAAATCAGGCCACACAAACCAGAACCCTCACCAGAATCCAGCTGTACAAGTAATTTCAAAAACACAAGCAAGGCACAGGCAGACAAAACCAGAGAACACGGGCATCCTGTGGCTCCTGGTCCTTCCTTCCCACAAGGAGGTTGTGCCCTCTAATCCAGATCAATCGGAGGCTGGGGTAACCTCGGGGACAGGCAGCTTTAATGACGACTCCCATGCAAAGGGAAAAGGTCACCTGCCTCCTTTATGTGTGATAAACACCCAAATGACAACTTAGGAAAAAGTGACAGACCACTGGATCATCAATCTGTCTGGTCAGATTTTCCACCATCACTTTTCTCTCTCTCTCTCTGTCTCTCTCTCTGTCTCTCTCTCCCTCTCTCTCTCTCCCTCTCTATCTCTCTCTCTCTCTTTCTCTCTCTATCTCTATCTATCTATCTATCTATCTATCTATCTATCTATCTATCTATCTATACCTATCATTTCTATCTATCTCTCTCTCTCTATCTCTATCTATCTATCTATCTATCTATACCTATCATTTCTATCTATCTATATCTATCTTTAGTGTTGGAAGTACGACCCCCTTTTCCCCAAAAAGTTTATTTTTGAATCTCTACAATCTTCTGTTTTACTATAGCTTGATAATTAAAAAAATACACACACACTAGAGGCCCCGTGCATGAAAATTCATGCACTGGAGGTGGGGAGGTCCCTCAGCCCAGGCTTCCCCCTCTCACAGTCGAGGAGTCCTCAGGGGCGGGAGACAACCTGGTGATCAGGGGAAGGCAACACCCCCATCACACCTCTGCTGCTGCCACTGCCTGCACTGCAAACCTCAGATGGCCCTGGTTACCTGGGTGGCCCTGGGCAGCTGACTAACTGCCATCTGAGGCTTGCCTGTGCCTCAGCCATCCCTGCTTGCCTGAGCCTCAGTCAGTGGGGGTGCAGGAGGATCTGAGGCTCTGGGCCTGGCTGAAGGGACTCCAGCGGTAGGCACACAGAACAGCTGACCCCGCCCCCACTGCAGGTGCCACCAGCGTGTGATGGCATGATGGTCAATTTGCATATCACCTCTTTATAATATAGGATTGATTTCAGTGAGGAAGGGAGAGAGAGAGAGAAATAGAAAACACCAATGATGAGAGACAATCATTGATCAGCTGCCTCCTGCACACCCCCTACTGGGAATTGAGCCCACAAATTGAGCAGGTACCCTAACCAGGAATTGAACCATGAACTCCCGGTTCATAGGTTGATGCTCAACCACTGAGCCACTCCAGCCAGGCTGTCCCCTTTCTCTTGAGAGCCTTCATCATAGTGTCCCCACCTCCCAGCTTCATTTCAGTCTCTCGGAGCCCCAATCTACCCCTACTGGGAGACTAAATGCTCTAAGGCTTCTGGCCTTAGCACTTTAGTGTCTGGATCTGGACAAGTCTTTGCTGTGGGGATGCCCTGTGAGTGTTGGATAGTGAAACACACCCCTCGCCTCTATCTACCAATTATCAGTGCAGCCACTCTGTGTGACAACCAAGCCTGTCTCCAGCCTGAGGAATGGTTCTGAATTGCCAAGTGCTCCATGGAGAGCCACTCTGTCTATTGAGCACCCTTAGCCAGCCATTCCAAGACAGTGTGTTTGCCAGACCAGGGCCACTGCACCCGAACCCTGGCAAAAGTCCAAGGTTGCTCACTGTGGGTAGTACATGCCAACCTGAGCCTCTTAGACAATCTTTCCAGAGTCTATGGATTAATTGGAGTGAAAATGAAGCATCTTACCCCAAGCTTCTTACCTCCTAAATGTACAATTTTCATAATTGGATTATAATTCTCCAGGGTGGGCCAGAGTAGAAAGGGTGGCAGAAAAAAAAACAATACTAGCTGCTGGGTTTGAAATGAGAGTGAAGAAACAGACAGAATTCAAAGAGGACTCCACAACCTAGCTCAAGCAATGCGGTTGACTATTTCTACAAAACATTGACAAGGAAAAGGAAAGGCAAAGAGGTTAGAGAAAAGATCAATAAGAATTTAATCTGAGAATTTAAAATGTTTCTAAGACAAAAAAGTCACTGAGATATTACAGAGTTTATTTTCTTTTCAGTACTTGATATAATTATGGGTTGACTAATGTTGTAGAATAATAAAGTACATGCTATTTTTTTATTTAATTCCATACTCACCCACATACAAAAAAACACTGTGGATCAAGCATAAACCAGTAGATCCAAAAGGCAGACAATGACACCCAATAGGCACCTACAGGCCACCTTTCCTGATAGGACTTCTAGATCGAGCAAGTGATCAAGAGAAAGTCCTCCAATCACAGACGTCTGTTCATTGCTATTTTGTAGCAACGATCTTCCAGATGGTGTGTATCTTCCAAACCCTCAATAGCAATGCCACTTGTGAGACCCAATAAAATTCCATTAGAGAAATCAAACACAGGGTCGTCTTGCTTCACCGTGCCTCACCTTACTGCAGTCCGGATCTGTTGGTTTCTTTTGTGTGTGTTTTCTAAAATCATTATTTCTGAGAGGGAGCTAGAAACATCAGTGAGAGAGAAGCATTGATCACCTGTCTCCTGCACACTCCCTACCGGAGACTGAGCCCACAACCCAGCATGTGCCTTGACCAGGAATCAAACTGTGACCTCTTGGGTCATAGGTTGATGCTCAATCACTGAGTTATACCAGATAGGTATATATATAGTTTTCAAATAAAAAGCAAAACTCTCCACCAGCAAAAAAAATTACAACTTGCTTTATTGTGGTGGCCTGAAACATAACCCACAATATCTCCTAGGCATGTTTGTCCTAAGAAATAAAACTTTGTAGAGTGAGGTTGAGCTTTGGAGGGCTGCAGACTATTGTGAAAAAAATATTTTTTTATCCCTCTCCCCAATAAGAGCAAAGTGTTTTTCTGTTGGGAATGACACTGTTCTCATTGAGGATCTGTATCTGATATCATCCTAGGTCCAGGAGATGCTAGCACTGCTCTTTACCAGCTGACGTGCTGTAGGCGGAACCCTGCATATATTTCTAGGAGGTGACATCCCGTACATCTGGCTTCTAAAGACTTAATCATCCCTTTTCTGTTAGGTAGCACACATACCAAATAAATGTAGAAATAAATTATAAACTTAAGTCTTACCTCAAATTAACTCCAGAAACTCTAGTATATAATTTGAATAATAATATACTAATAAACCACTGAAATACATCATTTAATTCTACATAGACTTTCACATAAATAGAGGCGTCCATGGAAGATGGTCCAAAAATATAAATGGATGTTTGGAAGAAATATTTAACGGCTGGTAAAGTTTTAAAACACATGCTTGTGTTCATTTCTATTCCAGGACACCTTGACCTCATTCTTCTACACGTCAGAATGTTCTCTGCAGCGAGTGCTGATCCCTGGCTACCCTGGCCCAGAGCTGTCAGGAAGCCTGTGACTCATCTCACAAAACGAGGTAAAATTCAAGAAAATCTTAAGATCTTGCTGAGGAATCAACAGCTAAATAAAATGATTGTTTAGGGAAAGGTCTTCCATGAACAATGTTACAAAACAACAACAAAAAAAGATAAACGGTTAATAATCATGACCCTCTGCCTTTTCTGCTCAACCTTGAGAATTCAATTGCCCAAAATACATTTTTAAATGAAGCAAAAATGCAAGAGCAATGTCGGAATGATTTTTTCTTAATTATGCAAGTATGAAGTGTGGAGTAGTTAAAAATAGCAAGATTCTTTCAGGAAATAATTTTTTTTTTGAACGATGGGGAGAAAAATCCCAGCTGGAAGTGGAACAGTCTTATTATCGAATTTAGTCAAGTGCAGAGGGAGGCGCAGGTGGCAATCTGCTGCTCACTTGGAGAGGGGGACCTGCAGGGCTGACAGGAGCGAACACAGCCCTGAGCGGGGAGCAGCCCTGTTCACACCCACCCTCTGGGCCAGCGGCTGTAGGCGGAGTCTCCTACCTGGTAATCACAGCTCTAAAAATCCCTCTTGTCCTGAACAGCTAATGATGGCTGTCTACTTCTGCCACTGATTGAAATCGCTGAGGACACAGTTACATGAAGCAAACAACATCCCCTGCAAGTTGAGTTTGGCTGACATTTAGGAACACAGGCTTTCAGAACTTTTCCCTACTTTGAACTGTATTCTAATGTTCTAAAAACCTGTATTTTGTTAAAAGCAGGGTTTTGAGTGGGATTTTGTATTTAAGCAGTTGGTCACCCTCTTAAATGTTTAATTCTTAGTTTCTGTCTAGGTCAGTGGTCAGCAAACTCATTAGTCAAATATCTGTTGTATCAACAGTACAAAGATTGAAAATTATTTTGAGAGCCAAATTTTTTAAACTTAAACTTCTTCTAGCTGAAACTGGTTTGGCTCAGTGGTAGAGCGTTGGCCTGTGGACTAAAGGTCCCAGGTTCGATTCCGGTCAAGAGCATGTACATTGGTTACAGTCAATGGTTCTCTCTCATTGATGTTTTTAGCTCTCTGTCCCTCTCTCCTCCTCTCTGTAAAAAAATCAATAAAATGTATTTTAAAAAAAAACAACAAAAAAAAACCAACTTCTTCTAATGCCACTTCTTCAAAATAGATGTGCCCAGTCCGTAATATACACTATTTTGAAAGTTTTGTGGAAGAGCCACACTCAAGGGACCAAAGAGCCACATGTGGCTCGAGAGCCTCAGTTTGCCATCCACAAGTCTAGGTTATTACTCCACCTTCTTTTTTAAACTCCTCAAATGCACGATCTCTTAAGTTTTAACTTACTAAGAATAGCACCAAGTGTCAGACTGTATGAAAATACATGCTTTCCAGGTTCTGAATGATGATGTTGACATATGGTCCCAGCAAAGAACTGAAATTGGTAAAAAGAGGCAGAGTATGAGCTTGGCATAAAGAGGATTTTTATCTCTTGATGGTGATTGATTTGCCTCAAAGACATGTACTTAGTAGAGTTGAAAATACATCAAAACCATCAGCATGGGACCTCCTCATAGTAACATTAGATAAAATGATACTGCCAGCAGGACTCAGTCCTTAGACACGCTGATGGCTCTGCATCCATTCCAGAGGCCCGGCTGGGTTGGATACACAATTCCTGCACCCATGAGAACACACGTTTGACATTCGTGTTTTCGTGCTGTTTTAATGTTGTTGTTTTCAGAAGTACACTTTCTGATCTGGATAACATGTAAACACTTGAAGATATTTGTAGCTGCTTCTCAGTTAACTGACAATCGCCTTTGTTCAAAGGTTTCCTAAATTAGAAACTCCGAAAGCTAGGTAATTGTCACCACTTGGGAACCACTGAATTCAGGAAGGTCAGTTTTTTCCTCTCAAATTTAAAAATATCTCCTTTGTGTATTATAAACATATTTTCTCTTGTTTCCTCCCAATAAATTTCAATTGAACTGGGAATAAAAGTGTTTTACATCATCAAAAACTTAGCTCTATAAATATTCAGAAATTATCATGCTCATGATGATGATAATAACAACAATGAGAATAAATTAGACTAGGTTTTGTATATATTTTATAAAAGTAATCACATCACTAGGGCTTTCATTGAAAAGATGTATCAAAGAGCAAAAGAAGACAAGGTCCAAAATTTGCAAAAGTATTTCTCTTGTCACTATAATCCTAGTTTAATGGAATCATGTAACATACACTCTTTTGAAAGTATTTCTTCTTAATATTATCTTGGCTATATTCCATGTCAGAGCCTATAAATCTATTGCCTTTTTAAAAAAATTGTATATTGCATACCAGGTTATGGTAATATTCAGGCTTATTACTTAATCATTAATAAAACTACATAAACTTTGCAGCTCCATTGCATCTCGGTGGGTCATGTGATCAATTCTGGAAAAGGAAGTACTGACCCTAAATCTCCCAGGAGTCCTTCACTTGTTCTCTCTTCTTTAGTTTCTGGCCAGATGAAGGTTGTTACATAATTTTATGTTGAATATTTGTACTTCTTTTTCCATGACTTATCCATGTTGCTTTCCTGTTTTGTTCATCTTTCTCACTTTCATTTGTAAGATTTCTACATCTACTAGTGAAAATACCCACGTGTAAAATGTGAGGCAAATATAATTTCTTTGTACCTGATTGTTTTTTAAAGAATTGTTGATCGTTTGGAACATTTTTGAAGATTCTGTCATCAAATCAATGTTTCTCCACTTTTACCTTCTATTGATCAGACCTTGTTTTAAAGATCCCCATACCTCAAACCCCCACATAACATTCATGCAAAATTGTTCAACTTTTTTTTCTTATTCTAAGTCTTTTACTTTATATTTAATAATAATTTTAATTCATTTGCAATGCATTTTGATAACAGAAGTGAACTAGGAGTTTAACATGTTTCTTTAAATATTTAACAGTTAGCAAAGAACTGTTTTATAGTTCATGTTTTACATAACAATTTAAAGTGTAATTTCTTATCTATTCAATCCTTCCATATATTTTAATCTACCAACATGATGTTTTTCAGCCAATGTAGATGCTGGGATAATTCTGCCTGGGTGTTTTTAGGATTATTTACCCTTAAGGGTTAGTCCATTTTCTAGGATGTCATAATCTCAGTATTTAGTTATTTTATTGGTATTTAAACCCTCTCCATGTGCTAATTTAATGCTTTGTGCAGCTTCCCTCTGAGTTGGTTTTGTTTTGCTTTGCTTTCCCATGTGGTCTGTGTGAGCCTCTGCCCAGCACTTCCATCAACGTCTCCAGGAGGAACTTTCATTTCTGTTCTTTTCCAGCAAATTATTTTCTTAGTTTTCAAATATTGGCCATGATAATAATCCTGCTTTTTACAGATTCTAATACGGATTTTATTCCTATAATTGTATATATTTTTTAGCTCTTTTATAATATTTTTACCATTTTTTTCCATCTCCTCTGTGTCTTTTCTTGGATTATGTTTATCATTTGGCTTGATCTCCTACTTTTGAAAGTTCACATTTCTTTTAATTTCCTAACTATTGACTACTGAAAAGGTTATGACTAACTTTTAAGGACCTTAATTCCTGAATACAAAAAACTTGACTACTGAAAAGGTTATGACTAATTTTTAAGGACCATAATTCCTAAATACAAAACACTTCCTAATGACTAAAACTCAAATAGAATAGACCAGAGAACAGAATAAAGGAGTAATGCAAATGGTGGGGCCACCGGAGAGAATTTAGAGAACGGAGCTGTGATATTAGGGATGAACTTCATGTGTATTGACACGTTTGGGCAATTCTTGTTAATAAGGGTGAACAGAGGAAAAGACCAGACAGCGGTGGCTGAGCGAGGGGCAGCGGCTGTGGGAGGCGCTGAGAGCACTTGGCAGAGTCTGACTCCAGGGGCAGCCTTGGGCTGGAGGGCAGGCAAGGCAGAGGAAGGGCTCTGCCTTGCAAGTGAAGAAAACGTTCCCCAGAAGCACGCTTGGCAGCGTCACCAGATTACCCCGCCTCCTGAATCAGCGGCTTTGTAGGCTTACAACAGGACAGACCAGTGGTCGGCAAACTCATTAGTCAAAAGAGCCAAATATCAGCAGTACAAAGATTGAAATTTCTTTTGAGAGCCAAATTTTTTAACTTAAATTTCTAATAACACCACTTCTTCAAAATACTCGCCCAGGCCGTGGTATTTTGTGGAAGAACCACACTCAAGGGGCCAAAGAGCCGCATGTGGCTCGGGAGCCACAGTTCGCTGACCACTGGCCTAGGAAACGACAAATAGAAAGCAATAAGGAAGGAATACAGTAAGCTGCCTGAGGAAAAGCAAGGAGGCCGGATGGCTGGAGCTGAGAGCAGTGAGGTGAGAACACCCCCCAACACACACACACCCTGGGCTCTGTGACCAGTGGGCAGTGGCTGCCTCTCATTCACTCCATCTCTGATGTCCATGCTCTTCAGATGTCCAGTCATATTTACCGCTGGATGCATTTTTTGCTTTTAGGAGACAACCAAGTGGATATTTATTTGAACATATTTCCTTATTTCCCATCCAGCTACCTGAATATCATTTCCCCCGATATTTTAGGAATGTCTTCATTTCCAATTTTTATTATTTAAAAAAATGAAAGACTGATAGAACTGCAGCAATAGGCATAGAAACAAATTTAGGTTGATGACTAGAGTTACTAATGGAGTGTTTTGACAAGGTGTAAAAGGAAGTGTGAAAATCACCTAGATGGCTAAGGCATTGGTGTGAAAAACTGTCATAGTGTTGAAAAACAATCCGTCATTCCTAATTATGTTAGTCCCTTTCAGACTTAGTTTAAAAGAAGAAAAACTATTGGATTTCATTATATCTATTATTTTAAGTGTATGATACACTTAAAATAAAGTAAAGTGAAATATAAATGTTTAATTATGTTTGTCTATTTTGAGGTTATAAGAACGGATACTGATGTAAATATTTCAGAAGCGTTATGTCTATCCAAAGTCACAGTTTCAAGTGTGCAGTTAAAAATAATGTTACTTCCCACATTCACAACAATCAACTGTTTCTAAGAGCACAGACAACCCCCCGTCCTGCAGTGAGGGGGGTTGTGCGGGGGGTCTCTGGCCACAGAAATGAGTCCTTACATATTAATAACTAGCAGTCTCCTTAGCGCTGTCCTGGAAACCCTGTCCACCCTCAGACACGCATCGCCATTGCCGGAGACTCAGCCTCAGCCTCTGGAGTTGGACTGGACCCCTCAGCAGAACCTCCTCCCGGAACTTCAGTGGGAAGCTTTCCATCGTGTGCAGGCTCCTCTGAGGTACTGACCTTCTAAGGATAAAGTCCATTCCCTGTCTCTATGCCCCAGCTGTACCTACACAGCAAACATTGTTTTCTTAATAAAATATTAACTTCATCATTATGAATCATTAGCAACAGCGTGCTGTGCTAGTCCCCCCTGGCTGCTGTAAACACAACTCAAGCTTTCGTGGCTTAAAGCAATGGGAACTCTCCCTCACCATTCTGAAGGCCAGGCTTCCACCTCCACGGGTCAGCCTGACTGTGCCCGGGAGGCTGAGGAGAGAATCTGCTCCTGCCCCTTCTAGTTCCAAGGGCTGTGGTTACCCCTTGGCTGTGGCCATG
The DNA here is from genome assembly GCF_964339955.1 of Pipistrellus hanaki. Classification (NCBI taxonomy): domain Eukaryota; kingdom Metazoa; phylum Chordata; class Mammalia; order Chiroptera; family Vespertilionidae; genus Pipistrellus; species Pipistrellus hanaki. The sequence goes on from NC_140510.1 coordinate 87,105,362, forward strand.
TCTCTATTTTCCTGTCTGAGCCATTTTGTTAAAAGCAATTCTGAGTCTTCTAAGGACACATGTGACTTCCTTTAGGGTCATCTGGAATAAGCTCCTCCTCCTCCTCTTTCGATCCCTCCTCCATCTTTGGCCAGGGAAGGTAATACTCACGCACAGGGGTCAGCCAGGACCAGGCATTAGGGTGTGAAGCTGTGACTGGGCTTGCTGCATGTGCCCATCCAAAATGCTTTCCTCATGGAGAAAGACTTCATAGTGTGCTGTTTTAGGGTCTTTCTGCTAAAGGCTTTTAAAATAATGTTATCTATTTAATACTATAAGTATGTTATTTTTTTTTTAAGAAAAAAGATATGTAGGCGTTTAACTTTAAAAACAAAATACTTGGCAAGATAACATTTAGGTAAGGAGAAGCCTCAATTTTCAGTTTCTTCTCCCAGGCTGAAGATTGTCCTGAACTGCAAAATCCCACATTCCAAATGACCCTTTGCCCTGGCTGGTGTGGCTCAGTTGGTTGAGCATCGCCCCATGAACCAAGTAGCAGGTTCATTTCTCAGGGCACATACCTGGATGGCAGGCTTAATTCCCACAAGGGGCGTGTAGGAAGAATCCAGTGGAGTGTCTATCTCCCTTTCCCTTCCTTTCTCCCTCTTAAAAACAAACTGAATCACAAATGTGTGCATGTCTGAGCACTGTTTTTGAGATAACTGCTAGTTACAATTGGGGTAGTTATCAGAGAAATCTTCATTTTATTATATTGTTTTGAAATGCAAATTTTAAGTGATTCTTTAAGTCATGTTAAATTGAAACTTTCTGTTAGAAAGGGATGTGCTAAACACTTGTTACCAAAAAGATATCACTCCGTGTAGGTCATCAATAAGTGTGCCGAAGGATCGCTATGTCAGCCGTGGAGCCAGGCAAGACCCAATTACAGCTCTGCTGCCCTTGCTTTTCCAAAGGTCATGCATGAACCTACAACTTCTAAGCAATTTCATTCTTTTCTTTAAAATGTATTTTATTGATTTTTTTACAGAGAGGAAAGGAGAAGGATAGAGAACTAGAAATATTAATGAGAAAGAAACATAGATTAGTTGCTCGTGCACACCCCCTACTGGGGATGTGCCTGCAACCAAGGTACATGCCCTTGACTGGAATCAAGCCTGGGACCTTTCAGTCTGCAGGCCGATGCTCTACCCACTAAGCCAAACTGGATTCGGCAGCAATTTCATTCTTATGTGACAGACTGAATTTTTCAATAAAGTGAGTATAAAGGGAAAGACTATTAACGATGAAAGTTTTTCACTGTCTTTAATAAGCAGTTGTCTAACATGTTCCCTGTGGGATGACATGTCGGATACCTTGGCAAGAACTGAGCGATACTTCCACAATGTGCCCTGAGAGAAACAGAGAAGGAAAACCCCCTGACTGTCATTTATTCTATAGTCACTTGAAGCCCATCTTACACTTGATGCTAAGTATTTACCAACTAAACTGCAGTAAAGGAGTTCCTCAGTGTGTGCAGATAAAATGCATTATTTTATTGTTGACTATCCCCCAAGTATCTATCATGGCATTTCAAGAGATAAATGTCAACGTGTCCCCAGTGGCAATAATATATACTTAGGTCTCCATTAAATACTTCGATTTTGCCCTAGAATAGATTTAGAAAAATCAAATTGTTGACAGAATGGAACATTATTTACTTCCAATGTGCTTTCTATTTTTCTGTATTTTTTCATTGCCCACTTTAAAAAGATTTTCTGTATAAAATTCCTGAAGAAAAAAAATAAGCACATGAGTTACAGAAAAAGACAGCAACCAGAGCATGGAGAAGTTAGTTTCCTTAAAACAATTTATGAAGAAAGAGCATACTTTTGAAAATGGTATACTTAATATTTTAAATGGATTTATGAGGAATAAATGGATGATAAACAACTTCTGATTATAAAGCCAATTAGTATAATCCAGTGGTTGATAAACTGTGACCACTGGATTATACTAAAGGGCTTTATAATCAGGAGCTGAGCCTTGGTTTGCAGCTCTGTTGACTAATGAGTTTGCCAACCACTGCATAAGGCATTACCCTTACCCAGAAGTTTTGACTTCAGGATAAAGACATTAGCACATTATTAAAATGTTTTTTTAAGTGTTTTTCCCTAAGGCAGTGGTCGGCAAACTCATTAGTCAACAAAGCGGTAAACCGAGGCTTGCGACCACTGGTATAATCTAAAGTATTGGACACTTAACATAGTTCCTTGTATGAAAACTACATATTGAAAAATTACATATTGTAACATGAAGCACCAAGAGAACATATGATTACAACGAGAACCATTTCTCCATATTTGAGGATATGTTTGGTGACCCACAAACAAATGTACAAATAATGTATTTGTCCCATGGGACCCTTTATAGGTCAAGGAAATGCCATTAATATATTTTCAAGAAGGCTACCTGCAGTGGTGTTTTTCCTAGATCCACTAAAAATGAGTGTCTTCACAAATCAGTGTACAGAAAAGTATTTGTGAAATATTCCTCTTTATTATCCACTTCAAACATGTCTAATGTTATATGTACTAGTTTCTTTCCTGTCATTACGGCAATTTGAAAACCAGTATACCTTCCTCTTGTGGTCTGAGAGTACCTACACCCATGTGGATAATATTAGCTTTTACTCTGATGTAAGTATAATGCAGTCAGTCGGGTTATATTCACTTAGAAGTATGCAACTTTAAGCTTGTTGACCATGCAAGTAATAGAACCAAAAAACTAATTGGAAAGATGATTCTTTAAATTCATATCTTCCATGGTTTACTCAAAGATGAATTTAACAAATAACCTGGCAAAGATCTGGCCACAACTATTGCGGGGGGGGTAAGGGGGAGGGAGAGTATGCAAATATATGGATATTCGTTTCCCCTGTGTCTATCCTAAATGATAACCCAGAACTGCATCTTAGTCCTGTGTGAGGGTCCCCACACAAGATGCTTCCCCGAGGCTGGGAATGGAGCCAGGGTCCTGGGTTCTGGCCCGAGGGCCCGGATGAGGCACATTCTTGGGCGGGAGGCGAGTCCTCTGGTGGACAAGCCATATGGGGATGGAGAGAACCCGGCACTCACACACCATACAGGCATTCAGGAAAGACTTCTGCGGCCGATGCTCTGCTCTCTCGGGCTGGGACGCCCTGGGAGGAAGCCGCTCCTCAGTGACAGCCGTCCTCCCAGAGAACGGTGCCCACAGCAGGGAGACGCTGTCACTGAGGGGCAGTCGCTAGCAGCTGAAGGACAAGGGGAGTGGCCATCGCTCACTGAGTTATTTAGTGGAGACTTTCTACCTGCCAGGCACTTGGTGACAAAAGCAAGTCTGCTCTCCCCGTTTCCCCAGGACTACATGGTCCCCGAAGCTCCTCTCTCATCTGGAGACTGCAAATCCCCACAGCCAGTGATACCAAACCTTCACTGTCCTTGGCAAGTGATGACTGGGCCGTGAGGAAAAGGAAAACAATGTAAAAGTCTTCCCCTGCCTGTCGGGAGTCACTCTGGGCCACCACACGCTGAGCACACGGCTGACACGTGGTGGTCCCAAGTCTCAGTGCTGCTCGGTGAGATGCCCATCATTTTACCACGCTTCCAGTTTTCTCACTTATAAAATGGGGGAAATACCTCCATCTCCTTCTCAAAATGTACCACCAATCAACTAGCAGGCAAAAGTCGACGATCGCTTGGAAAACGTTAACTTCTCAGTATGTCAGTCACCCCACTTGTACATGAGGTCAGACCCTCGGGCTCAGCATTGCTGATCTGGGAGGTGGATAACTATTTCTTGTGGGGACCGTCGAGGGGGTTATACAGGCTGTTAAGTCTCCACCCACTAGATGTCAGTAACACCCACCCCTCAGTGTGACCAACAAGAATGACCCCAGATTTGACCAAGAATGCACTGAGCTACAAAATCATCACAGCTGGCAAAAATGGATTAGAGCTAATTCTAAAGTCCCTTCAACTTCAACATTTTATAGTAGGTAAAGGGCCAAAAGAGCATTTGTAAGTTGATACATGAGATACAAAAGCATGTGTTCATTCATTCACTACAGAGGCTTTATTGCCCCGCTGGCATGGCTCAGTGGTTGAGCATTGACTTATGAACCAGCAGATCACAATTTGTTTTGTTTTTTTAATATATTTTATTGATTTTGTACAGAGGAAGGGAGAGAGATAGAGAGTTAGAAATATCGATGGGAGAGAGTCATCGATCAGCTGCCTCCTGCACACCCCCCACTGGGGATCTGCCCGCAACCAAGGTACATGCCCTTGACCGGAATCGAACCCGGGTCCCTTCAGTCCCCAAGCCGACGCTCTATCCATTGAGCCAAACTGGTCTCGGCCAGATCACAATTTGATTACTGGTCAGAGCACATGCTTGGTTTATAGGCTCAATCCCCAGTGTGGGACATGCAGGAGGCAGCCAATTAATGATTCTCTCTCATCATTGATGCTTCTCTCTCTCTCCCCTTCTCCCTTCCTATTTGAAATCAATTTTTAAGCTTTATTAAGCATCTACTAGTGCTAAGACAATATACTACAGAGCTGAAGATAAAGTGGATGGAAATTGTATTTCAAAAGGCTTACTTAACAGTAGGGAAGGTCAGCTAAACATAAAAAGTAATATTTTCAATATTCTACAAAGCAATGTAGTTTCAGTAGCTACACACTTTAAGTAAATTTGAGTAAGAAAAAAAAAAAGATTAGTGAATTGTTTCTAAGCAAAGTAGGCCACTCATTAAAACTGTGCCACAGATGAGGCTAAGAAAAACTATTCCTCTTTCTAATGTGGTTTAAACAGAGGTTATTAGAATCATAAACTTTTAGAGGTTGAAGGGACCTTACAGATCACCTGGCACCACCACCCTCATTTTACAGATGAGGCAATTGACTGCCTTCCCACCCATGCATGAGCAGCTCATGTAATGTAAACAAACATGAAAAACCCAAATTGGCGCAGCAGCAGGAGGCAGCTCCATTTACATATTACATTTTAAAGAGAATCACACAAACCATGACCTTCTGCTAAACTAGGAAAGAACTGCTAATGCTATTGAGCAGAATGCTGCATATAAGATGAAAACCCTGATGAGGCCACAAACACCTGCTGCCTGGCAGGGTGTATGGGACTCCCGATGGGAGGTTCCACGTGGGGACATTCCGTGGTTCTGAGTGGGGTGTTTAGAAGGATTCCCTGAAGTAGATTTCTACATGTTCCTAACGGCAGTGACTTCTCCAGCTCAACTCTTGCCCCATGCTTTTACTGCACCGTTTATTTTAAAACAAAATGATAGTTCACAATTAAAATGACTGCAGTATCTTTGAAATACCTGGTAACTTTCCAGAGGAAATATGCTCACACCAGTGTCTGCAGGGACCAAGCAGGCAGCGTGAATGCCTAAAGGAGGCCAAATAGAAAGCAATAGCTGCCATAATGCTTTCAGTGCATGAACATGAACCATAAGTCTGAGAACTCACGTATTATGTTTCTGAAAATGAGAAAGTCCCTCAGAAATATATTTCCTGACTCTAAAGGTACCTATGAGAGAGATGTACATATTCAAGGGTTAGAATAAGAATTGGAGAGGTTGAGAACTGGAATAAGAATTTGTTACTTCTTTGAATTTATTCTTATAAAAAGAATTTAAAAGTGTTTACTTGGCAGGTAGATAATAAAGGGGGTTGTCTTTGTAAGATTTAAGTTGGAAAGCATTTATATTAGGATTTTATGTTTGAATAGTTTTTATTCTTTGAATTTCCTCAGATTCTCTAGCTCTTCTCCATTCAACGTGCTAGACTTCTTAAATGCTTTAAATAAAGGTTGACAGATAAACAACCAAACAAAAGAACAAGTTAACTATTGAATTTACAATTTCAAATGCTTCCTATAGTGAAGTGGTCTAGTTTAAAACACACATACACATACACAGACACACACGCACAAACACACACACACACACACACACACACACACACACACTGACATTTGGGGTGGCTTCCATTAGAAATAGTTGAGAATTGGCTGCACTGCCATAATAGAAGCAAATCTCAGCCCAAATTTTGCCATATATGTCACTATTTATTGGCAACTAGGACACACACACAAAGACATACACTGACTGAAATCATGAAGATGTTTCAGCTTTGAGTACCTAAAAATATCTTGAATAGCCCAGGTGGTGTGGCTCAGTGGTTGAACATCAACCTATGAACCAGATGATCAAGGTTTGATTCTCAATCAGGGCACATCCCTGGGTTTTGGTACAATCCCCAGTGAGGAGCATACAGGAGACAGCCAATCAATGACTCTCACCAATGGTCTGTCTCTCTATCCCTCTCCCTTCCTCTCTCTAAAATCAATAACATATATATTTTAAATAAAGTCTGCATAGACTTGGAAAACTACAAGAGCCTCTGTGCTCAGCTTGAATGGGGCAGAGTTTCAGGGTGGAGCCTACAGCCTTGGCTTCAAGTCCCGCTCTATGAGGTTCCTGAGTCTTAGTGTTCCTCGGTGTCCTTTGGTACTCACTGCAAGCACCTCTGAGAGAAAGGTGCCCCAGAGTTTCACCCGCTACCAGACAGTCTAGTCTCTCCCCCAACAAGCCTGCAACTGGGGTTCAGTGCAGTTGGAAGTGGGATTAAGAGCAATCTGGAGCTTATATCTCCTTCCTGCTAGGGCAATCCAGCAGCTCAATCAGCAGTCTGTCCTCCACGCAAAATGTGCGCAACTCAGGGGGCTCTGCCTTTCGCTGTCCCCTGAGCTTCTGCCTTACAGCCCAGATTCCCTCTGTATGAGCCTGGGGCCCGAGGATCTCACCCAGAACTGGGGTTCAGTGCAGTCGGTATTGGGGCTCAGCACAGTCCAGAGCTTTTGTCTTCTTCCCGCTAGGGCAATCTAGCAGCATAGTCAAAAGACAGTCCTCTGCACGAAATGTGCGCAACTCCAGGGCTCTGCCTTTCGCCACTCCCCTGAGCTTCTGCCTTACAGCCCAGATTCCCTCTGTATGTGTATGGGTCCCCAGGGTCTCGCTCAGAACTGGGGTTCAGTGCTATCGGAACTGGGGTTCAGCACATTCCAGAGCTTTTATCTCCTACCCGCTAGGGAGCACCAGCCAGACACTCAGCCACCCCTCCTCTCTGGCTCTGTCCTCTCCCTGCACGCAAGGTGTCTCCGTACCTTAGGCTTTTACAGCTCCTCTGATTTTTCTCCTGGTTTTCTCTTTTTTTCTCATTATAGAATTTCCAGTCAGTCAACTTTCCTGTAGCTCTGGATAATGTCCACTTTATATTTTAGTTGTATTTTTTAAAATTGTTGTTGAGGCTGCAGTTAGGCAGTTACCTGTGCCACCATCTTTGTTTCTCTGCTTCTCCTATCTTAGACTAGTTTTCCAAATCTAGTCAAATAAGGCTGTCTCCTGGCATAGATACAGCTGATCCTACCAACTCAGGGAAGCAGCAAAAATGCCGCCAAGAAAGAAAACAGATCACAAACAAAAGAAATGGAGGACAAAAAGCGACTGGCTTTTGAACTTTAGAGTTCAAAACCACGCTTATAAGGTTTTTCAAGAATCTTTTAGAAAAGACCAATAAAATAAACAAGACCTATGAAGATATGAAAAGGGATCAACTAGAAATAATAAAGGATCAACTAGAAATAAAGAATACATTCTCTGAAATCAAAAAATATTATATAGAGTCCTAAAAACAGAATAGAAAATTGCAAGAATCAAGTCAAAGGTTTGGAACACAAAGACCCAGAGGATACTTCTCCGCAGAAGCAAGAAGACAAGAGAATACAGAAAGTTGAAGATAGTGTAAGAAACCTCTGGGACAACTTCAAGAGAACCAACATCAGAATTATGGGCATCCCAGAAGATGACAGAGATCAAGATACCCGAAAATATATTGAAAGAAAGAGTGACAGAAAACTTCCCCCACCTTGTGAAAGAAATAGACCTACAAGTCCAGAAAGTGCACAGAACCCCAAACAAAAGGAATCCAAAGAGGACCTCACCAAGACACATCATAATTAAAATTCCAAGAGCAAAAGACAAAGAGAGAATATTAAAAACGTAAGAGAAAAGCAGGTAGTTACCTATAAAGGAGCAGCCATACAATTATCAGCTGATTTCTCAACAGAAATCATGCAGGCCAGACGGGAATGGCAAGAAATATTCAAGGTGATGAATAACAAGAACCTACAGCCAAAAATACTCTACCCAGGAAAGCTATCACTCAGAATCGAAGGCCAGATGAAGAGCTTCACAAATAAAAAAGAGCTAAAGGAGTTCATCACCGCCAAACCAGAATTATATGAATTGCTGAAGGGGGTTCTTTAGGAAGAGAAAGAAAATAAAGATAAAAATTATGAACAACAAATATGTAACTATCAACAAGTGAATCTAAAAACCAAGGGAATTAAAAAACCTGATGAACAATATTAACTGTTGAGTATAATAGAATCAGAGGTACAGAAGGGGAGTGGACTGACAATTCTTGGGGAAAAGAGGAGAGGGGGGTGTGGGAAGAGACTGAACATAAACTGTGCACCTATGGATGAGGACAATGGGGGGGTGGGGAAAGGGCAGAGGGTGGGGTGGGAACCTGGTGGAGGGGAAAAAATTAGGAACTTTTGTAATAATATGAACAATAAAGATTTATTAAAAAATAAAAAATAAATAAATAAAGTCTGCATAGAATGTTCCCCCGAGGCAAATGAGGCAATATCCTAGCACTAGATGCCGCCAACTCTACGTAGGAGATGAAGAAACCTTCCGTAGGAGTAGGGCTATAGAACTATTTATGGGTCAGCACCAGATCCATCTAAGAGATGGACAGATGGTAGTGTATATACTCTTCTTATGTAAGAAAAGAATATGCCTCACACACAGTACTATAGTCAATCTAATAACTCCACCATAAAGTTTCATTTCTAATATCCATTCTGTTATTTAAGTAACTCCCTTCTCCAATGAAAACAAATTTCTAACATGAACACAGCTTGACAATGATGGGAGTATGGATAGACAGACTGGTTGGATGGCTCTGGATCTGATTAAAGATTAGTTGATTATGCTTCTAGTAAATATTCTGATGAGTTCAACTGCATACCCCTAGAGATCACCTGAAGTACCTAACACATACCTTAGAACATTCACTTTGAAATACTTTAATAAAAAAACTGTAGACATAATTTATTCAGGATTAAGGGCCTGTAAATTACTTTTAAAAAGATGGAGAAGAAAAATGCCATAAGTAAGAGCAAAGTTTCTTTCTTAGAAATTAGAAAACATTCTTTGGGCTAGTGGGTAAGAAGAAAAAGTCAGTGCCTGCTTGAAAAAGGAGTAAGGCCAGTTGGGTCAGAGACAAAAGACAAGAACTGAAGAATTTATTCAGAGTGCAAGTCAACATCCAGAAACCATCTGCTTTAACAAGGAACTCCTTTCCTTGTCCCTCCCAAGGTTAGTAAAGTCATCAAACGACACATTCTTACTTCCTCCATTATATAATGTCTATGCAAAAATCACACAAGGCATTGAAGACACTGAAAATTTAAAAACCAGTCTCCTTGGAGAGTTCCTGGAGCAAGAAGGAGGATGGAGACATTTAGATGTTTTAAACATGATACTGTCCATTTCATCATAAAAGCATGTATACAATGCCTTGGAGACAGAGAGAGGAACATTTAACTGAGACAGAGGGACCAGGGAGAACTTTCTGGAGAAGACTATCTGAATAGAATATTTATTTAGGAGTGTTTGACTTAAGAGACCATGGTTCCAGTATCAGGGAGAGCTGATGATAGACAGCAGTGATAAGAATAGAGAGACAGAATTAACAAATATTTAAAAAACAAAATTGATGTGAATGAAAGGTTATAAAGCTAGAGTGGTGCTTATGGTGAAATATGGCAAATATCTGTTTCCACTTCTTCCTGGACACTTGGCCAGATTGCAAGACTTTGGGGTAACCACATCACTAAATTCCAGTCACTGGACCGTGAGCAGGGGTGACATGTCTTACTCTAGGCTTCTCCCACCCAGTCTGATCCTTAGGCCCTGATTTCATAGACAATGAAATCCTGGGATGGAAATTGACTGATTTCATTTGCAACCTCGCTGAATGAGAAACCAACTTCTATCATGTTTGAGTTGACACATACTTTGGACATCCTTAGGAAACAATAACAAAGAACAACAAGATAGTTGAATACAGCTTCATAGAGGTGCCAACATCTGAAGTAACACAGATGGGAGAACAGGTTTATTGGAAAAGATGAGAGATGAGTTTATCACATTCTGCACTGAGGTGTCTGTGGGATGAAGCCAAACAGAACAGTGAAGAGACACTTGAACATACGAATATGAAGAAAAGTATCCTTAGAGATTTAAACTAGTTTCTACTTACTTCTGAAGGGGATGGTGAATTATTTCAAAACTAGAGGCCCAGAGCATAAAATCCGTGCATGGGGGGAGGGCTCTCTCAGCCCAGCATCCACCCTCTCCAATCCGGGGGATGTCCAATGGCCTCTCACAATCTGGGACCACTGGATCCTAACTACTTGCCAGCCTGCCTGCCTGCCACCCTGATTGCCCCTAATTGTTCCCCTGCCAGCCTGATCTCCCCTAACTCCCCCCTTGCAGGCCTGATTGCCCCTAATCACCTCTGCCTCAGCCCCGCACCCAGGACCCCAGGACCCAGGATTCCCTCCCTCTGGCTGGCCATAGGCACCTTGTACCCGGGCTGGCTTCACCCCAGCTGGCCATAGCCACAGGGACCTGGGACCACAGGGTGGGCGGCTTCTCCATCTCCCAGGGCGCACCTGCCACAGGCGCTGATGCCCGGGATCTTGGTCAAGCGGCTTTGCCCAGGTCTGCTTTGTATGGATGGACGTCCAGAAGGCCTTCCAGAAGAAGTCCTCTCTAATCAGCATATTTCCCTTTTATTAGTATAGATTACTGAACAAGACACAACATAGTTGCATGTACCTTTTGAAAAAGTCCTTCTTATGTATAGTTTAGAGTGTAAGACTAGCCACTAAGACTGGGTCATGCTTGAGGAATTTAGTCCTCACAGGATAATATACCGTTTCCAATTGGAAGCAAAGACAAACACTTTTACAAATTGAGGTCTACCCTGACGGAATGATGGCTGAGGTAAATTGGAACCTACATTAAAAAGCAAGAATATCTTCTCCTGGATCTTGTATCCCTCAAACATGCGGACCATCATAGGTTAGTGACAGTAAAAAAAAATACAATGTACAGTATCGTGTATAAAGTTTTATTTTTAAGATTTTAAAGATGTGTAGTATCCTAGTGATATCTGAAGTCATGAATTCTCTGAAATGTATCCTCATTGTACTCTGTTGCTTCATGTCTCATTTTAATTTGTGTAGGGAGAGAATGAACTACTTAATGTAACGCTATCAACATCTTTACCCAGAGTCCTGTTACTGTTTTTGTCTTTTATGAAATCCTGGTCCCCACAAAAGGCCAGATTGCTTTTTCTCTCCTTATTTGAGTTGATAAAGTGCCTTCTTGCTTATTTTAGTACTCATGGCTCTAGGATTTTGCATTAGTTAATATTTATCCAGGCTCACAAAGGCACACCAACTGTAAAATCCTCAATTATGGATAATTTTGTGTTCTTTGCTTCTTATAACTTCTCAATTTTCCCATAATGCACATACTAACTTTAAAGTCAGAAAATTGTTATATTTTTAAAGTAAGAGAGAAAGCATTTTCTTTGTTTAGGATCTGATGGATTGCAGAAACATAAAAAACCAGGCACATTTGTTACTACCACTGCCGTGTGGATCTTTTAAAGAAGAATCTATAGTTTCAAAATGTAACTTCCATTACTTTCCTAACTACCACTAAAATTTAAGATGTTCAGATTCTTATAATTTTTTCAAAATTAATGATGATGTAATGAGGTTAAAATTTTACAGTTAAGTGAGCCATTCTTGTCACATAAGAAACGCAAAGCCAGGAAGAGAAATGGGAAGGATACAGCGTCCAGCCATTTGATAACAAAGTAGTGCATAGGCATTAACATACCTTTTTAAGTGATATTTCATTGTCCTGGGTTGATAAAACTATACTCAACTATCAAAAACCCACAAGAAGAGTGTTGAAAACACTTAAAGAGCTGGGAAATTTAACAGCTGAAATCACCAACACGATGAGTTTCTTTCATTTATTCTCATCCATAGTTTTGTGCACAGGAAGACTACAGTAGCCATTCCTAGCAGAGACCTCCAACTGCACAAAAGAGGTGGCTCAGGGGAATACGGGAAGGGATTTGGAGATAGAAATTCTAAACTGATACTTTAGATTAAAACTCCCCGGACGTTCAATTTCCTCCAAAATACTCGGAGCATCTAAGCCCTCAGCACAGCTCTCCTCTGAGACCAAATCATCTGTGATGTGATCTCACTTTGTACAAACTGCCCACGGTCTCCAACAGAGCAAGATCCAGAAACCGCCACTGACCTCTCACATCCAGTGCCAATAATGAGAAATGTGTGATCAGTCCAGCAGCTACAAGTCACCTCACCTTTCTTTCCCAACAGTGAAATGAAGTCATCAACTTTTTGTTACACATTGAGAGGTCAGCTAATAAAAATCCATTTGCCACATTATGGGGACACCAAGAACATTGTATAGAGTTCATGCATGCGCAGTTCCCTGAATACCTTAGGCAACTGGCTCCTTGGTCTCCATACCTCTCATGACAAAGAATCTCCTTTCTTTTACTGCTAATTTAGCTGTTAATGTGTGTGTGTGTATATATATATATATATATATATATATATATATATATATATATATATATAACCAAGTGCCAATTGCCTCCTAAAATAATTTAATTTCTGTTTTAAAAATCTCTCTTTCAACACTTCACAGGTTAATTATATTAGCTGAACAAAAATTCAGTACAAAATGGGCATTAGTATTTACCTTTACCTGAACTTAATTATCTTGGAAATTTAACACAGTAATCACACAGCAAAAAAGTAAATGTGTTTTAGAGCTTCCACCATTTTTTGTGAGTCATGTAAGCTGTCCTCTTAACACTCAGTTTGTCTCATAAACACATTTGTCAATACTGATAAGAAACATCGAAGTGGATGCCAAGCAAGAAATAGAAACTCTGGTGGCAAGGGAAAAGCTGAATTCTAAGCTTCCAAACCCACAGAGCTCATAGGAAAGGAGACCGGCCAGCCATCAAATTTCTCATCAGCAATCATTTCCCAGGATCCAAAAGGAAGCAGGGGTCGCTAAGAAGTTATTTAAATAGTTTTAGCTCTTAAACCTACCTTTTCTTCCTCTCACAAAACCTATCCTTGAAATAAACCAAAATCCATTTCCCAAAGTGGTATCTCAGCCAACAAAGCACTGGACTCTGCTTTTTTCCTTTCTTGCTGTGAATGTCATTAAAGTATTAAGAGCTGTAATTCTATCAGTTCTAAAGTGTGGATCAAAAACGTTTTCTATAAACAAGGGAAATGGAAGACACAGATAAAATATATACCTTGGAATTTGACCACATGAGTAGCACTGAAAAGAAATGTGAATGTAGGTCACAAACCCACTTAAAATTCCTGGGATTATAGTATTTGTGTTAGTTCCTGCAGTCCAAGTTTGCTGCTTCAACTCAAACATCAACAATATTTCTCAGACTAATTAGCTATATAAGCAGTGATATCTCTCCAATTAGAGAAACTTGGTCATTATCACCCAAATTACTCTATAGAGGCTTTTTAAATTTTGAGGTATCACATAAACGTATGTTTTCTACAGATTCAATTTCCTTCTTTCTCTGCTGATGAGAGACAAGGGAGAAATAAGCTTCAAACTGTGTATTTGCTAAAATTATTACTACGAATAATACACACCTGATTCGTTTCTAATAATCGCTCATTTTATCATGCCTATGTCTTCCACCATGGTTCATTTTGATAATGCACAAAACTATTTTAAATCCAAATACAAAACTTTTTAAATGCTGAATTTCTAGATGGATGCCTTTGCTTATGTAGTTGAACTTTATTACTTGTCTTAGACATACACAGCACTGCGGGGAATGGGTATGAACACGTACTAGTACAGTGCAGAGTACTGGAACAGGAGGGAGATACTGTTCCGAGACAAATCATATATTTTAAAATGTGTTGGCATTTTAAAAATGTGTTCTCCTACATGGAAAACCACTGTGATTAATTTTGACCCAACTTCTCTCTCACTTACATCAATAAATCCCTGACAAGCTTCAAACTTCCTCTACCTTTCTTGTCTGACAAAGACAACCCACTGTGAGAAATAAGGGTGCTCACAAATGAGAGACAAAGAAGTGATAACAGCTTTATTTACAGACCAGGAAACCACAAACCAGCACCCAGCAGATTCCTGTGTAAAGAGCCACACTAGGCAGACGGTAAATTCAGATGGTAAATTCTTAGACTCCTTTCACAGGGAGAGCTGAAGTAAGCTGTCTTTACAATAATGATGACCTGTAATATTCACCAAAATTTCAAGTTACTATACAGCGGAATTAGGCTCTTAGAAAATACTTAGCCCTGGCTGGTGTGGCTTAATGGTAGAGCATGAACCCATGCACCAAAGGGTCACAGGCTCAATTCCTGGACAAGGGCAGGTACCTGGGTTGCAGGTTCTATTCCTGGACCCAGTGGGGACATGTGAGGCAGTCAAGGAACCGATGTCTCTCTCTATTCCTCCTCTCTAGCTCTCTCAGGGAAGAAATCATGGGAAAATATCCTCAGTTGAGGATTAACAACAAAAAAAATTCCTTAAATGTATTAAATACCAAAACATTTGTTAAATTTACTATGTCATAAATGGAACATGGTGTTTACTATAATATCTCAATTTTTTATGTGAAAAATATGCACGCACTCACATTGGCACACACGCAACATGTTAAAGACCTAACACAAGAAGTAAGCATTCTCAAAATGTGTGCCTACCATTTTGGAGCTCAACGTTCAATATGCAGTAAAATATATGAGTATTTCCCTCTATAATTTCTTCCATATCCTACTTGCTTAGAAAATACTCTTACCAAGGCATCCCATTGTATCTGTTGTTCTTGATTTTATCACCAAATCCTGTTCTTTAAGTCTTTCCCATCTCAATAAAATGCCAAGTCCCTCTTACTACCAACTCCTCACACATAGGACTGTGGCTTCATTATGGTTGTTTTATAGCACATTTGCAAGCACCTGGTGCAAGCTCTCCAACCTGATTTTTTTTCAAAAGTATTTGGCTCCTTAAGGACCTTACAGTACCAAATAGTTTATTACCAGTTTATTTCTGCAAAAGGTTTTTCAAGATCTTGAGAGGGATTGGTGTAAGTCTACCCATCCATGTGGAGACTGTGACAGTTGAACATAGTCTTCTACTCCATAAAAAATAGTATCTCTCCACTTACCCGGGTCTTTTTCAATTTCTGTCATCAGTACTTTTCAACTTTTAGTATACAGGTCATACAACTATTTTATGAATTTTAAGTATGTTTTGATGCTTATGTAAACAGTATATTTTTCTGATTTTTAATTTTCTTTGCTAAATATAGAGAAATTTACTTGATTTCTATAGCGATCTGATAGCTTGAAACATTGCTAAATTAATTAGTTCTAATAATGTTTATATAACCCTTAGAATTTTCTATATGCATATAGAACTATGCCATCTGTGAATAAAGTTTTTATTCCTTTATAATTTGTATGCCTGTTTTTTGCCCTTTTTTCATTAATAGGAACTTTAAGCCAATGTTGAATAAGAATAGTGAATCCTGTGGTATTCATCATTATATAGGATAAATCAAATAGTTTTCTCTGTCTCTACTATTCCTATTTTTCTGAGATCTTTTTTTAACATTTGACTCCTGACAAATGTTTTCCTGCACTTACTGAGATGATCACATAAACTTTTCTTTTTCTTTGTTAACACAATGACTTACGTTGCTCGATTTGTGATTACGCCAGTCTTGCTCTCCTTGGAGAAAAAACTTACTTGGACATGATTTATTATTCTTTACATGTAGTTCTGGTTTAAACTTGCTAGTACGTTAAGAATTGCAGGGCCTGTGTCCATGACAGATGTTAGATTATAGGGTATTTTCTTTCCTTTTCCCCTGTCATGTTTATGTCTGGTTTTGAGATCAGGATAATGACTCATTAAATGAATAGAGAAATAGCTATTTCTTCTCTATTTTCTGAACGAGTTTTCATGATTGCTCTTACTTCATTTTTAAATATCTGATATCCATCACCAGTAAAGCCACCTGGACCAGCAGTTTTCTTTGCAGGAAGATAAATGTGTCTCATTACACAGGGTGTGGCAAAGCAGGCTTACGTGGTGAGGACACGAGCCAGTTTATCCTTGGTTAGCATGTGCCAACTCCTGCAAAATTTCCACATGAGCACGTAGCCTACATTGCCCTCCCTGTGTTTCCCATTGGGTTGTCGCTGTCTGGGCTGGATTGTCTGCTGTCTCCAGACATGACTGCCTCAAAATACGGCTGGGAAATATATTTATTACATTATTCTAAGTAATTTTTTTTCAGATTATGCCAAGTAAAAATTTCTGAAGATGAGGCTGTGCGTGGGATTTGGAATCAGAATGGAAGTGCAGGCCATCATTCACATTGGGTCGCGGCTGGCAGATCCATGATGGCTACTCCTTGAAAGTCTTCTGTTTTTGTTCTCTTCCCTCCTCCAACTCCTGCCTGGCCAGGCCAGGTGCCCCTGTTCAGACAGGAGCCCACAAGGTGGGCAGGTCCCACTGAGCCAGGTATTTTTAAAGAGACAGCAGCTTCTGTCTGGACCTCTCCAAGAGCCCTGCCAGCCCTTCCATCCTCGGTGGCCACACCTTCTCAGGTCCCCGACTCGCTCAGCCTGCAGGTGCTCAGGGCTGGCATCAGTCACTGTTCCTCCACCAGAGCCTTTAAACTCCCTCAGCTTCCCTGGATGTGCCAATCCAGTCCCCCCGTCAAACACTGCATTCCCATACTGCAGAAGTCCTATTTACATGACAGTTCTTGTTGATATACTGATATATGGACAATATATATTTTTTAAATTTGCTTTATGACCTTCTACTGCATTAATTTATTGTTATTTTTTTACTTTTATGTTGATTTCCTATGGAAACATCATTATCAGCTTTGGTATTTAGCCCCCTTTTTTCCATAGACATACCTATTATTTTATTCTCATATCAGTTGTGTAAAAGCTGAAAATAATGCTAATTCTTATGCCTTTATGGCAGAAATTGTAAAAAAGCCTCTAGTGTTTCACCACAAAGTAGTATCTCCCCCCCTTGAGGTATGTTTTTTATCATATTGAAGTCATATTCTTCTCTTCCTAAATTATATTGATATTAAAATACATTTGGATCTTTTGAAACATTTGACCTTATCACAATTCATCCCTGTAGTACTACATCAAGTTGTAGTTATTCCTTAATGATATGATGAACTACATTTGCCTTAGAATTTTTCCTTTATATTCAAACAGAATCTCTTTATCAATTAGTGACCTTCACTGCAAATAACAAAGTCCTGTTACAATCGGGTCTCACGATAGTCTAATTGGATTGCTAGGACTGGCTCACTCACTGACAATAGCGCTTTGGGTTTTACCCTTGTGAGAAGCAACCAGAAAAAACACAGGACATGCGAAGACGTTGGCCGGCCAAGAGCAAGTGTCCTCTACGGCCAACCCTTTTACTAGCTTTTCTAATTACAGACACAACGTCTTAACACAAAATACCCTTAGTCCTCTTCTGTTTTCCTTAAAGGGACAGAGTGTAACTGTTTTAGGACTGAAGGTCATTTGTTTCTGTCCCACCACTCGAATGTGTATTAGATAACTAAAGCAGCCTCAGGCGTACATCAATGAGTAAGTGATCCTGTCCCCTGCATAAGAGGGTGGCTGGGCTATGTTTTAATCAAATTTTATTTACAAAAACAAGTAGCCAGGCCACACACCTGTTTACAAAATCCAATTCTAGAATCATCATACACACATGAAAACATCCGTTCCTCAAAACTATCACAGGGCTAACAATACTCACTGCAAAAACTATAGTGTCCGCTCTTTTAAACTTGTTTGCTTGAATTTTCTGTCCACATTCTTTGGTTTATGTCTGTTTATGAGATCATTTTTCATCATACTATAGGCCTGGTACACAAAATTCATTCACTCGGGAGGGTCCTCAGGTGGCCTGCATCCCTGCAGTCTAGGAACCCTGAGGGGATGTCTGACTGCCAGCATCAGACATCCTCAGCACTGCCATGGAGGCAGGAGAGGCTCCCGCCATCACCACTGTGCTCGCCACCCATGGGCCCGGCTTCTGGCTGAGTGAGCTCCCTCTGTGGGAGCACATTAACCACCAAGGGGCAGCTCCTACATTGAGTGTCTGCCCCCTAATGGCCAATCATAGAGATGGGTCATTTTGCCACTAGGTCAATTTGCATATTAGCCTTTTATTATATAGGATTACTTTTAACCTTATCAAATACTTTTTTCTTTTTTGCTATAATCTCTTATAGCCAGCATATCACTGGGTTTGTTTTCTAATCAATTTGCAAATTCAGGTGTTTTGTAGCTACCCAAAAGCACTGGAAGTTTAATTGTATGATAAGAGTATCGATATATATAAAAAAGCCTAAGTGTCCATCTGACCAGACACACACTGACCACCAGGGGCAGATGCTCAACACAGGAGCTTCCATGATGCACACTGGCCATTTAAAAAGAAACGGCACCATGGACCTGTCTCTGACAAACCAACACTCAGCTTCTCCCAAGTGGGACACAGGCCCCACCACCACTCCAGAGCGATACCCCACCAAATCACAGCCAATACTTTTGAGACCCCCTGGCACAAAATGCGGCCCACAGCCCAGCCCAACTCAGAAACAGTCACTCTGGACACCAGGTAATGATGTCATATAGCAATACCCAGCTTTCTCTCCCTAGTGACTAGCCTCCTTCGAGTTTCTTCAGCCCAGGAACATGACTTGCTTTATAGCCAGGTGCAAACATTTTCCAGTTCAACCAAATATTTGTGAAGCATTTCCTCATACCTCATCTCATTTGATCCTCACAGAAGTCCTGCAGTAGGTAGACAGGAGACTCAGTAGAAACCTATTTTCTTTCATTAGCAAGATAACAGATTTTTAGAAAGTTTAGATACTTTGACTCAACTGAAAAGAAGAAATAGTGGACCTTGAAAATAACCAGGTTTTCTCATCACAGACTATAGTCAAATACTGCTATAGTTAAATATTTTATCCTTTGTTCTCCCTGTGTGATCTACAAGAAAAATCTGCTTCTTTTTGACAGTTACTTGAAAGAGAAGCTAGGGTGCTTCACTAGGCTAGAAAAAGTTTAGCTAAATCAGAAAGCAGGTTTAACTAAGCAAGTTTATTCCATTTATATAAAAGACTAAGTTGACCACTGGCACCAATCACACATGTGTGTTTCCATTTGTCATTGTCAGTCGTGATTTTGGTTGACACTTCTATTGTAGAGAAAGGGTGAATAGCAATAATAAAATATTTCTTCCAATTAATTTCTTTTCAATGTGCACAAATCCATGCACAGGGACACTAGAATATTATGAATGTTGAATATGAAGGAGTACATCTGGGGTGTACCTCACTAGACATAGACTTATCTGTTTACTAGCAGTATAGTGACAATTATCCCCATTGTTTCTAAGCATTGGGCTAGAAATAGATTTTATTTTAAAGCAACATAAACAGCATGTGAACACAGACTAATTATTTTTTCCATGAAAAAAACTGATTTGATTTCTGTTAATAGATGCATCAAATGCAAAGCTACCTAAAATATTTATTGTAATTAGCAAACTTATAATAGTAACCATCAGTTTGTATTTTTAACAACAATGGAAGATATTTCTCTAACTCATTATATATTCCATATTTTATATTTAAATTTCTTTCTTCACACTTAAAGCCTTACACATAGTGTACTGGCATTACTGGCTTTCACAGGGAGTAGCAAGCGTTAGGGCACAAAGTCAGTACCAGGGGCCACATCTTCTGATTCTTCTTCAGTAGAAAGATCACTTTTCTAAAACTAGGAAGTGTAGTTCTAAACTGATAATGTACCAGCTGTGCACCTATAACAAAAACGTTTAAATGGGAGAAAACAGTCTTGGTCTCGCACAGCAGAGAGCTCCATGAAAAAAGACATTCTTGGTAAATTACATTCTAGGCTATAAACTGTTTCACAAATGTAAGATTTTGTTCTACAGCCTTTTCAAAAAATTATTTATTTACTTTATTATTACCTTAGGACACTAACCATTGTTTTAACCATTGCTCCTTAACATCTTTGAAGTTCAACATGATATCAAGATATCCACTTCTAACTAGCAGCATAGAATCATTAGAAAAAACTAAAGAATAATCAGGAAAGCTTCTGACAATAATCCTAAAGTTAGACCACCTTAACCACTAAATAAAGTATGTATACTTTTTAAAATAGGAATGATGTAAAATACCACACATAGAAAAAACATTTTATTTATTGATGTTTCAAAAATGTCTTTAGCTAGAAAATTAATTGATTTCTAAAAAAAAAAATAAATCAAAATACCTTTAGAGAATAGACTTCTAATGCATTTAATGTGATCTGTTCTACTCAATTGCAATGTGCATTTATTTTATATTGAATTAAATAAAGACATTGAAGCATGTCTTTATTTCCAAAAGTAAATTGAGGGGCAGGGGATTGTGCTGAGATTTTGCTTGTCTTTTTTTTTTTTTTTTTCTTGCCTTTTCCTTCCTGTATTTCTGAATTCTGAATTACCCAGTGTCTTCACAATACCTTCTTATGAGAGTTCAGAGTTTTCACCGAGACAGCTCTACCTGAACTGCCCCTTCTCAGAATACTTAAGTCTTCAAAATAACCTCTCTTCCTTTGAATGACTCTTGCCATCCATCAACAATTCTAGTATCCTCAGTGCAGAAGGCCTGGGGGTGGGAGGTGGGTAGAGGGGGGCAAATGGGAGACATGTGTAGTACTGTCAACAATAAATAAAAATTTAAAGAACCTACAGACAAAAACATCCTAGTATCTTTATACAGTTGGCATAAGGATAAAAATAATGTATCTAGATAATAAGTGACAGACTTTTAACCCTTCCTATATAGTTTGCATATTTAAAGAGAAACCAAATATACTCAGAAAACATTTTTTGACAAACATTTTTTTGGAGACACTGTCACACTGCAAAGCTAAATACCCAACTGAGATTGTGACTCGGGCAGAGTCCCTTCGGAGAGCTCAGGAGCCGTGAGCACGAAGCCCTTTGTCCTTGGGATGCTGCCCCTGCTTATATGGTTGCCTCTGGCCTTCAAACCAAGGATCTTATTCCATGGCCATGGTCATAAATGCCTGGCTAAGTAAACACGGAATGGGAACACAGAGCTCATGCTGCAGGGAAAATTTGAGGAGGGGTTTCTGCTTCAGAGAACAAAGGCCGGGATACAGCACCGTGCTGGGTTCCAGCCCCACCGCTGCCAGATGTCCCCCCGAGCCCACAAAATGTATTTTCTATTCATGACATTGTGTGAGGAGTGCCTCCCGTCTGGAACAGTAAGCCTCCCGGGAGCAGTTAGTTAGTGGGACAGACAGTGCTGCAGATCCTAACTGCTTTTGGGGGCGTCTTTCAATGCAGCTGAGTCTACTCACCAACGCTCATGAGGACGAGCCTGGGTCACGGAGAAAGGGGTAAATTATGCTCGGCACGCTCTGTTTGCTGAGGAATGCTCTCCTTATCGGAGAATGGGAAAATCCTGCTTAAAGCAGCGAAAAATCAAAGGAAGTAGACTGGTTTAAACAACTTTCCAAAGACGAATTAAGTTGGAAAAATCAAGGGCATTCATTAACGAAGGCAGTGTAGGTTAGAAAATGAAGACACATGGATTCATGGACCCCAGTTCAGAGATAGATCCACGTTAATTCAGCTGTACAATGCTGAAAAAGCATTCAATTGTGTAGACTTTTTAGCTATCAGATATCCATATGGAAATGAAGTGGACCTCAATCTAAAATCCCACCTTGTGTAAAAATGACATACATTTTCTAAATCTCTATGGCCATAAATAAAAGGAAACTTACCCTTAAGCATTCTTTATATCTTCTGAAAAAAGTAAAGACAGAGAAAAAATTGTATGATTTTCTAATAATCTATTTTAATTCTAAATATTTCTACTCATAAAGACCAAAAAAGTTTTTAGTCTTTTATTCTTTGTTTATTTTACCATTGACAATTCTCAACCTTAAACAAAAATTCCTTTACTTGATTTCACTATTTAAGATATAATTACAAATGAATAGTCTACAACGGTGGGTTGGTTTCACCAATCTAAGATAACTTATTTTAAAGCACAATGCTATGCTATGCTACTGTCTTTTGTTCCTATTCACTAAACCCTTGTAAAGTTTGGTGTTAAGGCTAAAAATGTGAAATTTATATGAGGAAGAATTAGATAGAAACATGGAACTTTTTTCCAAATGGAACTTTTCTGAACTCTCCCTCCCTAAGTACAGGATTCATTAGCACATTATTTACAATAAATGGAAATATATATATATATATATATATATATATATATATATATATATATATATATATATATATATTTAAAATGAACACTATTTTTGGTTGATTACTAAGGACAGAAAAAAAAGTCTCAATAATAAAGTAGCATATTCTTCAAAAGGAGGCACATGCACAGTATATTCTTAAAAGTCTAATAATAAGGAAGAAGAAAATCAAACATATTTTTGCTATAAATGTGAATTATGTAAGTACCATCTTCTTACAAAACTCACCATGGATTATAAGCCAAATCTACAGAATGTAAGGAAGAATGGTGGCAATTTAAGTTGTCATTTTAACAATAGTTGCTGTTATGATATCATATATATTTCCTCTCTTGAAAAGTGAAAACCGTTGTAGCTTCCAGTCCCAAACCAGCCTCTGCCGTGCACAGCAGTGGCAGCTGAAAATGAAAAATCCTTCATCTCGCCCCCACAACCCTGTGAGAATTTCTCTTCACGGTCGATAAATTCTGAGCTAAAACTGAAAATGTTGTCTGTATTGGTATTGGGCTTTATCTGAGGTTACATTTACTTTTGTCCAACAACTCAGAAAGTACACATAAATAAATTTACAAGGTTAAACACCACAGAGTATCTTACTGCCAATTTCGTCATTCTTCAGGCAATCTTAGACAAGTGAACATTTCTACCGAGAAAGGATGGTTGCAATCTTGCCCCTTTATGAATCCATATATACACTAATAAAAAAAGAGAAAAGGCAGTGGGTACTCAACAGCATAGTAAATTCTGTGAGAACTGTGTCTTTCCTCTTTGTTTTAGACAAGAAGCATCTCTCAGCAGTTCTTTATATATATATAAATATTCGAAGCCCATGCATGAAATTCATGCAAGAGGCATGACCCTTACAGTCCCAGTTTCATCCAGAAGGCCATCCAAAGGACATCCTGGAAAGTCGTTCAGCTGTCCAGTCTAATTAGCATATTACACTTTTATTACTATAGACGAGAGGCCCAGTGCATGAAACTCATGCACAGGTAGGGTCCCCAGTGGCTGCCGGCTGCCAGCTAGGGCCTCTCTTACATGGCTGCCAGCTGCCAGCCAGGGCCTTCCTTTGTTGCACATCACCCACTGGTGGTCAGCACATGTCATAGCAAGCAATCGAACTCCCGGTCGAACTCCAGAGGGGTCACTTTGCATATTAGGCTTTTATATAGAGAGAGTAGATTTTTTTTTTTCTTTTCAGAGAGAAAGGGAGAGGGAGAGAGAGATAGAAACATCAGTGATAAGAAATAACCATTGATCAGCTGCCTTCTGCATGCCCCTTATTGGGGATCAAATACACAACCCAGGCATGTGCCCTGACCGGAAATTGAACCATGACCTCCTGTTCATAGGTCAATGCTTAACCACTGAGCCATGCTGGCTGAGCTCTCCCAGCAGGTCTTTAATATGCACCAGACTAAGAGGCCCAGGAGGCGTGCCTCTGCCACATTGAGATAGCACATAGAGGAGGAACCAAGATGTATGAGGCCCTTAGTCTCACCCTGATTCTCAGCAGTCACTGCCAAATGTGCTCAACTGTGTGTATCCAGCTGTGTGTGTCTGCTATTTCTTGAAGAAATATACTTAAGAGTCAAAACTAAGATGATGGCATAGGAATAAGCTTATTTATAACTTATGCCTAGGGGTTTTTATTAATTAGTAATTTGGTGACAATCTAAAGCAATTTTTCTTAATTCTGATGGCTCATTAGAATATCCTAAGACACTTTTTCAAAAATATTGATTGCCTGGTACTCTCAGACATCACTGAGGTGAGCTTTAGCCATTCGTCTTTTTGAAAAGCATTCCAGGGGGATAAATGCTCAGGCATGGTGAGAATCTCTGACCTGCAGTGAACCTCCACACATAGTTGATGGGGCCAGAGAAGGTCAGGCCCCTGGAGCACATTCCTAGGACCCCCTGAGCTATGAAAAAGTAGACTTTTGTGGTCAAAATAGTTGCCATTTTATAGGGGAGAACAGACTCTTAAACAGACACTGGCTAATATCCCTGCTCTGCCATTTCTTATTGTGTGAACTTGGACAACTACTAACTTCTCTGAATCTCACTAATTTATTTTGGTCTTAGTTCAAAACTATGGAAAACTTTTCAAGGTCTATTTAGAGTTACACACTTTTCAAGAATTGGGAAATTCAAATCTGGAGTAATTTCCAGAGATTTCAGACAGGTATTCAGAACTTCGTTGCAAACACAAATATTGACTTCATATTTTGTTGTGAGTCTGGATTACTTGTCCCTCGAGGCAAATATTGACCTTACCTTCCAGGTCAATAAATCTCTACGTTTACTGCAACAGAAGTCAATATCTGCATCATACCCATTTTCTCAGAAAATAACTACCATGATCAGTATTCACAAGCTGATGCTGATTAAAGGAAAGAACACATGAATAAAAAAAAAAAAATGTTAATTGGCAAACAAAGACTTTGGAGTTGTTGACTAAACAAATATGTAATCCTACAGTGAATCTGGGATGCCTAAGGTATTATATCAAGAACTTGGATTTACAAATAGTTTTCCAAGGAAAACAAACTGTTGCAATCAGGAAATAAGATGGGAAAGGGAAGAATCAAGCACCGGCTGAGAGTCTGGCTCAGCTACTCTGAGGTATCACTGTCCCAGCATCCTCCGTGTTTGCCCAAGAAGCCTACCAGTCACAGTAAATGTGTAATCCTGATGACTCCCACCTTTTCCTTCCCTTATATCGGACCCACAGAGCTCACCAAAACCCTGCTCCTTTAGGCTTATATAGACCAATCCAGCCTTAGCCCAGGATCCCCCCCACTCCCCATCCCAGACCCTACGGCAGGCATGTGCCCCAGATTCTCCCCACCCCTGCCTATCCTCTGCCTACACCTCCTCACAGGCAGAAGTCCCATGAGTAATGAACTTCTCTATTCCAATTCCCCTGTGGTCTTTGTTGAACCATCTGATGCCCTCTGGCTTCATTTGTTATTGTTTGACAGTCTCTCTGGGGCAGCACCCGTGGGTCCAGGCCCCGGGCTGCACACTCAGAGGCAGCCATACTGCAAAGGGCAGCCCCTTCCCCTTCTGGGCCCAGGCTGACCCAGGAGGTGTCTGACTGGAAACTCTGAGGGAGGAGTTTGTCAGGGATTAAAGGAAGGACAGGCTCCAGTGCAGGCATCCTCTCTCCTCACCAACACCGGTTTCTTTGTCTCCTGGGAATGGCGCTTCCTGGGACTGGGATGCTGGTGTGTGTGGAGGGGGGTGGGGAGGGAGGGGAGCACCACTGGCTGCTGGTCGGATCCATTTTCCCTTCAAAGGGAGACTCAGAAAGTCTTCGACCTTTGGAATTCTTTTGTTACTTTTTTCACATTTGATTTCTAAGCTTGTTTCCTAGACTAATTTTATAGTATTTATTTCTCATGAAAAAATAAATTAAATAGCACCAAATTAATGAACTCATTTGTTAGGACATTTAATTTCTCCCCTCAAACACCCCTAAATTGAGCTTTAACTCTTAAGAAAAAACCTGCTGTTTAATTTCATATACTGTTGTTGCCTCCGTGTGTGGATGTGCATATGAATGTGGATACCTGCTACCTTATAAATACAATTATTTAAACACCAAAACCCATTAACCAACGAATGCCCCAGACAAGATAAGTGACATAAACATGACTGTATTGTTTTGTTCTATTATTACTCACTGTATCATTTCAGTATCCATGGCTACGCTGCAAACAGGAGTTCTATCTAATACACCGAGCATTACCTAGCAGAGAGCTAACCGTTTTTATAAGTACCGCGCGCTAACCGATTGCGCTACTGG
Organism: Pipistrellus hanaki; assembly: GCF_964339955.1. Classification (NCBI taxonomy): domain Eukaryota; kingdom Metazoa; phylum Chordata; class Mammalia; order Chiroptera; family Vespertilionidae; genus Pipistrellus; species Pipistrellus hanaki. Next base: position 87,131,888 of record NC_140510.1, read on the forward strand.
AGCCCCGAGAGCTAACCGTTTTTAAAGGAAATGAATTGTTCCTATTAAGCAAATTGCTTAACTTCATCAGGGATGAGAGAACATGTGTAATTCTCCCAGATCTCTTCCCAAGCATGCGGACGGCGAGGTGATGCGTATCTGTTTTGTGGGTTTGAGCGGCTCTTCCTGTCCAGTGTCTCCTGTGGGGCCTGAACATGGGAGGTGCATGTACACCAACAGAAGCCTCTCAGGGACCTGACCCACAGCTCTCCGCAGCCACAGAGGGGGCACACACTCCCCCACAGCCAAGCCCCACGGCCCTAAGATGGCCCAGGCATGTGCACACAGAGGAGTCACAGAGAGGCCATGTGTGCAGACCCCAGGGTGGGAGGGGCAGCAGGCGAGAGGGCGAGGGAGGCCAGTGTGCCTGGAGCCTGAGACCCAGTGGGTAAACGCTAGGCAGTAACGCTCGGCAGTTAGTGTGCTGTGGCCCATGCCATGCAGAACCAGGGTGAGGAGTTTGAATGTTATCTAAATGTAATGGGAAGTTCCTGCCCTGGCTGATTTTGCTCAGTGGGTAGAGCATCAGCCTATGGACTGAAGGGTCCTAGGCTCAATTCCAGTCAAGGTGAGGGGCATGCAGGAGGCAGCCGATCCATGATTCCCTCTCATCATGGATGTTTCTATCTCTCTCTCTCCTTCCTCTCTGAAATCAATAAAAAAAAAAAAAAATTTAAATTAAGTTAGACATAGAATTACCATAGCAGTCAGCATTTCCACTCCTAGGTATCTACCCAAAAGAAATGAAAACTTATAAAATTAATTAATGTCATGGGTCACCTTTGAGGATGCTGACGCTGTCACATGACATACCAGGACAGGTTTCCTGGGTTTGAAAAAGGACTGCATCTCCTTTGAGAAAGGGAACAGGCATGGAGAGTGACAGGCAGGTGAGAGGCATCAACAATAGAACAATAACAGGAGGTCTAATGGCGCTCTGACTCCGGTTTATGAACAGATGTTTGAAAATGCCGCATCGCACTTTTCATGCTCTAAAATGTACCTCTGCCTTCAAGTCAATGACCTCTATTAAACCGAACGCCCTGTAAGCAGGCCTCTGTTAGATCACCAGGCTAAAGGCTCTGTGCACTTGAAGGGATACATTTGACTGGCAACTGGTATCAAAGATAGCAGACATTCAACTGTTCAAAGCAATACTCTGGGGCTCACTTACCGCCCCTAACTACCAAAAGCATCCCAACCCAGACAGCCCGCGCCTGTCTCTGGTTCACACAGGAATTTACACGCTTTTCCTACCCCCTGGCCTGTGAGCAACACCAACAGGCCCTCACTCTTCTGGTTATGAGGTGTAAGCAGCTAAGGAGTCTCCTACGGAAGAATGACACAGTGAGCTCTGACCATAGAGCTCCAGGTGAGCAAGAGGGGACATCAAGTCCTCCTAGGCCACAGCAACTGGCCCACCTCAATGCCCACTGTGTCTTCTCTGTCAGATCCTCGCCAAGGAAAACCCTAATCCATTGTAGTCTATTTTAAATATTGGTAATATCTTACGCTGAAGTCCCAAATAAAAAAGACCTGAGACTCCTTTGTATCATGTAACTAAGGCTTGAAAAATAACTATTTTTCTGACTGGGAATTGGTTTTTAAGACAAGATACCTTTTTAAATTTTTTTCCACCTTGTTATTTAAGACATTAATCTATTTTGTTATTTAGGATGAATGTCTTAAATAACAACTTTGTTAACTTTGCAGAACAATTATGTTCTGAGGAAGCAGAGAAAATTTAATAACAAGTAAGTCTAAGTGAAGTTATAAAATCTACACCCTCATCCAATTATTTTTAAAACAAGAAGAACTAATTGTCATTGAATTCTATTTCAGGAACGTCCTGTTAAATATATTTGATTATTTTTATGGGCTGTGCTAGTGGGGAGAAAGAATGCTCTCTAGCTACCCAATGCATTGTTTCTAGACAACACTCATAATATTTAACAACAAAAAAGACAAAATTAGATTGGGATTTCACAGAAGAGTCAACATTGACAGTATGTGCTAACCACATTAACAAAAAAATAACCATTCCTTAAACAATTTCCCATAACCATTCCTTAAATAATCTCCCATATATATTGGAAGAAATAAGATTAGTTTGATTGCTTACAATTGTATAAAAATACTATTAAATTCATTGATAGAATTGTCTGCATTTTAATGTATAATTCTAACAAGAAACAGCATAAACAGATGTGAGATGATATCTCATTGTGGTTTTAATTAGCATCTTTCTGATGATTAATTATGTTGAACATCATTTCATATGTCTATTGGCATCTATATGTCCTCTTTCAGGTCCTTTGCCCATATTTTAATCAATTGTTTTCTTGGTATTAAGTTGTATAAGTTCTTTATATATTTTAGATATTAACCCCATATCAGATGTATCATTGGCAAATATGTTCTCCCATTCAGTGGGTTATCTTTTCATTTGTTGATGGTTTCCTTTGCTCTGCAAAAACTTTTTAGTATGATATTGTCTCATGTGTTTATTCTTACTTTAGCTTCCGTTGAGGAGTAGATAACATACTCAGTACACTTACGTAGTGGAATACTACTTGTCTCTAAAAAGGAAGGATATCTTACCTTTGCAATAACATAGATGGGCCTGAAAAGCCTTGTGCAAAAACCACATGATCTCACTCAGCTGAGGATTTAATAAACATAATGAACTAACAAACAAAATAGAGACAGACTCTTAGAGAGCAGGCAGAGGGAGTGGAGGGACTGAGCAGGGGAAAAAAGGAATTAAAAAAAAGAGAAAAAACTAATGGCCACTGACAAGAATAAAGGGGGTGAGGCAGGGAGGAGATAAAATGTGATGGGCAGCCGAAACCGGTTTGGCTCAGTGGATAGAGCGTTGGCCTGCGGACTGAAAGGTCCCGGGTTTGATTCTGGTCAAGGGCATGTACCTTGGTTGCGGGCACATTCCCAGTAGGGGGTATGCAAGAGGCAGCTGGTCGATGTTTCTCTCTCATCGACGTTTCTAACTCTCTATCCCTCTCAATTCCTCTCTATGTAAAATCAATAAAATATATATTTTTTTTAAAATGTGATGAGCAGAGACTTGGCTTGGAGTTCTGAACACACTATACAGTTTACAGATGAGGTGTAGACTTGTACCCCTGTAACCTATATAATTTTATTAACTAGTGTCCCTGCAATCAATTCAATAAAAACAGAAACACCATAGGCTAAAACAGAGAAATTTACTAAGTATGTAAGCAAAAATAACAATGTAATTAATCATTCATTGGCTATGTATTCACCTGTAGAAATCAGATTTTAATTTCCCCTTGACAAATATTTCCTGATTATAATTAATGAGTTATGGAAAAGCTTAAAAACTAGCATTAAAATGTAAACTGCTAAGCACAAATTAACCAGACATGTTTATGTATTCCATTCATAAAGCACAGAAGACCTTAATTCTGTAATTAAACTAAGAAAGTAATTGTACAAATCGTACATTCTAGTTTGTAGCATTAAAAATAAAGACTAAGTTAAAAATAGGGAAATTATGAGAATATGATAGAGCTAAAAAGTTGTCAATTACCACTTAAAATATGGAAATTTTATTAGTAAGAATAATGATTTACTGAAATCATTAAACCTTTACATTTTTTGAGTAGCCATTTTCCTAAGAATAATATTTAGGTCACTTCCTGAAATTTAAAAAATATTTTAAAAATAAAACAAAGTATGTAGGAAGGCACTGTAATTTCTACCTCTTATTCATTTGGTTTACTTATTTTCTTTATGGGATATTAATTTAGTGGTGACAATCTAATTAACAATAGCAGACAGCAGTAGATAGATAAAGAAAAAATCTGAAGTAAAGGTCTCTATAATTCAGACACAGTTTTAAAAGCATTAGGTAGTCAGCCTCACTTACAGAACTGTAGAGACTGGCTTCATACCTATCAGATTGAGGGAACACATTTATTTTGGTTCAAACAATTAGTGCTGTTATTAAAAAACTTATAATAAAAAAAGTTTCTTAATAGAACTGGAAATATATCCCATCTTTCTAATGGGAAAAACTACATCATAAAAAGACAGAAATATCTTTATATGTTGCATTACATGAATTTTGCTCTTAGAACCAACTTAAATTCACCTTGAATATAGCTAAAAATGAAATATATCAACAATGAAGCAATAAAATAGTATTAGCAAAGCAAACATCACTGACGAATATGGGTGTCAGCCTCTATATCAGTGGTTCTAAACCTCTCTAATGCCATGGTCCTTTAACACAGTTCCTCATGTTGTGGTGACCCCCAACCATAAAACTATTTTCGTTGCTACTTCATAACTGTAATTTTTCTACTGTATGAATCATAATGTAAATATCTGTGTTTTCCAATGGTCTTAGGCGATGCTGCTAGTGGTTCTCAACTTGTGGGTCTAATTAGCATATTAGCTCTTTATTATATAGGATGGCCAGTGTGCATCATGGTAGCTTCTGCATCGAGCATCTGCCTCCCAAACCCCCAATGGTCAGTTCCCATCATAGCTATAGGTCAAAGCATCTGCCCCTGGATGGTCAGTGAGCATCATAGCTACCAGTTGGAGGGAAGGATGGACAGTTAGCTTTTTATAGAGATAATAGTAGATTCACTGCCTTATCTTTTGCACCTGAAATTTTTTTATGTCAACAATCCCCTATTACCCAACTCACAGCCTTCCAAGTTAGAGTTCATTGCTTTTTTTCTGTGTTTCTGTACTATTTTCATCATATTTTTTAAAATCTATTACTTAACTTGATGCATTGTGATTTATCAAATGTCATATCACTCCCCCTGCTGGACTGTGAGCTTCTTGAAAGTAATGGGTCCTCTTTATTGGTGTTTCCCTACATTCTTACACAATATTATTACAGAAGATGCACTCCACTTATATTGAATTAATAAATGAGTTTTCCTTTGTAAGTAAGTACAAAGTATAAGAATGTAAAGAATTAAATAAAATATAAAAAATAGTAGGCCATGTAAAGAATAAATAAATATATATGTCTTAGAGAATTTGAAAAAAAAATTCTCAAATCTATTGATTATACAAGTTTATATAATTTTTAGTCTCATAGTAGGTCAGTAGATCTTTTCTTCTTCTAGGTATTCAATATGCTGGGGAAGGAACTCTATAAATGATTAAGTACTAACTACATATTATACGACCAATTATTAGGCATGAATAATAGGAATATCAGACACAGCAATTAAAAATAACAGAAGATTGTAACAATTATAATATATAGTGAAAAAGCCAGTATGAGATTTAAAAAAATAAGTAAAAGCAAATGCTCTGACTTTAATTTAAATTAACATTTTCATTATATGCCTTTCTGAACATCTGCCACCTGCTTTTAATGAGCTCTGTAGAGCTGAGCTTGATTATCCTGGTCACGTTCCCATGTCATAGCTTGTCACATGCCAAAGAATAGAACAGTGCCAAGCTCTGGGTCAGGTTAGTGACTAATCCATTCATTTCTTAATCAGGGCCATGCCTGGGCTTTGTATCAGCCAAGCTAATGAGTAGTATGTGAGTAAATGATGAAAATTGAATTCTCTAATTCCAACAATAGTGAGAAAATCAGTTATTGGTGGGAAGTGGGGTTCTTGGGGTGCCATGAAGAAAAGAATTTCCTGAGGCCCCCACAGGAGAATGGGGTTTCATGGAAAATTTTATTGATGGTGTAAAAGTAAGGGCATTCCCCTCTATGGTCCCATCTCCAGTCCATTGTCTCCTCATGGAAGAAGTCCAGTCTTGTCCCCAGCAGGGCCAGAGTGAAGGCCACTGCCCAGCATTTCCGCTCCCTAGTAAAGCACAGTCCTGTCCCGCCTCCTGCCAGACCCTGGGTCATGTGGCGCTTGAGGCCACATGGCTATTGAACGAGAGCAGATGAGTGCACAGTGAACGGGGGACATGGAGCAAGAGAGACCAAGCACAAGAGAACTCTGTCTGGGGGTTTTAACCAGGAGTTTCTTCAAACTAACCCATTAGCTTTCACAATTCTGTGCACTTCTGATGGGGTCCCCCCTAGCTAACCCATGGTTCCCAGGCTAGACTGACAGGCAAGCACTTTCCCGATGTTACTCTGACTTCACTAACCTGACCATCTCCCCCAGTTGGACCCCTTCCCCTGTGACCTGCAGGGAATGGACGGTGGTTCCCGGGGAGCCTGATGTTGTAGCTTCCTGGTGAAGCTGCCCAGGCGACCACGCTTACAATGTCTGGCCTCTCCTTTGCTCTCCACTTATTATTACTATTAACTAGCTAATTACAGCAATAACAAAAATAGAGAAAAACAGGGTTAAATATCAATAGAAACATTGCATTTTTAAAATTAAATACCTGTAAGTTCCAAACACTGAGGACGAACCAATAAAATCCACTTGCCAGATACAGTAGAGAACCTGACAATTTAAGAATTGACTTACAGTGATTTGAGAGATTCTCCACAGTGTATTATATGTACTTTATGTGTAAGGTAAACATCATTTAAGATAATCACCTTTAAAAATCTCATTCACCAGGACATTCAGCACTCCCGAGGTCTGTAATGATCGCACGGCAGTTGGTAATGAAGATCTATAACCTTTTGCTGCCATCCCACAGAGTGGCGAGTGTTTGCATCTGGTATCCTTGGTGACAGGGTGACAATGGGATAAACACTCAGAATTGTATTTTAGTTTCTGAAAGCAGAAAACAGGGCCGACGAGGTGATGAGGGCATTTGAATGCATTGCTCAGCATCGTTTGACATTCATTGGGAAGGTGGTAGGACGCCAATCCAGGGGATTTATTGCTCTGTACATCTCTCTCTGGGAAAGCGTGGCTATGTGTGTAACATTCTTAGAGCTTTGAATTTTTTTTATAAGCAAAAAGCCACAAAATAGAATGCTTGGATATCAGAACGGGCCGTCGTTTGAATGAAGTTAAGCTACTAAGCAAAAATTCCTTAAGTTCCTAAAGTGAAGAGCCCAGACCTCGAGCTGGGAAACCTCCAGGCCCTAACAGGACAAAATGAAAATCTCGGAATTGCTCATAAGAGTCCTGGAATTTCAATGTTAATCCATTTACTATAGAGAACAGCAAAATTCTAAAGCTGGAAAACAGAACAGCTGTTCTCATGAATAGCATTTCAGCCAGAATGTATTGATCACACACAGAGCACCACCTGGGAGCTACAACTGCAGAGAACAAAGAGACAGCCCTGCCCTTTTATGCTCCCCTTGGAATTTATTTTCAAAAGAAACTTGATCACACACTTGATAATGTAAAGCTTATAAATACCTTGGACCTACTGTGCAGATGTTATCGACGTGGGAAAAAATGTGGCTGCCCTGCTTAGGATCTGCACATGGAAGATAACTAACAGTAGACTCCAAAGCGAAGAACACCTGGCCATCACTCCACGGAGGATACCTGACCTGGGTGTGTGTCCCTGTTTGCTCCTCACATTATGCTCATGAGATTGTGTTTTGGAGATATCACTACATGACAAAGAAACATCCGTCTGCAGCACCTTCAACGGTTTAGCTTAGTTTCTACTTGTCTGTATCTATGAGTGATGTACTCCTTCCCAAACCAAAAGACTTTTTAAGGAATATAAAATATGGAGACATTGACTCCTCCTTTCTCTCCCTTCCTCCCTGACTCTCAGTGACCTAGACTTTTCCAGAAATTAGGAACTTGTTCAGCTGTTATGCCCCATATGCACACCTACGTGGTGTTCACTGTGATCCCTCTCCTCACCTTTCTCCCCAGAATCTCCTCTAGATGGCAAACCCCCCTCACTCCTCTCGATCCCCCTCCTCACATCTCTGGAGGTACAACCTGCTAAGGATGATTGCTCTTGTAGCCTCTCTGCCTTTACCAGAACTTCCTATATACATTTACGTTAAGATATCTACCATCTTAACATTATTTCCCCATTCACTATTTTTATGCCACATACCACCTTGATACTTATTTCCCCTCACGATAGTTTTTTTGAGATTGTTCTACAGTCACTGTCTTAGGCCACAGCAGGGGATATAATTAACTCTGCCTGGGTTGGATGTCAGGAAAGTCTTCATGGCTGAGGTCTTGAACAATGAGTGAAAAGGTTCCAGGTGGCCAGAACCGGAATGGGGTTAAATACGTAGAGAACCCCACATGCCGATGTGTAGAAGCAAAACAGAGCACAGCCTGTCCAAGGTGGCCCCACGCCTCTCCGGTACAAGATGCAGGCGTGTGGGTTTGCACCAGGAGCAGGTGGAGAGATGCTTGAAAAGGTAATTAAGGCCAAGCTGCAAACAGCTCTTCAAGTCGAATCTGAACTGGCACTGGCCTAGAGAACACCAGTGGTGAAAACCACGGTCAGCTTTGCATTTTGGTGGATTCGCTCACGGGAACTGAAACAGGACAATCTGGGTGCAAATTCTGGCCATGCCACTCCCGGCATGACCAGGGTAATGCATTTGAAATCTTGCATCTCAGTTCTCTTATGTTTAGTAGAAACACTGCCTGAATTATTAAGATTGAAACAGACAATGTGTTTCAAGTCCTTAGCATACAGCTTTGCCATAGTAAGAAACAATACATGTTAGCTGCTCCCAGTCATGGTTCTATCAATATCTCAATATACACTCCAAATAAATATCATGGAGAGAGAGGCAGGAGTACTAATCTTGTATGAGAAGAACGCTTGTAGCAGCACCACTTTTAATTCTGAGATGGAAGAAAAACAATAAATTGAATTTTTTTTAAGATTTATGTTTTGGTCCATTTATCATCCAAAAAAAAAAAATGGCTGCCAAATTTAGAAAGTGTGTTTAGAATGGTCTTCCAATCTACATTCTATACAGAGGACATGAAATCCCTGTTAGGAGGAGAGACAGGAGGTTCAGCTGCTGACAGACAGAAACATGTTCTCAAGGGCACCCAAGGTGACGGCCTGAGCGCCCAAGGAGAGAGGCATTCCTGCCAGAACAGCCGAAACTGAGCTGTAATTAGAGACCCCAGGAGCTGCTTCTGTGGAGAGTGTCCTCCTTCAAGGGCACCTGACAGCCATGTGTCCCTCAAGGGGTAGCTGTCTTGTAATTGCACAAGATGCAGAACAGATGAAGACAGTGTGCGTGAGAGGAGACAGTGCCTTCTTATCTGCATCAGTAAGATTATGCTAAAAATTGAACACAGATTCAACAGAAAAGTGAATCAGAAGCATATCCAGCATAATATGAGATGGTATTGGGATCAATTGACATATAACACTCTAAATAGTGGAGAAAAGATACAATATAAAAATTCTCTGTGACAAAGTTTAAATGAATATAGCTGCTATTAGTTATCAGAATTGTAATGAATCACTAAAGCTTCCACATTAATGCCTTTTTATATCAAACAACATCCAACAATTATTAAAGATTTCTCTGGATAGCAATGTTAACAGTTGTATTATGTGTGTATACCAGTATATATCTATACTAATAAAAAGTAAATATGCTAATTAGATAGGATCAACTGGACATCTGACTTCCTTCCAGACAAAGCCACGGGGGCAGGGGGCCAAGGCAGTTAGGGGTGATCAGGATGACAGGGGAGCAAGAAGTCAGGGACATGATCAGGTCGGCAGGGGAGTGGTTAGGGGGCGATCAGGCAGGCAGACAGGCAGAGGTGGTTAGGGGCTAATAAGGTAGGCAGGCAGAGGCAGTTAGGGGCCAATAAGGCAGGCAGGTAGAGGAGTGGTTAGGAGCCAGCGGTCCCAGATTGTGAGAGGGATGTCAGGCAGTAGTACATACCCCCACGGGACCCAGATTAGAAAGGGTATGGCTGGGCTGAGGGACACCTCGGTGCACAAATTTCGTGCACCAGGCCTCTAAGATATATTGCTTAGTCAATTAGGACAAATGTGTAACCAATACATTGAATGCGCTCGCTCTAGTTGGTGAGGGACAAGTAAGTGTAACCCTCTTCCTTCTCTGTTTTCCCTGCACTTGCATGAATGCTTACCACTGCTAGGCATCTATGCCTAATCGAGAGCCTTGACATTACCCAGTGCAGAGCTTGCCCCTACCTGCTCAGCCCTGCTTCAGGCTGGGAACCTGCACTGGGGAAGGTCAGTGTGCCAAACATTATCAGATGCTAAAATGCTTGAGCAAATCCCAGGGCCTTAAAGAGAGAAGTGTCCGCCTTTTCCATGAGAAAATGTCCATTGGTGGAATGTCCAGGATGGTGGGGTTGGGCCAGAGAATCATAGGGACTTGACTTCCTCCCAGCTGATGACTCCACCCCAACTTCAGGATGCTAGAGAGAACTCTGATCCCGAAGCCCTTCGCATGGAGTCAGAGAGGGAGAAAGGTCTGCTCCTTCGAGTATGCACGCGTCTCAGGAGTCACCAGTGACCACTGCTTGAGTCCTAATTCAAAATGTGACCACATGGTCTCTCTTCATTGCAGGGAGAGCAAGGAATAATGGGGGTTGGAGGAACCCATATGCTTAATTGAGAATTAAGTAATTTCTCATTTAGAAAGGAGAGACTAGGGGAACAGCTAGCATCATTGGACAGAGGGCACAAAGTTGGCCTTTTCATCAGTTTCCACCATACCCTTCTACTTTCCCCCCACTCACCATACTGCCATTATTTCTTCTGTGCTATTGTGGGAGAAGTGAAAGAAGCAAGAGGCATAAATTGCACATTTGAGACTGGACAGTGTTGCTCAGTGGTTGAGCATCGACCTATGATTCCTTTACAGGGAACATGGCTGGGATTGTGGCTCAGTTCCCAGAAGGGGGCATGTAGGAGGCAGCCAATCAATGATTCCCTCTCATCATTGATATTTCTATCTGTCTCTTCCTCTCTCAGAAATCAATAAAATAAAATACTGGGTCATTTTTATTAGATGATTTGTTTTATTGAGTGTTGAGCTTTTTATACAATTTGAATACAAGTCTCTATCAGATATAAGTAGCCTGGGGCTTGTCTTTTCATTCTTTTACCAATGTTTTTTAAATAGTGCAAGTTTTGAGTTCTGATGAAGTTTAATTTATCCATCTGCTCTTTAATGGATACCAATTTTTGTATTATAGACAAGAAATATTTGTCAAATTCAAGGCTATATTTTTTCTTAAGTTTTCTCCTAAAAGCCCTGTAGTTTTATGATTCACATTTAGTTTATAAGGCATTTAAATTAATTTTGTATGTGATAATTAAAGTTCATATTTTTGCATATAGATATCCAGTTGCTTGGACACAAGTTATTGAAAGGACTATCCATTACTCACTAAATTGCCTTTGCTTCTCCATCAAAATTCAATGATAGCTCTAATTCTGTATTCTCGATTCTGTTTAGTGATCTATTTATCTATCCTTAGGCAAATACCACAGTTTCAATTACTGTAGTCTTAAATAAGTCTTGAAATTAGGCACTGTAAACCCTTAAAATTGATTTTTCTTTTTTGAAGTTCAGCAACCCTGGGTACTCTAAATTTCCATATGACTTTTAGAAGCAGCTTGTCAATTTCTACAGAAAAGCTTTTGATAGGATTTTAATTGGGATAACTCTGACTATAAATACACGAATTTATGGGGCAAATACAAGGAAATTTCACATTTAACACTATTGGATGTTTGAATTCAGGTCTATTTCCTGTTGTTTAGATCTATAATTCCTCTCAGTGATGTTTTTAACTTTTCAATGCACAGGTTTTACACATTTTAGAGAAAAACACTTTGTCTTTCTTATGCTATTGTAAAACAGCATTCTTTCAAATTTCATTTTTATTTGTTAATTGTTAATTGATAGAGATTAAATAATATTTTGCTCCAAACTCATTAGTGTGCTGTTCATTTTGGCCATCTTTTTATCTATTTTTTTTTCTTTTTTTCTTTCGTATAGTCTATGTTGCTATGTTTACACGTTCACTATTCATTTCTTCGGCAGTGTGAACTGTTATTCATCATCCAGTATATTTTTCATGTAAGACCTTGTCATTTTATCTCTGGCAATTTAATTTGGATTTTTGAGGACCTTCCTTGGCTCTCCAAACCCTCTTCTTTCTCGAATATAAATCAGAGCCACAGCACTATTTTCTTGGCTCATCCACTATTTCTATCACCTCTCCCATTTCTAGGTTTTATTTGTACCGGCTGCTTTTTGTCTACATTATGGGTCAGATTTTCCTGATTCCTTACATGCTTGCAACTTTTTTTATTGGATTCTAGACATAAAATTTTCACCTAGCTGAGTTCTAGATATTTTTATACTTAAATGGTCTTGAACTGTTTGTTTTCTGGGCTGCAGTTAATTGCTTGGAACAGCTTGATCCTTGCATGATTTTGAGTGTATTTCATAGGGACTAACACACACAATCTAGTGCTGGGCTGATATAAACCACTGCAGCACACTGCCGAGCCTTCTACTCAGCAGGGCATGAGTTACGATATTTCCCACTGCATCACAAAGAAACCATGTCCTGCCTGTGTAAATCCTTGGTTTATTCCTCCAACCCATCCCATTCTTCTGAGTGGTTTCCCTCTGCCTCTGGCTAATGCCACATGTGCACAGGTCAGTCAGTGCTCAGTGTCAGACATGAAGGGAACCTACTGAGATATCAAAGGTTCTCTCTCTGCATCACCTTCTTCTTCAGACACTGCCCTGAGCTCCTCAGATCCTCTCAGTGTCTTCTCTTCAACTTCGAGAAACCACTGGGCATTCCTGGCTTCTTCTCCCTGAGGTGCAGCCTGGAAACCCTTCCCACAGAGTAAGGAAATGTAGGATTCACCTCATTTCCCCGCAGCCCAATCTCTTAACAACCACTGTCCCTCCCCGCCTGATGCCCAGTGACATGGAAACCCTTCTCCCCATATTTTGTCTGATTTTTTAGTTGTTTCAAGCAGGAGCATTATGGGTGTACAATAGGAGTTCCAGGCCCTGGGGCACACAGCCTTTTTCCAGTTATGCAACCAAAAGCTAATCTATGTGAATGGCTGTGAAGGGATTTCACAAGAGTAATTAAAACCCAAAATCAGTTTATGTCAGGGTGGATTATCTGGATGATAAAAATCTTCAAGGTTTTCCCCAGCTCATCACAGAAGAGGAATTCAGAGGTAGTCAAAGCATGAGGAGAATTGCTGACTTTGCAGAGGGAGGGTGCCATAGCGCAAGGAATATGGGTATCTTTTCTTTTCTTTCTTTCTTTCTTTCTTCTTCTTCTTCTTTTTTTTTTTTTTTTTTTTTTTTTGAGGGGAGGAAGGAGTCACCCACTTGATTATGTGATAAAATTATAAAAATAAATGTTCCCTCTTCAATTAATACTCAAATGAGCCTCTGTTTTAAAAGATATGGAGTAAAGAGATATTTTATCAAACTTAGAGATAAAATTAGGTAAGTTTTAGCAATTGGTGAAATTTGTCTTTTTTCTAGAACTTGACTCTAAGTTTGACAGTATATATAATATGATGCCATTTACAAAAACAAATGTTCCCATATTACTACATAAATGCACGGGAGAAAATAGCATTTCAGATAATGAGAAAATAGGACATTTTAATTTGTTCTTTGCACTCTACTTTTTTCCTACTATAAACGTGGATTTTTTTTTTTAAATCAAGATAAGTAATTGATGTTATTTTCCTTGAAAACATATGTATAGCTATGTGGAGGGCTGACTGTGAAAGAAATTGTATAGGAGGCAAAAGAATGGTTAAAACACTGTTTCAATGATTCAGGCCTGAGAGCAGCAGTGGGAAGAGAGCGGGGGAGAGGGGAGGGTCCAGAGGCAAATAACAGCTCTAATGACCAAGGAGCACTGGAGGATGGGAGAGAAGCATGCTTCCTTGCTTTTAATCTTCCCCATCATAATGTGAATGACATAGTCTTGGTCTCATTATATAAATGATGATTCCAAACTTACAGAGGCTAATTAGGGAAGGCGAGACTCCTGGGAGCAGGGACTAGAGGAACTCTGTGCTGAGACCACAGAAGCCCATGGCCCTGAGGGCAGTCTGCAGAACCCTGGGCTCCGGGGACAAGTTTTCTCAGCTATTTGTTTTACTCTAAGTACTTTAGGGAGGAAACACGAGTCTATGACCTGAAATGTTGAGCTCATAAATAACAGCCAGCATGGTTCAGTGATTGGGCACTGACCTATGAACCAGGAGGTCATAGTTCAACTCCCGGTCAGGGCACATGCCTGGGTTGCAGGCTCCATCCTCAGTGCGGGATGTGCAGGAGGCAGCCGATCAATGATTCCCTCTCCCCCTATCTGAAGTCAATAAAGATATATATTTTTAAAAAATAATACTAGTCAATATGATAACATCGATGGAAGAAAGGTCTCTCTCTGGGACGGAGTCTTATCATGGACTTAGCTGTGCAACCAATGAGCCTCCATGGTCCGGAAAGAAAATGGCTTCCCACAGAGCATCTCTGGACCAAAGCATCTTCCCTTCACCTCCCTGCACCCAATCTACCTATTTCCTGTACTCATTACTGAGTCCCCTTTGAAGAGTTATATGGTCATCCTAACAATCACTCCCAGAGAAACTGCAGAGTTGCATTCCCTACACTGAAGGCTCGAGTACTCGAACAAAAGACTGAAAATGCATTGGTCAGAGAACTTAGAAACCTGCGTTCCTTCCCCGCATAACAGTCCAGAGCAGGCAGATGAGCCCACGTCGGCAAAGTCATTCCAATACTCAGGCTAGCAGGACAGTCCTTCCATTCCTAACATGCCATGTGCAAGATTGTGCTCAGTTGTTATTTGCATTATCAGCATGAGGAAGAGAGAAAGTCCGGGAGAGCATCATTAGCTGAACCAGAAGTGGGCGCATCACTCCATTCTCACCCCGAAGGTGAGGATTTAGGCAGGACCAAGGGCTTGGGGTTTAACTAGTATTTCTTACCAGGATGGGCCAATTTCACTCACTCTCACATTCTTTCTTTGTTCCCTATCCTATGCTGTAACAGAGTGAGTATAAAACTTGTATTTTATTTGGACAATGGTGGTGCCACTGTACAAGAGAATTTTGTTTAGGTATGTGGATAGCTGATCAACATTCAGATCAAATAACCATCATAGAAAACAAGGTCGAGAGCCATAGACGATACCATGTCACATCTTGTCTCTAGCTTTGCAAATAAATACAAAATGTATTTTGTGTGCCTTTGCTTTGGTGTTCACTGTACTGACTCTAACACTGGACAGAAAGATAGAGTAGTAAATCATAATGACATAAAGCTTCTTTCTCAATAATTTAGAATATAGACTTTAATACAAACTACAGAATTAAAATGAGTCTATGATAAACTTTGAGAGTTATTGATAATAAAATGTATAATGTCATACATTTGTGCTGCATGAATATATCTGTAGGTATATATTCTACAATATATACAATATGCAAATACTTAGCAGTACCATTCACCCTTTATCATTTGTGTGTGTTTTTTCATATCTAAGCAAGGAAGCAATGTTTGCCAACAAAAATTTTCCCCTCAAACTCAAATATCAAAATAATAATTAACTTTAAACTTGATAAAAAGTGTTACTGGCATTAACTAGCATTCTTACGATTAGAAACCAACCAAGTATAATTGAAATGAAATTTATACAATCAGACAAATGAAATGTTTTACATTGGATATAGTACTAGTTGTCAAAATGAATTATAATAATGGGAAACTAATATCAAAGGGATATTATAATACAAACTATTTAAAGAAGGTGTGAAATAAGTAATCACATAATAATGGTGATAATACTTTATGCAGCGCTACACTTGGGGATATTGAGGTCACTACAATTGAGATATTATGCCCAAATAATACCATATACATAGAATGGGTTGAAAGATTAGAGAACACGTAAAGCCATTAAGATAGGCAAGTCATTATCAGCATGACTTCCTTTATAATTTGATAGCCATATTAGACTTTGTAATGGTTCTATAAGAAGATCATTTGCAAAGTACAATTTCAGACACAAGATACACCAGTATTGTAACAAAATATATTGGCCTGACATAAAATAATATACATAGTATTTGCTAAAATCAATACTCCATCACCATCTTAAAACAGCACATTCACTCAATAAATTATTTTATTAACAAATCACTGAATTTAGAAATTTGAAGAATGTTTCTATCCAGATTCCAAAGAATAATTCATTCTCAAAAGGGCTATGGTAAAGGCACTTTCTTGTAAAGATACATTACAGAAATTATAAAAGGGGGATTATTGTGAAAGTTAGCTAAAGGATGATTCTTAGCACGTAGCACAGCATGTGTGTTCAAAGCTAGATTTGTAGGCCATATTTTCTTTGGTATGTTTCCATGTCCTTTGCTAAGTTCTGTCCCACCTGCACATGTCTCTCTCTTATCTTCCATGCATCTGTTGCCACCCAGACATTCAAAATCTCTGAATTATGAATCTAATCCAAAAATATATTTCTCCTGTCTGTTCCAAATCAAATTTCCAATCTCACCATGATACAGATTTTATCCACATGGAAATCAACTGATTAATTGACATTATAAGAAGCATGACTAAGAATGCTAATACCCCTGACAACATGCATGGCACATAAACAAGGTTCAGACCATCAGTGGCCATAGCATGGATGTTCTATCACTCTCCCACCAAGCATGGCAACTGATTTTGCAGTTTATCGCAGTTCCATGTTCCCTCACTTGCAAAAAATAAAATAACTGGTGACTTTTACCAAGAGCCGTTATCCATCATGCCCTTTGTGAAGCACTCACCTGTAACCTAACGGAATAAGAACTACCTTTACCCTTACCTTCAAAGGAGCACGCTAGTGCCTGAAGGGATTAAGTGTATCGCCCCAATGAGCACAGCTCCTACATTACATTATCTTTGATTTACTTTAATCACGTTTTGGCCTGGACAGCACTGTGTATGTCTACACCTGATCTTCACCTTCGAAGCAGTTCATTGATATTTGAGGCGCCTTCATAAGGAATCACACTCACAGGAGGTCACTGGGCATGTGAAGGGCTCTTGGCCGAGTGCCACTCACAGCCTCCTTCCAGGCCTGGACATGTTCATCTCCGACCAGTGCTGAGCAGTCTGCTAATTAATACAAGTGATGCTGCAGGAGTTTTGGATCAATGATGCCAGAGACTGTACCTGTCAGTGCTGCAGCCACTGTCTCAGTGTCTAGGGCTCTCAGTGACCTCACAAGCATGTTGCTGGCAGCCCTGAGCGGTGTCAGGTCACTCCCCACCTGATCCTGCTTCCCCTCCTTCACATGGGTGACTCCCAGTGAACACTTACATGTCCAGCCCTCCTAGGTCCTCTGTCCTGGGCAGGTCCTGGGCTTAAGACAAAATGAGCTCTTATGTCACCCACGAAGCAGGACTCTGCCAGGTGAGTGGCCTGGAAGAGCCACACCTTTTCCAATGGCCCGCCTCAGGCACGGCTGTGGAGGCGGCTAATGGTCAGATGGTTACGGCGCCATCACACCTAACGCCACCCGATGTGTCGGTTTGACCATGTGCTAAGAAATGTTCTCTCTATGGAAGGATCCAGTGGGAACCCCGCTCTCCTCGTTACCATTTCTTGTAGGTGGAGAAGGGCATGGAGAAGGGGCAAGACCTCTAGCCCTCACCCAAAAACACTGACAGCTGGGACGTGAGAAACTGACTTGGATCAGATGACAGCGTGAAGTCAGGCCTTGTAGTCAAGTTGCTTAATCGCAAAGGTGCTGGCCGTAGGGCCATGCCAGCCTGCTTCCTGCCTGCTCTGAAGAGCCTTCGTGCTCACAACATAGGATTTGGGAAATCTGTTTGCTCAGTTTCCCTTTTGGGGATTTACAATATAAATCACCATATTGCAGGCTTTGAGAAGTCCTACAGTTAAAAGACCTATTGACTAAACAAGGTTTAGAAAGGAAATTAATCCTTGGATCCACTATCCCAAACTTACTTAACCATGGAACTATTACTATCTACAGTAAGGAACTAGTTTTCTGTAGAATTCTATTGAAAGGCAAAGGATAAGAATTTTTAGCTCTATAGTTATATTATTTCTTAATTAGTAAATTTCTTAAGAAAGACTTTAAAACATTTTTAAACCTTCACCTGAGGATATTTTTCCATTGCTTTTAACAGAGAGTGGAAAAGAGGGAGGGAGAGAGGGAAAGAGGGCAATCAATATGAATGAGAAAGACTTATCTACTGGTTGCCTCCTGCATGCACCCTGACCAGGGACTGGATGTGAACCTGAAACCCACAAAGGTGACCTTGACCCGGAATTGTACCCACAACCATTAGGTGTATGGGCCAATGATCTAACCACTGAGAATACTGGAAGGCCTAAAGAAATGTTTTCTAATGAATGAGATCTTCCTCATTCTTTTCAATAAGCAAACTGCCCTCTTCCCGAGCATACATGGCCGAGACACATAGATTCAGGAATGAGTCCGTCTCTAGGATCCTGAGCCTCTGCCCAAAGGCTCAAGTCTGCACAGATGTTCAAAGTCCAGGTCTACTGTGCACATTCACCGTTACCTAGCATTAGTCTCACATAAATCTTTTACTCAAAAGACAGGTCCCCTTCTTGTCCCTTAACATTCCCCTTGCATTTATATCTATACCTAGCATTTTCCCCAAAAAAATTAAACAAAGATTATGATCTCATACACATAAATAGAAATAAGTGTGATAAAGAACACGAGTAATGTGGTGACATTATTCTTTTCTTGTTGCTTCTGCATAAAGGAGATCCCTGGGACAGAATTCACTCTGAAAGGCATCAGGGGTGTGTGAGAGAAAATTACAATAGATTATACTTCCTGGAGGCCCATTATACTATAATTAAAGAGGCTTTCTACAGGGCTGACCCTCAGTCCCACCTGACTTTCTAGAATTACATTTTCTATATTCAGTCTTCCCAGGCTGTATGAGGGGCATCTGCCCCTGGGAGAAATCTGAGGGAGAGACAAAAACATTTGATCAGCACAGAATCTGTGCCCCTCTCCAAAGCACAGAGGTAATTCCAGAGAGACTGAAATCTTTCTGTGAAACTGTCTGGCTGATGTTAAATTATGTGGCCATTACCAGGCCAGAGAGGTTTCAGACTTTCCCAGTGTTCGCTACTGTGTGGCATTACTCACCCAGATAACAAAGGCCTCCACTAACAAAGGCACATGTTTAGATGCAGAAGGAACCACACACTGAAAGCCAGGTTCTATCTAAGCACTTAAAATAGCTCTTATCTCCAAGCAGAAGTTTCCTGGAGCTAGAACATAAGCCAGAACCAGGCTTGCATACCCCTGAGCACAAGGGAAAGAAGTATGAAATGCCCAGTCATTGAACATTTGGGTTTGGGTGTGGCAGGAAGAGGAATGTTGTTCTGATTTGGAAAATATACTAACGGGTCTCAGGTGATAAAAGGACCAGAAATGAAGAAGCACACCAGTCCACACACCAACACATACAGGCACAGGCAGAGTTTTAAACAGAGTGGTGGATAAAATAGTGCCCGATTACTTTAAATAATCATAACTAAAAGGGTGTCTAGTGAACAGTTGGATGATGTGTTTGGTTTTCCAAGATTTATTTCCCTTAACAAGGGAAAGCAGGCAGGAGATAAAGAAAGGCCCTAAGCCTGGGAAGAGAGATGTGAATTAGCCCAGTCAGCTTGGCTCAATGGTTGAGCGTCAACCTATTAACCAGGAGGCCAGGGTTCAATTCCCGGTCACAGCACATGCACGGTTATGAGCTCAATCTTCAGTGTGGGGTGTGCAGGAGGCAGCTGATCAATGCCTCTCTCTCATTATTGATGTTTCTATTTCTTTCTCCTTCTTCCTTCCTTTCTGAAATCAATAAAAATATGTTAAAAAAAAAAACAAAAAGAAAGAAGTGAATTAAATAAGCAGAGGAGGTGAAGAAGATGGGGTGCTTTGGAACCCCCAACGAGTAGACTTAGGGGTGTCTGAAACTGGAGTTAAGCTTTCTATTTCTGAACTGTGATGCTCCATTATCCCCAAACTCCAGCAAGTCTGTTACAACCACCTTGTTGGTGCCTCAGGGAGGAACCAAGCGAGAGTCTTTCTCTGTCCCTCGTGGAGTAGATGGATAGACAAAGTCTGCCTTCAGGGAACAGATGAGTGAAGCTCAATGAGGTGAAGAAGGATCAGGAAATCAGAGCAAATCATAAAATGAGTCCTCTAAGAAAATACGGAATTCCCTTGAGAACGTCAGAAATGTTGGGAACTGTATGGACTTTTTTTAGTTCATAAAGAATGGAGCCTCTAGTTACTGAATTTGAAATTTAAAGTAGGCTGCCCAGAAAAGGCGTGAGATGGGGGGCCCCACATTACTCATGCAGGGCTTTGCCCCATCGGTATTAAATAAATCCAAGTCTAGCAGGTTCCCTCACTGCCATGCACATAACTCAGAGACCTCGGTGCCCAGATGAGACAGAGCTGGCCCCAAGGCAGGTGTAACGTGGGCCTGAGAGCAAGAGGAATCCCAGGTGCCAACAGCAAGGGGCCTTCCCCAGGGCCGTGGGAGAGCGAGAAGTGCAGGCGGAAGGCAATGTCGCCTCGCCTGTGAGCCTTTGTTCCGATGGATATAATGTGTTCTGTGTATTGTGAATTCTTCAAATCACAAAGCTATTCTAAGCAGCAACAGCACGAAGACGGCAGTGGTAGCCTTGCTATTACAATTTCCATTCCCTCTGTAGAGAAATGAGCAAACAGCCTCACCTGGTCTCATTAATCTAGTTAAAGTAATCGAAGGATAAAACCCCAAAACACATATATGCATAAAAATGTTATATACAAATTCCTTTAGAGCGACTCAGATTTGTGTACTTAGAAGAAAATGCTATTTCCAAATTACTTTATTAAACACTTGAACAGCAAGGAGCCAAAAAACAGACAAGGGGGGGTAAGAAGGTGGGAAGGATTATTTGCCTGAGTTTGAAGAGGGCAAGGGTTTGAGTTTGAAAGGAGGGCAAGCTTGCTAGTCAGGCCACAAACACACGTACTCTATCCACATTCTCAGCACCTTATTGGAAGCTAAGCTTGAGTCTGGCGCCTTAGACCACTCGGCCATCCTGACACATTCAGCACCTTATTGGAATCACTGACACAAATGTTATAAATACTCAAAACTCATCAACTTCTAACTTACTTGTGCATGTCACTGATATTGATGCTTTTTAGGCTATTACATCTACTGTGTCTGCAATCAGATGGACTAGAATGAGATGTTGCTAGGGTACCTCACCCCAGATTCGATTGGCACCTGGTATAACTGTAAGTTTATGCGATTTAATTTTTAACAGGTGACTAACATGTTTTAAGTAAATTAATCCTTAGCACGCTAGCACCTGGCCAGCGTGGCTCAGTGGTTGAGCATTGACCCATGAACCAGTAGGTCAGGTTTTGATTCCCAGTTAGGGCACATGCCTGGGTTGTGGGCTCGATGGCCAGTGTGGGGTTTGCAGAAGGCAGCTGATCAATGATTCCCTCTCAGCTTTGACATTTCTCTCTTTCTCTCTCTCTCTCTCTCCCCCGCTCACTTCCTCTCTGAAATCAATAAAAATATATATTTTTTAAAAGATAGGCACCAGCCAATTGCTGCCACACCCAATAGGCTGAGGGAGAGGCGGGGGTTTCAGACCCAGCACCAGAAGGGGCAGCTGCCCTGCTGGGCTGGGAATGCACTGGCATCCCTGTCAGCACAACTATGCCCATCAGAGCTGGGCACTGAGCACAGCAGCAGAACAGCACTCGGCAGGGTGGGACAGAAAGAGCAGGGAGGCTACAGGCCAGGAGTTACTCCCAAGCATTTGTGAGACACCGTGGAGACGACTAGGATATAAAGTCAGAGAAGAAGAAGCAGCCAGGGGTCCATCGTGGCTCCAGGACCCCTGTTTGCAGCCAGGAGCTACCTGGTGGGAGACATGAGGTTTCCTTGGAAGGTTAGCTCTGGTTCCTGAGTATACATTTTTCTTGCACTAGCTAGTTTGCTCAGTGGATAGAGTGTCAGTCGGCCTGTGGACTGAAGGGTCTCAGGTTCGATTCTGATCAAGGGCACGTACCTAGATTGCAGGTTCCATCCCAGCCCTGGTTGGAGCCCATGCAGAAGGCAACCAATTGATGTGTTTCTCTCACATCTATGTTTCTCTTTCTCTGTCTCTTGCTCTCCTTTCTACTCTCCCTAAAAATCAATGGAAAAATATCCTTGGGTGAGGATTAATAAATAAATAAATAAATAAATAAATAAATAAATAAAATTCCGGCAGATTCTACCTCAATGCCTGCTCCCAGCTCTGCCAGTAGCTTTGTGAGTACCTGGTTTCTTGTGTTAAACTAGCTGGAGCAATCCCTGCCTTCTGCAGCTAGCAGCTGGGCTGGCCTCTTGCATCTGGTGAATTGTGAATCCCAGAAGAAATATTCATGAACAAGCTTTAAGGTATAAAATATAAATAACTGACCACTAAACTATTTTTTAAATTGAATTTTTATTCACTCAAATTACACTTTCATTCACTAGCTGAAAAAAGATTCTACTTTGAGTTTATTGTAAAACATCAAAATCTTATTGATGCATTAACAACACTGAAGAGAATCCTGGAGATTATAGGAAGTACTGTTTGTGCATCTTATAAAGTTTTCCATCTTTAATACTTGCAAATAGCTTTTCATAGTAGGAAACCCAAGACAAAGCCTATTGTTTCTTCTTTCTAAGATGCGCACAGCGGGGGAAAGAGGAGAAGTGATTGCACTCGCTCAGTCAGAAGCCCACCTGCTCACTGAGTATGCTCACCACCCATCTGAGCCGGACAGTTCACCTGCTGACTGTGACCTGCCACACAAGGACTGACTCCCCAAGGATCCTCCAAAACCCCGAAGGCTCCCCCAGTGACCAGTCCACACCACCCTTCTGAGGGAAGCACTATTTCCTTTCTGGTCTTAGCCATTACACAGCTTACAGGTAAGTCACTGTGAGATCTGTACGGTGCTGAATTCTTTTCTTGGTAATACCCATAAATGCCTTTACTGCATGCTCAAAGCACCACTGCATACCCACAGCTCCACACAACCCACAGGCCACGTGTTCTCCACACACGGGTTCTTTCATACCATGAGCATCACAGCAATCCCACGCCAGCCCAGATCAAACCCGTGTTGCTTCCCTGGGGCTCAAGCACTGCCAGCTGAAGGCAATGTCTGCCTTTTCTTTTTGGAGATAAAAGTTTCCTCCTGAAGTGTGCCAAGAATTTAAAAATAGAAACATCTGGATTTGACTAAAACAGCTTTCTATTTTTAAAGGATTATCCACCCATAGTGACCTAGGGACAGTAATTTGCAATATTGTGGTCAGGTCCTGAGTTTATGTCAATTATTCAGACAGTATTTCTTTTAAGTGAGATATTTTCTGCCTTTGAATATTTAAACAATACATGTTTTCATATGTTAATTCACACTCAATATAACATCATGCCAACAGGTTTTAGAATAAAATATAGTGATGTGGGAGGTGCCTCATCTCCGATTTCTAAGCTATGTTCTTTTGTAATCCCAGATGAAGAAGGATCTAAAATTGGAACCATATGTATTCTGAAGCACAACTCATTCAGATGAAAAGGATCCACTTAAATTACAATGTTTTAAATAGAACTTAATATAAAGCTCTCCATTTATTTATACATCTGGAGCACTATAAAAACTAGTCTTGCAGTAGGATGACAGGGCATGCTGAGATAGTGGGGTTTTTACACAGAAAAAACTCCTTCCTGAGAGGGTGATCTTTTACCAGAAATTCTGACCCACAGATGACTGGTGCAGAAGTCACTGGACAGAGGTGCCTGGGACTGCAGGAGTCACCACAGTTGTGGGAGAAGACTTCTGGACAATTTTTAGTCATCCCTGTGACTATTGTGTAATGATCCATTTGTGCTTCTTCATCCCTTCACCTTTTTCAGCAGCCTCTCGACCCCGCCCTGTTGACAGCCATCAGTTTGTTCTCGGTATCTGTGAGTCTGTTTCTGTTAGATTCCAAGTTTAATTTCTATTGTGTTCTTCTTCTCATTCTCAATGTCTTATAGCAAATTCTCTGTTTCTGATATCTGTTTGGGGCAAGTTTCAGGTACTAATTTCTTTTATTTATTTTTCTTTTTATCCTCAACAGGGCTGACCAACCGGATTTCCAAACTACCTGGTGCTCACCTAGTTCTGTGGAGTCTCCAGCAGCCTGTCATCCACTCCACCACTTACTGGGCCACAGAGACCGGTGTCATTCACACACAGTTAGCGACGCTCCCCAGTAGCACTCTCATTCGAATGTGCTGTTCACAACGCCCCTGAGTGCACGGCTATGTGGCGGTGCTTTTCCTGGGCCATTGGCACCATTCACTTGACCTCCAATCTCCCAGTGTCATCGCTGACACCGCTGTTTTGCTAAGAGAGTTAATAACAACTTGAGAGCACCATTATGTCTAACTTGCCTGACCTTTTTTCCAGGCCCGTTGCCAACATTTGATAGGCAGTACAATCTTAATAAATATTCACTCACACATCATGTAAGTCCTCAAACTAAAAATACCACTCTATGACTAAAGGAAGAAAAAAAAAAAAAGTCCCACATCATTAGAAAGAGCTTTGATGTATAAACTGTGTACTCACCCTTCACTGCCCACCCATTCACTCTTCCACCATATTGTCAGGGAAATACATAACCCAGAAGAAGTCTTTGAAACTAACCTGGTCTACTGTCTCTCAAACTGGTGACCTAGGCACCTTGATAAAGGTCAATAAGGTCTATGAGAACTTTGTTGTGTCTTTTACAATTGTTTTATCATTTGTGGTAAGATATGTACACATATAATACCTTAATAAAAAATGAAAAAAAGCTAAACTTTACTTCTACAGTTACAATTTGTGACCAAAAGTACATTTTATATGCTCGTTTCTAAAATATTCCTCAAGCAATGATACTTGAAGTTCTGTAAGAAGTACTTTCCTATAGAAGAGGCTTAGCAATTATTCAGATCTCTTAAGACAATCATTGCTCTTTCTGAAGTCACCCAGAATAATGCGTCTTAAGAACACTCACCCCGAGGGTGTACTGCCTGTAAGTTAACCTTAGCATCACGGTCTCCTGACCGAGGCCTCTGAGCCTCCCCAGGAGGCTCCATCACAGACCCACTCGCTCAGCTCTCATCACCCTCATGGGATTTACATACAACGTGAATGTCGTTCCTCAGCCCCAGCAGGAGTGCAGGCACCAGAAGGACAGGGTTGTGCGGTTAGACCACAGCCTTGGCTCAGGACGGTTTCTTTCCTCAGAGAAGCTTCTACTGACCACGAGTCAAAAAGCCTGTCCCCACCATGCAGCCCAAAGCCATGGCCCACGGTAAGAGTCTCCACATGCAGCCTTTGCTCAGGAAGTTCCATTCCTGTTTTATTTCTCTGTCCTCCTGGGCCACGTCCAGCTGGGACCACCCAGTAAAAAACTCAGGGCATGTCTCTCAGGTTCTGGACAAACTGAGGAGGAAACCTTGGCTTCAGGTGGCACCCCTTCTCCTTCTTACTGCTGATACAGCAGGTGGCTATGGGTGCCTCAGCCCCAGATCTGGGCAGGTTAGCCCAACCCCATCTCTGCACATTGGCCATCAGTCCCCTGGGCCCTCTCTGGAGAACACCTTCCCACGAGGACGCTGCTCCCTAAGGCAGCAAAGGGAAACACTGGGCTCTGCAGGCCAGGTTTTCTCCCCGACTTTACCAGCCTACGCCCTCGCCCTGCCATCCCCCAATGGACTTAGTCACAGGGGCAGGGAGTGTGGAGAGCCCAGGAGTGGGGCACCAGTAGCTCCCGTCTTCTGGCAGGAGAAACCTGAGTGAGCATCAGCATTGCTCACAAGCACTCACATCTTGATAAAGAACAAGTATCTGCACTGGGGAGGTGAAGACACGTTACTATTCGGTTGCTGAATTGTTGACTGAATTTACATTAAAAACCAAAACTTAACAAATGAAAATAAATGTATGTTAAAAAGTGTTAGAAGGAGCCGAAACCGGTTTGGCTCAGTGGATGGAGCATCAGCCTGCGGACTAACTGGTCCTAGGTTCGATTCCGGTCAAGGGCATGTACCTTGGTTGCGGGCACATCCCCAGTAGGGGTGTGCAAGAGGCAGCTGATCGATGATTCTCTCTCATCGATGTTTCTAACTCTCTATCCCTCTCTCTTCCTCTCTGTAAAAAATCAATAAAATGTATTTTTTAAAAATGTTAGGAGGAAAAAAACTTTTTAATACTAAATCAACACAATAAAATACTTTTTGAGCCAAATAGCTGCCATGACAAAGCAATCCTATTGCTCTCTCTTTGGGAAGCGGGCACTCAAAGTGTGTGATGTTCTTTGGGCCATTACTCTGCAGACCATTGACTTTTCTCTTCACACTATTTTACAGGAGATTTTTACCTATAAACTAGAGTTCAGTTTTCAAGCTCCTACAGAAAAATTGTTGTAGCTTTCTTTAGTTTTCTTTAGGTGTTCCTGCCAAATAACTCCATCCACTGTTACGCTCTGCTCAGAAAGGCGTCTGTTTAGTCCTGAAGGCGGTTTTATTGTTGGACTCGGACTAGACATTGAAGTGATAAAAAGTGTCGTCCAATAGCATTGCCACCAAGATCACCAGGGGGTACTCTTGTATCTAACAAATAAGCTATGTACAGGAAAGGACAACTAACGCCAGTATCATTCTACTTCTATGGAATACGGGAAGGCAGAATCTACCAGCCCATTTTATTCTGTGTCTGAAGGGAAACCTCATTTTAATCTAATCCCAGGGCAGATTTCACATTTACTGACATGAGAAGGGGAATAAGGAAAATCACCTTCAGAGAAAGTGATGAACTTCAAAGGACCCTGAGGAACAGCCAGAGGTGCCTAACCCAAGGAAGATGAAGAGATTATAGGGGGCTGGTTTGTGCCTTAATCATGGTGCCTTCCCTCGCCCAGGGAAGAAAGCATTCCTAAAGGATCCTAACAGGGAGAGGGGTGTGTGTGTGTGTGTATATATATATATATATATATATATATATATATATATAGGACAGTATCATTTGGTGAAATAAATTTTTGGGTAAAAAAATCTTGTGGTTACTCCTTATTTTCCAAGCCAAAAAGTCAATCCATTAGCAAGTATATCTTTATACAGATAAGTGATACAAAGCAAGATTGTAAGTCTCCAAGTTAGTTGTGGAAGTCTAATTATATACATTCCCAAGTAAATTAAGAACAGATAGTAAAAGGGTACCAATCCAAGTTTCTATTTGTCCTTTAGTTTGTATAAATCCTAATATCTGGAGTGGAGTGAAATTTGAAAAATAAAACCCTTTTTTCTAATATGCATATTACTGAAATCCAGTCGAAAGCAATCATTTTATGGGAATGCTGTAAATACTGTTTAGCTGTGTTGATAAAGCAACCTAAGTTCCTTTTGTAGAGATTACAATATATAAACAAAAGGCATAAATGGGTCTTATATATAAAAGAGTCACTGGCCCAGCACATCCAACTTTATGAACACAAAAATGTTTTTGAAATTATAGTTTTTCTTTACGCTGCATGAGGTCTCAAATTATCAGGTATGCTCAAGTTCAAATGAAGGCCAACGTCTCTCTTCCTTCCTTTGCTATCAATAGCACATGACCCACGGCTCTATGGTAGGAAGATGGGGGTGGAGCACAGGCTGCTGCTTTTCTGCCCTTCCAGAGAAAGCGCCGAGGTAATGATTGTCTTGGTTTCTCTTCCTACCTGGCAAGACTGCTTAGCACTGACCATGTTTCAGACACAGATTGTAAGAGTCACCGTCCTTTTTACAAACTCCTCCACAGATTCTCTGATAAACGTTTTCACAAGACACTCCAGACACACGGAGAAGAGAAATGGAAAACCAATGCCAATAACTTAAACGGCTCCCCAAGGGCCTCAATGCTTGGACTAAGCTTTAGGGAAAGCAGGTGGTAGTTGAGCAGAGAGAACAAGAAGCAACACCGTGTGCCCCATGGTCCCTGGATGGCCCCATGACTGCCCCAAGGCCGTGGCAGGAATGAAACCACATTAAAGATGAGGCATCAGTTCAGAGTTTGGCCCGGTCCTGAGTCTGCAGCCCCAGCCATTTTCAGGTGTGACAATACCACGGAGGTGTCACAAGGACTCCCAGGCTGGAGTCAGGCCTGAACATTTGACCTGAGATGGGATCAAGGCAGTGACTTGGGGAAAGGATTAGCAAAAGCTTTAAGGAAACTATATGGCAATAAGGGTCTTGCTTGGCAACTAGCTGGTAATTGTAAAGTAGACTGAAAGATGTCTGGGTTTCTGGTTTGGTAACAAAAAATGAGGAAAAGATTAGGAGAGGGAATATTTTTTTATTTTTAATGCTTTTATTGATTTCAGAGAGAAAGGGAGAGGAAGAGAGAATCACTGATGGACTGCCTCCTACATGCCCGCTACTGAGCCTGCAATAGGGCATGTACCCTGAGGGTAATCAAACCATGACCACCTGGTTCACAGGTCAATGCTCAACCACTGAGCCACGCCAGCTAGGGGAATATGTTACTTTTAGACATACTAAATCTGAACTGCCTACAGCGCATAAAAGTAGACATATTTAGGAGGCAATTAGATACACAAATCTGAAGGAATATGAGGTTAGAAGAATAATAACAACAATAATATATTAATAGGTAAAATGAAGACATTTGGGTGTTACAGCCACTGTTCAAAGTACTTCCATGAATTATTTTATTTAAATATTACAACATGATGAATGTTTTATTATTCCCATTTTACAGATAAGAAAAGGAAGGATTAGAAGTTAATAATTTGCCTGATGTCACTAGTTGGCAGTTGAAAGAAACCAAGACTTGAACCCACATGATCTGATTTCAGAGCCTCTCTTTATGATTATTTTAAAATTTATCTTTATTTTTGAAAGTATTACAGGTGTCCCCTTTGTCTTTTTCCCTCCATTGGAGTTATAAATGAAATCATGGATACATTTATAGTCTCAACATAGAGCATCATTACATTAAATAGAGAGTATTTTAGTATTTCATCATGGTGACAATAAGCCAAATAATTGAATTTCTTCTGACTCCATTTGTTGTTTTGTATTCCCCTCCCCCCATGACTAGCATTGTGGGAAACCAGGCTGCTGTTGGATTAGGGTCTGAATCTTCTGGGGAAGAAGAAAGCTACACCCAGTGGATCTGAGCTTTTCTAACCAGAAGAATTTTCTACACTATATATGCTGGTGGAGTAACCATGTATTAAGACTGTAAGTAAGCAAATTCAATTAGACAAAATACATTATATAGCTTAGGTACAGAAATATCATTTCTCATAAAAATTGCAATTTATAACTTTAGTGATTTAAACTACAGTTCCAAGCTTTGTTTTTTGTTTGTTTATTTGTTTGTGCATACTTGTAGGGTAAGGATATTCTAAATGACAAAAGATTAAAATCATACTAATAATAATGATGATATGATGATGATAATTATAAAGTTGGCATATCTTATGTGGCTAGAAAAAGCCAGGTGATATTCTATGAACCCTCTTATTTAATCCTCACATCTTATAGATGAAAAAACTGAGAAGAGATCAAGTAAATTATGCAAGATCACACAGTAAATCAGTGGGACCAAGATTTACATGGAAGCTGCCTAAAGCTGGAGCCCTGAGCATTTTTGGTGAGATGGGGCATTGGATATGCCAAGTTGACTGGGCCACAGGTCTTTGGTTTAAATTACTCTGGGCGAACCTGAGGCCATGTTTCTGGATGGCATTAATGTTTGAATCAGCCAACTAAGGAGAAGCCCACCCCATGTGGACAGGCTTCGGGCAACCTGCTGGAAGCCTCCGTAGAATCAGCAGGTGTGAGGGAGGGTTTGCTGCTCAGCCACCTCAGAGCTGGGCACAGCATTCCCTGTCTTGGGGCTCAGCTGACTTACACCATCAGCACAGACCTTGTGCCACAGCCTCTGTAAACCCTGCAGTCAGTTCCTCACAGTGAATTCGTGCGTGCGTGCGTGCGTGTGTGTGTGTGTGTGTGTGTGTGTGTGTGTGTGTAGCAACCTCCCGTGGATTCTGCTGCTTGGAGACCCCAGACTCACGCACTGGTTCAGTCACAAAAGGCCTC
Source organism: Pipistrellus hanaki (assembly GCF_964339955.1). Lineage (NCBI taxonomy): Eukaryota > Metazoa > Chordata > Mammalia > Chiroptera > Vespertilionidae > Pipistrellus > Pipistrellus hanaki. The sequence continues at coordinate 87,162,120 of NC_140510.1, forward strand.
TGTAACACCAGTTCTTTGACTTCTGTGGTAAATGTCTTCCGGTCTTGCTTGCCTTATCTTTTTATCTTTACTGACCAAGTTACCTTGAATTTTATAAGGCTTTTTATGAAAGAAAATTAGAATCTATATTCCTCTGACTAATGTCAAGGCAAGAACTCAAAGCCCGTAATTTTTTATTTCCATAGTATTGTGCAGAAAAAGCTTAGGTTTCAATTATTTTCACACATATAAGCACACCTACTTAGAATAAGCTCTTTTCTCAGTTCTACTTAAACTACCATTTCATTTTTCCAGTGAGCATGCATGGGGACCTGTAAATACACAGATTAAATCATAATCATTGAAAACGTAGTGTAAGCAGTAGAAACAACAAATAAAAGCCACCTCTGACATGAGTCTCACACGTTCATTTTATGACCAGTACAAAATGTGATAAACATCGCCCAACAAATGACAGGTCATTATTTTCTTTCTGACAGTGAAAATAGGGTTGTTTATACAAGTAATGTATGTTCATTGTAAATAACTCTAAGGGAACATTCAAATATAAAGAAGAAATAAAAAGTCATTTGGTCTCCCACCAATCTGAGCCTCTCCATGCTTGCTAACATGTTGGTGGTCATTCTGTCATACATGTTTGTACAGATACATATGCACATGCACTTATAGGAATATTAATATCCATTAGTTTATAGAAAAAATATTACTGAATGCATTAATTTTTCAGCATAACTCCTTATATCCACAAGAATACCCTGCCCCATACACTTGTTCACTCCAAGAGGAACTATGTCACAAATCTAATTCTTGCATATTTTCCACATACACCTATAATCCTATAATCATGGAATGACCAGAACAATTCAAATTTGTTTTTTCAAATTCTTTTTTTATATTTCAACATACACTCAGCCTTTCCCCTCTGAATAGCATTACTTTGTTTGCAATTGAATGTTAAGAGTAACTTTGCATATGTCTTTATATGTATGTTTATTTTTATGTGCTAGGTTTCAGTTGTGGAACCCCTTGTTCGAATGACATATACATTTTTAAATTTTAATAGATGTTGTCAAACTCTTTTTAAGAAGTGGAAAATGGTTCATACTTCCATAAGCAATATGAGAGAATATCTATTCTTCTTCTCATAGTTCCATTTAAATTTTGGTCGGGCTGATGGATATAAAAACAGCTACATGTGACTTTAACTTTGACACTACTCTTTGGAGAACTTGAGGCTCTTCCATTTGGTTGGCCATTTGGACTTGCTCTTCTTCCCACTGTGTGTTCACAGTCTCCGCCACTTCTTCTATGGTTGTCTTTTCCTTGTCAGAATGTAAAGGCCTCTGTACATTCAATAACAGCCCTTCATCTGTCATCACCACTGCAAACAGCTCTTTTCTATATCTCTCTTATTCCTAACTTTCTTTAGAGTATAATTTGTCAGTCAAAAATGTTATGTATATAATTATAGTTTACTTAATTGCCTGTCTTTACTTTTAAAGCATCTGGATTTTTTTTTAGCTGATTCAGAAGTTTTCCTTTACTCCCATATAGTTGCAGAGTTCTAAGATTTTGTTTGGAAAGATTTTTAAAATTATTTCTAACATCTCTATTTTTATTCCACCTAGAATTTATTATCATGTCTACTGTGAAATATGGTCCATTTTCATTTATTAGGTCTAGTAATAATTAATGTCGTTTTCTAATACTTTTTTAAATCGAATTTATTTAAACAATACAGCAAAAATTTAATCAACAATATAGTTGCCGTTGTTTTCTACTACTTGTGCCCAACGCTCAGGAAGCATTTTAATCCCTCTGTTGTAAAATTCTTGTGATTTTGATGCAAAAAATTCGGTCAATGCATTTTTGAGGCATTCTTCATTATGAAATTTTTTTCCAAGAAGAAAGTTTTGCAAAGAACGAAACAAATGGTAATCGGAAGGGGCAATATCAGGAGAATATGCAGGTTGAGGGAGAACTTCCCATTCCAACTGGCGCAGTTTTTCAGCAGTGATTCTTGCAGTATGCAGTCGTGCGTTATCGTGGTGAAGAATTACGCCCTTCCGATTAATCAGCGCGGGTTCTTTTTCTCTTAAAGCTTGGGCTAACCTTTCCAATTGGGCACTATACACTGCACTTGTAATGGTTTGGTTAGATGGTAAAGGTCATAATGAAGAATTCCTTTAAAATTCCACCAAACACACAACATCACTTTTTTCGCATGCAAGTCAGGTTTTGGCGTGGGCTGCGGAGCCTCATTTTTGTCCAACCATTGAGGCCGCCTTTTCAAATTAACATACAGCACCCATTCTTCATCTCCGGTAACAATTTGTTCTAAAAACGGCAAACGGTTTTGACGAGAGAGGAGTGAACTGCAAATTGTGACTCTTTGATTACGGTTGTTGTCGGTCAACTCATGAGGAACCCATTTTCCAAACTTTTGGACTTTGCCAAGTGCACGCAATTGATTGGAAATTGTTTTTTGTGAACAATTTAAAGTTGTCGCAAGCTCTTGTTGGGTAATTTGAGGATTTTGCACCAAAAGAGCTTGAAGAGCTTCTTGATCAAAATTGGACACACGGCCTCGACCACTCTTGTCATCTAACGAAAAATTTCCCTCGCGAAATTTCTCAAACCAACGCTGGCATTTTCTGGCGCTAACTGCATCTTGACCAAGAGCACTACAATGTTTTTTGCAGCCTCACTTGCTTTTCTTCCTAATTGGAACTCGTAAAGCATGCAGTGCCGAATATGCTCTTCATCCGCCATCTTCTTAGCCCTAGTTTTGCAACAAAAACCAAACCAAACACAAACTTTTTCAAGCAAAACTTGCTAATTGCACTTCACACGTTCTGTAGATACCACGTGTTTGAAGGTTATGTCAATACAAGTCAACACCAAGCAAGATTTTAAACAAATGTTTAAAACGACATTAATTATTACTAGACCCGATACTTCTGGTTGGTGGCTCATTTTTCTTAAAAAGAATCATACATGTCCTTGATTAGGAATCAAACCATGACCCTTTGGTCTGAGGGATGATGCTCTAACCACTGAGAAACTGGTCAGGACCAGAGACAGCTCTGTAAATTCACACATGCCATCCATTTCTCTCCATGGGCACACATTGGCCAGCAAGATGTCTGGGTAAGTATAAGTTTCAATGTTAGCTGCCATGTTATGTACCAAACGATTATGACCTGGAGCCCTGCACCCCGGCCAGATCTCTATTTGTTCCACGGCAAACTTGTTCACTAGTCTCTTAGCACTCTGTTGTCTCTCAACTCTATAACCAATTTCGCCAAATGTTTATCTAGTAATTACTTTTCCTGAGGGGTCCCACAGGGCCAATTTAAAATGAGGTGAATGAGGGAAGAGAGCCCCTCTCAGAAGACTGGATCTTTGTCTCGCCCTCAAGGGCACACCCTACAATACAGGTATCAAGTGTCCAAATTTAAATGTTCACCTTGAACTAACTCACCAGCTCTAGAAATTCTCATTTAAATTACTAGCCCAGGGTTATCAGTAATAGGCTTTATGACATGGGTCTGGTCAAAGGCTAATACAGAGCCTCTAGATTTCCTCCTTGGGGATACTGAGGAGAAGGTAGGTCTACCTGTTCCAAAGAACTTCCATGTATTTTTCTAAATGTTTTTATTTAAGAGAGGAAGTGGGGGAAGAGAAACATAAATGATAAGGGAGAATCATGGATCAGCTTCCTCCTGCACACCCCCTACTGGGGATTGATCCCACAAACCGGGCATGTGCCCAGATGAGGAATCAAACCATGACCTCCTGGTTCATAGATCAATGATCAACCACTGAGCCACACTGGACTGGCCCATGTATCTTTCTTGATTGGGTTAAATAATTCCACATGAATTTTGCTTTCTGGGCCATACTCCCTTTAAATATAAGGTGTTTATATATATATATATATATATATATATATATATATATATATATAAAATTGATTCATCATTTTTTAACTGAGAAATATCAGAGAAACAAACATGTATAAGTTATATTAATATAGCATACTTTCTTGAAACTCACTGTGATTTAGAACATTTTAAAATAAAAGAAAATCAAATATGTCAATTTTAGAAGTCAGTTGCTTGCTTCCCAGTGACTTAAAGGGGAGGTCCACACACTAGCCCTTGCTTGCTTCGCACGAAGTCCAAGATGATTCCACTCTGTTTCCTTTAAAGCAGTAATATGCACTGTGTTTGGATATCACTTATAATCACTTTACCATCTTAAAACACATTTATTTTCAAAAGACAAAATACATCTGAGTAGTGTTTTTAGACCTCTTTTGATGCATTTGGACTGGTTTATACTTCAATTAACCTCCTAAGACTTTGCTTTAGAAAGTCTATTTAGCAGGCATAAAGGGAAAAGGAGAAGCAGATTAAAGTTACTATAATACTTTGGCAACACCAAAGCAAGTAGAATAAGTAAGAAAATAAATGATATCAGCTCCTAGTATCTGAAAGAACCTAATTTCCCTTTCCCTCCACTTTGTTTTATTTCTTTGTCAACTACAAACTGCTTGCAATTGCTGCAAAAATGTCCAGAAATTGTGTCAAAAGAAACCTTTTCTATGGGAAGAAAACGTGTTTAAAAACTGTCAGATTACTTCACTGTTTGGAAGGCTTCCTTCCCCCTTGGTTTTTAAGAAATCCTCTCTCACTATTAGAGAAGTTAATAGGCATTTAATTTAATGGATGTCATGTTGTCCTCCAATAACCTCACACTTTCATGTTTGAAGCTAACCTTCCCCATAAAACCATCCGAGCTCCTCAGCTAAACACTCAGTTAGCACATCACAAATGCAATGGACCTTGTCTACTTCATAGCAAGGCAGATAAATATGTTGAAGGACCATCCTGATGTTCTCGTTTTGAAAGTCAAGAAACATTTAGCTTAATAGCGAACCAATTTATCACACTGAAAGGGCATATGCCCTCTGGAGCCCCCATTGAACTTGGGCCTGCTTGTCCTGCAGGCAGAAGAGGGGAGGGGAGTGGAGCCTGTGTGAGTTATGGGGATTAATTCAAAATTCCATCACACCCAGTAAACGTTGAGAACAGTGCGCTATTTACCCCAACTTTTCCTGCAATTCTGACTCCATAAGTAACATTTCTAGCTCTACCCCTAAGACAAGGCCAGGGGTTAGGGACTCAGTTGTGGTAAGTGACACTGAGGTCACGTCACAGAGAGAGCCTGTCACTCAGGATCTCATCACAAGGCAAACCACACAAGTGTTTTCAACAAGTGTGATACGAAGAACTATGAGCCAGGTACAAGTTGGAGAGCTCACAAAAGGGGTAAAGAGACCTCCCTGGTGTTTGGAGAAGGTCAAGGCAGGAGCAGCCACACCTGTGCACTGACACTAACTGAGCCCATTGGGTGACATACTAGAATGATCTTTTTTTTTAATTAACTTTTTTTTTTTTTAGAAAGGAAATGAGTATTTTGTTTTTTATAAATATTTTTTAATTGATTTCAAAGAGGAAGGGAGAGGGAGAGAGAGAGAGAAACATCAATGATGACAGAGAGAGAATCACTGATTGGCTGCCTCCTGCATGCCCCACATTGGAGATGGAGCCCACAATGCAGGCATGTACCCTGACCAGGAATCAAACCATGACTGCTGGTCAATGCTCAACCACTGAGCCACACCTGTGACTTGCTTCTAACAAAGATGGAAGATACAATGGGATATCATCCCTAATTAGGATATAATAGATGGGGTTTTATCTGAGCTGACTGTGACAAGAGTCTGCAGGTGGCTTTGCCAAAGCAAACAGCCATGTGTGAACTGCTTGTGGAAAGGGACACAGGAAATAGAACATCAGTAACCTCAGGGCCAGAGGGTGGTTTAGCGAGTGCTCAGTGAGATCCTGGGGCCTGAGTCCTACAGCCACAAGGAAATGAATTCTGGACAAAACAACAACAACAAACAAACAAAACAAAACCACAAAAAAAAACAACAACAACAAAGATGAAAGTTGAATCCTCCCTAGTCCAGTCTCCAGATGAGACTACAACATAACCAAGACCTCGATTCCAGCTGGTTACGCCGAGCAGAAGGCCCAGCCACAGTGTGTGCAGATCCCTCACCCGTGGAAATTGCGAGATAATGCACGTGTCCAGCCTAGCCAGTTTGGCTCAGTGTTCCTCTCACATATGTGTTTCTCTCTGTCTTTCCCTCTCTCTCCCCATATCTCTAAAATCAATGGAAAAAAATACTCTTGGGTGAGAATTAAAAATAAATAAATTAAATAAATAATAAAAACTATACGTGTTTAGTTGCTGGGTTTGTGGTCATTTGTTACACAGACACAGAAAATTACCACACATCCCTAGCACTGAGGAAAATGCCTATATAGACTTAGAAACTTAAAGAAAGTTGCCATTAGGACTGAGGTTAGACTTCTGTGGACATAAAAAACCACAGCAGAAGCATATCGCCGGTGCTCTGGCCAAGAGCAGCTTTCTAGAGACTCCTCACCACTGCATACCCAGCTGGTCGCTGACCCTCCCCTCCTAGGACCCCCTCAGCCCTGCATCCCCATGTCCCACTAGCAGAGCTGAACTCCAGCCCAGAAACAATTAATAAACTGAAGGTCTAACCATAGTCTCACAACCCAGGCAAAGGGAGGCAGTACAGCTGAGAGGCAATAAGTCGGCAATGGCATGATGTCTAAGCTACAGCGCCTGGTATAGTCTCTCATGAGACTCGTGTGTGCTGATGGAGGGAGAAGCCACAATAGGGAAGGAAAAGGAAACATTTGATTGTGAGGTCAGAGTTGAAGGCTAGTGAATGTCTAAAGGCTCCCCATTCCCGAACATGTTAGTGAAGAGACAGCACCAGGGCTGACAGGGATCTGACTCCTCCTTCCTGACACACATGCTAAGGGTGAAGATACAGGTCAGCACATGGTGTCCAGATTCTACCATGAGCCAAGCATAAAAATGGCGTCAGCATTAGCACTTTATTTCCCTCACGTACAATTTTCAGTGCTAAGCCAACATCATTTCAAGTATTCATTAAAATATAACCAAAGCCTTTGTCCTTAAAATTAACCAGCAAAAGAAATTAGCAACTACATAGCACTTGGCAGATGTTCTGGCTTGTTTAACTCAGGTCATCATGTCAAGAAGTCATAGCATTTTCAAACTTCTTCCCTTAGGGTTCAAGTCAGTAACTACCGGTGGTGACTGTACTATTTTTAGGCCATTACAATAAGGTGAAAGAGCTCCCTTAGTCTAGAACAATGGTCAGCAAACTGGCTCTCGAGCCGCAGTTTGCCACTCTTTTGACCGAGTTTGCCTACCACTGTTTTAGAATATAGAATTTAGAAAGACTCCTCTTTCCCTTTATTGAATGTATTTGTCAGCAACACTTAGCTTTTACTAGATTTACTAGCACATATTAAAAATGTGTTCACACGTATGTGTTTACACATATCTACACTTACTCCATGCTGATGCTGCTAGTATACTATGGTCCAATCATTATCTATTCAAATAATGAACTTAAAACTGTATTTTATTTGAGAAGACAGACACCCAAGCCATAGCAACTGTTAAATAATTACATACACTCACACATATGCCGACCCTACTGCTCTGATGGTGTCCTCAGCATATTTTCCATCTCTTCGCTCTGCCACGAGATGGCTATTGGCTTCAATCACCTGCAAAAAGTCTTCTCCACTTGGTGGCAGAAGTTAACAGGGAGGATTGGGAATGTGAGATGTGGGGATATGGCTACAAAGAGCTTCAAAAGTTTACTGGCCATGGCAACTCCCAAGTAAAGAGGCTGTCATCCTTCCTCTGTGATAGAAAACATCAAGGAATCACTTTGCTTAGCCCAGGTTGGGCTAAAAATGCTCGGCCTTGAGCAAACTGCTGTGACCAGGGCAGTGAGGGGCTATGCTGGGCCAAGTCTAAAGTACAGTGCCCCTTGGGCCCGAGCAATAGGGTATGGCATTCCCTCCCACTGGGACTAGTGGAGAGAGGAAGGGATGAGGCATTTTATCAGAAAAAGGGGTGACGGGCTTCTAGTCTGAGGGAAGTGACCACTGTTCATTACAGGTGCCCTGCTGCTTCCACAGTGGTGAAAGCAGCACATTCTCTCAGCCACCATGAAGAGCCGCCTTCAACCTGCTTGGCTGAAGAGAATGATATCATTTCATGAAGTTGAAAGCATGGTCCCCCAGCATTCCAACGGGTCTGCTTGTTGGTACAGTGTCCAACAAAGAGCAAGCTCAGTGGAAGGTTGGCGGGCCCCAAAGAGAGAGAGATCCTGTTGTCTGGGCACACACAGCTATAACACGTGTAGGAAATGCATCAGCTAAGCAAAGGCACCCCTCCCCTACTGCGGACCTACTACACGCCTTGTCTAATCCTTTCTCTAAGGACAAAGCCGCATGAACGAGGACTCTTTCAAGTGATCAAAGTCCAGTGAAACCAACCTAAGTGTAAAGGAAACATCTTCTCATATCATGAAGCATTTAGGATTCCTGTAGATCCTGGTGCTCACATGAGGTTTCACCTCCTTGTTCTCTCTCTTCATGCCTCAGGCAGCTCCCTCCCCTGATGGGGCAAACGGGCACTGAAGCTCAAGGCTTGTGTGGCCTGAGAGCTTGCAATCCTAAAAGAAAGGGAGCATGTTCCTCAGGAGCAGACACAGTCTGATATGAATTCCAATTCCCCCAGAGTTCCATGCTCTGTCCTGAGCTGACCATGCAGACCCAGCACAGGTTAGAACATTTCCAGGTTGGGCCCATGTGGTCCCACATGGAACAGGCTCCTCATGGGGTAAGGTTCTGTTAGGGGAATAAAGGACACAGTGGGCTGTCCCAGTTCAGTACTAAGGAAGGGCAAGCTATAACCCAGGTTGTGGAAATATTACCTCCATGGTTCCATAGTCGTGCATTTTCTCAAGACTGTTTTGAATTAGAGATGTTGCAATGGCTATTCTGACATGGGTCCCATTTTGAAGTGAGGAAACCTCAGAGTTAAGGAGGCCCCCTGTTTTATAAAACACTTTGGTAATCATTTTTACACTAAAATTGCCATTTTTGGGCCATGTTCAGATGTTATATAAATGGATATAATAAAGAAGAAACCTGCAAATACATTAAGCTAAGTCTGGGCTGGCACCTGCCCAGGTGTTCCCAGCATCCAACGGAACAGCACTCACACCTTCAACATGCAGGACACCGAATGGCTATTGGACAAAACTCATACAGAGGAACCGGGGCCCTGTGTGAGCGGCTGATATCTGCTGATTAGCCTCCGGGGGAGGAAGGTCTAGACTCAGTGAGCCTCCTTGTGTGGAAGAACATATCAGACACACGGCAACATGTTTCACATCTCAAGATCCCTGGCTTATGTTAGATCCCATCTTTACTCTTCTACCTACAACAAATACATAATGGGATCAATATTTTACCTGTGAAGATACTTAATAGACATCTAGTGTTAATGTGATGCCTAAACACATATCCACAACATACAAATAAGAAGGCTTACCCTACACCTATGCAAAATGAGGATTTTTAGTTCTAGTAACAAAAACTTGGAATATTGGTAACTTAAATAAAAAGTTCATTTCTGTGTCTAGTAATAACTCTGAAGGTAGACAGGACAAGATTTATATGGAGGTAACATGGATCCAGACTCTGTATTTTTTGTTGTTTATTGTTCTTTGTGGGGAGATGTTCTACTTCACAGAGATCCCACTTGCAAATTTAGGTGAAGATGCTAAAGCTATAATCCCACACTCATCCTAGCCGGTTGGATGTTGGAGAAGACACAGAGGTATATTCCTGCCACTTAAAGGGACTTCCTATAACACACACACATTTCTGCTAAGTCTCAGTTGCCAATCTAAGCCCCATAGCCACATCTAATTACAAGAGAGAATGGTGTACTTTCTTTTAGATTGTTAGCCACATTTAAGGTTTTTACTAAGGAAGAACAGGTATTGAAAACAACTGTCACCTTTGCCACAATCTACTTACCACTAATTCCAGGGAGACAGGGTTAAGCATTAAAAGTATTTCTAAGTGCATGTCATACAATAATGAGAAGAAGAAGAAACCATAAAAGAAGTTATTGTCTGTGGTTTTCTATAATTGAACCTTGTTAGCTCATATTTCCCCATTATATTCTAAACACTGACACTGGGGCCTACAAACTGGTTAGAAATTATTAGATATACACCAAAATATCCTACAAAAAATTAAAATTATTTTTTCAGGGAAAATTTATCTTTATTTTTATTTTTTTAAGTAATCAGTAGCTTTTCTGATATACCTTCATCATATAGTTGTGAAACATTTGAAAATAGCACAATAAAATAATTTAACTATTTAAAATAAGTCCAAGTTTTGTTCATTTGTATGACCTAAATGTACATTTTCTTGCTAGCAATTCTATAGCTATTGGCTCCACAAACCAGACTGCACCAGAATTCCCCCCAAAACTTAGAGGAGTGTCTGAACTGATAAAGGCCTAATTTCAGCTGACAAAGCTGACCCCAGCTGTGAGGCACACACATCTGCACTTTCTTCAACCATTTTCCATCCAAATAATCAATAATGCACATTCTTAACTCAGCTAACTAGAGTCATAGTTAGGGGCATGAATAAAGCTAAATGTGTAGCAAGTAGTCCCCAGATGAGGGCTAGGAGTCGGAGCTCCTTCATAAAAATAAAAAAATAAAAAAAAAACACCACTAGTTGGAAGGAAAGGATCCAAGGCAATGTTTTTATCAACATGCATGGTCTTGGTAGCATCATTTAAAATACAGCAACAACAAAATAAATCCTTTAAATGAGAATACTAGAGAATTTATAAAATAAACAATACAGCAATACAATGGGATATATGACAACCTTAAAAGTTATGCTTTTAATGATTCTGATAAAACAAGGAAATGCTTGCGTTATAAGGTTTTATAATATTTACTTTTTGCTTGTGAATAGTTACATGTAGAAAATTTGAAAGGTACAAAAAACAATAAAGGTTGGGCAACAAGAACTCTGTCTCTTATAAGGTCCTGGAGGTGGCGGAGCTGCTTCTCACTGTTCGGAAACCACGCACCACTAATCCGGCCCACAGTGCGCAATGCTCCTTTGAGAGCCAGACCAAGATTATGCAGATGCACATACATGTCTGCATAGATTGTATTGAGCAAATATTTAATTTCTTTCATTACATGTAAAATGTATATTTATATTAATAATTTTAATCTGATAATGCTAGTATTTCTTCAGAATAGTAACTATTTTTAAAAATAATTTTCCACAACTGAACAGTAGTCCCTTGGATAAATAAACAATTGATTATATTATTACTAGAGGCTGGTGCATGAATTCGTTCACCTCAGCCTGGCTAGTGATCGGGGCTGACCAGGGCCATCTTGCCCAGTCCTAATCAGGGCCGATCAGAGCCAGCCCACCAGGGTAAGGAAACACAGGAGGTTAGCTGGATTTGGGAGGTTGGCTGTGGGAGCAGACTGATCACCAGGCAATGAGCATCTACCTCCTGGTGCTCAGAGCGTGTCATAGTGACTGGTCAACCGGCTATTGAGTCTATAGGTCATAACATTCACTTAGGCTTTTAAATTATAGATTATTTTATTTTGGTTTCATTTATTTGTTTTCATATACTGCTATGATAAACAATTCATATATAAATACTTGTGAGCACCATTAGTTATTTCAGGTAAATAAATTCCTAAGAGTAAATGTGACTATACTAGAGGCCCCTGTGCATGAATTTCATGCATGAAGGCTGATCTGGGCTTTCTGGCTGCCGCAGGCTGAGGCCTTCCTTCCCCAGGGCTGCCAGTAGGCCTTACTTTGTTCCATGCAGCCCCTGGTGGTCAGTGCATGTCATAGCAAGCAGTTGAACTCCCAGTCTCCCAGTTGAACTCCCAAGGGGACACTTTGCATATTAGCTTTGATGTATAGATTGAGGCTTTGACATATGAACATAATTGTTTTATAAGGAAAATATAGCTATTTATATTTCCAAGTGGGTTACTGGGTATGATAATAATGAAGAGAATAATGTACTACAATATATACATAGAATAAAACCAAACACATGCTTATAACTTAGCTATAATAATAAAAGCATAATATGCTGATTAGACCAGACATCCTTCCCGATGTCCTTCCAGATGACCTTCCAGACGGAGCTGCACCAGTGGGGCCGAGGCAGAGGCAGCCGCCATGGTGGGGACTAAGTGCCTTGCATGGATTTTGTGCATTGGGCCTCTAGTATATTCATATTGTTACACACCATGAGTAAGGAAAAGGTTAGATGGCAATACATTAAAGTGTTAACAGTGCCTATCTTTAAATGGTGGAATTGCAGTTAAGATTTTTTTTTATCTTTGTGTTTTTGTATTTTTTCAATTTCTCTAAATTGATCATATATTACTTTTATAATAGGACAAATGTTATTTTAATAACCCACTGTAATTTAGCATTAGATTTAATATTTCATTTTTTATAACTACTTTTACATTTTCAATTTATATTTAGTTAATAATACTCTAATTTATGGAAAATCGGCACAGTAGAATTTAGGAAACCTATTGGTAATTCATAATATTTCTACAGTACTGAGATGGCTAAATCAACACTCAAAGTAAATTATTTCATGAGTACAATTAATTAACTGTAAGTGTACTAAATAAACCTTTAAAAACATTTCAGAAATCATTTAAATACTAAAAAATCATTGCATTTATATTGTCTTCTCTCTATGTTCTTTCATATTTTCAACAATTACTTGGTAATTATAATTATCATCTTCACTGCAATGTGAGGTCCCTGGCATATAATACCAGAAAAAAATATTTTAAATACAAAACCCTATAAATTACTCTGGAGAAGGTCATTAGGAAGAACTTGAAAAGATAAACATACAGGAAGTGCAATAGCTTTTGCTTTATCACCAGTGACATTGCCGTTGTCATCGTTAATCTGTCTCTGTATATCACAGGCACTTTGTACAGTAAATGACCCATTTCTCATTCATGCCACCTGCCTCTGACCTCCTTGGTTAAGCTGGTGCTAAGTGAACTCTTCATAAAAGAGTTAGATATTATCATAAATAGCTATTTTCTCCTGCATTTTCCTAATTATCCGTACTTGTGTTCTAATCTCTACTTCATAAAAAAAAGTAGTTATAAAGCATTCAAATCTACTAGCTCTTTGATTAACCATGGAATGTTTTTATTCTTATTTTAAGTAGCAAGTTACAATGCACCATTCTTCACCCTCTAGTTTGCTGTGCTTTCTCTCAGCTTATTCATCAGGAGGCACATAGACATAGGGTGTTCCCACATGGTTATTCTCCATCTCTTTATTATCGCTGATTCATGTGCCACTCCAATGAATGTGAAGAGTTCCCAGTGAATGGCTAGAAAAGTGCTATATTCCCCTAGATCCATGGTTGGCAAACTGCAGCTCTCCAGCCACATGCGGCTCTTTGGCCCCTTGGGTATGGCTCTTCCACAAAATACCACGGACTGGGCAAGTCTATTTTGAAGAAGTGGCATTAGAATAAGTTTAAAAAATCTGGTTCTCAAAAGAAATGTCAATCGTTGTACTGTTGATATTTGGCTCTGTTGACTAATGAGTTTGCTGCCCACTGCCCTAGATGGTCCTAAGGGATAATGAGCAAACACTAGAATTTTTTCAAGCCATTTTATCTACAGTTCTGGTAAGATAGATGTTGACATCGATAAAATGCACATATTTAAAGTGCATAATTTATAAAGCTCTCACCATAATCAAAATAATGAGCTTGTCCATCACCCTCTAAAGCCGCTCATGCCCCTCCCCACCCACCCCTTAGTCCCTGGAGGAAAAAATATCTTCTTCCATTATAGATTAGCAGGAATCTTCTGAAATTTTACATAAATGGAAACACAGTACGTACACTTTTAGGGAGATTGGGGGGGTCTGGCTTCTTTCATTCAGCATTATTTTAAGATACACACATATTGTAGCATCTATCAATAGTAATTTTTTTTTATTACTAAATAGTATTCAATTACAGTAGGTCCTCAGGTTACATTAGAGATCCATTCCTACGGCAACATAATGCAATTTTTACCATAAGTCGAACCCACCCACATGAACATCTACATCACTCACATGGAACACACACACACAGCAGTAATGAAGTGAAACAGTAAAAAATAATAATAATAATAATAATTAAAATAAAGATAACAATTCCTGACTTCTACTTGTGGTAAATAAATAATAAAAAATAAATAAAGCACATATGTAGAGATGTCGAAATGATGGGACTTTTTTTTATATATATATAAATAAATGGGAGATGGTGACATAACGACAAAATGACATACATCAAGTCTGACATAACCCAAGGACGCCCTGTATATGGATATACTATTATTATTTATCCATTCACCGGTTATGGATAATGGGTTATTTACAGTTTTCTGTTATCAAAAGTAAAGTTGCATTATATTCATGTATGAGTCTTCAAACGAACATGCACTTTATCTTAATACTTGGAAATGGCATGGCTGGATTAGGCAGAAGATGTACCTTTAACAGAGAAATGTCATTAAAAGTATGGCCCATAAAGTACCAAATTGATGAAGTCAGTTGCAACAAAATTAAAATTTATGCTCGTCCAAAGAGCTAGTTAGACAATGAAAAGAGAAGCAGTAGACTGGAAGAAAATTATTTTTCAATTGTCCATTAGTGGAAGCTTGTACCAAAAATATAGGAAGGCTTCTCAAAACTAAAACTGTCCATTTAAAAAATAATGCACACCAGCTTTAAACAGACTCTAGTGAGGAACATATACAGATGGCAAACAAGCATGTGAACAGATGCTTAATATCACTGGTCATTAGGGAAATGGAAATTAAAACAGCAATATGATGCCACTACACCCTATTAGGATGATTAAAGGTAAAAAAAATATATATATAGCTGATAATAACTACCAGTGTTAGTGAAGATGATAGCAATGAGAATGCTCACACTGCTTGTGAGAATATAAATTCAACAATTATTTTCATTTCAAAATAAATGAACTAATCAGATATTAAAACTCTTTTTGGTAATGACATATGCATTTCTATTACAATTTCTAACAAAAGCATAATGTTATGGGGTAAACTCATCCTTCAAGTCTGATCAATCTCTTGTCTCTTACTTGTAGACTTAGACCAGGCATAGTTTCATTTTTTTAATTAAATTCATTCCTTGCCAGACAGACTCTATGCTTTCGCTCACACAACCACTTCTCTGCTTCTACTCAGAGAATTTAGTAAAAGCCACAGTTCATAATAAAGAATAGCCCAAGCAAGCAAAGCAAAACTCTAAAAACAGCCAATAACCTTTGTCAAGAAAGACCTTCCATCTACTGTCTACTCCTGAAAATGAAGGACTCCTATTTCTAAATCTGACATATTATTCTATTTTGAATATGTCATGAAATTATAATGCTGGTTCTAGTTTCAAACTAAACCAACTCACTTTAACATTTAAATCTTTTTGTTAAGCATCCTCTGAGTGACAGGTCCCATCGTCCCTGGATACAGAGATGAATAAGATGGTGCTTCTGCCCTTGAGCAGCTCAATCAGCAGGTGTGTGAGTGTGTCTTGGCTTGTGATGACTTACCAAGGAGACCCCTCCACTACTGAGCGTTATGGCTCCTGGAGTTTGATTGAGGCAGCCGAGCTGCCAAGTTCCTACCACCAATGATCTACTACCTCTTAGCAGAGAGTTTAAGAGGTGAATGGGTATTCCTCTCTCCAAATAACAGCATTCCAAACATTCTCTGAAATATTAAATTCAGGAAAACTCAACTTGAATTTTCCATTTTTTCCTCCCCTTAGTTGGCTAATGCAAGATGGATCCAGGCTCGCTAAGCTAACCGATGACCCTCCTGGTGACAAAGCAATCCATGTTCGTGCTTTTGACAGTTCCAAGCAGCTCTGGGCCTGACCAGGCTTCCTTCTCCAAGCTCCGGCTTCCCTGACTATGGTCCTCTTCTTGTTCTCCTTCTAACCCTCTAACCAGGGCTCTCCCTCTCACTCACCAGACCTTTACTTCCAGTCGTAATATGACAGATTTCCCCAGATTAACATCCATGTCTTTCTTTTTTCCTCTTACAGTCTTCCGGAATAACTTCAGCTATATTCATATATGTAACATCCTTTTAAGTTAATGGATTCTGAATTTATGTCCTATCCCTACTATTTATGGCATGCCCACTATGTGCCCAGGATGCTCTGGACTTTGCATAAATTATCTCATTTAATGTTCAACACCCAGCCTATTTTACAATCCATATGGCCAGGAAATAAGCTCATGCCAATATATTTCGGTACCCAGCAAAACCTGTTTTCACTTAAAGGTTTAAAAAAATCTTAAATTCTAAGAGGGATGTGGCATGGGGCCTTAGGGAGGTAGTTGGGGTGGAAGAAATCGTTTCAGTTCTAAGTGGTGACATGTGCATTTTAAAAAGGTCTCACTGGTGAAATGTGGGGCAGGATTGCAGCGGGGTGAGACTGGAGGCAGGTAGGAGGTCAGAGAATCCTTCAGGGGGAAATGCCGAGACATGGGACTCACGAAGGGCGATGGGAATGGAGACATCCTGGTGTTGCTTTGACAACTATTATCTTTAAAGGAAGAAGTCACTTAGATAGACTCAAGTGCTCAGGCCTAATGCACAATGCACAGAAACTCCTTTCCCTTGAAGAGGTTTTAAGTGGTCAAGTCCCTCTTCTTACTTCTCCTTTTCTGCAATAGAAGGGACAGAAGACTAGAGGCAGACAGACACACAAAACCCACAAGACTACTGTAAGCTCCAAAGGAAGATGTAAAATATGCAGCTTTCCCCAATTTATCTTTAGAAAATCCCATTCTTATGGATCACTTCACGAAAGCAATGCTGCTCAGACCAGATCCTAGGAGACAGTGAATGTCAAGAATTTGAAAGCATGTCCCTGACTTCTGTTCCATGGCCTCTGCCATTCCTGGCCACTACATCACCACTCAAGTCCCACCTCTGCCCACCAGGATGTCTCCATTCCCATCGCCCTTCGTGAGTCCCATGTCTCGGCATTTCCCCCTGAAGGATTCTCTGACCTCCTACCTGCCTCCAGTCTCACCCCGCTGCAATCCTACCCCACATTTCACCAGTGAGACCTTTTTAAAATGCACATGTCACCACTTAGAACTGAAACGATTTCTTCCACCCCAACTACCTCCCTAAGGCCCCATGCCACATCCCTCTGCAACTGGTCAGCTTTCAGTGCAAAACTCCTTTGTTTCATATCTCTGTATCTTCGGTGAATACATCGTGCCCATGAACTTAATTTCATGGTTTTCTGTTTATTTGTACAATTAAAAACACTATGAAGAATTAAATGTATATATTTATAAATTGATGATCTGCTGGCAGGGACAGGGATTTCTGGGGAATCACATTGTAGCCTTGAGTCTGAAAAGAAGCTCTACCTCATATGAGAAACTCAATTAGCTCACAGGACAGAAACTTACAAGCCCAAATGCAAATTTCTTAAGTTACCAGGAGAAATCGCATTCACAAGGTGCCTAGAAATACTGTCAGTTAACTTATTTTATCCAAATAATATGTAAAAGATGAATATTTTATTCAGAATGTGACTTACTAAGTGTGTGCAAAGAAAAATGCATATGCCAATAAATATTTAAAATATGTTTCAACATTGCTAAAAATAAGAACATAAAAACCCCAATTCTAAAAACAATATTATAGGAGAAAATCCTAAACAAAATATTAACAAAACAATCTATCAATGATAGGAAGGATATTAAATCATGACATGTGACATTTATCCTAGGAATACAATTTGGCTAATATTTGAAAATAAATCAATGTAGTTCACTATAACAACATAAGAAAAAACAAAGTGACATAATCTCAGTAAGTGAAAAAAGAAAGCATTTAATAAAATCTAGTATAAAACTTATGATTTAAAAAAAAATTAATTAGGCAAATTACAGATAGAAAATAATTGCCTCTATCTTTAATCTCTATACCAAATATATTACAGGTGGCAGGAATGAGGATACATCCCATAGTTCTATCAAAGAAACCCACTGTGTGCATGCGGGCTGGAAAGAGAGTCTGGTGTTGCTGCTGTTAGAGGTGACCTCTGACCTCCCAGATGTGTGGGCCACTTTTTTCGCTTCTTCACCTCTTTATGGCATTTAAATAAAACCTGTTTGATTGGCTGTGACAGTTCTAGGTTGCTTGTAATTAAAGAAAGCAGCAAAAGCAACCAAGTTTTATTAACAGCTCATCAGTTGCAATACCTGTCCCACATTTAATTTGCAGAAATAAATTCAAGAAGGAGCTGTCAGTAGCTCTGCAATGACCTCTGTCTTTCCCACATGCTGCATGCCCCTGGGAGATGCCAGCTTCACTCAGGAAGCCCCTGCAACACAAGAACCATCCAGGGCAAAACAAAGACCCATTTCCCCCCTGCTGGGTATGTGTCTTAAAATTAGCTGGAAAAAGGACCTAGAATTTACTCCTTGTGACTGACATAAGTTGGATGAGTAGAATATTAGCGAACATACTATAAGCATTCTCTAAATTTCCCAAAAACTCTTTGTCTCTTTAGATATTGATAAGAACAAATTCCGTGACTAGCGGACTGTACTTTACCAGGCACCCAGATAACCACCGAAGACTTCCGTCATCTTTGGAGGGCACTTGGAAGGCATTTCACTGCCTTCACCACCGTTGTAGAGTGTCTGTCCCAATTCCAACCTCCCCAGGAAACCCAGCTGCCAGGCGCCTTGCCTTGGCCCCTGCACAGCCCTCCTGTCCGGAGCTACTCTGATCTCGGCAAAGCTTCTGAAGGGCTTATGCTCCCATAATCTCCAATTTCAGCCATAATAACACAGGCTGCCCATCTCCCTTCTCTGCAAGTTTGTCATGTGATTATAATTTATTCAAAATTTATTATAATAACCTAATTGTATATCTGCTCATTGCTTTAGGTTATTGCTATGTAACCATTTGAATGAAAGATTAAATGATTTCTCAAAGACAGGGCATACATTCTTCAAGATACTATCCTTGATATGAAAACCTACAAAAAACAACAAACACTAAAATGTTTGAACCATATTTTCATCTTGCAGCATGCTTTTATTTTTTATGTATTTAAAATTCTTTGTTCTGCCAAAACCGGTTTGGCTCAATTGATAGAGGGTCGGCTTGGGGACTGAAAGGTCCCGGGTTCGATTCCGGTCAAGGGCATGTACCTTGGTTGCGGGCACATCCCCAGTAGGGGGTGTGCAAGAGGCAGCTGATCTATGACTCTCTCTCATCGATGTTTCTAACTCTCTCTCTCTCCCGTCCTCTCTGTACAAAATCAATAAAATATATTTTAAAAATAAATAAATAAATAAATAAAATTCTTTGTTCTTTATACATTAACTAGAGGCCCAATACACAAAATTCATGCAAGGGGCTCGGCCCTCACAGCCCCTGGCTTCATCCAGAAGGTCGTTTGGCTTTCTGGTCTAATTAGCATATTACACTTTTATTATTATAGATAATATTGCTAGGTTAGCTACATACCAATTTATTGATTTTTATTCTACTTTCTCTATTTTTATAGCAGATTTTTATAGGTTCTTAGATACCTTGGCTCTTAGATAATCTCTAGCTCGATTTCCTTTTTACTTTTATTCAACACTAGAGGCCCAGTGCACAAAATTTATGCCCAGGGGGGTGAGGTAGGGGGGTGTCCCTCAGCCCAACCTGCACCCTCTCCAGTCTGGGACCTCTCGGGGGATGTCCGACTGCCGGTTTAGGCCTGATCCCATCCTAAACTGGCAGTTGGACATCCCTCTTGCAACCCAGGACTGCTGGCTCCTGCCAACCTGATCCCCCTAATTGTTCTCCCCTGCTGGCCTGATTGTCCCTAACTGCTTCTGCCTTGGCCCTGCCACCATGGCTTTGTCCAAAAGGATGTCTGAAGGTCGTTCAGAAGATGTCTGGTCTAATTAGCATATTGCCCTTTTATTAGTATAGATATTAAATTAAATAAAGCTATATAGATTCACATTTGATAGTAGAGTGATTAAAAATTATGTCTAGCACAATGATCTTACTGAGAATTTAAGTTAATAATCAATAGTTAATATTTTCCATCTTCTTTCAAAGAAAGAACATAATTTGGAATCAGTATATCTAAATGATCATTTTAGTGAATTAGCCATTCATTATTTTTTAAAATATATTTTATTGATTTTTTGCAGAGAGGAAGGGAGAGGGAGAGAGAGTTAGAAATATCAATGGAGAGAAACATCAGTCAGCCACTCCTGCACAAACCCTACTGGGGATGTGCCTGCAACAAAGTTACATTCCCTTGACCGGAATCGAACTGGGGACCCTTGAGTCCACAGGCCAAACCTATTAGGGCTTGGTCATTCATTATTAAGAAAATAGGACAAAGGATAACATCTGTAATACTTTCAACTTTACAGATAAAATAATTAAATTTAAAAATAAATAAAATCACTGTTTTACCCATCTACATTTAAAAATATGGCTTAAAACAGGATTAGCTTGTTGGGCTTGACCCTAGAAAATAAGGGGAGGTGTGTGTGACTAGAACTGAGAAATACACTTGAATCCTCCAGAAATGGAAGGCATTGTTTTGTAAGTATCAGGTACTTGCATTCCTCATAGGTAGGGCCCTGAGGGGCAGAACCTCGGATGGGCAGGAGAAACGGAATCCTGCAGATACTGGGAATGGAATACTTAGGAGAGGCAGGGAGGACCCTGCATGAGGCATGTTACACTGAGGTAGCCACCCACAAGCCAAGCAGCAGGGCTTGAGCCAGGAGCACTTTTCAGCCTTCCCAATGGATCAGTGACTATATGCCTCTCCCTTACTTTTCTGAACTACAATTTCTGAGTTTCGGACGTGATTTAAGAAAGGAAAAATGGTTGTTCCAAAAACTTGACTTGACTTTGGCTCATAGAAACCCAAAGCTATATCTGATTTGATTTTCAAAGCTAAACATTTAAGTACTGTGGACCAATTATATGTATTACATTTGTATTTGTTTAATAATTCTAACTGGCTAATAAGCATCTAAGTTACTCAGTGGTTTAACAAAGCCATTTCATACTTGAGTACTAGTCATTCAGAACTTGTGTTCCAGGGTAAAGGTCCATCTAAGACAGGGGTGGGGAACTTTGTCTTCCAAAGGCCATTTGGATATAGCTCCTTGGCCAGAGACACAGTCATAGCAGTAGCAAACAGTCTTTGCACCAATTTTAATGAGGCAATTCAAAAGAGCCGGATATGTTGCATTATTGGGAAGCAACCCTGACCTTAGCACATCTGAATCTTTTGATAATGGACAAGAAGCATGTCTGCCTATTGCTCTGATGGGTGACAATCTTTATATACTGGACAGGCTCAGGAAGGCCACCAAGCCATGCCCTCTGTTTCAGAGGAGCAGGAAAAAAAGGCTACCTCTTACCTTCCAAGGATGTCTGTCACAATACAACCATCCTCCAAATGATGTGTGCCACGAAGTGAGAAATCCATGGAGGATTGTCTCCCAAAAATATCCACCACAAGTTTCTACACTGCTATGGCCTCCAGTCAATTTTTTCAATAAATGCACTATTCTTTCCACCACTCTGATAAATCTGATTGACAGGCTGGGACCAAATTCATTATGTTTGCCTCATGCAGTATTTAGCTAAGACAACAGGTCCCAAGACACAGGTGAGGCCTGCAGTAGTCCAACTGGAAAAGTTCCCTGAACCAGGGAGTGATAATATAAAAAGCAAGTGCCTGTCTACTGAAGTTTTCATATTAGCCTTTCCACTTGACCTAAGTTATAAATCCAGACTCAGAAGGTTGTACTAATGACTTCGTGAATTCTGCCTTGGCCCAAAGGAACTACATCTAAAATAATTCTGTCCTCCTGAACCTCTCTGACCAATGAATCGAAGCCAACCTGAACATCCTTCAGGGCCAAAAGGCGCCATCAGTTAAATAGCTAAAGCCAGGGGAAATTTTCTACCACCCGTTCTAATTGGATTACTCCCATTGTGGGAATGCCCGCTGCAAGATGCCCTTAAATAACAAATCAGTTATCCTTCCAATTCCACAAGATCCATGCGTGTCCTCTGCCAAGAGCTACAATTTCCCCTTTCCTTCTCTGTGCACGCAGACCATTCATCCACAAGGACAAAATGGCTAGGGAAGTTTTCTAGGTTAGTGGCGCCAACTTTTAACATTTGTCTATGATTCTTTGTGTAAGTTTTTTCCCCCAGTTGTCCACCTTTATATTAAATCCAGCCCAAGAATTAAGCACCTAAATATTAGCCAATTACTCATCTATTACTTCCCATGGGAGTGTCTCTTTTTCAGAGAGATCTCTCCAAGATTACCAAAGTTTCTGTATAGCAGCTAGTACCCACTGCAAAACAATAGAACTCAGAGCTTTTATTGCAATTCTGAATAGATCTCAGAGTGGCATGGACAGAGGAGGAGTTGACCCCTAGACAGCCAGCTGTTGCATACACTCACTAACAAGCATTGCATGCCATAGCCTACGGTGATACCTAGCTGAATTTCTAACATTTGCCTGGTTTCTGCCCATAGTGGACACAGATCTCCCTCTTTCACACTCAGTGTAGATGCACATTTCTATACCTGTTGTATGAAACACGCTGGGACTTCTGTCCACACAGGACCAATCTAAACACTGGTGGGCACAATGGAGGGAGCAAAAGCTGGCCTCCAGATTGACAAGGAAGTCTTCCCACTGGAGCAATAGCAACAGGAGGAGTACCTCTTAAACGAGCAGCATATATTGGGAGCATAAAGGATGTTTCTGTGGTTGAGGTTGAAGTAAAAATTTGCAAGTGTTTGGAGAGTTGAATAAATGTTATGTGCAGTAATTGCATTTCCAATACCTAATGTACTATTAAAATGGTATTATGACTGATTGGGGAACGCTTCCCCTACCTGATATTTTAAATAAAATATGCATAAAAATGCCCTTAAACCAGCATTAATTGGCCATGCTAAATGGGAGCCTTCGGAATTGCCTGAGCCCACACATTTTGTTAATATGAAGCAATATAAATACCTAGTGAGAAATATTACAACTTTATTCAGTGACTTATTAAAAATAGGAGTGTATACAAACTAATTCTCTGTATTCCAGCCCTATGTGGTCTGTGGAAAAGGCAAATAGCTAATGGATTCTTAATACCGATTATCCCCATTTGAACAAAAGAGTACCGTAAAGCCTCAGCAGCTCCAGAGGTAATACTAGACATAAAAAGGTGTAACAAGCCAAGGGAATTGGTCTTCAGTGATTGAGGTTGCTAATGCCTCAACTCTATTTTCTTTTAAAGAGTCAACTGCAAGGTGTGTTCACATGAGAAGGGTCCCAGTATAGTTGCTGGTTTGCCACAGGGCCAATCTAACTCTGCCAGTTTATGATCATAATTTGGTTAGAAAAGAGGTAGATTTGGTGCAAGTTTTATGCATCCTAATATGCTATAAGGATGAAACACAGCATCACCATCATTTGATAGGCGTATTTAAGACATTTGGCCCATAAGCACATCCTCAATACTCCCTTATCATCAGACAATAAACCAGTGGTCATCTACTTCCTAGCTGATTTACGTTGCTCATGGTGCTCACCACTGATGCCTGTGGATTTCATCGTCTCACTGATTGTCCTCTAGGCTTCTCTTCCAGAAAGCCATGGCTCCATCTGCCTCTGGTTCTCTCACTAAACGGTCAGGGGTCTGAGACCGCCTTACTTCAGGTCTACCATGTTTGCCCGCCATAGTGTCACGGATGCTAGAGGACAAGGTGAAATTCCTGGGTCCAAGGAAAGGACTCATTAAAACTCACAGCAGCAGCAGCAGCAGCCAGAGAACCAACACGTTCCTGCACCACATCTCTGAGTCACAGTTCCCTCGGGGGGAAACAGCAAGATCCCGGTGACAGCTGCCCACTGTGGGCTGCATCACAGGAGGGCAGGTCTGAACATTTTATGAGGGCAGTCGGCATGCCTGCTCCTTTGCTCCAGGAGTCAGCATTTCCTGCTGCTACTGATCTGTCCAGTACAGCTGGCCTGTGCTCTGGAAGGAGAGTATCTCTCCTTTCCAGGCTTCAGGGCTGGGAACCTTTCCTATACCAAGGCCATGTGGGTATTTGTAATGTCATCCATGGGCCATACAAAATTATCAACTTAAACTTGAGCCTGCTATGTTTAGTAAAAAATAATGAACTCAGCCCTAATGCCTTGGCAGGGCCAGACCAAATGGTTTCTTGGGACTTCTATGGCCAGTGGGCTGGACAATCCCCACCTGTGTGTAAATAAACCCTCTTCTCCAGTGTGAGACACATCTGCCTCTTCACTCCACAGACAGTGCTGAAATGATGGTCTGTTAGCAAGACATGCACAGACCCATGGATTTATCCCCCGACAATAACTAGATTTTTCAAAGTCACTGTCCTATCAAATTGGCTAATACAGAAAGCTAATTCTAACTACAAAAATTATATTTCCCGTCTACTGTGTGAACAAAAAGTTTTTTTTTAAAGAACAGTAAAAGTTTACCTCTTCAAGTTCTCATAAATAACTCATTTTTCCCCATAAATAAAAAAAGTGTGTGTATTCTAAAAGCACAAAAACATCTCAAACCCATTGCCAAGTGCTAAGACATTTACTTTCCTACATTTCTCTCTGGAAAAGTGATTCCTTGTGCTACCAATATTAGTGGCTTTAACTGATAAGTAGATATAGAAGGGCTTATTTCTTAGCTAAGGACTCAAAGTGGATTGGAGGCTAGGACAAGTAAGTAGTCACTAGGGGAAAAGCATGTTTGTTAACATACAGTCCCTGTCTACACAGCAGCAGTCAGTACTACTCTTCACCTAATTCCATACCCCTGGCTTTGCAGGTCGGGGGCAGTTCCTAGTGGATGCTATATTAACAATGCAAAGTGGATTTTGGTGTCAGAATTAATTTAATGCCAACATGCATTATATGTGTTGTATGTTTCATAAAAGGTCTCAAAGGACCAATTAAACTGCCACATTATGTAGTAGAAATTAAATGTCAGACTATAACTTTTTTTAAGTGACTTTATTACAAGAAAATATTAATACTAACTTTTGATCTTCTAATAAAACTATAATCACCTTTAGATTATTCTCTTTCAGAAAACTTTCTTCCATTACACTTCTTTTTCCCCCTAAAAAATATTCATAAGCCTTTTTACAAAATACAACCATTTGGATTGTTCTTTCTCTTTATACAACTTTGCATCAAAGACAAGTATATGCCTAGTAACATTTCAGCAGATAAAAAAATTCACAAATCAAATAACTATCCAAAGTAAGGCCGGAATGTTTTGGAAAGTTGATCTACTTCCACTAAATGGAAGGATTCATGAGTATGGGTGACAGAGAAGCCACAATGGGACAGATAAGAAAGGTTATGGATGTCTCCATCTAGTCAGCACTTTGGTAGGAATGCACACCCATTCTCTTAACCAATCATCAAACAAGAAAAATATTTCCAATATACAAAGGCAATCCAAGATTCACAGTTAAGATAATGTGGTCAAGGTCTCATAGTTCGTAGATAATAAAATCAGGTTTTCAATTCTAAATCTCTCTAACTTTAACAACATTTACATAAAATATGATTTAGACAAAAAAAATTTGAGAAAAAAATAAAGATACATGTTTTCCTTTTGTCCAGACAAAGCCATCCCTCAGTCATCCCTCAGTAGCTGGGGGGTTGGTTTCAGGATCCACAAGAATACCAAAATCTTATTACAAAGCCACTGTTCTCAAAACAGCCTGGTACTGGCACAAGAACAGACATATAGATCAATGGAATCGAATCGAGAACCCAGATATCAACCCAAATCACTATGCTCAATTAATATTTGACAAAGGAGGCATGAATATTCAATGGAGTCAAGACAGTTTCTTCAATAAATGGTGTTGGGAAAATTGGACAGACGCATGCAAAAGAATGAAACTAGATCACCAACTTACACCATTCACAAAAATAAACTCAAAATGGATACAGGACTTAAACATCAGACGGGAAACCATAAAAATACTAGAAGCATCCACAGGCAGCAAAATCTCAGACGTATGCCAAAAGAACTTCTTCACTGATACTGCCCCTAGGGCAATGGAAGCTAAAGAGAAAATAAACAAATGGGACTACATCAAAATAAAAAGCTTTTTTACAGCAAAAGAAACCATCAACAAAACAACAAGAAAGCCCACAGTGTGGGAGAACATATTTGCAAATGATACCACTGATAAAGGTTTAATCTCCAACATCTACAAACAGCTTATACAACTAAATAAAAGGAAGATAAATAATCCAATTAAAAAATGGGCAATGGACCTAAATAGAACATTTTCAAAAGAAGACAGAAGGAAGGCCAAAAGGCACATGAAAACATGCTCAAAGTCACTAATTGTCCGAGAGATACAAATCAAAACAACAATGCAGTACCATCTCACACCTGTCAGAATGGCCAACATCAACAAATCAACAAACGACAAGTGTTGGCGAGGTTGCGGAGAAAAAGGAACCCTCGTGCACTGCTGGTGGGAATGCAGACTGGTGCAACCACTGTGGAGAACAGTGTGGAGTTTCCTCAAAAAACTGAAAATGGAACTCCCATTTGACCCAGTAATCCCACTTCTAGGAATATATCCCAAGAAACTAGAAACACCAATCAGAAAGGATATATGCACCCCTATGTTTATAGCAGCACAATCTACAATAGCCAGAATTTGGAAACAGCCTAAGTGTCCGTCAGCAGATGATTGGATCCAAAAACTATGGTACATCTACACAATGGAATACTATGCTGCCATAAAAAAGAAGGAATTCTCATCATTTGCAGCAACCTGGATGGAATTGGAGAACATCATGCTGAGTGAAATAAGCCAATCAATGAAAAAGAAACACCACATGACCTCACTCATTTGTGGATAATAAAGAGCATTATAAACTGATGAACCAAAAGATAGATATAGAGACAGTATATCAACAAGTAGACTGTCAAATTACAGCAGGGAGGGGAGGAAGATCTGGGGGAGATAATAGATCAACCGAAGGACTTTTATACATGCATATAAGTACAACCAATGGACACAAAACTCTGGGAAGGGAGGGGATGTGTGGGAGGGAGGGAGGGGGGCAAAAAAAATCAATAAAATATATTAAAAAATAAATAAATAAAATTAAAAAAAAATAAAAAATAAAAAATAAAAAATAAAAAAAAAGAATACCAAAATCTGTGGATGATCAAGTTTCTCCTGTAAAATGGTGTTGTGCCCAGCTGGTGTGGTTCACTGGTTGAGTGTTTGATTCCCGATTAGGGCACATGCCTACGTTTGGGGCTTGATCCCCAGTGAGGGGCATGCAGGAGGCAGCCGATCCATGTTTCTCTCTCATCATTGATGTTTTTATTTCTCTCTCCCTTTCCCTTCCTCTGAAGTCAATAAAAATACATTTTGGAAAAAATAATAAAAGTAAAATGGTGGTGTATTTGCACATAACTTACAGCTCCCATCTATTTTAAATTATCTCTCGAGTATTTATAATACATTAACACATTATACATGTTATATAAATAGTTGTTAGGCATATTGTTTAGGGAGCAATGACAGTAAGAAATGTCTGTACATGTTTGTATAAATGCAGCCCTCACAGGGCTAACTAGACAGTATACTTCAGCTGCAGTGTGACATTTCCATATGTGTATGTGCTGTATGTATACTTTGTAATTTATTTTGTAATAAATCTCTTTGTAATATATTTATAAATAGATTTAAATCTTATAGGCACTGACTAGAGAACATTTATTTTAAAAACTCCAAATTCCTCAGACAAGTTTTGGACAAATGCATGACCTTTTGAGATTCCTTGGCCTCTTGAATTGTTTCATTTGACTTAATGGCTATATAATGCACTTTTAAAACTAATATTCCAGAACTTATCTGAAAATAGTATTTTCTTCAAAAACTCACCTAAGGAAGCAATGTATTTTTTTGTACAACAGAATATATTCTTGTAAGACCGTGTATAAAATAAAATATTTTCTTATTTCAGAATTATCTAGATTAGATTACTCCCAATTGTTTTTTTATTTCATTAACTTAAAACATCAGAAAATCTAGATTAATTATTAATGAGAAGTTATTTTTTAATGAACCATTGTCTTTGCAGAAACTTTTAGAAGTTTGAAAATATTCAGAATAATGGCAGCAACATTGGAATGAACACAGTTTGTTATTACTTTTAAAGGACAATGTTCATTTGAATAAGTCATTTACAAAAGTTTTTTAAAATCAAATGCTATTTTAGTGAAACCTTATAGGATGGTAACTAAATATTCATTGACATGCAAAGATAATTAAAAATGAGGTAAATAAATTTATTAATAAAGAACTCCAAATGAGTATATAAGTAACTTTAAGAGGAAAATCATCCCTAAATGAAGACTGTGATGAATTGTTGAAACAGCTTAAGCTGTGAAGATCAAATGTGGATAGTAGGGTAAAATAATTTGCAGGGAAAATGTTAGATATTATAACAGTAGTATAGTCTAATGCTTACTCTGGAATAGACACGCAGTGTAATGAACTAAAATATCTCCTGAGGACTCAGGAAGCTGTATGGATCGCCTGTGCTATAGGGCCAACATTTGTTTAGACATCAGGAGGCAGGTGACTGAATCCACACTTAGAATCTTTTTCTCAGTATACTCCCATATTCCTCATGACCTTTATATATCATCTTATAGATTAAAATGTTTTACTGAGTTTATAAGCTGCAAGTGGAATATGAATATGAATATCTGTGTGCTTTTAAATTGTTTGGTGAGTATTGAGAGTAAATTATTAGAGAAAATAAAAGTAATATGTTTAAGAGAACCACAGACCATTTGGAATAAAAATGAGTAAATGTCAGCATAAACTAAATTTGGAATTTATTTTCTTCTTAATTTCTCCTTTTCTACTCAATTAGTTCTTATATGGAATATATTCTTACAAAGAACTAATTAATAATAAAAAGAATTTGCAGTACATGCTGATTTGAACAGTTTCTAAAAATATAAACACTACATCCTTCAAATAATTAATTAAACATGATCTCTCTGTATGGAAAAAAAATGCTCAACATAAGTTTCCATGGCACATAGCACATAAGCACAGTAAGAAAACTAGAACTTGATATTGGGAACTCAGACCTAAATCCCTAAAAAGTTCTTACTTGAGAACCCAGTGTACAAACCTTTCCCAGTGTTTAAAATAATTTTTTAAAAAACCATGGACATTTTTAAACAACATTATTGAATATAATGGATATACTTTAATTGTACATATTTTCAGTTTTTGGCTTTTTTTTACATGTTTGTAGTTTGGAGCTATTACAAATAGAGTTGCTATAACCATTAGTATAAATGTTTTTGTGTATGCTTTCATATGCAGAGAAAGGCTAATATATCAGGGGGCGGTCTCATGAGGCCAGTGGAAAATATAATGATATGGACACTTTAACACAGAACATCAGAAGAGCAAATTACAAAAAGCGTAAATTCAACATGAAAACCATTTTATTTTAAGAAAATTTGGGGGGAGAGGATACTAAAAATCTAAAGTGTTAATGACCATTGCTTTGCTATGGTGGTAACTCATGCTTTTGTTTTTTTTAATTCTGTATTTTCCATTATAAATTGTATCACTTTTTATCAGCAAACAATTATGAAAAAGTCTAAATAATCTCCCCAGAATTTTTGAAGGGGATAATCATATATGTGTTAATAAAACTTCTATCAACACTAAGGCTTTTCAATAACTGCTATTAACTTGGCAGAATAAACTGTCCAGGTTTCCTGAAATTCTATTGGGGTAACTGAACTAATGTGTTAGATAAGGAATTAGCATTTTTACTCTCATTACTTCAACTATGTCCATATGTTTGTGCCTTAAACAATCCAGATATAATTCCATTCTATCCACATTATAGGCCTGTTTACTGACCTTGAGTCCACTTGAACCAAATATTTTAAGTCAATTAAGTGCATGTGAGACTTGGAATAAGAGATAATATAAAGCCACCAGACTGCTGCTGGTTATGCTGCTGCTACATGCTGTTCTCTCTTGGGTGATTATTATCTCATTAACTTTTCAACCACTTTGGAAATAATTTACTCAAAATTTAGGCTTAAATGTTATTTAGGGTCACTGTAACATTGGGAGCAGGTCTTACTTAAAATTCAACTTTAAAGCCATAAAATTTCAACCATAGAAAGTAGAGAATCATTTATTTTTATAGGGAAAGAACGTGTCCTTATTACTCAGTTACAATTCAGATGGAGATGGATGAATGCCTGAAGTTCTTTGTGTCATTCATTGCAAGGCATCCCTTAATACAACAACCCATTTTCATGAACTACACAGTGGGTTTTCGAACAGGCTAGAAGCTCCTTTCCTTTGATATTCCTAGGATGGCTGACCCACAGCCACTAGTTAGAATTAGGGTTTGGGATTGGGGAAATCTGTCATTTGCCAGATCCCAAGTATACAAGTAACTATACTAGTTCTCCCAAGTCGGTGGTTAGAGAAAGAGACAGAATTTTATGCACATGTTAAGTTCATGATATTAGTATCAGCAATAAGGTAGCAAGAATCCAAGGTATTATAATTGCCTACGACAGCCAACTTCATAGTAATTCACAGCCCCTGGCCCTGGAGAAGCAGCAGATACGGAATCCTTACCTGTGCTGGAGAGTTATTGCACCTGTCTGTTACCACAGTTACACATTCCGGATTTTTTAAAAATCTTATTTTAATAAAAACAATTTTAGCCCAGCCGGGTGTGGCTCAGTGGATGAATGTCGACCTATGAACCAGGAGGTCATAGTCTGACTCTCAGTCACAGCACATGCCTCAGTTGTGGGCTCGATCCCCATGTGGGGCCTCTTTCATCATTAATGTTTCCATCTCTCTCTTCCTTCTTCTCTGAAATCAATAAAATATATTCTAAAGAAAACAAAACAAAACGGAATTTTAAACCAGGTCATTTCTTGATATCTGTTCCAGCTCAATTTAACCATAAAACAGCATTGAATAGAGACTGTTCTCATAACAGTGTAATTTTGCTTACATGAAAAATGCTGTTTTAAACTTAAAATTGTAACAATGGTCCCACTGATCCTCTATCTCTAAGCAATAAGATCAGGAGTGCCTCTATTTTCTTCCTTGTACTTTTCTCCATTGTTGTCTCTTTGAAATCAGGAAAAAATATTTTTAAAAGAAAGAGAGAAAACTCAGGAATATGACCTTTGGGGGCAACCATAGATTTGGAATTAAGACATGGACGAGTGAACCTGACTTTTAACAGATACAGGCTCTAGGGCACGGGTGCCCATGCGTGGCCTCGTTTAGTAATCGCTTGAGGGAGTTTATAGGAAGTGCCCAGGCATGGTCCCACCCTGTGGGATGGCAGTTTAATTAGTCTGTTCTGTGGCTCAAACATTTCTCTTCTTTAAAAAGCTCTCCAGGTGACCCTAATGAGTAGCCAAGGCTGAACAATGCTTCTCTGGGGTGGAACTAAGACTTAGTGTTGCCTCGGGCGTGATGCTTTTGAACAAAAGAACTAGGACAACTTTCTGGAAATAAAAGTAACATTTTAGAAAATTAGCACCTCAACATTATCCAATCTTCATAGACCAAATTTGTTTAAAGGAAACTAATTTTATTCTATGATGGGAATATCAGAAGTCCCCTATCTTAGAAGGGACGGCAACAGAAGTTAGAGCCTCCTTCATGGCCCTTGTGACTCAGGGGTGGAGCACTGACCTATGAACCAGGAGGTCACAGTTTGATTCCTGGTCAGGGCACTTGCCCAGGTTTCGGGAACCCTCACCATTGTGGGGGTTGGGGGTGGGGTGCAATAGGCAGAGGCTCAGTGATCCTCTCTCATCATTGATGTGTCCTAACTGAAGGAATGAGCCCAGCACATGACTGGGGTCTACAGACAGGTCATTCAGGCTCAGAATTACAGTTCTTCCCATTCCACTAACTGGAAATAAGCACACAAAGAAGCTAAAGAAATAAAATAAAAAAGACTTTCACCACCTAATCAAGAAGGCAGATGTATCAAACAAGATTACCCGGAGCCTTCTGTGTGCTGTGTTAGAACAGCTGTGTGCCCTCCTGTTGCTCGCCACCCTTCATGGTAATGAGTGTTCTCTGACACTTCCTATCAGACTTACTACACAAGCTGGTTTTGCCATTAAAATGAAGTTGCATTTTAATATGGGTACACACATCACATTTTGTGAAATGTTTTACAGAATTGAAAACAATGATCAAATTTAGTTGGTGTAGGAAATGACACTTTATAAATTTAACTTATAGTTGTGTTAGAAATCATTGCAGTTAAAACGTGCTCACTTTAAAAAGAAATTGTCTTGCCTTTAATTCCAGTAACTCACGTGCTATCAAAGGCTCAGGATAACATTCACTGTCTGCAAAAGAGATGTTTCTATCATCTCCCTTTTCAAGTGATTATTATTGAAGTGCTTCTAATAGTTTATAAACTGAAAATTCAAATGGAACTTTATTTATCTTTGACACAGGTTACATCAATAGCAGTACCCTGGTTTTTACAAATGTCATCTTAATCTCATTCATATATTTATTTAATAAATAAGTATTTATTCATATCAGGTGTAGGGACTACTCTAGGGTAGAAGCATCCATCAAAGTACATGAGGTGAGTGGAAAAGCAAATGGGTCAATGCTAGAATCAGGCTGATCCTGTAATTATTTTATGTCAAAGCCTAAATTGTGTATGTATAACACAATTGACTTAAAATGTGGCTAGAAAAAGTGCACCCCATTTGTCTAATACCATCATTCATTTGCTTTCCACACAATCAGAGCATTCCATGCTCGTGTATTGAACATTCACTGTTCTCAGTTCCTCACACCAGGAGTTCAGGGAAATAAGGAGAATGAGCCGTGGACTCAGTGCTCAGTGAAACACCGCAGTCCTTCTGCCATTGGGGGGAGCGGGGGAAAGGTTATCGCCGGACGCTGCCCAATGGTGAGCGACTTCCCGAGGCAGCAGGTGCTCCCTGTCTCTCAGGCACCCAGACCTCACGTGGATGCTCCAGACTCTGTATCGCACACACACATTAGAGGCATCTGTGCCAGGTGCTCCCTGTCTCCAAACACTCCCAGATGTTCCTGGAGGTGGTTCTGGGCTGAACAAACACTATTAGTAAAATGGACAGTAAGTATTATAGTGTATAGGGTGAATGGCTATTGACTTTAGATAAAGTAAAATTTAAAGATATTGTATTTTGACATACAGAGAGCCAACAATACAGCATATCAGAGTACAGCATTAATAGATCCTTTACTGATATATAACTACAGGATAGGTAGAGGATCAAGTAAATGTCTAAAGTTTTCAATGTACTAATTTTTTCTATGGAAAAAAATATATTATTTCAGAGAAGAAGGGAGAGAGAGATAGAAATATCAATGGTGAGAGAGAATCATTGATTGGCTGTCTCCTGTACACCCTCTACTGGAGATCAAGCCAGCACCTGGGCATGTACCCTGATTAAAATCGAACCCGGTACCCTTTGGTCCACAGGCTGACACTACCCACTGAGCACACCAGCTAGGGCCTCGTTTCCTCTTGAATAAGCAGAGCTTCTATGTGCAACAGCCCCACCCCTCACACGTGGGTACGATGAGGGAATAAGAGATTGTAAAGGAGAACATCTTTCAGACGTGCTGGAAACATGGAATGTCTTGGTTGTGGTCGTGGTGACATGGGAGTCTACATGAGTCAAAATTCATATAACGAATTTCAACTATAAAATAAATGTATGTGCTTCATTATGTATAAGTTGTACTTAATAAGTTGATAAAAAGTGAAGCCCAATGTTGAGTTTACACTTAAAATAAAGATTATTACAGAAATATAAATGCTAAACAAGAAATTGTGAGTTGGTTTCCATTTTAAAATCAGCTTGTCTTCAACAACATTGGTTAGAAAATTTTGGAAAGCTTTTTAATATATTTAATATTCTTCATTAAGTGTCATAAAAAACAAATTAAGCAAAAAAAATGATCAGCCTTAGCTGACAGGGTGCAATCTTTCATATTAATTGTATTTGATGTTCTAACCCTCTAAATAATATGCATGAAGAGAGTGAATTATAATTTGCTCAGTGTCTGAAGGATTTGTCAAAATTCAGTATTGAGCCTTTATTTTGTGTTTTTAATTTTGGGGTCACACAAGAGGTATTGTTAATACCTAAAATTAAATTGATTATGTTGTAGTAAAGTAACATTTTATCATATAATTTTAATGGTTTAGTAATTATGGACATAAGATGAAAACCACTTTGTCTAAATTTGTAAGTCACTTGTCTAACATAAAAGTCATATGTTAGTTTTTCAAGATCTTTTGAATAGTGTGACTACTACATTCTTTTTTTTAAGGTTTATGTTTATATGTGGACTGTTTGCATGATGGTAACTGGTTTTCTCTGGCTGTATCTTCCTTACTGTCTATTATTTTGGCCTAATCTGCACCCAAAATTATAGTAGTAGGTACTGATTTATTTGCTTATCAAACTGAATGAGTTTCCATCATTGGCACATAAACCATTTAATATTCAGGGTGTTGGTTTTCTTCTCATAAAAGGGAACATTTTTATTTTAAAATTTATATTGCAAAGAAAACAAACAAATCATCCAGACAATGCTGGGGAGGGGGGTGATTAAAGTGAGAAGACTTCCACTAACTGTCAAGACTTCTTGTTTGTTATATTAAGTTATTAATTAAACCAGAGGGTATTGGGGCAGAATTGAGAGTCCAGAAATTGGCTTACAGAGCTCTGGAGATTGATACATTAGTATGACAGAGTTCGAATTTTAAATCACCATAGTTGTTTCATTTTCCTGTCTGACAAAAAATATTTCATCCAAAACTCTTTTCATAGTGAAGGATACAGTAATAATAAAAGCAAATAGTCACTGAGTTTATCCCATGATCCAAACAGTTAGCAATGACATGCTGCTTTGCATGTATTATTTCATTGAAATGTCACAATGTGAAGTAGACACTGTTAGTTATATTTCACAAATGCTAAAACTGAGACAGAAAATTTTGAGTATTCCAATTACCTGAAAACTTAAATTTTCTATTCATAATATGACCCTATAAAAGTGAAAAGAGTAGCTATGACCTAGACTCTAAGGAGGAGATATTTTTGACGCACGTAGCACGTATTGAACAAGGGATCAATATCTAGAGTTCATAAATACCTCCTAAAAATCAAATTTTAAAAGATAATACACCAACTAAAAATGTGACCAAAATATACTAGTAGAGCATAGCATAGAAGAAATAATTCAAATTATTAAAAAAATATTAAGTCTCTCTAGTAATAAAGAAAATTCAAATTAAAACCACAGAATTCCATTTATCTATTAATTTGACAAAAATTTTAAAATCACAATTATGCAATGAAGGATAGAAATTCTCATATACTGCTTGTGATAATGTAAATTTATATTATCACTTTGAAAAGTAATTGGTAACACATGGTTAGATTAGAATAGCTATAACCTAGAAACCCCCAGTTTCACTCCTAAGTGTACCCTCTAGAAAAACTTTCATACATGCACAAAATGAGACATGTCACATGAATGTTGATAGAGCACTTTTAAAATAGTAATTAGTTGACCAAAATAAAAAATTAAGAGGTTTAGGGATACCCACATTATAGATTTTAAAACACTAAAAATAAAACAGGGTTAACTTATCACTCTGCATGAACATCACAAAGTTGACCGAAAAATATGTTGCAAAAACACATGTTGATAGACCATTTTGATAAGAATTTGACACCACTGATCACTTTCTTCCCAGTTGACACTTGCTACATGTGGTTTCCTGATCATCACAAGCTCCCATATGTCCTCCTACATGGCTGGCAAATCCTCATCCCTTTTCTGATTCTTCTCATTTCAGGATCTGCTAATGTTGGAAGGTGACTGCATTCTGCCCTTAGACATTTTCTCTTATTAATTTCCACTCTTCTTTTCCCCCCAAACAAATATTTTTATTGATTTTTTACAGAGAGGAAGGGAGAGGAACAGAGAGCCAGAAACATAAATGAGAGAGAAATATTGATCAACTGCCTCCCGCACATCCCCCACTGGTGACATGTCCACAACCAAGGCACATGCCCTTGACCAGAATTGAACCTGAGATCCCTCAGTCCTCAGGCCAATGATCCATCCACTGAGCCAAACTGGCCAGGGCTCCACTCTTCTTGATCTCTTCTCATGGCTTTAACTATGGATAGATACCCTGATGACTCCTAGAATGAACACACACACACACACACACACACACACACACACACACCCTGGACCTAGTCTCTGAATACCACAGTCACATGTCCAACTATGTGGGTATGCCCACCTGGATGTCTAACAGGATCCCAAACTTAACACGGCCCCAAATCTCCCAGCTGCTCTTCTAATAGTCTCTGTCCTCCATCTTCCCAGATGTAGTTGATGGCAAGTCTGTCCTTTGCTTACTTCCCACTTGCAGCGATTGTCTTTCACTTCCTGGACGAGTCCCTGTTGTCTAACCTAGTTCTCTGGCCCCTGCACTTCCCATTGGCCTCACAGTCAGTAAGTCTAACTACTTGGTCAATTTCAAGTGACAATTAGACAGACCACTGAACCAATGTCCCCCCATTGTCTGGCTGCAGAAACAAAGCTGCCTGGTGTAACCTTAGTGTATATTGCTGCTGTGACAAACCCAAGTTTATTATCTGATAGTTCTGGGGTCAGATGTCCACAGCGTCCGGAGAGCTAAGTCTCCAGGAGAGAATCCATTGTTTTTCTGTTCTGCCCATTGTTGTTCTTTAATCTTTGTCATTGAAAGTATTGCATATGTCCCTCTTCTTCCCCATTTACCCCTTCTAGCTGGCCCCGCCCCCAGGCCCACCATCCTATTGTCTGTGTCTATGGGTTATGCATACGTGCACACAAGTTCTTTGGTTGATCTCTTCCCACCCACCCATGCCTGTTCACCTTCTAAAGTCATCTGTCTTCCTTGGCTCAGGCACCTGCATCATGCTGACCATTGCTTCTATGGTCACATCTCTTATTCTGACTTAGATCCACCTGTTTTTCTAAGTTCTCTTAACTTAATCACATCTGCAAAGTTCCTATTGCTATTCACTGGCTCCTGGGATTGTGTCAGGGACATGTTGGGGGTGAGGGAGGCCTTATCTGCAGCCACAGGCTACATACTAATGTTCATTTTCCCACCAGCCACTGAACTAATGCTTTTAACATCATTACTAAGCCTTGACTGAATCAATAATTCTAAGATTACAAAATAATCACTTTTTAAAGTAGAGAGAGGCTATTTGTTAAACCTGAAATTCACATACCACAACAAAGGAAAACTACACTAAGATCATTTCATTTTATTTCCTTTTTAAAAAAAATTAACTTAGATTTCTTTTTATTTCCATTTTTTAAAGTGAAAAGTTGCTTTAAGAGCAGCTTAAATGGTGATGAATGTGGAGTTGTTTCTCTCCCTAGACCCTCCCTCTCTTCATTTATTCTCAGTGATTTTTGCAGAATCGTGCAATTCCAACAGTTAAAATAATTATTCTTGCTGATGTATTTTGTCACAATCTTGATCCCTGAAAGCTTCTTGGATCTGGCTCTCGTGTCCTTTGACACGGCTCCATTCATCTTGAAGCCTCCTTGACGTCTGGCATAATTAGATGTTCCGATACCACCTTGTACTCTCCTTGGCCCACATCTCAGTTCCACCAGTCCTCGAGGGAAAAGTATTAGAGGCACTGTGTTCCCTGGGTGACTGTTCTTACTGGGTGAAACTGCTTCTAAGCATTTCAGTGGACTGAGCCATATATTTAAAGTTCATGGCTCTGTCTTGATGTTTGCAGTGCAATCTCAACACAAGGCTTTACTCCCATTATTATTATTATTATTATTATTATTATATATTTTTTTTACAGAGAGGAAGAGAAAGGGATAGAGAGTTAGAAACATCGATGAGAGAGAATCATCGATCAGCTGCCTCTTACACACCCCCTACTGGGGATGTGCCTTGACTGAAATCAAACCTGGGACCTTTCAGTCCGCAGGCTGACGCTCTATCCACTGAGCCAAACCGGTTTCGGCCATTATTTTTTTCTTGTGTATGTATTTTAACTTACACTAAAATACTTCTTTATTGGCTTGTAATATTGAAATATGTATTGCCTTATGCAGTGGTATAATTAAATCAATATAACAATAGCAAATTACTTTTTAAAAGTTAAACTACTGCCCAGCATCGTTTTTATAAACATAGTAAATCCTGCTCTAAAATTTACATAGAAAGGCACAGGACTTATACTAGCTAATAGAATTTTGAAAAAAGAACAAAATGGGAAGAATCATTTTGTATTCAAAGTATTATATGATTACAGGAATCATGACGCGTGCTATTAGCTGAGGAATGGACACCCAGATCAATGAAACAGAACACAGGTCCCAGAAACACCCACACAAACAGAGTTCACTGATTTTGACAATCGTGCCCCAGTAACTCAGGAGAAGGGCAGCCTTTTCAACAATGTGCAGGAGCTAGTTGGTTGGCCACAGGTTAAGATAATACACCTGACCTAAAGCTCACACCTTATACAAAAGTCAACTCAAATGAATCTTCAGTGAGGATGCCTCTGCACAGCGAAGCCACCCGTCACCAGCCCACAGCGATGGGTGAAGAGGAACAGAAGGAATCACACTGAGGTCAGAAGTGAGTGTCCTAATGGCCATGTGCCTCCAGCCCCAGAGAAGGGCAGGGAGTCCGCTTCACCTGCCCTGTGTGCTTCTGAGCAGTGAGAACTCGGGGAGAGGAAGCTGGCAGGCAGGGTGCCTGGAGAGGTGCTGAGTATCCGAGCTGGAGCCATGAGGCCTTGGAGGTGAGCAAACACAGAAACAGGCACCAACAAGCAAAGGGTGTGACTCAGCAACAGAACATCCAGAGGAGGAAGCAAATGAGGGGAGTGTGTGCTCCTCTGTTTACTGACAGCACAGCAAGGGCTCATTCCCATCCTCTGCAAACCAGCCCCACTGAGGGAAGGGAAGCTGGTTTGGCTCAAGAGAGCAGCCCTGAAGGGTCCCAGGTTCAGAAGGCAACAGATTTATGTGACTCTCACATCAATGTTTATCTCCCCCTCCCTTTCATGCTCACTAAAAGCAATGGAAACATATCGTTGGGTAAGCATTTTTTTTTTTAAGTCATTAATGTGATCTGACTGTAGGAGGAGACCAGACTAATTTTTTGGCTAATTGAGAAGGAAAGAAATTAGATTAAGAACAGAATTTTTCATGCTAGGTTTTGGCATAAATATCAAGGCCATAGAGACATCAAGAGACACATGAAGCTGAAGTATTAGTCGCTGCCTGCTTCCAAGTCTGCCCATTTCCTCCACATTCTCAGTGGTCACAATCGTGGGCCAGCCATCCTCACCCCTTCCTCTGTGACACACGTTTCACCACGAGACCTGGACATCCTCGCCACCTCCGATCTAAACTGTGTTCTATAGCCCTGGGTGGTTCAGTGTTGATATGACACAGTGTTAAGTGGAAGAAAACAGGGAGAAAGAAACCAAAATGTATTCCTTTAAAAAGTGCTATTTTTCTCTCCCTCTAGTCCTTTAATTGTGTGATAGAGCATCAGTGTTTGGTCCTTCCTCAATGTCTCTCACCAGAAAATCCACTTTAGGCCCTACCTCATGTTCCTCCATGTTGCCAACTCTCTTTGCTATAAGGGCTAACTACCTACGATTTAGGGTCAAAGAGCTTTCCACAGCCAACACTTTCATCCCATCAATAAATAAGGAAAACCTTCCTATATGACTTTTTTCTTTAAAGTGTTTCCATTACCCATACTGCTTGAATATGGATATGCATAAAAGCCATAAATATCTCTACTTGATCTTCCTCCCTGTGATCCTCTTCGTTTACTAATCATCTCTCCACTATTTTTACTCTTCCTAAGTCAGCGTGTTTTCCTCCGTGGGGTGTAATTTAACAGCTTGTTCGCTCCTCTTTCTTCCCCCACCCCCTCATATATCAATGGCTTCCTGTCCCGGTCAGCAGATCTCCTGCCAACAATGTTCTTCCCACTCGTCCTTAGATGTCTCCTCCTTTGCCAGAGCATTAGCCTAGCATCACGCACCGTCACCCAGAAAACTAAAGTCTGTCCATTGACACCATCCATGGAGTCAGCTGTTCCCTTCCAGTTCCTTCTTTAATTTCCAAAGTCACAACCTTCAATGGGAAGAAATCAGATCACCACCTGTGTCTCTAAGATCTTCAGTTTCCTTCCCAGTTTCCTATTCCATATGTACATTCCAGGTTTTTTTTCTCCTTTCCTTTCCTTATTTTCAACGATTGTAATAAAAAATTATACCCTGTTTAACCATCAGAAATGCCAAATGACTTCCTCCACATTAAACGATAATATAAACTTACTGTCATTTAGTACTGAGTGTCACTAATGAATATTGGCATCTATTAATCCTTATTTTGTATTCATATTCATTTTATTTTCTAAAGAGAATCATTTAACTATCACTATAAGAAATATGTGCATTGTAACATTTGAGTCAGACTATCTCTACATTTATTCTGCAATTATATTTCTGTACAAGTTCAGAACTAATTTTCCAATGTTTAAGAGGTTCCTTTGGTTTTGATCTTTTCTATCCAGAACTAAATGTTTAATGTGTTAATCTCCTCTATGCAAAGACTATCTGTTATGTTCACTAATTGTATGCCTTTGTTCAAGCTATGAATTTCTGTACAGTTGAGATGAAAGATTCTATGGGGAAAAAAATGAAAAGCAATAAGCTTAATACAAATGTTATTGAATTAATTGAGAGTGAGAATCCTAATACCAAAGACTTTTTGTACAACAAAGATGTAGGTATTTAGGGTAAAAGAGAATTGTGCACTTTAAAAATTATATTAAAAATGACCCGACATTTTTACCATGTTTTCTACTTCTGCTGCTCTGTTGTATTGCCACTGTGACATGGAACCATGCAATTCACAAATGGGATTTTGAGATAAATAGGTCAGAGCTCCTGGGAAGGAGATACTTAAGCTTGAAAAGATTGTGATAAAGAAAAAACGTGCTCACTCATTCTCTAAACAATGAGTGCTGGGACACTTTCTAAGTCATCTCAAAGAGTACCTACTCATCCCTTGCTCATCCTTGAAAATGTTGCTGAGATATTATGATGATGCCTGTGACCACCGTGGATGCCACACAGTGTGCATAGCACCAGCTGATGGCATATTAATCATACAGGAATAGTTTGAATGGCATCCACTGGGGGCATGTGACAGGGCAGTGTTCCAAATGACAACCCATCCATCTGATGAAAACTTAGATCACAGAAAATGAGTATCTGCTTCTCCCCATTCCCCTCCCATCAATTCCACAACATTTTATTATATTTAGAAAAGGAACAGCATTTTGACTGGGCATTTCCAGACTGGTTTGCACAATAAGCCTCCTTACAAACTCTGGAAATATTTTGCTAAAAAATGCAGAGTAATGGTCACTCCCATTATCTGCTTTAGCTGGAGAGGAGAGGCAAGAACTAAGTCTGCCTCCGACGTGCAGCTTCTTCTTAGTGGGTGCTCATAGTGTCCATCATTCCAGTTTCAAAGGACACAAATCTTGTTACGTTCATGTTGTGCTTTGCATTTCACTATGTGTAGGGCCTGCTGGTGATATGAGAGTGAGATGGTAGTCTGAATATGAAACAAAAAACTAGCATCTCAACTTAGATAAGCATATCGCACCTTATTAAAAAAAAAACAACAAAAAACAGCCAAAACCGGTTTGGCTCAGTGGATAGAGCATCGGTCTGCGGACTGAAAGGTCCCAGCTTCGATTCCAGTCAAGGACATGTACCTTGGTTGCGGGCACATCCCCAGTAGGGGTGTGCAAGAGGCAGCTGATCGATGATTCTCTCTCATCGATGTTTCTAACTCTCTATCCCTCTCTCTTCCTCTCTGTAAAAAAATCAATAAAATATATTTTTAAAAAAATACAAGTGCATTTTCTTCTCAGACCATGACTTGCTATAATGACTGTTATCAACATGTAATTACTTCTGTTACCTGGGAACATATTGACATTCATTTAGTTAAAGATAATGTGACACATTTGTATGCACTGTGGTAATCTGTGAATATGATTAATCATAGACGCCCATATTCTACTAACATAAAATGAAAATATTGCAATCAGAGCTTTTGCACTGCTAAAAATAGCTCATATTACATTGAGAAAATTGCATTATAGCTTATTTCAAACACAACTGCAAATGATTATAAGGGAACAAAATCACAACTTGGATAACTACTAGGTGAGAAAAAATTCATTCTACGCAAAAATGGGACATGGGAGCTAGACTCATGGGCAGTGCCTCAGAACCTCAGTCAGTCAGAACCTCTCTGGCCACTCAAGGGGGATTGTCCCCTGATTTCCATTCGAGTATATGCACACAGAGAGAGGGCCACGTGGTGGCTAACCGATATTACTAAAAAGTGCATACTTGGAATGATGCCAGGGAATCATTTGTTCTAATATTAACTAAAGAATGCATTTTGAGGAAGTTTGAAATATGGCTTACAGATTACATTTATATCAGGATTTTGATAGGTGAAGGCGTCTTTAATAACAGAGCAGACTAATGCTCTCATTCAGAAAGCTAAAAGGGTTCCCAGCCATTACCCCACTATTAGGGGAGGCCACCCTCACCATCAAACAGTCCGCAGACCCCTGGGAGCTGGGAAATTCACCTCAGCTCTGACACTCTCTGCCCAGAGATGCCGCGGGCTCCTCAGGT
Organism: Pipistrellus hanaki; assembly: GCF_964339955.1. Taxonomy (NCBI): domain Eukaryota; kingdom Metazoa; phylum Chordata; class Mammalia; order Chiroptera; family Vespertilionidae; genus Pipistrellus; species Pipistrellus hanaki. The sequence continues at coordinate 87,205,270 of NC_140510.1, forward strand.
GAGTCAGTGCTACAAAACTCACACTCACAGTTCTCTAATCATTTTCCCTTCCTTTACAGTATTTTGATTAGAAAAGCCAGTATTTGGTGAGAGAGATGAAAGGGCTTAAAATTAGGGTTCATATAGAATAACTTTTCATGTTTTAAAAATTATGCCCTTTTATTTCCAGGGAGCAAAAGTGAAGTGCACCAGCTCCAGCCCAAGGTTTGCACCTGTACCCGAGGGACAGTGGGGAGACGGGGTAAGAGTGACCTGACAGCTCTCCCTCCGAAGGCCCTGGAAGGCACCTCTCTGAGTTAGTATGAGCCTCCCCCACCTCACCGTCCTCCTGGTGAGACAGAAATCACACGCCCACCTTCCCCTGAAGCTTGTTCTCAGCTCAGAACTGGAAGGTGAGGCGAGACCCGTGGCTCATCCCCCAGTGGACCAGCCCTGACCTCTGCTTGTGTCCTCTGATCGTAACGTGGACCTAGTGGTCATGTCAGTACCAATGTCCTGCTCTCCACACACTCCCCCGACCAAAACCAAAAAGTGTTAGACTCCCTACAAAGATGGATGATTCAGTAAAGAAGTAATTAAAGTAATAGTCTCTTTAAATTATTCTTTCAAAAACTCTACTCTCCAAAGGTAGTATAGAAAACCTGGAAGATACTTTTTCATCATTAATTTGAAATCTAGATATTCTAATGTAGAACCATAAAAAAAGATTCCAAAAATCCATTTTAAAATAATTAAGATAATGTAAAGCATTCCCTGAAGATCCAGTGCAGCCCCAGTGTTTCTGCATTTGTGCCCGTTTCTCTGTCCATTTGTCTGTCTTGGTGGGTATTTCGGTTGTTTTCCAGCTCTCGCCACCAAGTACTTATTTCCTTTCTCCCTCCCACTTCACGTTTCTTCATTAATAGCCATTGTGTAAAATTGAAATAGTTATTTATTGTACTTATTAAATAGTTTTAGTCTCTAAAAGTAGAGAATTGAAAAATTCTATAGTTTTCTCTAAAAACAGTTTTTTTTTCTGTACATTATTAACTCTTCATAAAGAAAAAACATCCCCACAGTTCCCTAAACCCGCAGTGCATACATGAAAAGTGATATTCGTGGTGTGACCCTGCTTCCACATGGAATCACTCGTAACTGTGAAGAACTTGAAGCAATTTTTACATCGAGAAAAAAAAAAGTTCTACTCAGAGCTGGCAGCGCAATTTCTTAACCACCAATTTTTCCCCTCGCTTCCTATTCTTACAGTGTGCATTCTAAAGAAGGGCAAGCTAAATTATTAAAGAATACATTTATAAGTAAGTATCAATTGAATAAAATTCCACTTTTAATATGCTATAAAGAAAACTGACACATTTATAGAAGTATAAAATTTTAGATTTTTCCAGCAACATTGTTCTTTAAATGGATGTTTTCCTCATGTAAGGAAATATGTCCTCCTGAATAAATTGCTTCCACATTCTGTTAGCATGGTCTTGTTAGCAACCCAGCCAGTTTAATAAACAAAATACAAAGCAGACAATAGAAAACAAACCAGGAAATGTCTGTAGGAGGAACAGTGGTTGTTCTAAATGTCTAGTCTTATCTCCTCCTTGGGCCCACCTGGGCTTCATCGCTCTTCATTGCTCTGTAATTACTTTGATCTGCTGAGTTGTGTGAAATTAAGCATTTTTAAATAACCGTGTCATATTCCTTTCTGTTTAATTTCAGTCTGCATTGGTGGAATCCATCTGCTCCTTCATCATACAGCACTTGCTACAGGACAGTCTCAACCTGCAAAGTTAAATGCCAGCAATGAGCCTGCACTGAACCTGGTCAGCAAAGCCCCCTGGGTGGCGCCCCCCTGGTCAGCTCGCTGCTGACTGACACGAAGGAGCACCTCAGCTCCTGGCAGGGAAGACAAGGGTCTTGGCTTGAAATCCACAGGACTCCTTCCTGCAAACGTCTGTCATCCCAGGACTCCTTTCCACATGTCAGATGGGATCTACCAGCTGGAGTCACACTCTCCATGGAGGTGGCAGTAGCTTTGGTAACAAATACAGCGTAACCCAAAGGAGTCAACGTTTAAGGAAGAAACAGACATGACCCAGCCATGCTGACGCCAGGACAGAGAACTGAAAGAAAGTCTTCACTTAGACGTGGGTAAATCAGATTAAGACAACAAGGCCTTAGGAGGCACACAGCAAGAAGCCACAACACAGATGCACAAGCAGAGGAATACTACACAGTGAACGTGAACAGGTGCCAGGAAAAGGCAGAAGGTCAGGAGGAGCTCATCAGGAATATCTCCTGCAGAGTCTGCACTGAGGGAGACATTGGAAGGAAGGTCTGTGGCCCAGGAAAGGGGCTGCAAAGTGAGGGAACAGAGGCATAAGTAAGTAGTTAAAGGGCAATGTATCTATACACAGGGTTTCCTCCTCATAGAGGTACACCCTCAGCATATGTATGGCTGTGTGCGTGTGCGTGAGTGCATGAAGCTGGTCAGGTTCACGTACACTGAAGGGGACTTGGGAGGCCAGCTGTCTGGTGACCTGAGGCTGTCACAGTTCACACAGCCACAGGCCTACACCTCCAAGGTAGCGGACTCCCTGGTCCCATACCTCCCCCACATCCCAGGGGCTGACCAGGAGGGACTCATTAGACCACATGCTGCTCTGCCCCAATCACTGAGAACTGGCTTCACATGTGACTGTTCTCAGTGGCACTGCCCCCAGGAGACCCCTCAGCAAACCGAGAGGCAGCAACAAGCTGCTCAGAGTAGCCCTCCCCCCAACACACACACAATGGAGTCCCTGCTGCTGCCTCGCCTCCTTGTGTGGCTGCAACAAGAGTCCGGTCCTTGTCCAATGTTCCCAACACCACTCACTGCCATTTCCCAGTCCATGATCTTCCAATAAAGCACAGTAATGTGATCCAGATGGCCAGACAGGAAGGAATGTGCCTGGGAGCCTGCCGGAAAGACCTGCGTTTAGTGCCTTAGGAGTTGCCTATTCTGCAGGAATTTACCCATAATCCTTGTGGCTCTAGTGTCAAAAGGAATAAATCCAGCTTTTCTTCCTCTCACAGCTCTTAAAATATTTAAAGACATAATTATGCTTACCACCCCAGCTTCCAACTTTTCACCACACTGTAAGGACATGTATGTCTACCTATTTTATCACAAGAACTAATGTTTTTTTTTTATTCTTGTCTGGAGAGTAACCTGTTACAGTGAGACATGGCCCACTTCTGCTATGGAGCTCACGTGCACATCTCGGCACACGCCTGCCTTTTCCATCCCTCCCACCCTCCCTTCTCTAGCTCTGACTTCCCTTACTGTTGCTCACAGCCCAGCTGGGACATAGTCACACACACCCCTTACCCCTAGTTCCCTTTAGCTCCTTCTCCTCTCCATTGTCCCCGTTTTTTAACTCTCCTCCTTGCCTCACCAAGTTTCTCCATTTGCCGTTTCTTATTCATTAGCCTTAATGTGCGGCCCCCTTCTTGGCTAACCTCTTACTGTGTTCTCTGTGCCACAGCTAACCATTTAGTTCTGTCTGCTTTAACCACACTTGTGTAGTTAAAACCCGCAAACAAAATTGTGAGGGAAAGCAGGTGAGTTCATAGGAGAGAAAAACCGGTGTTAGCACTTGAGTCTCAAATTGAACATCAGAGAGCACTTTACAGTTTTTAGAGAAATGTGCATCAGATACGTTCGTTGGAGCCAGTGAGATCTAAGGCTCATGGGAAAGAAAGAACAAAGCACACAGTGGATGTCTTTAGGGCATTTCAGAAAACCTGTCAAATGCCTCTGACAGTCAGTGTTTGGCGATTTCTAGATGGCAATTTCATCACCTCTCAGCTTGCGGAGCCAGCTCCCCCCGCCTGCACACAGCTCCTGGGTGTAGATGCTAAGCCTAAGGAGCCGCGATGGGGTGCGGGGAGGGAGGAAGCTGGGAGAAGACGCCCTGATGTTCGGCAGCCGTTAGACCAGCACAGTCTGCTGTTCCTGTCCACCGTGTCCAACACACTCACCATGGGAGCCGGGCCGCCTCGCCGCTCCTCCCACACAGAACCCAGGTCCCCCCTCACTCCCAGGCCAGAGCTGTGGGCGCACCGAGCCTCAGGCTCAGGAACAAGTGGCTCCACTTTCCCTACCACGGTTTTCAGCGAAGGAAAGGCCATGCAGGAGGAGGCTGGGGCCCTTGGGAAACACGTGTGGCTCCTGAGCACATGCCTTCCGCTGCTCTCCCCTCCCCCCCCCCGCCCCCGCCAGCACTGTCCCCAGCACGGTCCGGCTCTTCCCCTCTCAGTGCCACCCCACAGGAGGGTGCAGGGATGGGCCTGCCTCTCCCGGAGAGCCCAGCCTGGGAGACCAGGTGGGCGGAGAGGACCATGTTGTCCCATCGGGCTTTCCTACCTTGTCAGGTGAAGAGAGGCCTGGTCGCCTTCGAGTGTCCAGCAGGAAGCTCACACCTTCCTTCCACTCCACTCCCGCATCCCCTGACAGTGGAGAGCGGCTCCTCACAGCGCCCAGCGGCACCAGCACCACCGGAGGCAGCAGCTACTCCGGCTTTCAGGGGCTCCTCCCTCTCCTTACAGGACAGGAGCACCTGAGGCCACAGCACCATTTGCAGAGGTGGCCCACCTGCCTGCAGCAGGAGCAGCACCTGGGAACTCCATGGAAAAGCAGGTTTCCCAGCTTCCTCCAACTGAATCCGAAACCCAGGGGTCAGGACCAGGGACCTGTGCCTTCACAAGCCCTGCAGATCCAATGCACACACCACCATAGCCTCAGTGCTGTCCTCGGTGCTTCCAACGTGTTAACATGCAAATGGGAACAGTGGTAAACTGCACATGTGGTGCTGAGATGGAAGGCAAAATCCTGCAGGTGGACAAAAGGGCCACGTGCTCACCCAACAAGCTCAGCATGGAGGCCTTGCAAACTCAGACCTAAAGTAACCAAAAGGATGATCAGAAATTAAAACTTTTGTAACTAAAAGCAGTTTATGGCAGGTAGTCACATCCTAAGCTGGCATCTGCCCTGACAAAGGTCATTCTTCATCCTAACTAAGCCTGTTATAAGAATCCCTCTCACGACCCGCGTGGAAAGAGTTCCAATTCAGGGTTCGGTCCTGGAGAAGGGCCGCACACAAATGAAGAGACTTGAGACTTGAAGAAATTCAACTTGGCGGTATGGGGGGGCCAGGCGGCAGTCCAACTCTAGTGTAAGAACTACTCCTGCTCTGGCCCTGCCATCCCGTTTATTGAGGCTTTGGGGAACACATCTTAGGCAACATAAACAGAAATTTACAGGTAGCCCTTAGGCAGGAAATAACAGAAACTTACAAGGGACAAACAAGGTGGAGGCTGCTTCAGCTAACAATGTCTCAACTAAAGGTTAAAGCAATTAAGGTTGTTGACCAGCCTTCCTGGCTTCCTGTCAACATCTCTTTTTTAGGGAAACTGATTTGTTTTCCAGCAGCCTGTCTATTGTCTTTTTGCATCTACAACAACTTATCACTGGAAGGGCAAAGTAATTTCCCTTTTTCCAGACCTCAAAGCACAGGCATTGCTCTGAGCTCTGAGAGGAGCGCAAATCCCCTCATTGTCACTGAGTTAATTGTTGACGGTTAATTACCCTGCACCCACCTCAGTAAAAGAATGTGTGTCCATCATTTTACTTTTTGTCCAATCCCAGAGGCCCCCTCCCGTCCCTAATCGATCACCAATGGACTTCATGTAACCCACTTCTGTCTCCTCTTTTGATTGTGACACATAAAACAAGGTGTAAAGCTGCCATCCTCCAGAGCATTTTCTCAACCCGCTGAGATCCTGACTCCCGGCAATTGTCTACAGTTTGGCTCGAATAAACTCACAAAAGCTCTTGCAGGTTTGAACGTTTCTCACGTTGACACTAAGAGGTCTCAGGTGGCGCTGATGCCGTTGGTCCCTGGACCTCTCACCTCTCAGCTCTGTGAACATCAGGCTCACCCAGAGCTCCAGAGTGCCAACAGCGGTGCCAAGAGCAGCTGAAGCCCACCCCAGAACCCGGTGAATCTGCCCAGTGGGCAGTGGGTTTGCAGACAGGCTACATTTCTTAAGTATAATAACAGCATGCTCTGAGGTTAGTTCTTAGGGGGCTTCTTTTCCCTAAGTCCTGTGGGTGAAAAAGAATAAAGTTCCATAATAAATTATAATAGAGAGTATTTCCTCAACCCAATAAATGCCATTATTGATAGCTGTACCCTTTCACTGAATTGAGGAGTATAGAAATAACAGTAATACTAAGCACTATCTACTTTACGTATACTTCCATATTTAAACCACACAACATCCCAAGAGAGGGACTCATTTTACCTATGATGAAACAAAACCTGAAGTTAATTACCAGGGGAAGGCCATAACTAGCTTAGAACTGAGGTAATGTCATTCTCTTCTTCCCCATAGTGCGTAACCTCTCCGAGTTCAAAACTAAGCTCTAAAACACAGACAAAATTGGTTCAACTGATTTACCTGTCTACTAGTGACAACTCTAATTGTGAATAAAAATTGTATTTTTCTGACCTAAAGGACCATCTGAGTAAGAGCAATGATAAATAAACACAGCTGCTCAAAATACTAAACAAATGCCTTGAATGTATCCTGGGCTCTAACACCATCCTTGTTACCATTTCAAGACAGGAAGTTCCAGGAGGCAAAGGGGGGCTCACCCTGCTCTGCCCACAGGTCTGCAAGGTCCTCAAGGTCCCTGTGAGGCTTTCCTTTCCCCTTGTGTTTGCATCTTTCCTTCTACCCCTTTGAACCAGTCTTGATAGTTTCACTTACAAACGCCTTTACTATTATTTTTTAAAGATATGGAAGCGTTCAGGCCATGGAAGGACATAAGCTAAAGAGGCGTTCAAGGCCAAAAGTTGTCCTTATAAACAGGAAGGAATTCTTTAAGCATTTGCTAGTCACTCTCCTGTTTGCTAACAGGGGATGTGTTATTTAACAGACATTTTCTGGGAGACTGTAACTAATTTCCAAGCTAATATGGAAAACACACAAGATTACTTAATCCACGGTCTGTGTTTTCACAAAAACTTTCAACCAAATGGAGAAGATAGACCATGGCCCGAGAGAACTATCATGCATGTGGAAAATAAACGCCATGAGAAAGCTAGGAGGAGTTTTTTCACCAGGAACAGAGGGCAGAGACAATGTCCCAGAGTAGCGTGGCTATGCAGGGAGAGGGTCCAGCTGGAAGGAGCTGCAAAAAGGAGAGTCCAATGGAGTCAGAGCCCGGTGCCTGCCCTGTGCATGACCCAGGAGAGCCGACTTCCCTCCTTGTGGCAGCATGAAGGGCAGAGTCGGGGAGAGCAGTGTGACTTCTCTCATTTCTGTGCCCAGCATGAAGCGGTGGGGATAGAGCTGCCAACACTGAAGTCAGAACCTCATTCTGGGTTCAGGGCATCTCTGCCATCAGTGTTTTGCCCGCAGTGGGCGCTCAAACAGCAGTGGCAATTGAATCATTATTTATTACTAGAGGCCTATTGCATGAAGGAGGCCTTCATTCCCCTGGCTGCCAGCACAGGCTTTCCTCCAGCACCCGAGACCTGGCCCACAGTGGAGCCAAGCCTTCAGCCTTTAGGCTTGGCTCTGGCCACAGCAGAGCTTTCAGTCTTCACTCTTCAGTCTTTGCTTGGGTGGAGCCTTCAGTCTTTGCTCTGTGCCTGTGTATGCAAATTAACTGCATTTTGTTTGGTTAATTTGCATACTCACTCCTGATTGGCTGGTGGGCATCGCTGAGGTACAATCCATTTGCATCTTTCTCTTTTATTAGTGTAGATGACATGTCCTGTACATCAATAGGGTTAGTGAAGTAGGAAAAGTAAGGGCCCACCAATAAATGGACACATTTCTCCCTGGCTGGTTTATCTCAGTGGATAGAGTAGGGGTGTCGAACTCAATCAGAGAAGGGGCCAAAATCTAAAATCCAGCCTAAATCGCGGGCCAAATGGTTTACTGAACAGTCATAAACTGACAATGTCATAAACTGACAATGTCATAAACTGACAGCGGAGTGCGGTGATGACAGCGCGGTGCGGGCCACATTGCAAGGCCTGGCGGGCTGGATTTGGCCCGCGGGCCTTGTGTTTGACACATGTGGGATAGAGCATTGGCCTGAGGACTGAAGGGTCTTGGGTTAAATTCTGGTCAGGGCATATTCCTCAATGCAGGCTCTTCCCCACTATGGGGTGTGCAGGAGGCAGCCGATCAATGATTCTCTCCTCATCATTGATGTTTCTATCTGTTTCTCTCTGCCTCTCCCTTCCTCTCTGAGATCAATAAAAATATAATTAAAAATCAATCAGTAAATGGACACATTTAGATTTCAGTCCCTATGTCTTACATTTATTCATCACGGATGAACTGAGAATGTTGAGAAATATGTGACAGGCATAATGCCTCCCAAAATACTCACTTGATAGGTAACAATATTAAATGGGTTCTTGTGCTCAAAATAAAGAACCAGATGTCCTAAATGCATACTTACACAAACATAAATTTAGGTATTCTTTCATTTCTGTGCCCAGCATGAAGCGGTTGGAACAGAGCTGTTTTATGCGTCATTAAATAATAATATTTATCCTGCAGAGTTAAACCATATTAATTGCATTTCTCATTTCTTTTTCATTTGAGAGCTAAATGAAACAAAGCAAATAATTATAATCTCTTTAAAGTTGAATTTTATGTCCAAAATTCAATTTTTCTACTCAAGTCATAGTAACCATGCATTTTCACTGCTTGAATGATAAAGTTTTAGACACATATAAGTTTAATTCAGTTCCTCATATGTGGTTTGCTTTGGGGTACCCCTAGTTCTCTATGATTTGCTAGATCTGTTTTAACAACCATTTAAATTGTGTGAAAATTACTGTTGAGACATCACTCTTTTCTGTGAATGTGTGTCTCCCACCTGATGTCTGTCCTTGAGAGAATCATTTTTCAGGTGAGAAAATACACCCAAAAAGGGGTAATCATTGCCATTTAGGAAAACCAGTTAACATACATCATGTGAGCTTTTTTCTATTAAAATGTTTATTATGTGTAAACTCTAAGCATAAAAATTGTCACATCAGTGTGTATAGATATAGATATAGATATATAGACAGTGACCCTTGAATAACACAGATTTTCTTTTCTCTATCTTAATTTATTAAGTAAAATAGTATTTAATACATGTAAAATATGTGTTAATTGATGTTATCAGCAAGGCTTCCAAACTTAGTAATTAAGTTTGGGGAGTCAAAAGTTACGTTCAGATTTTTATAGCTGTAGGGGGTTAGTGCCCAAAATCCTGCATTGTTCAAGGATCAACTGTAAGCAGGTTTTTCTTAAAGAAGTCATTGGGTGCAAATGAAGGATTGTCCATAGAAACAAAAGACAAAAGGAGGATTAAAACCCTTCTGTACCACTTCCTCCAGATGAATTGGCTCAGGCCTAAAAGCTAGATTCAAGTTCAAGTTCCAACTTAACCATAAAGATGACTGAGCCTTTGCAATTCGCAGGGCAGAGCTCCAGGCCCCTTTATACACAGCAGTTTCCCCCTCCTGCACCAGCTGCTGATAAAACTGTGCTAATGACAACCCACAAAGCATGAGCCCAGAGGCGGAGAACGAAACACAGTGTCACAGCAAGAGCTGGTTGAGCTCCCTTGAATCTGGAGGCACATTGACAGATAAGTCCAGAAGTGGGCTCTGTCCCAATGTAGCCACCGAAGTGTAAAATCGCTTTTCTAACCTGGTCTTCCTCTGGGGAATGGCCTTGATCCTAAAAGCAGACCACATGGGGCCCTGGCCTCAGTTGGTTGAGCTTCCTGCCAAGTTTGGTTCCTGGTCAGGGTATGTGGGCTCCATCCCCAGTAGGGGGCATGCAGACGGCACAATGTTTCTCTCTCATTGATGTTTCTCTCTCTCTCCCTTCATTTCTCTGTCCAAAATCAATAAAAATTATATTTTAAATAAAGAGGAGCACTACCTCTGGCCATGATGCTATAGCAACAGGAAAAAGCATTTATATATCATATCTCCAAATGTGTTACCTGAAATAATAATCACCATGAACCTGTGGGAAGGCACATGAGAGATGTGAAAGGCAAGAGGCCCAGAGCGAATGCAATGATTTCAAAGACAGCTCCGAGGAAAACTAATGAGCTCTTCTCCCGATGGCCCGCAAGGCCTGACTGGGATCACCGTGACCTAGGGTCAGGGCCCCGGCTTTAAAACCTTCATTTACTACCGCAATTATCACTAACCACCATCACCGCACAACTAGAACATCTTTGGCTGAAGCAGTTACATTTCAGTTCACCCTCTAAATGAAAACGGTGGGAAAGGAGGAGCCTGCTCTCGGGGCTAAGGAGCAGAGCAGTGCAGTCACAGGACACGGGCATCTGGTGGGAAAGGGAAGTGGCCTCAGGAGCCTGGTGGAGAGTCCGGGGTTTGTGAGCAGTGTCGCTCTCATTAGGGAAGGGGATCTCGAAGCTCCCGTCAGTAGTTTCTCATTAGCGACATGGAAAGTGAATGCACAAACTAAATTAACTCTGCACGTCCTTGGGGCCCCATCTGACTGTGTTTATTCGGGCTTCACTCAGCGCAGCCGTCGTTTATGAGGCCTCGCTGCAGAGAAGGCCACTCCATCTGAGGGAGCGAGGAAATGTCAATACTTCCAGAAGCAGATTTGTATTTTTAATTGAATCATAAAACATGTGGGTTAGGAAGAAGATATGAAATAGGACTGATGTCATGGGCTGAGGCCAAGTGCTGTCCATTCAGAACTGCTCTTGCTTCTATGTTGTGTACTCGCTCACTGTGTGTCCTCGGTCTCTGCATGGCCAGGGCTGGGGTGCTCCCTCCATCTCCATGCCCCCCCTAAATCCCCCCGCAACCCAGTCAGCTGCTGAGGCTCAGCTTCTGCCACCTGCTACCAAACCTCAGTGTCCAGGTGCTGCTGGAAGGTTTCTTCAAGTCCAATGAGCCATGAGGCTTTGGGTTAGCAAGGATGATCAGGTAAGATGGGGCCATGCGTTTTTATAAGACCAAAAGGAAACAAACAGCATTGCCACTGTGTGAAATTACTAATTTTTGAGCAAAAAGACACTAAATGGAGTCCCACAAAGTAACAAGAGGAGAGTACAGAATCCACAAGAGTGATATAGAAAGACCCTGACCTCAGACTCCCTGGATTGACACCTGCACAAGAGCAGTTCCACCCAAGGAAACACAGGGCTGACTACACAGCTTCAGAGCAGCTGGAAAAGGGAGCAAATTGGTGTGGCTCAGTGGTTGGGGTCCCTGGTTTGATTCCCAGTTGGGCACATATTAATCAGAACAGCATGGAACTGGCATAAGAGAAGACACATGGATCAATAGAACAGCATTGAGAACCCAGAAATAGACCCACAACATTTGACAAAGGAGGAAGCACATACAATACTATGGGATAAGGAGAGTCTAATCAATAAGTGGTATTGGGAAAACTGGACAGATACATGCAAAAAATGAAACAAGACCTCCTCCTTACACCACACACAATAATAAACTCAAAATGGAGTTAAAACTTAAATGTAAAACTCAAAACCATAAAAATCCTAGAAGAAAACAATAGACAGTAAATCTTGGACATTTCTCATAGCAATATTTTGTCTGATTTATCTCCTTGGGCAAGGGAAAGTAAAGGAAAATGAACAATGGGTCTACATCAAACTAAAAAGTGTTTGCACAGCAAGGGAAAACATCAACAATTCACCTACTTTCCCCCCGGTTTTGTAGAGCTACAATTGACAAAAAGGGCTAAGACAGCTAAGGTGTGCGATGTGATGACTGCTGCGTGTCTAAGTGAGCTCTTGTAACCATTTTTCTTACTCGCTATGGGCTGAGTCACTGGAAGGGCTGACTTTACCAGAATTCTAGGCAGTGAATCAGGGGTCTTGAAGAGGCTAATTTTTTCTCTCTAACTACCTGAGTCCTCAAAGAGAATTCATATCCTGAGATATGATAAGGCAAGTTTTAATCTCAATCAAATTTCATGAAAGCATATATGTATAAATATGTAATTATACACTGAAGCATATTTTATTTAGTTGATACATATGCATATTATACATTTACATATCTATATGTGTACATGTGCCTACTGAGGAAAAGTATCTTTTAAGTTTTAAAATTGTGTTATAGATTTATATCTATATATAGAGAGAGATAGTATATAGATATATGCTTAGGAATAATAAAATACTTTGTGCGGTCAAAAGTTCAGTGAAATTGTGAATAGTGAGTCAGTCAGCTAATTCTAAGGGGAGATCATGTTGGGCTCAGTTGACAATCTCTCATTCATATCATTCTCCCTCATCACCAAGACGAGGCGGCGTAATGTGAACTTCCCACGCTCTTTCAGAGTGTTCTCTTTTCTCATTTCATCTTATTTCATTTTTCACCGATATCCAGCCTTTTCTGTTCCAAACATTGCTGCTCAGCTGAACCACTCAGAAAGGGATGAGACATACCATTCCCGCCAAGGCGCCCACATTCATTGGAGAGCAAACGCCCAGCTCTGCCTGCCCACCAAGGGCATGCCTGTGAGCAACGGAAGGGGAAGCAATGCAAAGGTTTTAGATACACAAACAGGCATGGGGACATTCTCTGTCTTCTCTAGAGACCAATCCTTATCATTACTTTCATTTTAGTTCATAAAAATTCATTGACTATAATTCAGATCAAGTCAGAAACTAAAGGACACTACACTGAAAGAATTTAGACACATCTCTAGTCTTTAAGAGCTAAAATAACTTGGTGAGATCAGATAAGTTCAGGAAGGTATGGCCATAGACGAGATCTGAAAGTAAGTGGAAGATAAGTCTGGCAGGATTTTTATTTCATTTGAGAAAAGCTGAGTGGAGAGAAATTCCATGTTGTTTCTCTGCTTCCCATTGCATGAGAGTGCCAAAACGAGAGAAGAGAGCTGGGCCTTAACTAGTGATGGGAGTGAGGTGAAATGACTAATCCTGCTAGCACCTGAAGCCTCGATGAAATTCAGAGATGTCTATGCATTGAAGGAAAATATACATAATTAATTAGACAGAATCAGAGATGGAAGCCCCATCTAAGTATACCACTCCCATGATTATCTGAACAGGGAGAAGCTAGGATAACTTAAGCGGGGACATTATTTTCAAGTCATTTAAGCCAAATAATTCTGAACCCAAAGCTCTGATCCTGCTGAAAGCCTGAATTGCCATCACCTGCGATACATTAAGCTGCAAAGCCAGAGCCAGAGCACTGAGCACAACAGTATCTCACTTTCCACTAATTTGTTCAGCTCTGAAAATGCACCCACACCATCTGCTAAATAGCCCTGAAAAAGAATGTTCTCACATTTTAAAATTACCGATTAGTGAATTTAAAAAAAAAAAAAAAACAAAACACAAAGAAACAGTGACTCTCAAGAGCCATTTTTTTAAACATACTTAACCTATATGCTAAGTCAAGAATAATAAGCTGTGTGGGGAAAAGATCAGCTTAACTGAGCATTTTAGCAGGAAAATCAACAACATGTGCCTTGTGTATAGAGACTTTTGAACTCAATTTATGTGCTTCTTCCTTCCCAGACCAGGTTCAGAGGCAGGATGCTTCTCTGGGAGAAGCGGGATTAGAGGATCTCTAGCATTATAAGAACCCCAAAATGACCCCTAAAGTCCACTGGAAACAAAACCCTTTCCATAAACATTTAGCTAAGTCCTGCCTGTGTGGTTCAGTGGTTGAGCACTGACCACTATGAACCAGGAGGTCACAATTCCATTCCCAGTTAGGGGCACAGGCCCAGGTTGTGGGCTCGATCTCCAGTGTGGAAAATGCAGGAGACAGCCGACCAATGATTATCATTATTGATGTTTCTTTCTCTCCCTCTACTTCCTCTCTGAAATCAATAAAAATGTTTTTTTAAGGTGCTGCCTGGGCAGTTGAGGAGAGAGGGATTCATGGGAAACTCAGGCAACAACTGGCTTCCACAGAGGAGTGTGTGTGGAGTCTTGACTGCACCCTGTGCCTCACAGCTCTGTCATGGGGAGTCATGAGGATGGGGTGTGTGAGCAATGGGCATGACTTGGCCACAGAAGAGAAGAAAACCCTGCCATTTGCAACAACTTGAAGGGAACATGAGGGCACTGTGCAAAGTGAAATACGCCAGACAGAGACAGGCAAAAACTGCAAGGTATCGCTTCGACGTGGAATCTGAACAAATAAATAAAAAGTCAAACGTATAGGAACAGAGTATGTAAACCACAGTCACTATAGTTGACAGTGCTACACTGCAGAATTAAAATTTCTAAGACCATAGAACTTAAATGTTCTCACAAAGAAAAGCTTTTTATGATGTAAACATCGTTAAATCACCATGATGTGCACTTTAAATATCTTATAATTTTATGTCAATTTACTTCAATAAAGCTAAAAAATGTAAAATCTTTGAATCAAAATGGATTTGAAAAATATAAAATGATACTTTCTCATCTCATTCATTATTTAAATATTTAATAAAAAATATATAGGAAGACTAGATTTTCTCATAATTTAAAAGTTCATAAAATAACAATGTTTATATCTGAGTCCATTAATTATTGCAATTCTGACTTCCGAGAGTGCTGAATATAAATTGGCAACTGTTATTTCTGGTATTTATACATGCATATACACACATGCATACAAACACACAAAGTACTCAATTATTTGAAACCCTAAGCGTTTCGGGCCAACATATCATATAGCAGGGCTGTAGCCAGGTAAACAGACATTATGAAAGAGGCTGAACTCTGCAGACAGAAAGGAGTACGAATAATTAAAAGTGAAGATCTTACTATGATTCCCAACAAGTACCCAAATAGAGAAGAAGTACTTAAGGCAAGAATTTGCTGAATTGCAGGGTGTTGTTTTTTGTGTGTGAGTGTTGTTTTGTGGTTGTGGTTTTGGCCAGGAATCAGCAGTTAATATTGACGAGAATGTTGGCTGCAAGTGGCTCTGAGAATAGGCTGATGGCTCCCTCCTTCAGTGATGGGAGTTCGGGCTCATCTTCAGCCTTAGCTCCCAGGGGGAATCATTAACACCCGGCTCCCTTGGGCACCTTCGCCTTGGCCTCAGTCCACACCCTGCCATTTCACAGCATCGTTTGTTTCTGGAATCTCAATTTTCCTCTCCACAGACCCAGGAGATGATCTGTGCTGCCTGCCCACACTGTCACGGTTTCATTATCTGTCTACTCACTGAAATTTCAGACATACTTCACGCCTTCTTCCTCTATGATCTTCTCACTTCCTTCTCCCCTTCCAAACAGCCAGAGCTGCCTATGGGCCTGGGCCTCGAGCCAGACTGCTGTCACTGTCCTGGGAAGTTTCTCGTCGTTTCTTCTTGTCAGGACAATGTTGTTTCTCAAAGTATTTCCAATTGTTTTATTCCAATACATTTTTAATAGAGATTACACAAATAAATAAATAAATAAATAACGAAATCACCAACCTGCATTAATGAAAACTCCCCAGGATACCAAACCAGACTTCAAAGGATGATCCTCTCCGACCTGCGAAAGAGTGTTGTGTTCAGTGGTTCCACGTGGAGAGGCTTGAGGTAGCACATGCTGAATTTACACGGAGGAGCCAGGCCTGGGTTGTCAAAGGCTTCCTACCCCTTTTTCCATCAAAGAACTTTTTTATCTGACCAAGAGGAAAAGCGGTCAGGCCAAATTCCCACCTTGGAATTGACACGGGTTCTTGTATCCATGTCTGTGTTCACAGTTCACTGTGGCCTGGATTGTCCTTCCTTTTGGCCTGGGCTTAGGTTAGCAGCGTCTGGATCAGGACCAAGGATGATGTTCAGGGTCATCCTCGCCTGCCCCGTGCTGCCTTTAACACGTCTTCATGGTGAAGAGCGTCCAATGGGCCATGGAAAATGGTGCCTTTACCAAGCAGGGCAGTGGTACCATCTCTCCTTTTCCTTGGAGGAATCACTTTGTCACTTAAAAAAATACATTAAAAGTGAAAGTTAACCCATCCTTTATGGATGGCTGAGCCTCTGCCTCTGTTAGATCACATCTGATAGGAACTCAAGCTGCAAGAGAGTTGTGACAGATACCACCATGCACCTAGGAATGGCACTGAGGAATCCGAGAACAAAACCAGAGAGAATTATTTTTCCCTACTCAGTAATTAATTCACTTAGCCTTGCAATGTCTTTGCTAAAAAAAAAAAAACCAAAAACAAAACAAAACAAAACAAAAACACCACAGTGATATTTTGAAGTACAGTAAGAATTTTCAGAGTATTCTTTATGATAAAGCTGTTCTCCTTCACGTCAGTTACTATACATTAGTAGATTAAAAAGTTGGGAATAATCTTCTCACTTGCCCAGAGGTCGATCCATTACCTTTCACTTTCCATGTCTAGTCAGCTTGTTCCCAGACAAAGGAAATGGAGCACCAAGCTGCTCGACCTTGTGAAAGGAATGTTGAAACTTACAATCTGCCTAGAATTTGTGAGTTGTTTGTGAAATTCTAGTCAATTTTAAAATCCTGCTTGAAGAATTCATTACTGCTAGCTTTAAGGGTAAAGAAAATTTAATGATTAGTATGCATTTTGAAGTGTTCCAATTAAGTCATAAACAGGAAGGCAACCACTGGCTTTATTATACAGCTTAAATTAGTTTTGTTTTGTTTTTTTCATGAAAACTGCCTTAATATTTTAAATAACTAATATTATTTTCAAAACAAAATGACTGAATAAATTTTACATGCATTAGATAGTGCACTACCAACTTTACTACAATCTCAGATACTATAGTGAAGAAATGAAGTTCACACCTCCTGAGTGGACAAACATATGAATAACACACTAGGCCATTTGTCCATGAGAGGAATGAATGCCACCTCCTATTCATTTGGTCAGGAAGAAAAATATAAGCAGTTCTGTCCATAAACATCCATCCTTCTTGCTGATAGATGAAATCAAATCATGAAAGCAAGCAACTTTTATTGATGGTTTCTCCTTAAACCACTAAATCTGCTTTCTGATAGGCAATGAAATAACAACACATAATATCAGAATCTACTTCTGTAATCACCGACAGGAATGCCATAAAGCCTAAATGAAGATGAAGACTCAGTACACAATGCCCTCTGAGCCTTAAATAGTTAAAATGACATCACCTAAAACAGTTATTTTTAGCCCAAACATAAAGTCGAAGAACACTAAATACAAATCAATTAAGTTGTCAGAAAATGTCTTCAACTCTGGCCCTCTAATGCGAAAGCTTTGCTTTGCAAAATTGCTGAGGTCAAAATTGCAACACCATTTTAGGAAGAATGCAATTTTTTAATGCACATTGAATGGAAAGTTTTATTTGAAATAAATGCCCTTGAGTTCTTCTTTTTATTAGCGAATGTAATTTATTAATTGTCAATTGAATCTTTGCATCACTTTAAAATGACCTTCAGGTATATGTAAGACTTTTCTTAAAATTTCTTTATTGATTAAATTACCACATATTTATCCTCAACCCCCCATTCTCATCCCAAACCCCTCCCCATGACCACTGGTGAGGCTTATATGCATGCATATAAGAGGGAAGATAGAGGAGGGGGGAAAGGGGGAGAAATAGCCCTTGAGTTCTTTATGTAAATAGGCTTTGGATATAGTGATGAGATGAAACGCCCTACTGGGTTTATGTGGCTAGAATTGTCGGTAGTTCATTTTAACATAAAGAACAAACTATAGAGTCATCCCCTTCCCATAGTTCCACCCTCACCTTCTGCTTCTAAGTATGCGCATCTCCAGGCATCACACCCACCTCCCTGTGAAGCACTTTAACACTAACATCCAGGCTGCGGGGAAAGTAGGTTTACCGTTGTTCCTATGGAAAAATAATACCATACTTAACAAATAACAATACGAGAATAAACTGTGTTTTCGTGCTCACAACTGTAAATCGGCATTTGCCAGATCTTGCATTTATTCTCCTCTATAATAACAACCTAGTAGGAGGGTGTCATTTCGCTTCATTTTTCCTCCTTTGAGTGTTTGTAGGGAATAACAATGAATGGAGCTCTTCACATTTAGTAGAGTTTGGCCACAGCTTTATTGAACTCCACTGACCTCCATCAAGTTCATGGTTATGTAGGGCTGAATATCTTAACACAACTCAAAAACCAATTTGTATAATTTCTAATGCTGTGCAGGTCTAGCTGAATTAAGTTACTCTTGGAATAGGCAAGAACCAGAAAATAGTACCTATGTAAAAGTTTTAAAAGATTTCATAAAACCAGAAAAAAAATTGAAATT
This sequence comes from Pipistrellus hanaki, assembly GCF_964339955.1. Taxonomy (NCBI): domain Eukaryota; kingdom Metazoa; phylum Chordata; class Mammalia; order Chiroptera; family Vespertilionidae; genus Pipistrellus; species Pipistrellus hanaki. The sequence continues at coordinate 87,223,610 of NC_140510.1, forward strand.
AAAAAAAACTATTAAAGCCTCGGTTGGTGGGCTCAGTGGTTATAGTATTGCTCCTTACACCAAAGGGGTAGGGATTTAAGGGCAAAACTTGGGTTGGAGGTTCATACCCGCCCTGGTTGGGAAATTGCCAGAGGCAAGCAGTTAATGAGTCTCTGTCACATCAGTATTTCTCTCTTCCTCTCCCTCCCTTCCACTTTCTCTGAAAAGCAAAGGAAAAATATCCTCTTGTGTTGATGAACAACAACAAAGAACTATAAGAACACATGCTTTTTTTTAAAATATATTTTATTGATTTTTTACAGAGAGGAGGAGAGAGGGATAGAGAACTAGAAATGTCGATGAGAGAGAAACATCAACCAGCTGCCTCTTGCACACCCCCTTCCGGGGATGTGCCCGCAACCAATGTACATGCCCTTGACCAGAATCGAACCCGGGACCTTTCAGTCCGCAGACCAACACTCTACCACTGAGCCAAACTGGTTTTGGTAGAATACATGCTTTTTAAAGGTAAGAGGAGACTGACTGGTAACATTCTAGTTCAAGATGAAGCTCTCCATTTGTCCTCCTTTGAAATAAACCCATTATCCCTGTTGTTATGGGAAATCCTTCATCCAAATGCTAAACAAGCCTTTTTTCCCAAAACCAGAAAGCTGTACAACAGTCGGAGACATACCTGACAAATAGACCTCTTGTCATTATTGATATTTACTCTTAAATGCATTTCAGAGCTCCAGCAAGTCTTTTTTTTACCGACTCTGCCTACAAAAAAGTGCACTTGTCAGCCCACACAGAGAATGATTCTATTTGCTTCTTTGCAACTCGAGATTACAGTGGTAGCAACCTTTCCATTCAGAGCACCCACAGATGCCAATTTACTCCTGACTCTCACATTCTGAAGCATCCAAGTCAGAGGGTTCAGTAACCCTCAAATAAGATTTTCTGGTAAGCCTTGAAAACATAGAAATCAAAATGTGGTTCTTTCTCACCAAGGTCAAGCAGAAAACTATAGGAGCAACCCACAGCTCAATAAGTGAGAGCATTTACATTAAGGTTAATATATTCAGTCTTGCAGCTCAAGAATAAACCATCTGGTTTCAAAAGCAGAGTCAAAATGAGTCTATAAAAAAGGTAAGAATTCTTGAAATCAGATAGCTCAGAAAGATACATCTAGCAGTTTCAAATATATCACCATGTTTTTTTTCCAAAAGAAAAGGCTTTTTAATTTACACCCAAACTTACCAAGTGAGCACTGCCCTCTGCACACCCATCACTGACTTACAGTAAACAAGGCGCTGCTGTCTCTAGGCTCCATCTGCCAGGACGCAGTCATTTTAATGTGTCAGGGCTGCAGTCCTTTAGTTCCGCACCTGCCCTGGGAAGGAATTGCACCCCTGGTCCTTATGCCTCCCTCCACTTGGGGGCATCTCCCTCCCAGGCCATCTGGTGGGCACGGGCCATGTAGGGCTGCAAGGAGAGAGGTAGGACCCTGAGCCTCAACTCCATGTCACTCCTGAGAAGTATTACCATTTTATTTTGTTGTTAAGCTTTTTTAATATATATATTATTAATTTCAGAGAGGAAGGAGAGAGAAACATCAATGAAGAGAGAATCGTTGATCGGCTGCCTCCTGCACGCCCAAACTGGGGATGGAACCCACAACCTGGGCATGTGCCCTGACTAAGAATCAGACATTGGCCTCCTGGTTCATAGATCGATTCCCAACCACTGAGCCACACCTGAGGTGCAGCATTATTGCTTTTGACTCAAAGCAATCCCTTGCTACTCTTCTAGAATCCCTGTATGGGATATTCACCAACTAGGCTAAGCCATCTTCTTAATCACGTGGAACCCCACCAGAAAAAAGCAAGGTCTAAAATTAAAGGTGAAAACACAAACCCCTGGTCCCCCAAAGTCTATTGCTCAGTTATCTATTGCAACATAACAAAGCACCCCAAAACTAATAAATGGCTCAAAACAATGCCATTGATTATTTTTCAGGATTCTGAGGGCCCTTGTGCATCTGGGTGTACTTAGGATCTGAGCTGGGCTGGCAGCATGGACCTCCCTTATGAGGCGGCACCAGACAGCTCCATGCCTCTCCAGGTGACACCTCATTTCCCTGGGTCTTCCCACAAGTCCTCATCACAGACAGGACGGCCCGATTTCCTTCCATCCGGCAGCTGGGTTCCAGGAGAGACCCCAAGCTGCCTCTGCCTGTGTCACCAGGCCCAGAACTGCCAGCATCCCTTTCCTGCCTACAGAGCTCTGCTGGTGGCAGCATTCACAAGGTCTCCCCGCCAATGGGAAGAGGTGTGCAGGAGGGAGCCGCCATCTGGAGGGAGGAGGTAACAGGAAGTTCTTGGGCCACTGTCTTGTGAAAATACCTACCACATCCCAACACAGCTTGAATGAAATTCCTCTAAAGAAGTAGAAAAGGTTTCCTTAAATAATAAGATAACCAATGCTAACTCTGCTAGCACAGGAAAGTGACATTAGATGATAAAAAGAAGAAATGACAAGAAAAGTCTGCTTTTATTTCATATTGCAATATTTAGACATCAAGAAGGCATAGCCGAGACTGGTTTGGCTCAGTGGATAGAGTGTCAGCCTGCAAAGTGAGGGTTCCCGGGTTCGATTCTATGATAGTTAAGGGCCTGTACCTTGGTTGTGGGCACATCCCCAGTGGGGGCTGTGTGCAGGAGGCAGCTGATTGATGTTTCTCTCTCATTAATGTTTCTGACTCTCTGTCCCTCTCTCTTCCTCTCTGTGAAAAATCAATAATATATATATATATATATATATATATATATATATATATATATATATATATATATATATATATTTAAAATCATAGTATGCTTCCTTTATTCATAATATTACTCAGAACCATGATTCCTGAAAGTAACTAAAAATGCCACCACTATAACTTGCAAAAGTCACATGGCTATGACAGACCTTCCCAGCATGGTGTGCTTTATGGGGCATCAACCACATGCTATTGCAGCAAACCCAGGGTCAAGACCCCATGAGTCACTGAGGGGCAGAGTGAGCTGGGATTGCCCAGGAGCAGAGGACAGGGAAGAAGGGGAGACTGAGAAGAACCGGCTTCTGCAATAGGTTGGAAATCACTGAGTACCAAGTACCAGCGACCACAGTATCAAGAAAAGGCTGAGCATGCCTGTGTCACAGCTCTGGGAAAACAAACATACAAAACTGCATTCCTTCACAAGCACATGCCAACTCCCCTGTGGAACAGTGTCTAATCAGGCCCTAATAACCACATAAATTTAGATTTTCTACTCCCAGGTCCTCCTATTTAGGATTAAGAGAAAAAATTATTAAGTAAACTGGTTTCCTGTCAGACACAAGTGAAAATGTTATTTTTTGATTCCCCAAATCAACCTGGCATGACCAACTGCCTTACGCTTAGTTACCTCAGTAACAGCACTTCCTAGGGTGTGGGACGTGGTCTGGTTGCTAAGATCAGACCCAAGGCTCCAGGACCCATCTGTTTGAAGTCTCCTTCTGCCCAGTCTTCCTTATTTACAGAAAACAATCTGAGTAAGAGAAAAGAAAACAATTTTAAAACCACCCGATAATTCAAGACAAAAGCTAACTATAAACTATAAGAGCAACAATGCAAGATCCCAAAGATTAAAAATAAAAGTGCTGCTGAGGAAAAAGCTTAAACACTGTCTGGGTTTCTTATCTTTACTAGTAAGTATCTTTCCTTCCAAAGCACAGAACACAGCGAGCGCTACAACTCAGAGTGAAGAAATTGCATCCGTTTCCAAACAGGAATAACAAACTCTCAGAACAGTGGTGCCCACAGTCTGACACCTGGGAGCACACTGTGAGGCATGGGGAACAGGCTGTGAGGGCGGCCTCTGAAAATGCAATAGTGGCTTATCTTCCCCAACAGAAAGAAGAAAGACAATGGGGGTGAGATCAGAACTATCAACTCTGCAGCATCTTATCACGTCCCCGATGCCATGATTGTCTACAAACACATAACACATTATCTTGTCATCATCTTCCAGCTACAGGAATAAAACAGCTTTCATTACACATCAGACATATTTCTAAGGAAGCCGTACAAATAGAACTATATTTTCCTTGTGACTAAGATGATTGCAGAGTTCTGCCACAGCAAAGCAAGACATCCTTTAGAATTGTCTTTGCGATGAGACACAATCCATCATGAGATGTCACTGAGTGCCAGCACGTGTCTGTCAGGCCTTGGGCGCTGCAGGTTCTGTGAACTTGACCTATGCCTGATGCTTGCCAGGAGGCCTGACCCCTGTGCAGTGACAGAAACATATGGGCCTGATAGGGGACAGTGCACATCTGGGGGACATCAGCACCAAGTAGGAGACACAGAAAATAAATGTCGGGGAGCCTCCAGGCTGTGAAGAGGACTCCCAAGAGCTTTGGCCTAGACTCCACAGTCTCCATGAGCCGCAAGTTCCCCAGGTCCTGACAGAAGGAGCAGGGACTGAGCCCAGGAGGAAGAGGCAGACCAGGGAGGGTTAAAGGCACCCAGGTGAGGGCGTTCTGGGTCAATGTCTGGAGGAGACTGGCTTCCGTAGAAAATTCAGGTTGCAACATAATTAAAAAGAGAAGAAAGCAAATGGCTGTGTGAGAAGGGCTGCTCAGGGCTAGTCCTTCGTTCTAATTTCTCTCTCCATCTCCCCACACCATTATCCCATACTCTCTCCCACCTCAAATTAGCCATAGCCTGTGGAGTCAGAGAAACCTGAATCCCAAGTAGACTTCTCAGTGGCTGTAAAACCTCAGAAAGTTATTTAATTATCTGGGGCTCAGTTCTCTTACATGTACATGGTGACAATTCTATCTTCTAAACGTCTGACTTGTTTTCAAGAGTAATAATATCTAGTCTTGTGTGAGGCACACGCTCCGATTGCTTGCGTTGTCTCATTTAATGCTGACTGATAGCCTCAGGCAGCGTGCTGTTTCCTTTGTGCAGAGAGAACAGGGATCAGCAGGTCAAGCTGTTTGCCACAAACACATAGTCACACATTGGCGAAGCCGGAGGTTTGCTGTCCCCAAGGTCCTCACCCCTGCCATTCGTATGCACAAGCACTAGCACATCTAAGACATAGCTGCTATGGATGTTATCATTGCTCTTCGAAATTCCATACCATGGTTCATGTTTGTTTCTAGTGTTGCTCATGTCATTCTTATGATCTAGGTGAGAAAACTGAAACCCGGAGTTTTTTCTTTAACTTACCCTTGTGATTGCTGATGACTGACAGACACAATTAGACTGGATTCTGATTAACAAGGTTCTCACATTTTGAGTTGAGAAGCTTGTCCTTTCCCTACATTAATGGAGCACCATTAGATTCTCTTACATGTGGAGGTGGAACGAAGGATCTCTTAGGAGGATTAACTAATGTTCCTGGAAGCTTTCACTTAATATTCCCTTACCTGACTCAGAACTTCCTCTTGGACTTCCCCGAGGCCGGCAAAACCTCTAAGGCTTTACTTCATACGTAGGACATGTTTCTCTCCTCTGGTCTGGGCTAGGAGCTCCATAAGAGGAAAACTCATCTTCTTCTTACCTTCGCATTTCCAGAGCTTAGCAGAAACGCACCAAATTTACTGCAGATGCAAACTTGTAAAGGATAAGTGAATAGATACATGAGGTAGATATGATAAATTCATAAGAAAGCACTTTTAGAAATCCACATGGCAGCTTCAGGGACCATGAACCCCAATGAAGTTTAGGTAAAATGTGGACTGTATATACTTATGTGCATTTTCAAGAAGGAAGTTCCATTATTTTCATTGGATTCTCAGAAAGGTCCAGGACCCCATAAACATTAAGTTCCATTAGACTCAAGGTAGGGAGACCAGTTCTAAGTAATTGAATTTATACAGATAAGAAAGTTATAAAGGACTAAACTGGTGCTATGGTAATAGATATGGGAAGAATTACACAGTAGCTGACATGCCATAAATACATCCACAGAATTTGATACCAAAAACTAGTAGTTGTTGTCCGGGGCTTGTTCCCTAAGATACTGCGGAAATCTGCATAACTTTTCCCACTACCTGACTTCCTTCATGAAATGTTTCTGTGTGTTTAGAAATTAAACATGCGTGCAATGTGTTTTGCCAATCCTACACTGAAACAGCACAATCTTTTTGCACCTTATATGCACCAAATGTTTATTCAATTCTGAGCTATGTGAAGAACTAGAAATAGAGACACAGAGATTAGGAGTGAAGATTTTCTCCCTTTTTTCGGGAAAACAGGAGACATTTTACTTAAAGAGAAGAAAAGACGCCAGAGACTTTTAAAGTGCACCAATGGCCGACTGACATGGGGACTGACCTTGGTGTGCGGCCTCTAGGAAGACCGGGTGCCGGTCCCTCTCCAGGCAGCATGCGGCTGAGGAGCAGCACCCTGTGCTCTCGCTCCTATTTCTTCCCCGCCCAGAATTTTTATAGGAATTATATTAAGTTTTAAAGTTTACGAAAACTCAGAGAGGGCTCCATAGAGGAAGACAGAGAAGACACTTGGCGAAAACCACGCCAGTCATCTTGCTGCTGGTGGGAGGACTGCAGGGTCAGGGACATGGGAAGCTCAGGCTGAGTGTCACGGATGTCTCGCTGGGTGGCAGCCAACACCAATGGGTCTTGGCCGCCCTGAGTTAGTTCTGGGTGTAAACTATGTTAAGCTTTCAGAATGTGATCACAGATGTTGAATGTACATGAAAGAAACTGTTCAAACTAAAGACAGAGAAAAGTTTACAAAACTATTCAACATCTCTGTGGACCCCAGAAGGACAGCAAGTGAAGACAACGGGTGCCGGGACAGACTGGCCCAGGTGCGGGCACTGTGATGTTGAGTCACTCCTGCAGGGAAACAGGAGCTAAATGTCCCCATGAGATGACGCAGCCAGGGAGGGAGTGCTGTCAGCCCCTCACTGTTCGTGAACCAGGTCTAGCTTTGTGCCCTAAACAGGGTGGAGGAGGGGAGCGAAAACAGCACAGCGTCATCCAAGTAAAGCCAAGCCTCTCTAGGATCACCGTGTCCAGACAGGGATTCTCAGTTCCATCATGAAACTTCGGTCTGGGCTGATAGGACACAACTCCAAACTAACAGACTAGGAGGATGATTCGGAAACAGAGGGACAGAAAAAATAAAACAAATGCAACCACTCCCACAAAAACTGCCTTTATCAAACAGAATCCCATAAAGAGATATAATGCCAAACACAGGTGATATATTCACTCAAATAAAATTGATTTTATGAGAGTGTATGGCAAAAATTTCTCTTTTTTTCTAATTATATATATTTAAGAAATAATATAGCAAAGACTTTCAAATATGTTACAATTGCCCAAAGAGATGTATTAAAGTAAAACTTGCAAGAAAAGTGAAAGAGAAATTATGAAACAAAATAGGCCAAAGGAATGATAGTGGCTAGATATATAAGGTTATAAATTAGAAATCTTATAAATAAAAAAATAGAGCTGTCAAATTTTTATGACCCACTAGATTAGATCATCTAGAATGGACATCATTGAATAGAAACTTTATATTGTATACACAAATCATAAGGAAGTTGCCCAGAATCCTACTCAGAGACACAGGCATTTTTAAAAAGAAGGAACAGACAAGAAATGTGGACAATAGACTGAGAATCTCTAACAATCACATAAGAGAAGTTTAAGAAGGAAAAAATATAGACTTCAGGAGCATACTTATTTTCAGAAGCAAGAGCTAAGGAATTTTCAAATGGGAAGAAGAGCATGTAAACTCAGATAAAAAATGCACTCCTGGTACCAAGCATAATAAATGAATTCACATCTTGATGCATTACAGTGAAAATGGAATAACATTGAGAGTGAAGCATATCCAGGGAATACATTAGAAATGTTTACCAGGATGTTTATATTTTTCAATCTCTTCTAATCTTGTCTTTCTTTCCTCTTTATTCTCTTCCTCTCCGATGTAGCCTTCTGCACTATACCTTTTGGAGATGAATATTATATTTCACTACAATGTGGGATGAATATTATTTCACTGATGTTTTAGTCCCTAAGGACAGAGACCAGGTACACTTTCACAGTTGTGATTTCAGCACTGAGAGTTGTCTTGCACATACATAGTTCAAGTGCTCAATAATGTTTAATAGATGAAAGAATAAAGACTCTAAGAAATTAAGCTACTTTCCCACACTGGACAGCTAATAACAGTAGAGCTGAACAATTTTACTGACCACTGATTGATTTAGATTTCAACACAGTCAAGTCCTAAAGGACTCTTTTTACATAGGTTACTGCCATTTTCCCTCCCTCCATTTCTTGGCCAATGGTTTCTTTTAGATCAATGTTATAATTAATCTTGCTTTTTTTTTTTTTTTTTTTTTTTTAACCCAGCCTGCTTTTTTGGCTCCTTACTTTGTCATTCAACATGTTATTATCAATCACAAATTTATATAATCTTCAAATTTATTGTATCTTTATTTAATTTCCTGGGACAAATATTATGGATGAATACCATTGGAAATGGGCAAATCAAGAAAAGATGATTTGAGGAGCTAAATGCAACTCAACCAATTTTGTAAAGTATATGTGCAAAGCTATATGCAATTTACTGCCCTCAAAGATTATTTAGTATATTAGAAAAGCACATTACACATATATAGAAATGACAGAGGAGGATGATGGGAGAAATAATATGCTGCCACATTCTAGCAGGAAAAATACCATTTCATTGGGGCCTGGGGAAGCTTCATGGAGAAAGTGACCCTTATAACAGAAGGATATGGGAGTAACTGAATTACATCCCACAAAGCAAGAATGAGCAAACCAATAAAAGCAGAGAAAATATGGAAATATTTAAAACGTAACAATCTTGTAATGTGGTCTTCAGGATAGGGTGTGTGTTGAAAAGTAATAAGAATGAAAAGGCTGTAAATATAGATTGAGGACATATCATGTAGGACATTGAATGTCCTTCAAGAGACCTTGTCTATAATTTAGTAAGCAACAAGAAACTATAAAGATTTTTCAAGAGAAACTACTATATCAAAGATATGCTTTTTGAAGTTTGAGTATGATGAGCTAGTATTTATATCCATGAATTTAAAATATGGCAGAATATTCAGGGGAAATGCACAGTTGAAAATGAAAAGGTGGCACTCAGGAGAGGAACTGGAGCCAGAGATGATGATTAACATCTTGGGCAGGAACAGGGACAAAGACAAAGGGAAAGCATTAAGCAGCTGGTCAAGGATTTGGTCAATGAGCTTGGGCTTGGGGGTTGGGGGGGTAAGCTTCATTAAATCTGTAAGAAATAAGGTTAAAAAAGAATCTGGGTTTGCACTTTAGAAAGTGTTCCTCAATGATAACTATCAGCAGCAGTGGGATGGTGAAGCCTGAATGGTAGAGATAATAAATTAAACTGTGAAACAGGAGAAAGAGCCAATGTTCTGTGGAAAAGTCTGGTAGCAAAAGATGTATGTTGGGCTCAGCCAGTGTGTTCAGTGGTTGAGTATCGACCTATGAACCAGGAGGTCATGGTTTGATTCCTGGTCAGGGCACATGCCCGGATTGTGGGCTCCCCAGTGTGGGGGGTGCAGGAGGCAGCCCATCAATGCTTCTCACTCATCATTGATGTGTCTCTCTCTCTTCCTCTCCCATCCCCTCTGAAAGCAATAAAAATATATCTTTTAAAAAGAAATAGAGTTGAGGATAGGAGAATCCTGAGCATTTTTTTACAAATCAGCAAGAATTATGGTTTTCCTCTTTCTGCTGATGTCACAAGCTTTCAACGTACTGAGTCTTTGATTCTGATGCCTGTTCACTTCTCATTCTCCCAACTGGACTGTATGTTAATTAAGTGCAGATGCTGTGTCCTGTTCTGCATTATTTTCCCATCAGCTATCCTACTCATTACCCGACACACAGAAAACACTCAATACAAATATTTTTAAGATTTAAGGAAAGGTTGAAAGATGGTATGTGGGAAAAGAAATGCATATAACAAGGCCCTGGAGGATATGTGAAGGGTTAGAATCAGAAATGGGATGGAAATCAAACTTTGGGTGAAATAAGCAGCTCATTATCTAAACACTCTAGACCTGGTACATAAAATTCATGCATGGAAGGATAATTTCCCTCAGCCCAGCCTGCACCCTCTCCAATCTGGGACCTCTTGGGGAATGCCGATTTAGGCCCGAACCAGCAATCAGACATCCCTCTCACAATCCGGGACTGCTGGCTCCTAACCACTCACCTGCCTGCCTGCCTGATTTTCCTTAACCACTCTGCATGCCAGCCTGATAGCCCCCTAACCACTCCCCTGCCAGCCTGATTGATGCCTAACTGCTCCCCTGCTGGCATGATAGTCCCCAACTGCCTTCCCCTGACAGCCCAATCCCACCCAACTGCCTTCCCTTGTGGGGCAGAGGGGACTGGGAGACTGAGGCAGGATGAGGCAGGGCTGAGGGCACTGAGGGGCTCCGAATGGATGCAGTGGGGCTGAAGGGACTGGGCACTGCCATCTTGTGGCTGTGGGTGCCGCCATCTTGTGAGGGTGTGGCAGTCAATTAGCATATTCCCTCTTTATTAGATAGGATACCAGAAACACTTCTGTTGTTTTCAACTTTGGAGCATCCATTCCAAAAAGTGTGTGTGAACTTAAGTAATATTTCCCATTATAAATCAATATGCTTAAAAGTGAAAGCAAAAAAAAATTAACCTGGCCCAAGGAGAACAGACCTGGAGTCTGAGCATTCCTCTATGAATTCTGGGAACGCTGAAAGGCACAGAAGCTATAGGTAAAACCGAGTGAATATTCACTGTGGCTGTTCCAATGCCACTTACGCGTTATTTTCCCAATCTTTTCTGTCCAGGTGAGAATAAAGAAACCAGATACATGGGTGTCCCTCTCCCAAGTCCACAAGCATTTCCAGGTTGTTCTAGGGCACCAGCTGGAAGCTGGAGTTTTAGAATTTGAGGGGGAAAACGGAATAAAGATATCACTGCTCTTACAGGAGTTGCCTTAGTGTCCAAAGTGGCCACCTGGGGAGAACCTGCCTCTGAGCTGTGAGGAGGGCTTCACTGAGTCAAGAACTCGGGTTAGAAATGACCTGGATTTGTCCTGGAGGGTCCTGAGTCAAAGTCTATCTTCTTGTCCAGCAGCCTATGTGAGGTCAGGTTTCTATTCCAAATTATCCAAGGGGGTAGACTTTAGCAACATAATGTGTATCTAGATGTGCCTATAATTTCAAATGTAAGGGGGGGACAAGAACAAAGGAAGCTGTCAGTAAGGCACTGATGGGTTCTCCCGACTCCCCAGTGAAGAGAGGGGCCACAGGGGAACACAGCTCTGTCTCTGCTCCTTAGCTTCACTTTCCCTTCTCCCTTCCTCAGTGACAGCCCCACCTGATGTGAAGGATACAAACCCCATGTGCTAGGGACAGGACTGATAACCCCTGGATTTTTAGTCAGTTGAATCTTGAGCAGTTAAACCATTGTTATTTTACTCTCCAGTTTATCTGGAGATATTGTGATCCTACTCACACTGCATTTCTGTCTAATGTCTCTCTTTCCACCTACCCTGTTTCCCCGAAAATAAGACAGTGTCCTATATTAATTTTTTCTCCCAAAGTTGCGCTAGGTCTTATTTTCAGGGGATGTCTTATCTTTCCATGCACTAGGTCTTATTTTCGGAGGATGTCTTATTTTTGGGGAAACACATTAGGAAGTCTGTCTTCTAACAAGTAACGCTCCTTCTCTCCAGGTGAGTCGGGTGAGGCATAAGCAGCAGTGGGGGTTGAGAAGAGTGTGTGTGTGTGTGTGGGGGGGGTGTAGAGGGAGATTTGGGGTTTTGAAGAAGGAAGTGATGTCTCCTACAAAGACAAGCATTGCATCATTCTCATATATCCCTGAGCACCTTAGGGTCTGGTCCCAGAACAACAGGTATGTGCTTCAGTCCTGGCACCGAGATCCGTCTCTGGTGGCCTTTGCTGAGCCCCGCTGAAGCATAAAGCTCTAGGAGCGCGGGAAGACAAAACAATATGCCAATACGCCATAGAGCTTCAATAGTATGAAAATTACTCTATTTCTTTTCATGTCGTGAAATAGTTTGCAAACACTAATAACCCTTCCTCATTCTCTCTCTGATAATAGAATCCTTTTTATAAGAGAAAAATACAGAAACGGGGAATGCTTTGATGTGATTTATTCAAGCCAGATCAATTGCACAGCAACATACCAAAGTGTCTTGCATATCCAAACACGGAGCCATAAATCAAAGGGCCAGCACTGCACGTGGAGTCCTCAGCCATGGGAAGGTTCTCGCGTTAATGACCTTTACTTGCAGAAACAGCCTTCTTCTAATATTTAACAATGCCGAGGTTCAAAACAGCAACGAACAAAAACCTCCTTTATACCTAACCTAGATGTCTTAAGGCACAACGGCCAATAACAAGAATTTTGTTTTATCCTGTAACACATCACTAATTTTTAATGACATATGTGAGGACTATGATGGAAGATGTAAAACTGCATATGTGTAATTTATGTAATTCACAATTTGTGTAGCTATAGAGTTCCAACTATGTAATACTGCCTCTTAAGAACACCAGAGCCTTGGTTAGGGTCATCTAAACAGGCAGCATGAACTCAGCTTCTACCACATGCTGTTACATAAGCCCTGGGCTGGGTCATCCCAAAGGCACCTCAGAAACACTTGCACTTAGAAGGAAAACAGATTAATAAAAGTAAAAGACTGAACTGAAAAGTGACTAAAGAATAATTTTCTCTTCATCCTGTAAGACTGGGACAATTTTCCTTTTAGAAGGGATTATGGAACTGAATTATCATTAGTAAAAGGAGTATTGCGTTTTTACAAACATGTTTTCTGTAAAAACAAACCTTTTAGGAGGCAATTATTTCAGTGCTTTTTCTTAAATTTGCATGTCTTGGAGTTTGTGTTACTTGATATTTACAGGTTAATGCTCCCAGATATGCACATTCCAGACTCAGTCATGTTTTTCTAAGACCAGAGGCAAATAAGTCATTCCCACAATGGGAACAATATACCTTTTATTAAAACTCCCTGCTCATGCTTCTGCCATAATCTCCAAGGTCACTCCAGATAGAGGTCATGACTTTCAAGGAAAAGTTCATCCAAGACTCAGAGGACTTCTCGGTGCCTGTGGGTTGTTTCATTTGCATTGAAAAGAGGAGTCAGAGCAGCTCCCAGGCCATAGGACTCAGATGGCTCAGTGCCTCCAGAGTCTGTTATGGTCTTGAATCGTACATGCCATCTTCACCTGGTATACAGACCCCAAATGACAGCAGATAGCGTTCAGGGATCAGTGAATGCAGACTGAAAAAAGTAACATCTCTTATTTTCACTCACTCCAACTGAAATGTAGCATTTCCTGCACTTGTGAGTGTAGACAACAAATTCCAGGAGTACTAAAGTCCTATGACTGTCACCGATAGCCATCATAGATATTTCCATATCACATTATAGTTGCAAAATCCCAAAAGAGATGCTTCATTAATGCTCATCTCTACCTTAAAGTGCAGTCGTCACTAGTATTAGTCCTCAGTGTTTAAGGTGTGAAAGCACTTTGTGAGTCAATGACCTGAGTGACTAAAGTGAGGGGTGTTGTTCCCTGATGGTCAGTGGGTACCTCTGTTTGAGTATGTCCATGTCCAGCTCTGCTTTCTCATCGGACATACAGAATACATGGCCACCCACATCTCAAGGCCTCCGGGGTCACAGGCTGTCTGAGGTTCCTGGACCTGCTGTTTGCAAAGGCCTTCAAGCCCAAGTCCCTGAGGGTGACCGCGCCCTTACCCACCTTTTGTGATTTGGGGTCACACTCTGTGAGAAATCTTTAGACTCCATATTCATGAGTGCAGCTACTGCCATTGGGTTCTGTGTATGGAAAATTCTGTCCCATCCCCGCATCTTGTGTGAGGGATTGGTTTATCCACAGCCTATCCAAACGCTGCACAAAGTTTAAAAAAAAAAACAACCACAAAACACCACAGGCATTATCTGAAGCTACACTCAGTACCAAATGCCGACAGTTCCCTTAGCAGCCAAGGTCCCAGCACAGCCAGCTCCCAGCACCAAGCTCTGCTCCTGGCAGCTCCCTGCCCCAGGGTACAGGAAGGACGGGCTCGAACACGTGCCAGAAGCATGGGCCTGCATCTTGAACCTTGAACCTCGAAGCAGAGACAGTGAGCCCGAGGGCTGGGCAGTGGCGGGCAGGCACATGAGACACTGCCAGAGCAAGCTCACCGCTGCCTGCAGGAGCCACAAGCAGCAGCAGCAAGCTGGAGGAGTTGGGCTTTGTTTGTGGTTTTGCTTGCTGACATGCTTATAGCCTCTATGAGAAAGGGGTAACTCATTAAAAGGGCTGAGCATTACCCCAGATGCAGTCAGATAAATGGAAGGAAGGTCAGTCTGGAAATGACCTCCATCTAGCCAAGTACATCCTCAAACACAGATATTCTTTGCAGAAAGCAGGGCTCCTACATATTCCATGTGGCACTGACCTTTGCTCCTAACCCTGTCACAGTGACCCCAGGCCTCTGAATCAAGTCCCATCCTGCTGAAAGACTTAGAACGGTGTTGAATAGAATAATCATATTGTATTTTGGTTTTCCTATTCAGAGGGCCATGGACTGAATGATTGTAGGGCCGGGATTTCCCTTTTCCTAGAAGTTACACAAGTTCATGGGCATCGACTGCTGGCTTTCAATAGATTAGTGGGAGGTGGAGGAGAAGTCTGTCCTCAGTAAGGTGGGCCTCCTATGAGAACTCTTCCCTAGCCAGGGGCAGATAAAGGGATGCACACAGAGGCAGAACCAGCAGTCAGCCGCTCACAAAGCACACAGATCTCTAGCAGCCGGCACGTTCGGGCAAGGAAAGGGGGTGCTCACAGGGAGAGAAGCCTCACTGATGAAGAATATTTGGGGCTAATAGAGGACCCGTGGCCAATCAGAGGCCAGGGATTACGCTGAAAATCTGTAAAAGCCAAAAGAGTTCACCTATCAAATTGATACAATTTTTTAGTGATAATATCTGGTTTTGGCAAATTCAAAAACGCAACCACTTAAACACATTGCTGATGGGAATACAAATTGCTATGCTGATTCAGAGAGCACTTTGGCTAAATGTTTAAAATGTTTAAAAATGTTCAGGCTCTTTTTATCGTACATTGTTACTTCTAGCATTTTTTTCTACCCAAATCCCAATTTTGTTTTAAAGAAAAGTGTGTGTTTTCTCATTAGTGCCGTAGTGACTCCTGGGAGAACAAGCTACCAAACATCAACTGTAATTCTGTCTGGGTTTGAGGGAGCAGGTAAGTTTTTGTTTTTCTCTTCTCTATTTTCTTTTGAAATCTAGGGTACTTATTCTATAAAACACAAGATAAAACAGACTTATGTAATAGCTGAAAAGGCAACAGAGTGAAAACACACACAATGTCAGGAAGATGTGATCACAGTTTTATGTCTTTTCTTATAATTCTGTGGTCCCCAGGAATAGAAGTCAATCTCAGATGCTGGTTTCAGACCAGCGGTTTTCACTGGCATTGCCACAAGAATGCTGAAACATGCAGTTCCAACTAGTTAGTCAGGGGCACTGACCTCCTCTCCCTTAGATTGTCAAGTGAAAAAGTGGCAACAGCCAATACAACAATAGTCTTCAGATGTAAGTGAATCAAAATTATACCTGTTTTTATCAGATCATCAAGATATATATTTTTGGTGGGCTGAAAATTTTTAGCAAATTGTTCATGTGCAATGGGCTAAAAAGGTTGGAAATTGCTGCTTCAGACACTCCAGTTAGAGACCGATAAAGCGAGACTTCAATCAAAATGGTGAGTGCAGAGGCTGAAGGGCAGCAATGTCCACTGGAAAGAAAATTTCACAGCCAACAACCCCCCTCCTGATGCAAACAGAGCTCCCGACTCTAACTCACAAGGTATGTGGTTGGTGCCGCTTCACCACACCAGCTAGAAACCACTCAGAGAATAACGTCATTCGGTACTGGCATGTTGATCTAGTTTGGCCTGTGGTGGGCCTGTGGTGGTTGTCTGTCCTGACCATGTACAGGCTTTATTTCATGTTATTATTCCTGAACAACACAGCATAGGAATTGTTTGCGTAGCATTCACACTGTGTCAGGTACTGTAAGTATCCAGAGATGATGTAAAGCACACAGAGGATGCGTGTAGGTTATCTGCAGATGCCATGCCTTGTATGTAAGGGGCTTGAGCACTCGGGCTTTGATGACCACAGGGTCCTGGGAGCAAAGCTCCACCTACACAGGGACAGCTGTCTGGGCAGCGGTTGCCAGCCTTTCGGACCTCACAGCCCACCAGTGTCTAAGCACCACCAGTTGGTGACCGCTGGTCTAGGGGAACTTAGACAGAGAGGAGGGATGCAGCATGACATAAACTTAGAATAGAATGGAAGAGAATAAGCATGATTCTCGCTTCCCTGCTCTCCCGTGTCTCCCAAGAACTCCACATTTAATTCATCATATGTACCATTTGAGCGAGACCAAGAAGGTTATTTTAAAGAAAAAAAAAGAGAAATTTCAAAAACAAAATCATGCTAATTTTTGTTAATCCAGTGAAATCGCTCTTACTCAGTGTCTCTGAGGCCCAGGAGGATAGAGGCTGAGTCTCAGTTCTCTTTGTATCTTCAGTCTTAGCACAGCACCTCCCTCAGGAAGCTTCGAAGAATGAAAGCATGAATGATAATTTGAATCCCTTCCATAAGATCCTAAAGCCATCCATTCTATCCAGAAGAAAGGTAGTAAGTAACCAAACCAAATGTCTGTGGAATAATATACAAAAATACAAAATAAATTTCTAGGAAATTTTCATGAGCTCCTTTTTATTTGTACTTGTGTTAAACTCCGCTCCTACCCCCACTCATCAATCACCTAACACATCTATATAAAGAGTGCTGGTTGCCACAATTCTCTGGGTATTTCAGGGCCTTGTACTTTATGATTGGGTCATTTAGAAGGAACATTGAGGCAGTTGACCCACAGAGAATTTAACAAGAGCCAGACATGCATCAGCGGTATCCCAGCGGACCTCACAGGAGTGGAATTGGTGCTGACGGGCAAAGCCTCTGTGTGGACAGTGAGAGGCATGCGGGCTGGATCATGAATGATGACAGCCCTTCAGAAAGGCTGAGGGAACTCTGTGAAAGATTATACAGTCACATTCAAAAGTGCTCTTGCTGCTGTCACAAGTCATCATGCTTCCGTGTCAGCCTGGATTACCCTGCATGAAAAACTAAAGGACATTCTCACCCTGATTGTGTGTGAAGTGACAGATTAAACATCATTGCAATGCCAAACCCAGACCCTGATGAAAAACAAAAGGGACCTCTGTTCTCATGCTTAGGGTTTAAAAAATGAGTGGATTCTTTTATTAGCAAATATAAATGTTTGCACTTAATCATTTCCGTTATAGAAAACAAACACTTGAAAAATACCAATGGAATTACAGGGGCTTGTTCCATTGTTTCCCAAAAACGACCATTCAAGGTGAAGTCCAGTCTGGAATGAATGTGTTCAGTCACCTCTTCTCTTGGTGCCTGCCTTCATTTTCTGCAAAACTGGGCCACTGCCTTGCTCATCCTCAGCCCAGCCCCTCGGTGACTCAGTGTCCTACTCTGTCAGGGAAACCCATTTCCCACCTTGCCTCTACTTAGTGCCTCCCTGACCCTGTGTTCTCAGGGAGGCACTAAGTAGCGGCAAGGTGGGAAATGGGTTTCCCTGACAGAGTTTCCTGGTTAATAATAGTCAGTGTTCTTTCCTATTGAGCATAACCACTCACTGCACTGGGACTTCACCTCCATTCTCTCTAATCCTAACCACTGTCACATGTGCTGTGGTGCTAAATCTTCTTTGTCCCTGTCACATTCTTTTTCTCTCCTGAATAATGCAACATACACTTACTATCCCTGGGATGTGCTCAAACTACACCATTTTAATGTTGTTATTTTCTATCTCTGAGACCTTAATAGTAGATTCAAATTACAGGAGTAATTATCATCATCATCATCATCATCAAAGACTAAAGTCACATCTTACCATATAGTCTTGGAACTACCGTGTTTCCCTGAAAATAAGACCTACTTACAGGTTTCCTTCTGAGTGAAATATAAGGCATCCCCCTGAAAATAAGGCCCTCCCTAGGCTAAACATGAGAGATTTGGTCCACTGATTCTGAAAGAAATGGAGTCACAAGAAATTCACCAGAAAATTCAGGAATTGGATTGTTATGATGATGTTCCAGAAGACGTTGACATGATTGTCCTTGAATAAATGAGTAAATTCTTGATACTGTAGGATTCACAGTTTGTCTGGTTTGTGTTGACAACTACTGTACTACCGTACCATATACAGGTAATAAATTTCCTTTATTTTCATTTAACAATAAATGTGTACCGTATCCTTCTTCATGGAAAAATAAGATATCCCCTGAAAATAAGACCTAGCTCATCTTTGGGAGCAAAAATTAATATAAGACACTGTCTTATTTTCGGGGAAACAGGGTAGCAGCATACTGACCTTAGAATAGAGACTGAGCATCTAGAGACACACCACTCTGAATACACAACAAATCATCTAAGCTCAAAAGCTAAACAGGGTCGGGTCTGGCTAGTACTTGGATGGGAGACTAGAGATAGAATCTCAAATGCCTGCACAGCCAGTCAGGTAACTTTCAATGAAGTTAAGTCAGTTGCGGAGGAAACATTTGTGCATAGTTGGTTCATGGCATTAAAAACTAAGTCAGCTGTGGAGGAAATGTTTGTGCATAGTAGGTGCACGGCAATAAGAACTGGCAGGCATACACTTCAAGTGGAAGAAACATCAGGCCCTGTGTTGCCACATCTTCTGATGTGTGGTTTTCCAGAGAAGCCAAAAATTCTGATGTTTGTGTGAAATCCCCCGTCAACTTTTAATTGGAAACATTGCACAGACCTAACATGACAACCGGTGGGAGGAGGCCTAGCCTTGGCCACCAAGCCTCAGCCCCCAGACTCCAGGTTCCTGCAGAACCCAGTCGGTCTGTCCCGAAATGCTGTAGGCAACTCCATTTCACTGAAGTTTTAATTATTGGTCAATGTTGTAGTTCATTTTGAATCTTCAAAAGCAGTTTCTCATTCAAGATATACCTGCCACTTAGCATTCTGGTCAAAGGTGGCTCTGTGTTTTGCATTTGGGTAGTACAATAGATACCATGGGCCTGTTATTGTTTCCCGCCCATCTATGTGCAGCTGAGGACAATGGCCATTATCCTGATTCCAAGTCAGGTAAAAACATACAAAACATACGTTTTAAGCATAGATGCTCTCCTATTACAGTAATAAAAGATTGTACCGTTGCTTCTGTAAAACGAGTTTTAGATGATAAATGGAAGACCTAGTGGTGTCCTGCTAGAGGTATAGACTAGTGAGTGCTTTTCAGTTTAAAATTTCATTACTGTAATCATTTCTCTCTATTTCCTGCAAAGTCATCTGAAATGCGTTCTCCAGGATGGATAAATCATCCTTAGTATAGCAAATGCTTGGTCATATGATTCACGTGGTTTTATGCCACTTGGGTAAGAAATCACTTAAAGTGCTGAGAACTGGTAAATGTAACATGAGAGTCCAACATGGGAATTCAGCTGCTACCTGGGTCTCTGATTAATTGCTGAGATAAATAGGTAAATGTGCAATTGTTTTGAGCCAAGGCAATAGGAAGATCTTCCCTACCACCTGACTGGGGACAATAAGTGATTCCCTCAGATGATTTTTTAAAAATGTCTTAAAGAAATAAAATGTAGGTAAAAATGAATTTTTAAGTTTATTATCAATTTTACAAAAAGAGAGAGCAAGAGAGAGATAAACTAAATGGAAGGTTTAAAGGCACTTCAAACTAATGCCAGGATATTTCATTTGTATTCCAATATCTTTTTGGCAAATTGGAAAGCTTATGGACTTTAGGATAAATATGCCTTTTAGCAGACCTTGGGCAATGTCCATTAAGGAGTCTAAGCTTCCAATTCTTCATCACAAACTATGGATTAGAATTCTTACCTGGCACTATTTCTAGAGATTTAAAGGAGATAAAGTCAGAGTCTACTTAACGGCATCATTTATATCCCTGTACATATTTGCCAGGTGCATCTGCTAGGTGAGGAGCTAACAAAGGAGAAGGAGCAAACCCAACTAAGCCTGGGTAAGTGGGGAAGCTACAGCTCCACAGACACCCAGGGACAGCCACATCCTCACCAGAGGACATTAATCCCCACAGCGAGGAGGAGCTGAGCCCTGGCCGTGGATCAGATGCCAGGCAGGGTGAACCTGGGGCAGTCCTTTGTTTCTGCTGCAGCACATCTGGCCACTGAACCTCAGATCCTCCTGGGCAAGAGCCTCTGAGGTGCTTTCCCTGTGAGACTGGAGGATCCCATTTCCTCCGCCACACACCCAGAATGGGATTTTCCTAAGTAAGAAAAATGAAGCCATATGTTGAATAAAGCTCCTAAATTTAATAAAAATGCTCATCATACAATTGCCACCTCACTTATTCTCCATGTTTGGTCCCTCTGCTATACACCCAGAACCATCGGTGCATTACAAACAGTCCCTGCAAAGAACGAACCATTTCCCTACTCATAGCACTTCTGACACCAAATGTAGGGGGTTTTCCCCACAGAAATCCCTTCTTCAACTCTCTGGACATAGTGAGGTGTCCTGTGTCCTACAATCTGGACACTAACCCCAGCTGGACACTGGGGTTAGTGTCCAGCTACTCAGCTTTAGAGTCTCAGACTGCTCCTGCTTCAGATGAGTCACAGGAGAAAGCAGCTGGGTTTAGTGGAGTTAAAATCAGAGCCCGTGTCCAGAGTTTCCGTCCAACGCTGAAACCCGGTCCAGCCCAGTGGCAAGCTAGCTTACCTTGTATTTCCCCACTGTAGCCCATCAGTCCATTGTGTGTGAGGTCCACATGGTGGTCCTTGCAAAGAGAACCAAGAGAGCGTGCCCAGAGCAATGAGAGACCCGAGAGCATAAAGTTGAGCACAACAAGAGAGCAAATTTCTTTCTTTAGAGGGCTATGTATTCCTAAATATCCCTGCCTTTGCTGAAACATTCTGGCTAATCATCTCTGTCCCCAAGTGTGACTGACAGGCAAGCACCTTCCCTTTGACGCCCCCCACCCCCTACACACACACACACACACACACACACACACACACACACACACACCTTTCCTGGGCATGCTTCTATCTTCCCTTCCTTGGATTCCTCCCCCAGTGTTTTGCAGGGAACATCCCTATAATGCCTGGTTTTCCCTTTGCTCCTCTCCTGTTGTTAATAACCAGCTGACTACACTGTATTATAATTTATAGTCTTCTTTGAACGAGCTTCTGAGTAGAAATCTCACCTGAGCAATGTTTTTATTCACCCTGCTAACTCTATCTCACAAAATAAAACATCTCAGACACAGTAATGAGGGCTTAGCAATGAGAATTCCAGGTTTGCTCGGGGACCCTGAATTAGTTCACAACCTGTGATGACAGATAACACCTCCCTGTGAAAAGCAAGCATTGTCCTGTCTCAGCGATTCTCCATGAAGATTCTCCATGAAGGCAGAAAAGAGGGCTCTGCACTCATGGTTCACATTTTGTCCTTTGCTGGCTGTCCATCAGGAGCCACAGATGCAGCCGCGAGGCTGACCCAGCACTCTCTGCCCCAGCATCCCCCCACTGCCCCTGTGTCTGAGGGACATCCCTCTGCATAAACAACCAAGGCTTGCTCTCCTCCATCTCCAAGGTGAACGTGTCAGTTACTCGTTCCCAGCCCATCTCCTGTGCAGTGAAGGCATGGATCTGATCCGCCTGAAGCTGGTCTGTCAGAGTGCATTCCACTGAATGCCCAACAGCAATGCTTCCTGTTATCATCATTTATTCAATGTCTTGGCAACACTTTGAGCTTAAATGCAACAGCAAAACCTTTCCTCAGACCTTTCACCAGCTGTCAGCTCCCTTGCTGACCTTGCTAAATGCAGCTGACAAACACAATGTGCATCTCAATCTACAAAAATACTTCATCTTTCTCAATAACTCAGAGCAATGCGGCTTTCCTGTCACTTGCAGCATTTCTTTTCATGATTATTTTACATATGAATTTAATTTTAAATAATTAAAATTTCCAACAAGCCTAGAACAGCCCTGGCCTAGATGGCTCAGTGGGTTGAGTGCCATCCCTCAGACAGGCCACAGGCCTGGGTTGTGGACTTCATTCCAGGAGGCAGTCAGTTGATGTTTCTCTCACATCATTTCTCTCTCTCCCTCTTCTTTCCTCTCCCTTTAAAATCAATAACACATCTTATTTTAAAAAATTAAACAAAATCTAGAACATAACTATCACATATTTCTGTATACTTGAGAATAAACAATAATTATTTGAATTATAGTCTTTGAATTTTTTTTTTTAAAAAAAACCCTCCTGATCCCTCAGGGTCCCCAGATGTACAGAGGCAGCCAAAGGCAGCTGAGCCAGGGCAGAAGGTCATGAACACACGTGTGCAGTGAGTTTTAAAAGTACACACTGATTTGAAAGTCAAATGAAAGAGATTTCAAGGAGATAAAGAGGTGACTGAATAACCTGTAGAAAAATGCCTGAGATCTTAGTGGCATTTGTGGATTTGGCCAATGAAATCGTTGATTCCAAAGAATAAATATCAAAAGCTTTGCAGAAATCATTTTCCTAAAACTCTGACTTTTGGAAACTCAAACTCCTTGTTTATAATAAAATTTGAAATCCATGAGTTTGGTTGATGTTGTCTGTTGTTATTTTGTATTGTTGTTCATTTGTTTTTAGAGAGAGATAAAGAGAGGGATGGAGGGAGAGACAGGGAAGTGAGAGTGGAACATCCATGGGCTGCCTCCTGCATGTCCCTTTTTAGGGATCCATGCAGCCACCAGGGCCTGTGCCCTGACCAGGGAGAGAACTGGCAACTTTTTGGTGCCCATTATGATGTCCAACTAACTGAGCCCCACGAGCCAGGGCTGCATATTGTGATTTTATCTTTCTCTTCTTCTCTCCATGAGAAATGGCTTCCTATGGAAAGGAGCGGAAGCAGAATTAGGTGGATAGGGGGAGCCGTGGAAGAAGGAGGAATCTCGGAGCTAGGTGAAACAACAAAAAATGTTTTGCACAAAAGCCAGGATGGATAGCAGAAAAGCAGGATGGATAGCAGAGCAACCTGTTGTTTTGAAAGGAGGATGTTTTTCTTTCACGTGAAAGAAAACTATGTTGCAAAAAGGCCCAGAGCCAATCAGCGAGCAGCACAGATAGAGAGCAGCCTTCACCACAAGGGGTAACCAATTGCATCTCCCTCCCCGGGGCCTGAGTTTGTTCCCACAAACTCCTGCCTTGGTGGAAAACCTCTGGTGCTAGATTCTGTGAGACAGGGCCCAGGAAGAACTCCTGCTTGCCAGGCCCCATCACCATTCCCAATCCTTAAAATGTTATTTCAAAGAATTTCTTACTGTATTTTGGAAATGTTATGAATTCAAATCAACTGTATTTATAAATATCCCTCCCCTTCCTGATGAAAATTAAGAGTGATACCCTCAAGATTACTAGTCAGGAGCAGAAAGGTACACATTCATGGTAGTCATTTTTACTTGGTTTGACTTGTTGCATGTTTAAAATTTTGGCAAAAAAATAAAATCAACTAACAAAATAATTTAACTGAAAGCATAGAAGAAGTCATTTTGCCTGGACTCCTGTTTATTGCATGGAGATCAGTAATGGCAATGCCCAGGCCTGTTCCTCGGTCATCCTACATCCAAAGTCCAGGCTGTATTCCCATCAGGTGTTTATCTTTTTCCAACCTCCCTCTGAATTATCTTTTTTAAAAGTACTAGGAACAAGAATAAAAATTTTTGTTTAGTTATTCAAAGTTTCATAAAGTTTCTTGACAGCTTCAATTTTTATTATTGTTTCCAAAGAATGCAACTTGGTTTTCTACGTAATGTTTTCTTGTGTTCATTAAAATGATAGAAAAGCTCTAATCTCTGCTTGTCTGCCATTTAAATGAAGAACTAAGTTGTTTGGATCAGAGCTGCCATTGCCTACAACGCTGAGATTCGATCAACTTGGCATTTTTTGTTATATTTATGGTGGAAAGAAAAATGGTAATGACTCACTTCATTTTTCTGAGGTTGTCAGATATTTCTACAGAAAAAAAAAATATTACACAAACTTCCTTGTTGGACACTTCCATTTGCAAATACCACCAATCTTTGCAACTGACAGTACAATGAAAGAAAAATAAGTTTTCATCATAAATTGTACTTCCTTTTCTTCTAAGGAAAAAAAAAAGTCTATCAAATAATGGCAAAATTTAATAATGGTTCTGTTACTGGCAGAAAGTGTTTAAGTCTCTACATACAAGTGAATATGTCATCAGCTGCAGCCCATCTTCAGAGTTTAGCAGATTTAAAAAAATAATAATGAGTGTAAGTGTCAAGATTTGAAAATTACTGTGGATGTACTTAATTGCTGTTTCATTTTGGCTGACATAGGAACTAAAAAACAGAAAAGACTAATACTTTCTTACAAAAACAAACTTTTAACAGCTTTAAAGTTATGAAACATCTGACTTAAATCCTGTTTTGAGAAAAATTCCATTAGAAACCCAAAAAAACGGTATGCATGGGCTCAAGGACCTCATTAACGACCCTTTTATGGAACCGTGCATGTTGTTGTCACTCTGCACTGACAGATTGTGACAGCTTAAAAATATCCTTGATGAATCAGAATCCATTTTTGCTGAGGACCTCTGACTCTCTTCTCTAAGTAATGAAGTGATTATTGCTCCTTCCCTTTATGTTACTGTGTGGTCATATGAAGTCTATGCCATGACTTACCATAGCATCCTGAAAAGGCTCCCTCCTAAAACGTCATTTATTGAGCTTTCAATAAATAAGATAGGAAGGTTTTTATTGCCAAAGTTATTGCTAACATATGCTAAAATGTGCTATTTTAGAATTGCTGGCTTTCAGTATACACACAGGTAGCTGCAGTTAAAACATTTTATTTGTTGATATAAAGTTCTTTTCATGGAACTTTAAGAACATTAAGATCTCTATCTTAACCTCTTAAAGTTAATTTAGTAAATAATTTTAACTCTCCAGAAACTATTCCAAACTCATGTGTACACACAATATTCAATTAGAAATTATATCAGAATTCAGCATTCAGCTTTTTTTTTTTTTTTTTTAATTATTCTTTCCACCCTAACCGGTTTGGCTCAGTGGATAGTGTTGGCCAATGGACTGAATGGTCCTAGGTTCTATTCTGGCCAAGGCCATGTACCTTGGTTGTGGGCTGGATCCCCACTGGGTGGTGTGCAGGAGATAGCATGGATGTTTTTCTCTCATCTCTCATCGATGTTTCTAACTCTCTATCCCTCTCCCTTCCTCTCTGTAAAATCAATAAAATAAAATATATTTTTTAAAATATTCTTTCCAATTCTACTTAGACTAACTTTGATCTCAACCGCTTTTGTATCTTGCACATTAAAATAATATAAGTTTTCATTTAAATTTATTCACATTAAATATTTTTAAATAATTTTGTTATAAATGTCAATCAAAACTGAACAGCTGAAACCATCAGAATTTACAGGGTAAAGTAGTTCTGTTCCTGCCCCTTTCCAGAAATGAAACTTGGTGGATGATTTATTGCCACGAGCTCTCTATCTACTTGGTGGGCCCCTGAACCTTGAATTTCTAGAAAGAAAAATTAATAACGGGCTTTTTAGTTATTTATCAATCTCTGATGCTACTGTTGATGTCTTGATTGGGGATTTATTTTTCCCTGCAGCTCCCAAGGTCACATTTCTACACCCAAAAGTCACATAATACAGATGGCACTTCAAAATCTAGTACAATTTGAGGGGGGAAATAGAACATATGTATTATTTCAAAAATAAAGATTAAAAAAATAAAGTACAGGTGGAAAGGCTTTTTATCTCATCACAACCAACATAAGCTGTATTATGGGCATAAGAATAAAACCTCTCAGTGATTGCTATTAAAATAAATAAATAAATAAATAAATAAAAGAAGAAGAAGAAGAATCTCTGTTGTCATATTGCAACAGCATCCACATGAAGAGGACCCTTAGTGAGCAACAAGCAATGAGCCCTGTAGTTTGAAATGACCTTAAAGACAAGTGTTGTGAGACTACTAGCAACATCAGTGTAATTAACAGCCTACCCAAAATGCTAGGACTCTACACTTCTAAGGAGAGAAATGCCATTTTAAATTTCTTATACATTTGGCTAAGTATGCTAATAATCCTCTATAATAAAAGCCTAATATGCAAATTGTCCTCTCCACCAGGAGTTTGACTGCTTGCTATGACATGCACTGACCACCAGGAGGAGGCGTGGAACATGGTGGGCATCAGAGACATGATGCTGCTGGCCCCAATGGGCCCTGACCAGAGCGGGACTGCAGGGGGATGGTGGAGCAGGTGAGCAGGCAGCGCCATGACAGGTGAGAGTGGGAGCCAATTACCCTGCAGAGTGTAGTGGGGGTGGGAGCTGCCCAATCTCTGCAGACCACTTCCAGGGACCCCATCGGTGCATGAATTGGTGCACCAGGCCTCTAGTCATCATCATAATAATCACTTGTATTTGCTTTTTAATATAATTGCTAAGATGCTACTTTTTTTTTTTTCTTTCTACACTGCATTGGATGACTCATATTCCAACAGACACAGTCAGGCATAATTTAATGTTCCCCAGGGCAAGTTTTTATTTGTTAAAGTTTTTCTCTTAATCCAGCCAAGAAAAGGAAGTAATTAAATTTGCTATAGTTTGGGGATTATAGCTAAAACTATTAGGCCCTGGAACTTCTCTCTAATGCCACATCCAGAATCTTAAACTGCATATTTTGCCAGCATGCCCCTTTTATTTTTATTTTTTTTATCTATTTTTTTTATTTTTATAAATTTTTATTGTTCATATTATTACAAATATTCCTCCCCCCCCTTCCCCTCCATTGCTCTCCTCCATCAGGTTCCCACCCCACCCTCTGCCCTTTCCCCACCCCCCATTGTCCTCATCCATAGGTGCACAGTTTATGCATCCCCCACTCCCCTTTTCCCCAAGAATCGTCAGTTCACTCCGCTTCCATACCTCTAATTCTATTATGTTCAACAGTTAATATTGTTCATCAGATTTTTTTTTTTTTATTTCCTTGGTTTTTAGAATCACTTGTTGATAGTTACATATTTGTTGTTCATAATTTTTTATCTTTATTTACTTTCTCTTCTGAAAAAACCCCTTTCAGCAATTCACATAATTCTGGTTTGGTGGTGATGAACTCCTTTAGCTTTTTTTTATTAATGAAGCTCTTTATCTGACTTTCGATTATGAGTGATAGCTTTGCTGGATGGATTTTCTTTGGCTGTAGGTTCTTACTATTCATCACCTTGAATATTTCTTGCCATTCCCATCTGGCCTGCATGGTTTCTGTTGAGAAATCAGCTGACAATCGTATAGGTGCTCCTTTATAGGTAACTACCTGCTTTGCTCTTGCTGCTTTTAATATTCTCTCTGTCTTTTGCTCTTGGAATTTTAATTATGAGTTGTCTTGGTGTGGTCTTCTTTGGATTCCTTTTGTTTGGAGTTCTGTGCGCTTCCTGGACTTGTAAGTCTAATTCTTTCACCAGGTGGGGGAAGTTTTCTGTCACTATTTTTTTCAGTATGTTTTCAATATCTTGCTCTCTCTCATCTTCTGGGACCCCCATAATTCTGATGTTGGTTCGCTTGAAGTTGTCCCAGAGATTTCGTACATTATCTTCAATTTTCTGGATTCTCTTGCCTTCTAGTTTCTGCAGAGGAGTGTCTTCTGGCTCTTTATGTTCCAACTCTTTGCCTTGATTCTTGCGATCTTCCATTCTGTTTTTAGGACTCTGTATAATATTTTTTATTTCAGTCAATGTATACTTTATTTCTTGTTGATCCCTTATCATTTCTTGTTGATTCCTTTATTAATTCTAGTTGATCCCTTTTCATATCCTCATAGGTCTTATCCATCTTTTCTAGGAAATTCTTGAAAAACCTTATAAGCGTAGATTTAAACTCTATATCCAGTTGCTTTTTGTCCTCCATTTCTTTCATTTGTGATCTATTTCGTCTCGGCATTTTTGCAGTTTCCCTGAGTTGGTAGCCTTAAAAGTCTCTGTGTTCTGCTTGGATGGGGCGGGGTTTCAGGGTGGAGCCTACAGCTTTGGCTTCCGTCAGCCCCGCTCTATGCAGGTTCTTCAGTACTCATTGCAAGCGCCTCTGAGAGAAAGGTGCCCTCGATTTTCACCTGCTGCCAAACAGTCTACGCTCTCCCGCAATGAATCCAGTACTGGGGTTCAGTTCAGTTGGAAGTGGAGTTGGAGGTGGCGTTCAGAGCAGACTGGAGCCCCTGTCTCCTTCCCGCCAGGGCAATCCTGCGGCACAGCCAACCGTCCCTTCTCTGCGTGCAATGTGCACGCCGCAAGGACCTCCTTTCGCCGCTCCCCCGGGGTTCCGCCTTACAGCCCAGCTCCCTATGGATGAGCCTGGGTCCCCGGGGTCTGGCCTAGAACTGGGGTTCAGAGCAGTCGGAACTGGGGCCCAGCACAGTCAGAGCTTTTATCTCCTTCCCGCTAGGGAACGCCAGCCAGGCACTCAGCCTCCCTCCTCTCCGGCTCCGTCCTCTCCGCGCGCCGCGTGTCTCCATACCTTAGGCTTTTACAGCTCCTCCGCTCTTCCTTCTGGTTTTCTCCTTGCTTCTCATTGTAGAATTTCCAGTCAGTCGACTTTCCTGTAGTTCTGGGTAATGTCCATTTTATATTTTAGTTGTATTTTATTGAAATTGTTGTGTGCGGCTGCGGCTAGGTGTTTACCTGTCCATCTTGGAAGGACCCCAGCATGCCCCTTTTAAAGTAAGACTGAGAAGACCAACAGTCTTGAAAGTCTCACGTTCCTCTTAACATTTTATTCCAGTCACAGAGCAGCATCCAATTAAACGCCTTTGCTCACCATAAGGAGGACTGATGGTTGCCAGACTTTGCCACTGGGGCTATAGCCACCTGACAGGCCTAAGAAGGTCCATCAATGTGTCATTGTCCTAGAGGTTTGCTCTTCCTCAGATATAAATTCAAGATAGGACTGCTTGGAACAGTCAGATGGCGTAGCTCAGAGCTGAGCACGCTGATATGGATGCACTGTTATGCACTGTCACTCTGAATCTGCTCTGACATAGTGAAAAAGAAGGATCTCTTACCCTTTGAGACAGCAGGGAGGGACCTGGAGAGCATCATACTGAGTGAAATAAGCCAGTCAGAGTAAGACAAGTGTCTCGTGATCTCACTCCCATGTGGACTCTAATGAAAAACATAAATTGATGAACAGAGTGGATGCAGAGACATGGAAGCATAAGAGTCTGAGGAATCTCGGAGGGAAGGTGGGGAGGGTGGGTGGGAGGTAATCAACCAAGTATGTTGTATCATATATTCATGGGCCATGGCCACAGACATGGGGTGGTGAGGGCCTGGGGTGGGAGGCAGGGGCAAGCTGGAAGAGGGTGGGCATATGTAATACTTTCAACAATAAAAATTAAAAAGTAGAAAGAATTGGCTCAAACAAGAATGCATCTAACTGACCAGATGCTTGGGAAAGAGGCAGCGGCCCAGCCTCCTTTCTCGGAGCCCATGGCTGTCTCCATGTGCTTCCCCTCGCCAAAGGCAGCCATGCCGCCAGCCCTGGACAGCCATCCCAGGCGTGAGTCCCCTTGGTTGAGACTGTTGGCTGGAAGCTTTTAAGCATTAGGGAAGGAATGTGCTGAAATCACATTGCATCCAACAGCATGCAATTAGAGTATTAGCCACCAGGCACAAGACAGCAGCACTGCCCCTTTGCAATCACGAAGAGACTTTCTTGCACAGCATTTTTCAGGCATGATAGCATCTGTCTGTGCAACCTTTCCACAAAGATGCCCGGCAATGAGGATTACCCAGATTTTACATCAGCAATACCAATAGCCCAGAGAATCACAGCCTTGTCCCCAGAGAACAAGGAAATAACTCTGGTCTCTGGCGCCTCAAGGAAATCAGCTTTTCAGGAGTAGTGAGCTAGCTCATTAGTGAACTTGTTTTAAGAGGGATACTCCTTTAAAAGCCTTTTAATGCTTTTCTACCCACGTAAAGGATTGGAATCAGATGAAGGGAGGCTATTAGAAAGGACACACTGAGCTTGCAGCTCGGGGGAGAAACTGCTCTGCTCCTGTCAGATTCAGGACTTGTTTAACGTTCACTCTCACTGGGACTCGGTTCGCTCAGACCTCGGGTCGACAAATCGACTCAATTCGCTGCACCTGTTATTTCAAATTGGAGGCCTGATATTCAAGCCTTCCAGGGACAGGGATATAAGAGTCAGGCATTCGAAGAGGCAGCACTATTTTAGGTCTCATCTGATATTTCATCACAACAAGTCATCCACCAAGTTTCTCAGGCTTAGCACCATGTGGTGTTCTAATACAAATACGTGGGCCACAATCACAAAGACATTACTCCCATCCATCCTCCCATGACTCTCATCTCAGCCTTTCATACAGCTTAGCATGTCACCTCACATCTCGATTATTTTCCATAATTTATTTATTCTCAGAGAACTGACTGAGAAAATCAAAGCCAGAGATTCCGACTATCTCTGAGTAAATATTCTTCCCTGAGGAAAGCAAAGCCCGGTGAGATTAAAAGGCTGAGGTAAAATTTGTTTAGTGCTCTTCCCAGTTAAACACCTTCCTGGCCTCCATTGTGTGAGTTTTCATATATGTCTCATCACCACATGAAACTAAAGAAAAGGGTGATGTGCATTGATGGAATGTGAAAGGATCTCAATGAACACCCATCCCTCCCCTGCACACCTTTCCTGACACCTCCCCGCTCCTCAGGGCCACCAGCCAGGCTGCCCAGAGCTGCATGCCTTCCCACATGCACCTCCCACTGCCATCCCATTTCCATTCTGCTGAGGGTGCCTGTAAAGTAATACTATTTTGTCTTCTTTTCTCTAGTTCCACTTCATATCTTTACTTAATGCTGTTGTCATCTTTGGCCTGGAAGACTGAAATATTTTTCTAACTGCTCTCTCGTGGTAGTAAGCGAGGTCCCTCAGACTTAACATTTAAGATCTCACCTTTCTTTCAAGAACAGACATTCTAGATGGCTTCAATATTTGGAGACACATTTTGACCAACGTGAGTTTCAAATTTGTACACTACTGACCCAAAATAATTATATGGGTAAGAGCAGCTATCTATAGTTTATATATTTGGCTAAATATGCTAATTATCATGCTCTTTGGGGCTTGGAGGGGAACTCACAATCAATTCCCTTCATGAGATGTTGAGACTTGTAGACTTTATTCAAAGGAACTCTTTGTTCTCACATGGAAAGTGTTAGGGGGAAAAAGAATAGAAGAAAGCCTATTCCCTTTTTAAAAAAACATTTTTAATTGATTTCAGAGAGAGAGAGAGAGAGAGAGAGAGAGAGAGAGAGAGAGAGAGAGAGAGAGATCAATGATGAGAAAGAATCATTGACTGGTTGCCTCCTGCACACTCCCTACTGGGGATCAAGCCTGAAACCCGGGCATGTGCCCTGACTGGGAATCAAAATGTGACCTCCTGGTTCATGCTCAACCACTGAGCCATGCCTGCTGGGCTGCCCATTCCCTTGTAATGCAGAGTTATGGAAGTGGTTCAGTGAGGCCCCCACCCCCAGTATCTAGTGAGTAGAGGCAAGAGATGCTATTAAACATCCCACAATCCACAGAACAAGCCACACAACAAAGATTTGCCCAGGTCAAATGTCCACAGCACTGAGTGTGAAGCAGACTAAACTGACGATTGATCTGACTGGACTCTGACATACTGTGGACTCTGAGATTCTATGATTTTAAGCAAGGTCCTTAACCTGGATGAGCATCTTGGAAATTAGATACAGATTTTCATGCCCATGTCTAGCTTGTATTTCCATGGAGAGTGTCCACAGCTCTCATAAGTTTCTCTCAGGGGTCTGTGACCCACAGAGGTTAAGAACCAAACTGGATAATAAATAATTCTTAATAATGTCACAATAGGCCTAACCCTGTCATCTCCTTTATTTTCTGTCTCATAGTATTAAGCAGTGCAAGGACTGACTTTGCAAGTTTGACAGCAGTTCTTCCTGAGGCCATGTGCTCCTGAAAGTTATAAGAAGCGGGCAAAGAAGAGACTACATTTCATTCATTGTGATGCACTAAGAGGTCACAAGCTTCCTGGCAATCAACGTGGCACTCTTCTCAAGTCCCAAGAAGACTGTTTCTTCAAATGCCTAATGAGTATGGCTCAGCAAATACCACTACATATTGAGGAAGTATCTGAGCAAATGGAAATTGCATTGAGAAAAGTCTTTTTTCCTTACTTCACATATTTTTGGACAGAGAGCCACTGGCAATGGAGGGCCTCAGGTAAGGAATTGGTGAAGACCTACCCTCCTGGAGATTTCAGAAGCTGAGGCCAAATAAATCACCCAGGATTACTTTATCTGCAGCGAAGAATTCAGCAGAAACATCTTGAGCCTGTAAGAGATGGAAGAACCTGGCCAAGTTCTGTCTTTTAGATAATAAATTCTACTACCATTCTGACTTTTATCTGTTTTTATTTTAGAGCATGGTATGTGAATTTATCTGCAGTATGAGAAGGATTTTTTACAAGGATCTAAAGTTGATAGCTTAGATTAAGTATGAGTATTTGGGCATTGTGCAAATGTGAAAGAATAAGAAAAAATTTTAGCACAATTAAACATGTGTGATATAAAATTCAATCTAAAACAGAAGTCAGACATTGAACCACTTGGGAATAATATGCTATGCAATTTCCTAGATAGCTACCATTTGTGAGAACTTACTAAATGTCAGATATGATAGATTCAGATAGATAATAGATATAGTTAGATAGATGATAGACAGATGATAGATAGATGATAGATAGATAGAGAGATAGAGATATAGAGAGATAGATGATAGATTAGATAGATAGATAGATAGATAGATAGATAGATAGATAGATAGAGATAGATGATTGATACATTTAAGCTTCACTATAATTATTTGAGCTAGGAACAGTTTTTCCATCCCCACCTTACAAATAAGGTTTGGAGAGTTAAAGTAATTTACCCAAGGCTATAGAACTAAAAACACCAGAACAAAGACTTTAAGCTATGTTTCTCTAGTGTCAGCATTATCTTTATCCCCAAGGCACAAGATGATTCTGCTGTGATAGGACATCCCAGTCTCATCAGGAAATGTAGGGAGGGTGTGCATCTCTGCACTGAGAGTATCTGAACCACCAAAGAACATGTTGGAAACCAGTGACCACCCGGCCTGGAGCAATTTTAACCTTCGAATAACTTTAGGATATTACAGGCCTCTGTGTTGTGCCTGTGAACTTGGAGTTTGAGGGATTCATCACCAAAAGAGGCCAGAGCATTGTGGGAGGTACAAGGACACACTTAGGCTTTGAAAATAGAGAGTAAACATTGGCTTCTGTCAGAAAGAGGAGTCCACGTCTGTCAAAAGTATCTGAGAGCAAAACCGAGCCGGGATCCTGCTGGGAAGAAGTGAAGATCCTCCCCTACACTTCTGATCTTGACAATGAACTGTAAGCTCAATTTACATTAAGAGAATAATTTTTTTAAAATGGGTTAATGGTGAGAGCATGAATTCCAACTCCTAGAGTCATATGAGTGAAGGTGGTAACTGGATTTCCTGGGAAGGTGGGGAGCGGCAGATGGGGAAATGATGTGGATCAGTAAGGACATTTCCAGTTTTAAACCAGACACTGAATGAACTCAGTTTCCTTAGGGGAAAATATATATATATATATATATATATATATATATATATATATATATATATATATATGCCATATAACTGAAAAACCCAAGAATACATCTAGCTTCAACTATGGCTAGAGAAAGAGGATTGCTGGAGAATTTTGTCTTCTCTGACTCTCATACCCCATACCCCATCCATCAGAAAACCTTCAGCTTAAAAATATATCCAGAGAAATTGACTTCTCTGCTACCATTTGAATCAAACCTATCTCTTGCCTGGAGATCTTCTAGGAATATAGCTAAGGGTTTTTTGGGGGAAGGGATAGGGGGAAAGGAAAGGGAGGTGGGGGAATGGGAAGGAAAAAAGAAAAGAAGAGAGAAAAGAAAAGAAAAGAAAAGAAAAGAAAAGAAAAGAAAAGGGATAAGAGAAGAGAAGAAAATAGAAGAGAAGAGAATATTGCATCAAAGACTACAGCGGGATCACCAGGGCACATACATTAATTCTCCTAATATTAAAGCATGGTGCCTCCTGGAGCCAGGGACATACCTGTGGGACGTCAGCGGGGGGCATCACACTCCAGGCTGTTCAACGTTGTGGAATATTTGCTACCATATTTCTCTGGTTCTAAGGTGCCCATTTTTCACATTTAGCAACTCAGATACCAGGCTGTTTCTTACAATGAGTGACAGACATCCTGTAATAGTGGGTGGCCAGGGGCAGCTGTGATATGGTTTTCAAAGTCTGCATAGACTCAGCCATCATTCTTCCTATTTTCATCTCTTCAATTGAGTTATGTGCATTGTTAATACTATATTTGTAGAGTTCAATGGTTGTTTAAAAATAGCTTCAAAAAGATTAAACTATGATCCACCATTATAATTAATGTTA
Source organism: Pipistrellus hanaki (assembly GCF_964339955.1). Classification (NCBI taxonomy): domain Eukaryota; kingdom Metazoa; phylum Chordata; class Mammalia; order Chiroptera; family Vespertilionidae; genus Pipistrellus; species Pipistrellus hanaki. The sequence goes on from NC_140510.1 coordinate 87,258,459, forward strand.
TTTTATATGCAGTAAAGAAATCTGGGTGACAGGGCATGCATTTAATATTAATGAAGCACACACTCATGGTTGGGAGAATGATTGCAATTCCTTTTTCTTGCGAGGTAACACCAAGTGCTATATAACACCAAAGAAAGGATGACTGACACTCACAAGTAGATGAAGCTCTATTACATTTTTTACTGATATAAATATACACACACTTATATGAAAAGCATTGCCTTTCACATGCCAATAAATGCCTCTAAAAACAATATATGTGAGTAGGGGCCCAGGGCACGAATTCGTGCACCTTGAAAGGGCAAGGATGCAGTGGGGACAGGGTGGGTCTCCACCCTACCTCCAGGCTCCAGCCAGGCCCCTTCTGCCACAGCACCTGGTCCCCTGTCTGCTGGCAGCACCACTCCCACTGCCACCGCTCCCACATGCTGATTGCACAGGCCCCACTTGCACCCACTGATGGGGCCAAACGATGCAGGCCAGGCACTGGCAGTGGAAAGTAAGCAGTAGCTCTGGCACCAGCAGTGGGTGTGAGCGGGGCTGGTGCCAGCAGCAAGTGCAAGGACAGAGTAGAACCATGCAGGAGCAATGAATTTCCAGTATACTAGAGACTCACCCCAATGATAGCGACCCATGCCCTGCCTTGGTCTGGCACCCCAACTCATCTGCCCCACCATCCCTTCCCAGCCTATGCCTAGCATGTTCTGTGCTCTTCTGCCTGCTGCTGCTGCCCACCGTGTTCCATGCATGCCCCCTGGTGTTCAGTGCACGTCATAACAAGTGGTTGTTTGGTTGTTCTACAGTTCTATTTGCATATTAGCCTTTTATTATATAGGAGAGTCCAAAATAACTACGACCACGCACTTCTTCCCAACATCCTGCCCCGCCTCCACCTGCAGGACCCCCACCTGAGCTCCAGGCCTGGCTCCCTTCTCAGTCCTGGGAGGAGAGCAGCACTTGCTTGTTCTTTCCTTCCCACATGCCCCTGGTCCTCTTACTTTTCAAATACATGATGTGTGCACTCCATATACTTTCCCAGAGAGACTTGAAGGCCACGAAGGAAGCACACTTGGGATGCAGGGAAAAGATGATTCCAATATCAAAGGCATTAACAAACAAAAGCATTCTTAATCGGGAGAATGTTGATAAACACTGCCACTATATGGTAACTTTGCTGAGAATTCTTGTAGTGAAAAATGTTTACTAATAAAACCTCTTGTGTTTTTCTATTCCATCTTACATCACATTTATGTATTACCACATACAAAGGAATGACAATTAAACTATAGTCTACAATTTTCATATATATATATATATATATATATATATATATATATCCTATATAATGAAGCAGTAATATGCAAATTGACCATCACTCCAACACACAACATGGCTGCCTCCAAGTGGACACAAGCTGGCCACCACAAGATGGCCAGCAGGGTAGGGCAGCTATGGGCTATCAGGCCAGTTGGGGAGGGCAGTTGGGGGTGACCAGGCCAGCAGGGGAGGGCAGTTAGGGGCAATTGGGCCAGCAGGGGAGCAGTTAGGCATCAATCAGGCTCACAAGGGCGTGATTAGGGGATGATCAGGCTGGCAGGCAGGCAGGTGAGAGGTTGGGAGCCAGCAGTCCTGGATTGTGAGAGGGATGTCCAACTGCCCATTTAGGCCCTATCCCACTGGGCAGTCAGACATCCCTCAAGGGGTCCCAAATTAGAGAGGGTGCAGGCCAGGCTGAGGGACACCTCCCCCCACCATCACCACCATGCAAGAGTTTTGTGCACCAGGCCTCTCTTATATATTATAAATATTAAAATTCTAAATATACATTTCTAGATTTTCTAGGTTTTTAGAAAATAACAGTTATGCTCAGGTCTTTCTCTTCTATCTGGTAAACAAATGAGCCCCCAAAATCACAGTAATGAATCTTTATCATTCATCCATAGAGTTTCATTCCATAGAAAAATGATCATTATATATTAGTTTGATTATAAGATCCTCATTCATTCCTCCTTTATACAGCTTATCAGAACAATCATGGAGCATCCTAAACATTCTGTAAGGCAAGAGGATTTGGGGCTGAAATGAAACCAGGGCAAAGTTCTGTTCCTGTGATTTGGTGCAAGTCAGCCCACATTTCTAAACACCAATTTCCTCGCCTCACAGACCTGTTGAAGGATAAAATAAAACACAGCCTTTGAACTATTTCTAATTATTATTATTTATCAAACATCACTATGGGAGGCAAATTAATAGCCCACCCTCCCCCAAAGTTGTCCACTTCTGAGTTTTTGGAACCATGTGTCATCTTATGAGGCCAAAAGGAATGAAGGCTGGCACTCTGTGGACCTCAGAATGTGAAGGTTATCCTGGGTTCTCCGGATGGGTTCAGGGTAATCACCAGGACCCTTCACACAGAGCAGAGGCTAGGGAGTCTGAGTAGCGGGAGGTGTGAGTAGGAAAGAACAGCTATGGGAGAAACCAGGATGGCGGCATAGGGTAGACACCCGAATGCAGCCTACCACAACAAATTTGAATTTAGAACTGAAAAACAGGGGAGGCATTGCCCTGAAGTGCTGGACGGCTAGCTGAGAGGAGGCTCTGCCATCTGGGAAGGAGAGAGAAGGCACGCTGAACCTCAGGAACTGTGAAGGTACGGAGAACTGTGTGAGTGAAAAGGCACTGGCTTACTCCTGGCGCGCAGAGAGGGAGACTCCGCCCCATCTCTGGCTGAGCACAGAAGCTCTCCCAGAGGCTGGCTTTCTCTAAGGAGGGACTGGCAGGAACCCAAAGCTTGTCTGTGCCTTTACCAAAGAGGTGCGCGTGCCTGCAACCAATCTTCTGAAACTCTCCTCAAACAGGTCTTTTCTAAGGCGAGACTGACAGGGAACCAAAGATTGTCTGCGCCACCCCAAGACCCCGCCCTATCCAAGCAGAGTACAGAAACCTTCCTAGCTGAGACTTTGCTGATCCTCACAGCCAATTGGCTTGGAGATCAGCGCTTCCCAGTGATACCAACAATAAGCAAGGCTTAACAACAAGACTGCACACACAGCCCACAAAGGGCTACACCAAGACTGTCCACTGCAGGTAACTGGTAAGGCCTGTGCTACTGGGCTCTACCAGAACACCTAGAACACAAAGCTATTCCATCAAATCAGGGAAACAACTAAAATGCAGACAAGAGGAAGGAGACAAAGGAAGGAGATGAAGGAAAAGAAAAGATTGGACATTGAGTTCAAAACTACAGTTATAAGGTTATTCAACAATATCCTAAAAAAGGCCAATAAAATAAATGAGACCTATGAGGATATGAAAAGGGAGCAACTAGAAATAATAAGGGATCAACAAGAAATGAAGAAAACATTGTCTGAAATAAAAAAAAATATTATACAAAGTCCTAAAAACAGACTGGAAGATCACAAGAATCAAGACAAAGATTTAGAACATGAAGAGCCAGAGGACACTCCTCTGCAGAAGGAAGAAGATAAGAGAATCCAGAATGTTGAAGATAGTGTAAGAAACCTCAGGGACAATTTCAAGTGAACCAACATCAGAATTATGGGGATTCCAGAAGAAGAGAGAGAGTAAGATACCGAAAGAATACTGGAAGAAATAGTGACAGAAAACTTCCCCCACCTGGGGAAAGAAATAGACTTACAAGCCCAGGAAGCACACAGAACTCCAAACAAAAGGAATCCAAGGAGGACCACAACAAGACAACTCATAATTAAAATTCCAAGAGCAAAAAACAAATAGAGAATATTAAAAGCAGCAAGAGAAAAGCAGGTAGTTACCTATAAAGGAACACCCATACGATTGTCAGCTGATTTCTCAACAGTAACCATGTAGGCCAGACGGGAATGGCAAGAAATATTCAAGGTGATGAATAGCAAGAACCTACAGCCAAAAATAATCTACCCAGCAAAGCTATCACTCAGAATCAAAGGACAGTTAAAGAGCTTCACAAATTAAAAAAAAGCTAAAAGAGTTCATCACTGCCAAACCAGAATTATATGAATTGCTGAAGGAGGTTATTTTGGAAGAGGAAGAAGATAAAGATAAAAATTATGATCAACAAATACGTAACTATCAACAAGTGAATCTAAAAACCAAGGGAATTAAAAAAATCTGATGAACAATATTAACTGGTGAATATAATAGAATCAGAGGTATGGAAGGGGAGTGGACTGACGATTCTCGGGGAAAAGGGGAGTGGAGGTGCGGGAAGAGACTGAACAAAAACTGTGCACCTATGGATGAGGACAATGGGGGATGGGGAAAGGACAGAGGGTGGGGTGGGAACCTGGTGGAGGGGAGCAATTGAGGGGGGGAAGAGGATCACATTTGTAATAATCTGAACAATAAGATTTATTAAAAAAAAAAAAAAAAAAAAAGAAAGAAAGAAAGAACAGCTATGGAAAGTCAATGCCATCCCTGGCTTTGAACATTACTGAGGGTCCCAGAGCCAAGGAATGTGAGAGCATCCTGAAAGTTCGAAAGACAAGGGTGAGGATTCTCCTGCGGAGCCTCTAGAAAGGAGAACCGCTCTGCCCACTTTTGACCTCGGCCCCTGAGACCATAAGGCTCCTCATCCTCAGACCTGTGAACTAGTAAATGCTGGAGTTTTGAGCCACTAAATATGAGGTGGTTTGTTACAGCAGCAAAAGAAAGCGAATGCCATTACCTCTATGGCAAGAGCTCTGCTGGGCACTAAGGTAATGAGATTAGCAAGACACCAGGGACCCATTTCCTCTCCACAAGCCCCATTTCATGGCCCTGGATAACTTATTACAGGACATAAGATCATGGGCATTGCTCATAACAGTGCTTTACCTAGTTACCATCTAGACAGTAAGATGACTTATTAAAACACAACTGTGGCATTTTGCAGACACGTATCTTGTTCCCTCCTTCCCAGTATAAATAACTGGAAGCAGAAATTCTGGCACAGACGAGCTTTGGGCAGAGATGCAAGTTGCTTTACAGAGTGCTGTTTCACCTCCTCCCCTACTCTTCTATGATTGTTGTAGCAATGTTTCCAGAAAAAGGAAAAAAATTAAGCTGACCTTGCAGAAAAAGGTACTCAATGAGATGTAAGCTAAGATCTTTAGGTATAAGTACTGGGAAGGTTCTAAGGGGATTGTGTCCTGGTTCCTTTCCTCTTTCTTTTGCCTGAAATAAAATGACCATCTTGTGCTGCTTCATAAGATGAGAAGCCAATGAAGTTGGAAAACAAAAATAGGAATCAAGAGAGAAATCAAGGATGGAAACAATGAACCAAGGGAGAGGAAACGGAAAGCCTGAGGAGCCTGGGGACAGGTGCTCTCTGGACCCAGCACTGCCTCCTCTGGGATTCTTTCACATGCGGAGAAATAAGTGATTAATTCATGAAGCCAGTATACCTGACCCAATGTTTCTCGCTCTAATTTTCTAAATGAAGTTTCTTTGAAATCAGTCAGAATGTAATACAAAAAAGAGGCGACGGATTTGGGGAAGTGGCAAGACTAATCAGCTGGGAGCACTGCTCATAGAACACGCGCTGCATCGATTGGGGAGGGGCCTCCCAGAGACTAATGCAAGGGCCATCCACCCAGGAAAATGGTGCCTTCAAGTCCACACAGTTGACGTTAAGAAGACGACGAGCCAAAACCAGTTTGGCTCAGTGGATAGAGCATCGGCCTACAGATTGAAAGATCCCGGGTTCGATTCCGGTCAAGGGCATGTACCTTGGTTGCGGGCACATCCCCGGTGGGGGTGTGCAAGAGGCAGCTGATCGATGATTATCTCTCATTGATGTTTCTAACCCTCTATCCTTCTCTCTTCCTCTCTGTAAAAAAAAATCAATCAATAAAAAAAAATCAATAATAAAATATATTAAAAAAAAGAAGAAGAAGAAGAAGAAGAAGAAGAAGAAGAAGAAGAAGAAGAAGAGGAAGAGGAAGAGGAAGAGGAAGAGGAAGAGGAAGAGGAAGAGGAAGAAGAAGAAGAAGAAGAAGAAGAAGAAGAAGAAGAAGAAGAAGAAGAAGAAGAAGAAGAAGAAGAAGAAGAAACCCTAGCTGGTGTGGCCCAGTGGATAGAGTGTCAGGTTTGAGGGGTCCCAGGTTTGATTCAGGTCAGGGGCACATGCTTGGGTTGCAGGTTAAGTCCCCCATAGGGGTGTTCAGGAAGCAGCCAATCAATGATTCACTCTCATAATTGATGTTTCTCTCTTTCCCTCTCCCTTTCTCTCTGAAATAAATAAAAAAGGAAGGAAGGGGAAGGAAGGAGGAAGGAAGGAAGGAAGAAAGGAAGGAAGGAAGATGAAGACAAGCATGAGCATTGCTTCCTACTACCAGAGGCTTAGAAATTAGTAAACATTAGTATAGAAGCAGAATTTTTCTAAAATATGGAAAAGTAAATGTAGGAAAACCATGCTAGGCAGAGGGAATATTCAAGTTCCCATCATACTGAAATTTCTTCTTAAAGGTTTCTATTTGTCAATTTTTCATTTGTCCTTCTTTTAGAATTGTTTTTACCTAAAGTCTATGGTTACAATGCTCTAAAATGAGTATTCTTTTTATGAAAATAGAAGTTATTTAAATATATCAGAATCTAAATCAGAGGACTACAAGGGGAAAGTATCACTCAAGAAGCTGGGTTGAGCAGGTTTTGCAAATTGACAGGCTTCCCTCAGGGAAAAGCAGGTGGTTTACCCAGGAAGGATGGTGGCTGAAGAAGAGATCAATGTGTAATTTTAGCTGGATTGCCTCTCTGTTGTCCTCTTGGCCAAGGCCAAGGAAATGTTCCCTCTGACTTGGGACATTGGGTCAAACCAGAAACTCTGGCCAGACTGGAATAGCTCAATGGTTGAGGGTTGACCTATGAACCAGGAGGTTCAATTCCCGGTCAAGGCATATGCCTGGAATGCAGGCCCAATCCCCAGTAATGAGTTTGCAGGAGGCAGCTGGTCAATGATCCTCTCTCATCATTGAGTTTTCTATATCTATCGCCCTCTCCCTTCCTCTCTAAATCAATAAAATATATTAAAATAAATAAATAAAATAAATGTGCAAAGTCACTAGATTTAAAAACAAAACAAAATACACATACAAAAACCACTCAGAAATTCTGCTCTGCTCCTTAAAGAGATAATGAAGCTGGAGCAGACAGCAGGCCAGGGCCGCCTGAGAGTCCATCACCGTGTCAGCCAGGAATACAGCGAGATGCAATTTCCGTGGCGACGAGATAGTTTCACCAGCACCAGGTCTCCCTGGGCAACGTCACTGATGCATTTATGATGAAACTTCTAATTTTCTGTTATGTTTTCTCTCTTTCTTGGACCTTAAAGTAAATCCATCTTTTATCAGCCCCACACTTCATTGAGGGTCATGATTTGGGAGAGATAATAAAATCCAGGCTGGCGCTGCCCCCTGAAGGGACACCAAGCCTGCCTTCATTTCAGGAGACTGCGTACAGAAGTGATTTACTTGCCAGGACACTGTCTATAAAGGAAAAAGTTATCTTGAACCAAAGCAGAGCCCAAAGTTAGGAGCCAGTGTCTGAATGCAGACACTGTCCTCAAAGACCCAGAGGGACAGCACAAGGTAGCATCACATTCAGAGAAGCAAGACTGAATAATCATTATCACCAATTCTACCTTAAATTTTATTTATATTTTAAAATATTCTTCCAATGTTTATTTCTGTCCTTCATATCTAGGCAATAGTATTCAAATTATTTAAAATCCTAGAGATTCTCAGAGGAAAAAAATAACATTTAAAAATAAGTATCCTAAAGATCATGGTTCATATTATTCAAAAGTGTGTGTGTGTGTGTGTGTGTGTGTGTGTGTGTGTGTACCCAAGGGTCAGGCACAGCATTACCTAATTTCTTAGCCATCAGAGTAATAGCATCTTTGACCTTGGGGAGTAACTTTAAATCCAAAAAGTTTAGCCCTACTACTGCAGTGATTGATTACTTTGTTGTTCACATTTGTTCCTCCACCCAAATCTGTTTCTTCCATATTGAGAAAAGTTTTCCAAATCAAGATTTTGTGCCTCTGTTTAGGCAAATATTAAGATAATGTAGTGGATAGTAGGAAGAGACTTGGGCAAAACTTAAAAGCATTTAACCACATCTTGTCATGTAAAATTTGTATGAAGTCAACTATCTTCAGCAGACTCCACGAAGAAGACAGAGTTATTATAAGTTGATTTTATGATTTATTTTTAATGAACATTAGAAGCTGCCAACTGTGCGAACCCCAAATAGCCTTTTGTAACCAGTAAATGAGCTCAGGACCTGAAATTATTATGTAATTAGCAGTTCACTGCCTTCGGGTAACTTGTCCAGAAGATTATTTGGCTGCACCTCTCTCTCCTTCCTAATTTCCACCATCTCTTCAAGTTTCCGTACAGCTCATGACCTTGTGGGATACTGACCTCACTCACAGTCTGAGGGGGGGCCCGAATGTTCCAGCATAATCTACTAGTTTTCTTGTTCAAAACTAGGCCTAAGCCACTCATCCCACAGCATTGCTTTGGTTGAGGTTACTGATCAGGTGTTCAGGTTAGTGCGATGTGAGGGGTTACTGGACAATGCAGAAAGACAGTCTCCTTAAGAGAAAGGCCTGGAGACAGCCTGTGCCTGTTGCTGTGTGTGGAGGTGAGCCGAGCACTGCTACAGGGTCTGGGACAAGAGGGAAAGGACATCAACACAAAAAGTATGCAAATGCCCACTGTCCCAGCCAATCAGGTCAAGTTCTGGTTAAACACGGCCTGGCTGCCACCCATCTGAGGGTATTTTTAGTCCCCTGAGGACCAGTTGGAGCTGGGTTTTCCATTACTAATAACTTAAAGTACTCTGACACATGCAATTAGCAGGGTTCTTTTTTAGAACTGAGATTGCTGGGTAACTAATCATCTTTCATTTTTCGCTGCCAGGAATTTGGAATCAAATTTAAAATTCATCCAAAAATATTACTCAAGCCCATGGCCTGCATTTTTAGGCTCTTTTGAATAAGCTCCAATTTTCTCACTTGTCTTCCTATTTTTTCTAGTACTGGCTATTATATCACATGTATTACCTTTTTCTTTTTAATTTTTAATTTTTATTATAGACCACCACATAATATTTGCAGAATAAATTGTGGTATAAATAAATTAATAAAATAAGATAAAATTAATTAACAACAAACAAGTGAAACTTGGATTGGCTTCATATGAGTTTTGATTATCTAAATAAATTTAAGTTGCAAAGTAATAGAAGGAACAGCCTAAGAATTCCTGCAAAGTGCCCCATGTTCTGCAACTTGTTTTATTCTTTCTGACTCAGAGCATTTCGCTTCACTAACCTAATTAATTTGTACTAAAATATGTCACCTTGTTGCAATAAATTTTACACTAAAATTGTTTGACTGCTTGCCAGATGGCTTTCTCTAGAACTGGGCTTTTGCTTATTAAACAGTTTTCATCATTTTGACAGGCATTTGCTTTTTTTCAAAAGTATCCATAGCATGATACCAAAGTGCATTTCACACCTGAAAACACAAATTAAATAAATATATAACGACAGGTTGAAAAGCAATCAGCCCTGCTTGGTTTTACCTTTCCTTTTTTATGATTATAAATCCAATTGTATTTCTATAAAAAGTAGCCATAAAAAGGCAAGACAGACTATCAACTATACAGTGTTAAATGCTTGTTAATCTATGTTAGGGCTAGCAATTATGGTTTTTTGTAATAATAATAATAATAATAATAATGGAGTCTAGTCGGTGTGGCTCAGTGGTTGAGCATCAGCCTATAAACCATGAGGAAATGGTTCTATTCCTGGGCAAGGCACATGCCTGGGTTGTGGGCTCAATCCCCAGTAGGGGGTATGCAGGAGGCAGCCCATCAATGATGATCTCTCATCATTGATGTTTCTATCTCTCCCTCTCTCTTCCTCTCTGAAATAAATAAAGACATATTTTTAAAAAATTAATGGTGAAACCCTGACTGGTTTGGCTCAATGGATAGAGGGTCGGCATGTGGATTCAAGGGTCCCAGGTTTGATTCTGGTCAAGGGCATGTACTTGGTTGCAGGCACATCCCCAGTGGGGAGTGTTCAGGAGGCAGGTGATGGATGTTTCTCTCTCATCAGTGTTCCTGGATCTCTATCTCTCTCCCTTCCTCTCTGTGAAAATCAGTGTGTGTGTGCATATATATATATATATATATATATATATATATATATATATAATTAATGGTGAAAATAATTGACATTTTCTAGAATATTAATGGCTTACAAATTAGAGTAGGATTTGTTGATTTTAGGAATGCAAGAAAGCACATTGAAGAGAGAAAAAGTGTATCGTAAATCATCAAATAAGATACAAAATGCCTTAATAAGCCAATTAATTAGTATTCATTTATTGAGTTCAGCCCAAAGGGAGGTATCTTCTTCCAAATCTCTGAGCAACCCATATAGCAAGTTTTTCTGTATTTATACTTTCCGAGCCTCTGTGTTTGCAGATATTAAAAAACAAACAAATAAACAAACAAAGAACTCTGTATGAGTAATTGTTACAGACAGTTGTAACCTTGAATACATAATAAGTTTGTACTTGGCATAATTATTATCAGAATTAGTCTATTTAATCTATTATATTAGATGGCTAGCTTGCAAAGTCAGACAGTTAAGTTTATCTTTTTCTATTATTTGAACTAAAAAATGAAGTCATTTTACAGAATAACATACTGTCTTAAAGGGACAGAGTTTATAATGACAGAGTTTACAGGACTAGGGACTATCTAACAATAGCAGAGAATTCAAACAGCAGTTTTTTATACAAGATGGAGGTTACTATGCTTCAAAAGAAAGACCTCCGGCCCCCTCGGAGTACAAACTCCACCTTTACAAGTTCCTTCCTCATCGCATGTTACTGTCACCACTGAGACTCTGGGATCTTGGTGTATGAGGCAGGCGTATGTGGGATTCCTCAGGGAGGCCATTGCTAGGGGGACTAGAGGTCTGGCATGGGCAGATCACAGCATTCACCCATGTTAGGTCTTGTGCAGGTAGGAAGGCAAATCTCTCTCCAAAAGGTGAGTGACTTAGACAAAGTACTTAAGACAGGACAAGGGGCAGAGCAGAGGACACCACCTGAGTGCCAGACCCTCCACCAAAGCCTCATGTTAGGCTCCTTATGGAAATAACCGGAATGAAGGATACGCTATTTCCCATAAGTCCTCATGTCCTGAAGCACAATTCCACCTCCCATTCCTGAGGTGCCCACGAGCCTCTCAGAAACACAGCTGACGTGTTAATCATGGTGGTATCTACACAGAGCATTCAGGTTCTTGCTCCATTTTCCTGGGCTGCACTGGTTATAGTAGGCATCCATTATTTAATAAGACAGACAAGAAATCAAATGAAGAACTTTCAAACCCAAGCAGACAGTATGCCTTAGTGACTGCTTTGAATTCATGTCTATGGGTATTCGTTAGAACAGATCATTTCAATTGTTCTCTTTAGTGTGTGTGCTCTGACAGGATGAACACTGACAAAAAGATGATCCATGAACCTAAGATCTGAGTTAATGTGCACTTTATCCTTGTCTTGCAAGTCCTTCCAATTTGGCCCTAAATCCCGAGCAATGACTTTAAAAGCTTTCAAGAATTTTGGCACCTTTCTGAAGTGCTGCCCTCAGAGTCTACGCCATCGATCTTTTAGTCCCCGGTCTATGCGGCTATAGTCACAGAACTGACTGAGGACAGAGCTGACGTTGGGTCAGAGGGCGCTGGATTAGCATCCCAGCTCCGTTTCTCACTGTGCTATCTTCTCTAAGCCTCAGCCTCGGTCTATGAGATGGTGATGGCGCAGTGCCCGCTTTGCAGGGCTGCTGGAAGGGTTCCTGGGAGAACACGTGAATAGCGGTGGCATCTGGCCCAATCAGTGCCCAGTGAATGTCCCTTCCTCCCTCATACCCCTCTGCAAGGCTTACCCTATCTAGGACCACAACCAAAGCACCAGCCAAGCCAGACCCTCACAAGCAGATGGGTTTGTACCTTAGATCACTGTGGTTTCAGTAGCAAAGGTGCACACGTCAATCCCGGGCCCTACACACCCACCACACTGTCACTTTCCCCTGATTCCAGTTAAAACCATCGGGCTTTCTCTTCTGGCTGACTGGGCATGCTTCCCCAGATGGAAAGGGAGCATCTTTCTTTCCTGGGACAAACACTCATCCTACCTCTTGCCTCTAAATGCTCATTCTCCCAGGCAGCAGAGAAGTGAGCTCTCTCCTCACAGTCTTACGGGACCATGGATGGCTGGTTTTTACTCCACACAACACATTTACTAAAAACCTTTGAGTAATGCTGCTGTGAAGAAACTCCTGTCTTGCTCACCAAGTGGCTCCATGGTTACCATGGAAGATACATTTCTCCAGAATCAGTGGAATCTCAGTCACATTGGCAAAACACACTCTGGAAAGCTTGGGCTGCATTTGTGGAAAGCTGAGTTAGCTTGACTGAAATGTATCACGTTCCAAAAGTCACACGTAAGCCAGTTATTTGGAACTCAAAATGCACTTTCCCATGAAATGTTATATGTTTAATGTGGCACTTCTCTCACACGTATGCCCCTGTAACCTATGATGTAATCCACATGAGGAAACATACCAGCCACACAGTTGTGCACAATTAGCCTCGTTTTGTGTAACTAGTTTCCACAGAGGCTTATTAGCCTGCAAGTCTTTACATGTTTATCTGTTCAGCACGTAAATGTGATCCACCAGCCACCATTCTAGGACTTCTGATGCAGGGGTAGAATAAGGTTCTTGGTCTCATCATGTTTATAGACTAATGGTGGGGGGGGGGGAGAGCAATAGAGAAATAGGTATTTTATCATTTCAAATACAGATAAGTGCTATGAAGGATAAAAGGCAAGAAAAAGGGAGAAGAATAATTGGCTGTAATTTTTGAAAAGGATTGGGGAACGTTTGGCCCCTGGGCCCTATAAGGCCCAGGAAATCATTGGATCTGTCCCTGAAAAGCCTTTAGGAGTGAGTTAATTAAATGTCTGACCGAAGATAGCAGGCTAACTTTTAAGCTGGTGCTTTTGTACGGCCAAGAATGCTGTTAAAGATCTAAAGGGCCCTGGGTGGAAGAAAGGTTCCCCACCCCTGCTCTAATGATGTGGCCTTTGAGCTGAGACTTAGAGTGGGGATGGGAGCTAGAGAGCCCTGAGGAAGAGGCCACACGTGGAAGACAAATGTCACTTAAACTAAATATTTACGTCAGTAACTGCCTACATAGTGTCAACATTAAAAGAAGTTCATTATTTCTCTGTTTTTAAGAGATATGGACAAATTGAAGTGTCACCAGAGGATGACCAAGATGATACAGAGCTTCAGACATCTAGTCTTAAAAAAGTGGGAAGAGGAGGCATTAAAGGCGTTAAACTTTGGTCCATCTGGCTCAATGGAAGGACAAGCTACCTACTTCCAGCCAGAACTCCACAGCAGAATCTTTCTACTATACTTTGCTCAATTTAAATTCAATAACACAGAAGTCAGGTATGCTGCAAACACGAACTACTGTCTGTAGACAAAACAGGTAGAAACGTTAAGCCAGACAAGGAGCAGGCATTAATGGCATGACCAACCATCCCTGAATATTGTCTCTGAAGAAACAATGATTGAAAAAATTTATCTTTTCAGTGCAGTTGAGCTTTTGTTTTAGTTTCTAAAGGATACAAAAAAGAGCCAAACGAGGAAATGCTTCCACCTTATGCTCTGGAAGAGGGTCAGCCTTGTAAAGGAAAAGCCCACCCGTGACCATGTCTGTGGGATAAGAACCATGAGACCCAGAGGACAACGCTGCAGTGGAGAATGAACAAAAAGGCAGCAGCAGCACCTCGTGCTGAGACGGGACCCACTCAGAGGAGCCACAAGCTCCCAGCGAGCTCTGAGTAAGCCATGCCTCAGCTGAAGTGTTGCAGCATCAGTAAGAACTGCTATTACACAAGAAATAAATAGGTTTAAGTATTGATTTCTTTAAATCTTCCCCAGAAATGTATAACTTGCTTGAGAGAGCAACATGTAAACCAGAGGTTCCCAAACTTGTTTGTGCCATAGACCCCTTGCCATGTTTTTTGGTTTTGGGTAGACCCCCTACTTACCTGATATTGATTTTTTTGTAAATTTCTAACTGTAGTGAAGTTTAGTGTTAAAATTTAATAAAAAATAATGTACCTACTTTTCTCCGGCATTATCAAACAAAATAACACTGATTCACTATAATTTGTATGATAAACTACCAGTTTATATTTTTTTAAATATTTTCTCAGCACTTTCCTATTCAAGATTCAGGAAACGAATGAATGTATTTTTCTCATATTCATATTTATAGAGTGACGAATTGAACAAGTTGGTGCAAGTTCGCGAAGCTTTGAGACAAAAATTGGCAAGAATGTTTACTGCGCGTATGCTTGTAACAAGATGATACTGATATATCATTATGTGCAGGTTTTTATCCTACAACTTACACAATTTTATAAACATATATAATAAATTTTTTACTTCATAGGTACTTTTATAAATAATTTATATGTTTTTATATTATAAGATAATATGATGTAAGTAAATAGGTACTATCAGTGTATGTTGAGATCCACTATCGTGGACCCCCATTTTCATTTCATGGACCCCCAAATTTCTTTTTCGCTGACGTAGACCCCTTGCAGGTTGTCATAGACCCCTGGGGGTCGATATAGACCACTTTGGGAATCACTGATGTAAACTATATTCTAATAACTTTAAGTTCATCCATATATTCATCTAATATTCCCACCAGGGGTCACTTTCAAGCATCTATCCATTTCTCCACTGACTCATCGTATATATGTACTTGGCACTCCTGTTATGTACTTTCCTAAATAGTAAGATACAACTATAAAGTTTTTAAAATGTTTTTACCTCCCAACAAATGAATTTTTTTTAAATAATGTTCCTGGATGCTAGTCTGTTTGATTAGATACAGTAACAGAAGAAAAACAAAACAAAAAAAACAGCAATTCCCAGGCTCCCAGTTCCATGTTTGAACTGATAACACTATTTGAAATTGCATATGAGATATGTATGAGATGTTTCATAATATTGAGGGCACAAATAATGCATATTTCTGAAATAAGGAAAACCAAACTGAAGCAAATCCACCAAAATTGGCAGTTAAGTCACTATTAGTTGTTCTATGAAAAAACACACATACCCTCACTCAAACTCCTGTAGATAGATAATACACACCCACTTCACACACACACATACCCTGTTTTGGAGTGAAAATGAAACGTTACCCTCAACCTGCCCCCCCCACCCCATCCCCTGCCCAGTGTGATGGCTCTGTGAGTGGGTCCAGGTGCCTAGGATTTATGGTGGCTGGCAACTCCATGATCAGGCAGATTCTCCCTGAAACTCAGACACATAGCAACAGGTTCTCCCTGCCTCTCGGCAGCCACCATCCGAGCCCCTGCCAGCTCAGAGCTGATGCATTCAGGGAAGCTCCACCATGTTCACCAGGTAACACACCGCCCTCTCTTTCTGTGGATGAGCAGCCAGCAACATCCCTGTCAGCCCTGAGCTCACAGTCTTCATCCCTTCCCCTCTTGCACAATCGACTCTGTTGCCTTTTCAGAGCCTCGACTTGCTCCTTTTTCCTTCAGAGCAAGAAAAACTACATTTAAAAGAAAGTCCTGGTGACATTTTTGGACAAAGGGAGGGGAAAATACTTTTCATTTGCTTCAGCATCAACAAGATGCAATTCATATCTCTCTAGGGGTTTCTGAATAATTAATTTCTAATAATTCATCTGTTACCTCCATCAGCTGGACTCTCTCATTCTGTACATTCTTCCCAACAGCCATATCCTGCCTCTTGTCCAGTACACTGTGGAAGGAGGGGGGCCAGGATACCTAAGGCAGTGCCGGATCTACTGAGGTCTCCTCCATCCTAACCAGGCTCAGTGCCTTCAACTGCACCCAGGGGCACACAATCATGTTTAACACCAAGAACCTAAAATGTGGTTAAAAACAAAACAAAACAAAGCCTTTTTTAAAAAAATAGAAAAATGCCAAAGCAAATATCAGTTTATTTTAAAGCATTTGATTTTGCATCTCAAGGATCAGAACTAAAACTGATAGGTGACTCACGCGTGGTCAGCATTAAAACAAAACTTTTAGGTATCTAGCCCTGGCCTTTTTTCTCTTCTCACCAGCTGATAAAGTTCCTCATTGACAATCCTGAATCAGATACGGAGACTGATCCATCTAACTCGCCTAGCTTTCTGCTTCTAGTCATTAAGATGATTCAACTAACTCTCTGCTTTTTCTTATTTTTTAAGTATTAATAAATCACCAGGACCTGTACAAGCAAAAAGGAAAAGTATGGAAGAGTCTATACAAAAGTCTATTCAATGGCAAAACAAAGGAGGAGTCAATTTAATCAGGGTAAGCTGATGAGAAGTGGGTCAATAAAAGCTCCTAAAAACGTGGAAAAACTTGAAACATAACTCTGTTGTAGGGCAGTGACAGGGAGGAGAAGAGACTTCCGCGTGGGGAGTGTCAGCCCCAGCCTGCAGCCAGCCGGGCCTGAGTCAGCAGAAGCTGAAGAAGCCTGCATTTCAGGGAGTCACTTATTCTACCGTGTTTCCCCAAAAATAAGACAGCCTCCGAAAATAAGAACTAACGCATGGAAAGATAAGACATCCCCTGAAAATAAGACCTAGCGCAACTTTAGGAGAAAAAATTAATATAAGACACTGTCTTATTTTTGGGAAACAGGGTAGTCAACTCTCTGTGTCTGGACAAACCGTGAGACTTTGCCTTTCTTCTCTGGCCAGCTCCTTGCCTTTTCAAAGGGTTTACGTCTCTGCCTTCTGTTCTCCAAAGCTTAGGTTCTCCCTTCTCCTTAAGCTCCTAGAAGATAAGATCCTGTTCTGGATCTAAGCCCTGTAACTGCCCCTCCCCTCCCCATATCTACAGCCAGGTTCACCAGCTTTAATTTCTACCCCTGTCTTTGGCTAATCCTGAATTATGTTCCTGACCAAAAATCTGAGATTTTTTTTTCCTATCCGGGATTCCTTTATTTGGATGCTTCTTATAACTTTATGAAGACTTTTTTTTTCCATTGGTCTCTACATTCCATTCTTCCCCTGCCTGGCCATTATAACCAAGTCATAATTAGACTTCACTAGAGGCCTGGTGTATGAATTCCTGCACAAGTGGGGTCCCTCAGCCTGGCCTGTGGGATCTGACCTCCCTCAAGGGGTCCCAGATTATGAGAGGATACAGGCCAGGCCAAGGGACCCTACCAGTGCATGATCAAGGGCAGGGAGGGACATGGGAGGTTGGCCAGCAGGGGAGGGACCACGGAATGGCTACAGGGTATGTCCAGCCCATCTGGCTCAGTTCTGATCAGCTGGACCCTCATAGCAAGCTAATCTACTGGTCACAGCGTCTGACCCTGTTGGTCAGTGCATGTCACAGGAAGTGGTTGAGTGGCATTAGCATATCATTAGCATATTATGCTTTGATTGGTTGAATGGATGACTGGACATTTATCATATCAGGCTTTTATTATATAGGATTTATAAGAGGTCTACTATGCTTATGAAGAGTAAAACTGTATTATATGTGATTCATTTCACTTAAATCAAAATGTAATGCTGCTTTGAAAGACTGTTTAAACACTTAAATAAGAAGACTTCCAATTAGGCTAGACTAGAAAAATTTGTAGCAAAATAAAGTAGCCACACCAAAAGAGAGTGGAGAGAGAGAGAGAGAGAGAGAGAGAGAGAGAGAGAGAGAGAGGAAAGAGAGGGAGGAAGGGAGAGAGGGAGAGAGAGGAAGAGAGAGAGAGAGAGAGAGAGAGAGAGAGAGAGAGAGAGAGAGAGAGAGAGAGAAAGCGGCTTTTCTCGGGGGCCTTTGTGACTCCAGGCTCGGAGACGGGGCTGGAATCTGGGGGTGGTTCAGGCTGAGTTCCTGGGATTAGTAACAAAACTGGAGACTCAGAGGTCTCCAAAGGCCACATCCCCTCAAGACCTTTGCCATGTTGTGAAGGTGCATCGCGCAGGAGGCAGAAACCTATGAAAAGAAGATTGTTCTCAGAGTTTATAAAAGCTTTGGACGAGAGTAGCATTAAGAAGCCTCTAGAGCACATGTGTCAAACACAAGGCCCGCGGGCCAAATCCAGCCCGCCAGGCCTTGCAATGTGGCCCGCACCGCGCTGTCATCACTGCACTCCGCTGTCAGTTTATGACATTGTCAGTTTATGACTGTTCAGTAAACCATTCGGCCCGCGATTTAGGCTGGATTTTAGATTTTGGCCCCTTCTCTGATTGAGTTCGACACCCCTACTCTAGAGAATGTTCCCAGGGAATGCACCAGGCTGTTAGTTCAACAGCTTTGAGAACTGTCCCCTGGAAAAAGCAAAGGTACACTTCAGCCTTAAAACTAATTAAACAAATAACTGCAATTCAGCCCTAGCCAACCAGATCCAGGTGGTCAGTTCTACTCTGCCTGCCTGGCAGAGAACAGGTGAACTCCGTAGGGGAAGCATGTCAAACTCGAGGCCGACAGGAAGACACTGACATCTGGATAAGCCACAGTTTTTATGACCAATATTTACATAGAATAAAAACCAGTAGGCATGGCCAGAGATACTACCTTAACAATGAAAACCAAGAGAAAAACAGGCCATAAAAATAGATACACAAGTGAACCAAACATTGCTTTGGCAGACAAGGGCTTTAAAGGAGCTCTGATCACTAGGTTCATGGGAAGAGAGGAAAAGATGGAGAAAGCATATTAAAATTGATACTTTCACCACCAAATTGAATTCTGTAAAATACTATAATGGAAATTCTGGGATAAAAAATAAATCTAATATTAAGAACTCAGATAACAGTACATCAAAAATAGCAGAAAACATGAATAGTAAACTGAAAGGCAGGATAATCTGTGAACAAAAACAGAGATAAATGTGAATGAAAAATCCAGAAAAGAATTTAAAGAAATGCGATAAATAAGAAAAAGATCTCACACCATGTGCAGTTGGAGCCCGGAAGAAAAGGATAGGAACAATGGTGTTGGCGTTGGGGGGTGGGGGAGGGGAGTGTTTTAAAAGATAATAAGCAAGAACTGTCCACTAATACAATTTCTATTTAAGTAATCCATTTAACTCAATTTAACTGCAAGTAGGAAAAACTCAAATAAAACCACACTTGGGCGTATAATAGTAAAACAGCTGAAAAACCCAAGAGTAGTCTATAATGTATCTGACTGCTTTTAAGAGTTTATGTAACATGTACTAACTTTTCAGTTAATACATTTCAACAATATAGCTCTAGAAAAATCACACCAGTTTTTAGGAAAAACCACACACACACACAGACAGACAGACACACACACACACACACAAACAAAAAACAAAACAAAGAAAACCCCCACACACATGTTTGGATATAGCAACATTTCCCCTGAAAAACAGAGTATTCATTCCCTAAGAATGTTGCCACAAATTACCACAAACTGGACACTGAGACAGTGAAGACTAGAAATGTGAATTCAAGTGTCAGCAGGACTGTCTTCCCCTGAAACTTGGGGGGAGAAGCTTCCGGCTGCTCCAGCCCCTGGTGTTGGTCGGTAGCCCTGACCTTTCTGAGCCCATAGATGCCACACTCCAGTCCATCACTCTCTCTGGCCACCGTCTCTCCCGGCCTCTCCCCTTTCCCTATGAGGATAACAGTCATGTTGAATTAGGGGCCCACCGTACTCCAGGATGACTTCAGTGACATTAATTACATCTGCAATTACCCTATTTCCAAATAGGGTCATATTCTAAAGTTCCAGACATTCAATGTAGCTTTGTGAAGGGCACAATTGACACCAAATAATTATAATATGGTCAATAGGTCAATGATTTCATGCATAGACAAACTTACCCAACACAACTATTTCTATTCAGAGAATAACATGGAGAAATTAATATTGCACACAATATTTAGATGATTCAGAGATATATTTTTATAAAGACACATCAAGAATTCTTCTAAAGCAACATCTTCTACCATTCTTCAATCAGTTGGGTTGTTGTATGTCTACGTTTATGGGTTTTAAACCTGCCCCGTGTTTTGCCTTCATTTTCCACTAAACATATCATCAGGGCTATAAATTGCTGATTACGTGCAATTTGAATGTCTCAAAATAGTGCAGTAAGAGCCTCAAAATAGTTGAAAAAATGGTATAGAATAAACGTATCTTCCAAATAATTATTCTGTTAACACCTCTCCTGCATCAACCACTATCTCCTATTATCTCTTTTCTACCTGTTTTAGTAAGTAGAATAAAACTGCATTTATTTACTTTCAACTTTTGATTTATTACTTTATAAATCTTTTTTCTTTGTTCAATTAAAATTATCTGGTTATCTTAGGTTGAAATGGATTTTGTTATGACATCTCATTAAAATTAATAGAATTTTAAAAGTTTAATAACTCATTACCTAATGTCAAAACTTTCAAGAATGAAAGTCATTAAACAAGTGATAATATCAATTCAAAGGAACACAAATAAGATGAAAGTGAACTTCTCAACATACAGAGTAGAAGTTAAAGACAAGGAGAAGGCTTTTTTTAAAGCGCCAAGAGAAAATAACTGCCCATTTCTAATTCTTTGTGAAAATATTCTCCAAATAGGAAGATGAAATAAAAGCATTATTGAAGTAAAAAAGTGAGAGACTATATATGACCATAACATATTTTAAAAGAGATTCTAAAATGATAACTTTAGGCAGGAGGGAAATTATCACCAAAATGCTGAAGAAATGAAGAGCGCAATGAAAATAAATGAGTAAATATTCCTATTAATACAAATAATTATTAAGATAACAATAGTGATGCATTCTTGCAAGGTCATGTATAATTACAATGTATAACAACAATGACATACAAGAAGGGAGTGGGTAAGGGCACCATTATAAAATTCCAGTAATTTATCAGGGAGATGGTAGAAGTAATCATGGGTGTCAGACCATAGGAAGTAAAGGATAGATCCTCTAATCTCTCATGTCAAGACCACTAAAGAGGTCATGAAAGAATGTATAACTAACCAGTTATTAAGATAAAGAAAACCAATAATATATGTACAGGTCCTAGAAACAACTATTCAATTAATACTTTTAATCACAATCTATGTCACCTAATAAGGCAAATCTTGTCTTATGGAACAAATGGAACAAAATAACCTTGAACTTTGATTTCAAGCTCCAGGAAAAGCATTCCATTTCTCAGAGATGTGACTTGCCATATCACACAGTGCAGGGGATTTTTACCCAGGAAAAATGGTATTTGCTGTAATTGTGCTAAGATGGAAATTCCTAAAACTCTATACTATGTTTGTTAACATGTCCATTTCTCTCAATAGAATGTGATATAGAGGTAACATAGGGGTAAGGAGAGTAGAGATCATAAGTTTCACCAGTTGTGAAATGTGAATGTGAATTCATAGCTACTGGAATCATATATATTTCTTATATTTCTTCATTATCACCATCAATTACAAATGTTATTGATGATTAAGTGATAGACTGAAATCACAAACCATAATGAAGAAATAGAGCTTCCTCATGATACAACTATGTTGAGTTGTCTGCAACTCTGTTGTATTGGTGGCCCTTGAAAACCAATGGTAGAGTGCCTTTCAAGTAGCTGCTGAATGATGACCTGAAGTGGTATAGTCACAGCACAGAGAGGATTAATGTCTGAGGGTGGCAGGTGTCCCTCTCTGGGAAACAGTAACAACAAGGATCCCAGCACAGTGAGTGGCAATCAGGAAAGGATTACTTGACAGAGCAAAGCCAGAAGCTGAATTCTAATAAAGACCAATAAACAGCTGGTTTTACCCTAGCCAGTTTGGCTCAGTTGATAGAGTGTTGGCCTGCCGACTGAAGGGTCCCGGGTTCCATTCCAGTCCAGGGCATGGACCTCGATTGCTGGCTCCTCCCCAACCTGGCTCTAGTCAGATTGTATGCAGGAGGCAACCAATTAACATGTCTCTCTCACATTGATGTTCTCTTTGTCTTTCCCCTCTCTCTTCCAGTTTCACTAAAAATCAATGGAAAAAATATCCTGGGGTGAAGACTTAAAAAATTAAATAAAAAATGTTAAATAATCAACTGTTTTTTCAAATAATTAATTTCCCTTTTCTAATGTAAAAAGCATTTTTGATTTGACATTGTGTTGGAAAGAGAAATGTTCTATGCTGTTCCTATGCACACTTTTGCCCACTTTCCTGGTAATCGCAGTCCCTCCCAGGAGGGCAGAGCCATGACCTGAGGTCAGAGCAGGGACACTGGCCTTGACTTGCTGGTAGCTGAGTAACTGAGCCTGGAGCCAGCACCCTGGAGTGTGGTGCTCTGTTCTGTTTTCTGTTTTCTGAGGAAACTCCAACTTTCCTCCCTCCTCTACATCTCCTACCTCACCATGAGTTAGGTAAGGGCCATCTCTGAATATCCAGACTTAGTTTCTTTCCCTTCGCAGTCATGTGCTAGTGTACTGAGATTTATGGAGGGTGTGCTCCAACTTGGTGCAGAGGACCCTGTAACCCCACATTACTGGAAGCTTTGATAATAAAGTAATTTGCATTCTGATTGCCAGTTACATTGTTTCTAATTCATAGTTCTCATTTTTGAAACAAAACTTGAGAGGAAGATAAATGATCAACAAAACAAATTTTGTACATTACAGACTCTCTAGCCATAATCGCATCATAATAGTGTCAAAATCCAACTCTATCATAATTTTTTTTGGCTACAGTATTGTGATAATTCAAACCATAACTTAATTATAAATCCCATAATCTTTAAATATATCAAATCAATCTAGATAAGTGATAGTCATAATTTTAAACAGATACTAGGTACACAAAAATATACTATATCCTCCCAATATGTGAGTATGACAGTTAGAATGCCTGGAAGTCCAAGATCTTTGTGAGTCTGAATTATTAGTCAAAGTTTACAGTGAGTTCCACAAGAACCTTTTATAGAATTACAGAGCTTTAGACATTTATTAATCAGGCGTTTTTTGGTTACAAATGACAGAAAGCCAACTCAAGCTAACTTAAGTAAAAAAATAAATTTGCTGGCACAGAGATGGAAAGACAAGGATAAAACAGACTCAAACACTTGCAAGCCTGTTACTAAAGAATATCATTATGATCTATCTCCAGTTCTCAATTCCTTGTTTTCTTTCTCTCCCCATAAGATGGCCACAAGCAAAGGAGACTTAGAAACCACAACAGAATGAGACTGTCCATTTCCCAATAATTACATCAGAAACCCCAGAGATGGTCTGCAGAGGCCCCAATTATGCTACCTACCTAACTCTGAAAAATCTCTGTGGCTGATTATTCAGAACTTAGTCAGGACCGGCCCCTGGATTACAGGGACCTAGGGTGTGAGGAGGGTGGTTCCCCTTTGAAAAGTCAGGATGCCCTTAATAGGAAATGAAATAAGGATACGATTTTTTAAAAAAAAAATACATATTTTTACTTTGTTCTAAAAATCTCTTTAGAATAAAGAAATTTTATTTAATAGAATCTCTGGACCTGATAATAAAAAATGCATAAATTCATATTTCAACAGTTTTCTCTGAATATAAGAAATCCAACTTGACAACATTTGAAATTACTGAGAGTGTAATTACCATGTGAGTTAATGTACTCATCCGTGCACAGATCCTTTTGTCTCCTCTCCAATTGTGTTCCATCATTTACGCTATCACTTTTGCGAGCTACAACTTGATGGAAACACGTCTTTACCATAAATTCAAGTTTAAGACAGGTGTGAAGCAAGAAATGTATTCTACATGCTCTATATAATTTACTCATGATTATAGATGTTAGGAGTTTAAAGAAATTACCTAATGTTTTACTATTTTTATGTGTAGAAAGATTTTTAAATGCTGCCTTGGAATAGAACATTACTTAAAAGACATGCATCTCACCTCTCCTCAGGCCCCCCACATAAACGAAAAAGGAGATGAGACTTCTGTTACTCCATCCAGGTCCCTGCTGGTTTGCTATACGCTGAACAAAGATGCTCATTGGGCTGGTGGCTGTTCTGAGCTTCATGTGGGGGAGCGCATGAAACTAAAGAATAAGAAGATATTAATGACCTCTGTGAAGTCATGAAATGCGAAGCCCTCCGGTTCCTCACCCCTGGCCTGTGACAGACATCACTAAATGACCAACGCACTCCTCACACCTTCCTCAGAAGAGCACTCGGCAGACACTCAAAGGAGCACGGAAAACAACATTATTCATCAGTTTTGTTCACTTAGCCGGCCAACAAGAATCAATATTTGCCTTATATTTTACCAATGATCTTAGATGGGTTTCTCTTCCCATCCTGGATCTTTCTAACTTAATTTCCTTGGAACTGTATCTCTACATTTCCAGGACACCAGCGATTAAAATGTCCCTCGAGTCCCTGCCTGATCCCTTGTATGTAGCAAGTGGGAGCAGCACTCAGAACTGTTCGGGCTCCTACCTGTAGGCCATCAAGTCTCCTGCAGCATCTCTCAGGGGCCCGGGCATGGCTCTGTGGCCAGGGAGCTCAGGGGCAGCCCTGCCTTGCAGAAGCTCTGTGTGGGCTCCAAGGATGTGCACATCCTTCAGGATTCCTTCAGTGCAGCGCCATCTTCTACTCATTTTCCCTGATGAAAAGTCTTCCTTTAAAAGCCATTCATTTAACCAACTCAGTGTAATGTTTTTAAAATAAGTGCAAAGATCTGCTTCTTTGAGATTTCAATCCCTTTGATTTCTTTAATGCTCCCTTTGGTGGCCTGGGTAAGAAAACAGAGCAGTGAGTAAATTATTAAGCATTAGGACAATGTGATGGTTTTAATTCACATGTGCCTCTTCGAGGGATGGCCACAGGACTTTGGCATGAGGACCATGCACCTGGGCACAGGACTATTGGGGAGTGAGTCCTACTCACCCTCCTCCCTGTGTGGAAGCAAATTATTCAGACTCAGGACCAGGAAAGCATGATGGAATGACACACATGTTCAATTCAGCATTATTTCTAAGGGAACCGGGGGATCATTCTAGAAAATGAACTGTTATTAAACCTAGAAAATGAAGGAATAAATATATCTCATCAAACAGTGTGGTACCCCTCACTCTATGGAGTAGTCATGTCAGGCTATTCACTACATAAAGGCAAAGGGAACCACATGTTGTAAATGCCTGTTATAAAAACCACATATGTGATTCCGCAGGGAAGAATCCAGCAAACGATGGAATTGGTCCCGTGTGAGGGAGAGCAGTTCCGTTGTGGATGTGCCCCTGGTGTGCACTGTGCCTGTTCCCAGGGACAGGCCTGCCGCAGCTCACTTTTCTTCCCTGCACTTTCCTTGTCCCAGATCTTTCTCCAGCCACGCACAGTGTGTTTGTCCTCTTAGTCACTTCGAAAAAGCCAGAAATCACGACTCCCACCTTCAGTGTGATCTCCTCAGGTGCGTTTTGGCAAAGCACTGACCCTGTCTAATAGCTTGAGATGTAAAGTCATTGCAACCAGAACAGGGGTAGGACAAATGTACCAGAAGCTTCTTAATTACCTAACTGATGGCAGGTACTCTCAGCCCAAACAAACCTTGTGAATTCCATCATTCTGGAGGTGTATTCACAAGCAGCTACATGTGATCTAGGGAATTTCAGATCAGAAGAAAATATCCTAACTCAATCCTCTGATTTGGCATAAAGGAATTGATTGGCTTACAATTTTATCACTTGCTAAAAATGTCTGCCTTGTTTAAATATAATTTTATGAAATAAATTTGATATTTGTGCAAGTTCAAATGGTTCAAATCTCATAGTTAAGATATGATTAGACCATGGAACATATGCAATATTGCCAATTAGCAAAGAAGTCCATTCATTCAGTTTGCTGTGTGTGAGATTGTATCCTACGACTGTGAAGAACGGGGCCATTTGCAGGACGTCCTCTGCAGGTTAAACACCAAAAGTACAACAGGGTCAAAACTGACAAGCACAACAGAGACATTTCCATGAGAATTTAGAGAGGAGAGAAAATAGTTCTGTTTGAAGGAATCAGGAAAGAGTCGCAGAATTGGCTTTGAAAGATGGGTAGAATTTTAAAAATCAGATGTGGGACCAAAGGTCTTTCCAAGGGAAGGGAAAGTATGTGGTACGAAAGCAGACATGTTGGGAGACTGGAGTGAGCCTCGCTGGTCTGCCAATCAGAGCACCAGGAGAAAGTCAGTGGAGAAGGCAAGTTGGGCCAGGCTAAGGAGCAGCAAACTAAAGGATTTTCAGATTAGTGGTGACAATGGAATGATTTAGGACATTGCACAACAAGTAATAACTATTATGCATTGAAGATTAATTAAATAAGATGGATGGGAAGACACTGGATGCCAAGAGATGAGCGAGGGACAGCATTGCAATCGTCCAGATGAGAGAGCAGCTGGTCCAGTTTACTGCCAAGAACTGATATGAGACACCGGTTTTCCCTACAAGTGCCAAGCTCAATGAAGCACAAACCACACTGCTCTCACTCAGTAAACACGGGTGTCTTCCAAAATGTACATACACTTTGAACAATTATAAAGGTGGTGTTTGTTAAAATACAGTTCATTTTCAAAACTGAGCTATCAGCTGTTAAAGTGGATATACATTTTGGGGGACACCCTGTACTTGTTGGGTGACTGAATTGGAGTTCAGTGGTACCTCAGAAGAAATGCTGGCAGACCTACAAGTGGATTAATAATGGGAGAAAAATTGAAGGTGATTAAGACTCAGGCTTTAAGAGCAATATCATAATAAGAAATTTAGAAGAAAGTTTGGGAGATGTGTTCATTTATCTATCCAACACATTTTTCTGAACGCCTACTATGTGCAGGTTCATACAGAACTCTGGAGACACTGAATCTGCGGTATTAAGACAGATATATTCTCTTATTTCATCTGAATTATTAACTCATATAAAGGCTGCTTTGTGGTCCAAATATTCCTTGACAATTATTCCTATTTCCTGCTTGACTTTAATACTGAAAGATTTGGCTGATTCCAGTTATTACAAATATAATTCTAGTTATTATAAATTTAGTTATGAAATCATAACTATATTTTATTGATAGGAGCACTTTTTTCCAAGTGAAAGTAACTTGTGTTTTCATGGTAATTCTACCTTAATTATCTAGCAGTGATTTTTTTCTCTCTAATGTCTCACCTTCTCTAGCTATTTGTAATCTCATCAAGGCATTTAGCTAATGAAGTACTTTAAATTACTCCTCCAGATAATGTCAGAACATGACATCAAAATGGCCCAATTATGTAGCCCCCCTAAATGTTTGCTTTAATCCTCCACTTAATGTTTCAAAAATAAAAAGGAAGAGTAATGATATGATTTAAATTATTATCATGAGGCTGGTAAGAACAACTTGCTCCTGTTTTTTAAAATATTTTTAAAAGATTTTGTATTGTGTCCTTCTTCATTATGGCTATTTATTTAAGGATGGCTACTTTCAAAATTCTCCCAATGTATCTCCCCGACTCGAGGAAGAAACACCACTCCAAACCACTGACGTGTTTTAGCCCTAGTTTTGTTTGTTTGTAATGTTAGACATAGATTCAGGCTAACTGTTTTTGTTTTGTTTTGTTTTCTTTTTTCCCACCACAGATTCATCTTTTCTGTATGCTATTGTATTTTATCATTATTTGCATTGCAAGTGATGGATAAACCCAGGCCAGTCCAAAATAAGGTAACTTATATTTAATTTATTGGTTCTAATATATCTCAGTAAAGACTGACCAGATTAGAATCCATCTAAAGGGTGTATTTTTTAATTTGAAGTTCACAAAGTATTGAACTATCCCCAGAGCCCTATCAGCAGCCCAAGGTTTAGGTAGAAGGAGCAGCATTGGCTCCATAACCAGCACTCCCATTGTGTGCCCATGCCAGGATCCCCCTCCATAGTGCTCTCAGCCTTCCTCCTGACCAGGGTTCTAGTGGGCCAGGGTCCCTAGGGACACAGTAAAGGGGAGGGACCAGATTTCTGTGGGAGAAATCTAAGAAGCAAAGCAATGGCAAAGACCTTAGACTTTACTAGGATGCGATCAGCTTGGCCAGGAATAGATGGAAGCATAGAAGCTCCCCTCTTTTCCCACATCGATAGACAAAAATCACTGGCTCCTTCTGTGGAGTATGCTGGGCTCACTTTCCAGCCCAACTGATGTAGCTCAGTGCCTGGCCAGTGTGGCTCGGTGATTGAGTGTCAAACTATGAACCAAGAGGTCATGATTCCATTCCCAGTCAGGGCACATGCCCGGATTGCAGACTTGATCCTCAGTGTGGTGCAGACAGGAGGCAGCTGATCCATGATTTTCATCATTAATGTTTTATCTCTCTCCCCCTTCTCTTCTTCTCTGAAATCAATCCTATATAATAAAAGCCTAATATGCTAAGTGTCCAACCATTCATTCAACTGTTCCACCAGTTGCTATGACACACACTGATCACCAGGGGCAGACAATCTGATTTATAGGTTAATTGTTGCTGGGGTCCAACTAATCAGGACTGGGCGAGATGGGCCAGACATGCCCTGGAGCCCTCCTGCAGTCCCTCCTCAGCCTCTAAAATATTTCTAATTAATTTGCTTTCAATGTTCATGAATCCATGCACTGGGCCTCTAGTAAATATATATTAATTAAAATAACTTTCCAGTATAAAGGAAAGAGTATAGAAACATTTACATAACAGAAAACATGAGTATGAATTCAGGGATTTCTTATAATCAGACTTCCTTGTGAGCCATGAAATAATGAACACATGCATCTGCTGAGAGCACAGGCCCAACAATTCACATCCTGGACCAGACGCCAAGTTCCTAGGTGAGGACACTCTGTGAAGGCTGTGAGAGTGCCCACTGCCCTATGGCTGAAAGGTCAATGATAAGGGAACAGCTTACTGGGGCTTCTCTGAAGCTCATATTTAAACAAAAAAAATGTTAATATTAGTTCAAAATTTTCCACTACATAAGAGACAAACATACACAAAATCAAGAGGAAAATGGACAAAATAGAGTGTTCCTTCAAAGGATGACATTATACCATGGGTCTTACTAAAGGTCATGCTGAGATTACTCAATATGACAAGCTCTGCCACAGCCTCAGGAGGGGATGTCTGAATGTTCACCCTTCAGACATGAGAAGTTCTTCATGCCTGGGAACCACCTCTAGAAGAAGTTATATGGTCCAGACACGTAAAAAGGTTTCAGGGGAGAAGCTCAATCTGTTACTATCTTTATGCTGGATCCACCCTACCATCGGTTTCTGTGAAGAAATGCAATAAACATTTTCCACTAGGAAATACAAACTATTTTCTGGAAACATGGCTGCCTTGTGCTCAACATATGACCATTGGTTATACATCGGTGTGCACTTATAAAGCCATATCTGGCAAAAAAAACAAAAGCAAATGTCTACAGGGATAGTATAGCATTTGTGACCTAGAAAGTTGTTTGTGGTCACTTATTAATTAAACTAGAGGCCCAGTGCCCAGATTTGTGCACTGTTGGGTTCCTTGGCCTGGCCTGTACCCTCTCACAATCTGGGACCTCTTGGGGGATGTGGATTGCTGGTTTCAGCCCAATCCCCACAGGCCAGGCCAAGGGACCCCACTGGTGCACAAATCTATGCACCATGTTGGATTTGGCCAATCCCCATAGGCCAGGCTGAGGGACCCTACCAGGTCATTGTCTAGAATGGGAGTGGCCACTGTCAGGGCATGAAAATCTGGCACTGAATTCCATGCATGAGGAAGGCCCCTCTCTTGGGCTCCTTCGGTTCCTCTTGGCCTGCTGCCAGGGACTCCTGGCCTGCGGGGGCTCTCGCTCCTGCTTCCTGCCTTCTCCTGTGGGGCCCTCGCCATGCAGACCCCACATACAGTGGGCTCATAGGCTGCAGCTGGCCTGACGCTGGCCTGGCCCCAGCTCCAGATCAGAGAGGAAACTTGGGATGCTGGCTTTGCATGTAGCTTTACTAAAACCACAACTACTTTCTTCTATAACTGGACTCAGGGAAATGGGACTTTGGAAAGCCAAAGGTGTAAGTGCATGCAAATAAAATCACTTATCACCCTATGCAAGTCTCAGAAAATTATTTTTCTTGAGATATTATAAGGACCCCACCACCAGCACCCAATGGGAAAGAGATTACCCCAATTTCCCCAATACAATTAGTAAACAATAACTTGAAAACAAGAAATCAGAAGTTAAGTAAGAATACAGAGAGTGTTTTAGGGAATGACCAGATGTAGAAAGAATAAGTGATAGCAAAATCAGATGGCAGGCACACTGTGAAAGTCTATCAACATGCTCCAGATGGTAGTGCATCTGGGCAGCAGGGGACAGGGGGCATTGATGCATTTGTCAGGATTTTGTGTACAATCCCAACATCTCATCACAACCCTTCCTTCCCTCTTTGTCTCTGCCTGTCTCTACCCTTGTTTCTCCCACACATACACACACCCCTAATATCATCTCTTATTTTTAGGTTGTGTTAACAGTTACTTTCTAAGATTCAGATCATCAGCTACTATGTGTCTGTTTTTAGCACTTTCTCATAGTAGTTAAGCTTCCCCCCCCACTTTATTTTAGGGGAAGGGGGACAGTTTTGAGATCATTTTTAAAAGAATCTGAAAGTAGGCTTCCCTTCCAGCACCTTTATAGTGTCTGAAACCCAAATAGTCCAACAGCAGCACAAAAGTTAATAGCAAGTGCCGACATTTGAAAGACTGTGAGGGATTGATGGCTCTGTACTGAGTTTCTTGGTATTAGAGATCTTCTGATACAACCCAGGAAGCCAATGCATCCACTGCAAGTCAGCCCCTGGATCTCTGCAGGAAAGCCAACCCATAATGGGGTGCAGGTTGCTCTCTATCTCAATATACCCACAGATTTCTTTCCAAGTGCACATATCACAGCTCATCAAAAGTGATGAGCTAGAAGGGTGATATTAAAAAACATAAACCCCTTGCCCTTAGCTTACGACCTCAGAGCTCTGATGGCTGATTTGCAGATAGATGTGTGGGTGGATCACATTTTTCACAGGAGACACAGCCAGCTGAGAGACTCATTCTCTGTGGATTGTTTTTCAAAGTGCTTTCCATGTAAATGACAGGCCCATGGGAGTGAGATAAAGTGAAGCCAGAGAAGCCATTGCACCAGTAGAAAGCCTTGTCTTAACACAGGGCGCAGATGTTTGCAATTTATTTGTGTGCTGCTTGGAAGAGTAAGTTACATTATCTTTCACTCCAAAGATAACGGGGTTTCATTATTAAGTCATATCTCTCCAAATAGATAGTCTAATAATGTCTATCTTTGAATTTTTTCTCTAAACTTAATATTTTATTTTTGGTTGATTAGCATACTGATGTACACCCAATTGTCTGAGACCACGTGTATTTTTCCTTTAACTGTTGGATAATAATAAATATTTTAATATGATCTGATACATATTCTGTAACAACAAATTACTTATTTTTTCAGTAGCAAAACTGAATAGTTAATCACTTCATTGCCCTTTATTAACTGCTAACTTTCCTCCTTAATTAGATTATTATTCATAGACTAGGGGCCCAGAGCATGAATTTGTACACCTTGAAAGAAACCGTGGGCCTCAAGGCTGAGGTGGGCACAGGGGCGGGTCTCAGCCCATCCTCCGTGCCCCCACCCGGCCCCTTCTGCCACAGCCCCCAGTCCCATCTGCCAGCAGCCCCACTCCTGCTGCTCCCATGAGCTGACAGCACCAGCTATACTTCCACCCACTGACAGCACAGAGCATTTAGCCGGTGCCAGCAGTGGGTGTGAACGGGGCCGGCACCATCAGCAGGTGTGAGTGGTGGCTGCTGCCCCAGTCGCTCTCAAGAGCAGGGGGAGGTGGAGATGCCCTCAGAGGGATTGGGGCCGGCAGCCACCACTCGCACCTGCTGATGGCCCTGAGCAATGGGGACTGGGGCTGGGCGGCAGCAGTAGGTGTGAGCAGCAGCTCCATCACCGCCTGAGGGTGTGAGAGGCAGCTTCCAGCCCTGATCACCCCTCAGGAGCAGTGGGAGGTGGAGAAGCCCTGATGGGCGATCTGGGCCGGCAGCTTCCACTCACACTCACTGATGGCATCAAACAATCGGACTGGTGCAGGGAGCAGGCAGTGGGTGTGAGCAGGGCCAGTGCCAGCAGCAGGTGGGAGTGCCAACCAGGACTTCAATGCACAGGAGCAAAGAATTTTCAGTAACCACTAGAGGCTCACCCCGATGACAGCGCCCTGCTCCGCACATTGGTCACCTGCTCCACCATCGCGCTGCAGCTGACATCCGCATGTTCCTTGCTCTGCTGCTTGCTGTCAATGCCTGCCATGTTCCACACTTGCCCCTGGCAGTTGTTCAGCTGTTTGGTTGTTCCACCATTAGGTCTATTTGCTATTAGCCTTTTATTATATAGTTTTCAATGCCTTGGAGATTTTCAATGGTATAAGAAAGTTTAAGTTACTTAAATAAAATATACATGGATTTCTATGACTGATGAATCTCATGAAATCTAGGATTACCTGAATTAGCAGACATTTAGTTCTATCCAAAATTACCATAAACCCATCTATCTAACCCCATGTGACATTACCAACTAGGCTACTGAGGAAACAAGGGTTATAATTGGCAGGAATGGTTACATTGGACCAATAAACATAATAATATTTTAACATATTAATCTAGTAAACAAAAAGTATAACTAAACACTAGGGCTATTTGAACCTAGGGATGTTTTCTAAGTAAAAATTCCATGAAATTTTACAATATTCAAAAATAATAAAATCCCAAGTCATATCCTGGTAATAACAAAAACCAAACCCAAACAAACAAACAAAACCAACTAATAGGCAAAATTTAAGTATAAAGTGGAATTTTAATATTTTTCTTTAAAAGGAAGCACTCAGATTTGCTAATGTCAGTAGTACTAAACCTCAGACCAGAATGTCCTTTAAAAACAAAAGGTAAAATGATTTCCATTGATATACACAAAGGCTTGAAAAAAAAACTATAAGATCATAAAAGTTCTTAAAAGTAAATTCAGAGGTAGTTGCATGAAATACATAATAGTGCCAGGTTGCTTCAGGAAGGCCCACTCTTTCCTATAAATACCCACTCTATTCATGGAGCTAAGTGACATCTGAAATCTAAAAAGCGTATTCATGTCTTTGGTATAACTTGATAAAACACCAATATGTTGGAGCATATTACAAAATTTTATCAATAATTTTATCTTTTACTTGAATGATTCTCAGAATTATTTCTACAAGTAAATTTTAATAAGAAAGAAGAAAAAGAAGAAAGGGTAAGGTTTTTTTAAAGAGCTGAGTCTGAGCAACTTGAACAATTTCAAACTATTAATAACTTTCAAAGCACACAGCCAAGTCAACGGGGTGTCAGGACCAACAGTATAACTGAGAGTTCTGCAAATTAACTGCCATGTAATACAATGTCTGGAGGAAGGCACGTCCATTGGAATATATGATATCAAAGTTCAATAGTAAGGGCAGACCTGGTTTAGGACTTAGATGAGCGGGACTTTTTTTTTTTTTTCCCAGAGAAAGATTCTATCAATGACATTCACACTGGCAGTGCATGGTGACCTTGAAAAGCATACTATCTTTTGGCCATTTTTTAAAAAAAATTTTAATTCTATTTGCTTAGAGCTTACATATGGGGTCATCTACTCTCTGAGTCCTGTCCTTGAAGTTAAAATTTCTAATTTTTTCTATTAGTTTTATACCTGTGGTAGAAAGTGCAAATTCCAATTTGCACTAAGAGAATAATGGACTTTTAGTCATTTATTCAAAATATTGTCCAGGGGAAGTTAACATGGTTGGTAAAGAAAATGGTATATAGAAGGTGGTGGAGTAGGTAAATACCTGGACTCACCACCTCTCACAACCACATTAAAATTACAACTAAAATACAGAACAACCATCATCCAGAACTGTTGGAAAGCTGGCTGAATGTAAGTTCTACAACTAAAAAAATAAAGAAGAAAGCACACTGAAACAGGCGAGGGGTTCAGCAGCACAGAACAGGCTGGTTTGGCACCTACGTGGGCTGGTTTTTAAATCAGGAGGGAGATCATCTCTGTGGAGGCCACCTGCAGAGCAAGGGGTCCCAGCCCCACACCAGAAGCCCAGCCCAGGGTCCCAGAGCTGGGAAAAGAAGTCCGTGGGCAAGTGAGAACTACGGGCTAAGAAAATCAGTGCAGTTTGGGGCTCAGTGCCACTGAGGCTACTGGAGACCCAGATGTTCCTCTTAAAAGGCCAGCACCATGAACTGAACTTACAAGGTCCTGCTTCCTCTGAGCTCCAGCACCAGGGCAAGGTTCTAGAGAACATGGACACAAACAGGGAGAAACTGGATTATCTGGCTTCAGGATAGAAAATCACAGGCAGCTTGGCTGTGGACAGATCCCCAGTAGGGGATGTGCAGGAGGCAGCTGATTGATGTTTTTTCTTTCATTTATGTTAATAACGCTCTCCTTCTCCCTTCCTCCCTGTAAAAAAGTCAATAAAATATGTTTTTAAAAAAAGACTACTTCGCCGAAACTGATTTGGCTCAGTGGTAGAGCGTCGGTCTGCGGACTGAAAGGTCCCAGGTTCAATTCCGGTCAAGGACATGTACATTGGTTGCGGGCACATCCCCGGTAGGGGGTGTGCAAGAGGCAGCTGGTCGATGTTTCTCTCTCATCGACGTTTCTAACTCTCTATCCCTCTCTCCTCCTCTCTGCAAAAAATCAATAAAATATATATATATTTTTTAAAAAAGACTACTTGCATGCTTATTAAGAAAAGCTATCTTAAAGTACTGTAAGATTCAAGGTTATTGTTACTGTCTAATAAGTCCAAATGGCGTCCTATAATTGGTCTCAGATTTACAAAAGCTAACTTCATCCACCTAGCCCTTCTTTTTTCAAAGGATGTTTGCTTGCGTTAATTCATCATTGTAACCTAATAGTTTATTGAAAGATACATATTTCTAAACACAAGAAATTTGGTATTAGAAGAGAATAGGTGCATTCTTCCAAAAGGAGAATCTCTCCTATGAAAATTAAATAAAGACATACTTTTGGCCATGAAAATATGAACTTTTGCATTATTCTAAGTAAGACGTAAATGATGACATTTTTGTGCTTTTACTTTTTACCAAAGCAACTAAATCATTGATTTTGGAAAGACAACTGTATAGCATGGTTAAAAAATCAATTTGTTCTAAGCAACTATTATTTTTCCCCTCAAAGGAATTACATGCATGGGTTATTTTACAGCATATAGGAAAGCATCTTTCATTTTTATGCTGCATATGGAACCACCCCGTAACTTGGTGCTCATGTCTTAAAGACTATAATTTGCTCATAAAAATAAATCAGATGCTTCTGCAGTGCCAGGGACAGTGCTGCCTTCTGTCAACCCCTAGGACCCAATGAGGCCTGTGACAGGCTCTGAACACAACCGAGTTATTTACTTTCTTCTGGCCAATAAAGAGCAACAAGGAAGTATGAGAGTCTATATTCACCTATAAGTAGAAGAAATGGAAGTGGGAGAAAATGAAGGTCATCAATGTTAAAATGCCAGAGAGTGTTTTTTATAACAAGACAGAGTGATGATGAACTAGAAGGAATTGGACAAGGGTGCCACCTATCAACAGCAGCAAGACGAAGAGCAGAAAATGTGGCAGCAGCTAAAAATGCTGTCCTTGCCCAGCCGCGTGGCTCAGTGGTTGAGGGTAGACCTATGAACACAGATCATGGTTCGATTCCCAGTCATGGCACATGACCAGGTTGCGGGCTCCATCCCCAGGTTGTAGCCAATCAATGATTCTCTCTCATCATTAAGGTTTCTATCTCTCTCTCCTTCTCCCTTCCTCTCTGAAATCAATGAAAATATTTTAAATAAATTGATTAAATAAAATAAAAATGCTGTCCTCATGCCCCTTAGTCATCAGAGAGATGCTTCCTTGTGTGAGCACAGAGTGGAGACCAGGCCTAAGAGAGAAAAGAATTGCCTCTTGCTGAAACCGGTTTGGCTCAGTGGATAGAGCAACAGCCTGTGGACTGAAGGGTCCCGGGTTCGATTCCGGTCAAGGGCATGTATCTTGGTTGCAGGCACCTCCCCGGGAGGGGGCATGGAAGAGGCAGCTGACTGATGATTCTCTCTCATGGATGTTTCTAACACTCTATCTCTCTCCCCTCCTCTCTGTAAAAAATCAATAAAATATATTTTTTTAAAAAAGATTTGCCTCTTAACAGAGGGCACAGAAAAAAAGGAGAGCAGTCCTGTTATGCAAATAACCTTAGCTTCTTAAAATTAAAACAACTAAAGGTTGGTGTTGTAAGAAAAACATTAACTCTAAAAGAGGTAACATTTTTATTGGATAGTAATCTAAAATACACTGATAATTTCAGAGGGATGTGACACTGCTCTGGTAAAACTTCTGCACCTTTTTATGAAAAGCATCCCTTATTAGCAACCTAGAAGATAAGACAGACCCTTCCTTCCAGGCCGTCAGCAGCAGCAGGGGCAGAAGAATAAAGGGGGCCAGGCTACCGAGAGTCCAGCCAGATCCCAAAAGCACTCCCCACCGGACCTGGACCGCAGGCTGAGCTTGCCTGCAGCGAAGGAGTGACGGCCAGTAGGTGAGGCCTACTGAGCTTCACATGATTTGACCTGACAATGGTTTCGGCCCTGTGAGTAGAAACACAAGACTGTATAGCAATGATTCTCAACCTTCCTAATGCTGCCACCCTTTAATACAGTTCCTCAACCATAAAATTATTTTCATTGCTACTTCATAACTGTAATTTTGCTACTGTTAATGAATTGTAAATATCTGTCTTTTCCAATGGTCTTAGGCTCTACAGCAGCGGTTCTCAACCTATGGGTTATGACATTAGTTGAGAACCACTGCTTTAGATGATGTTCAAAACCAGGAAAAAGGAATCTGTGGGAGTCAGAAGAGTGGTGACCACCAGAACAGGCAAGAAGGAAGGAAGGAAGGGAATTCTGGAGCTTTCCAAGAACCCAAACATATTCCATGTCTTGATCTTAAGGTTACATGGGGCTATAGAAGGAGCAAAGATCAGCAAGCTGTACCTTTAACGTTTGTGCATTTTGCTGTGTCACTGCATTTGTTTCCAATGCTGCTCTGTCACTAGCAAACCACCACAAATGCAGCTGCTTAAAACGACACAAGCTTATCATCTCACAGTCATCCGAGTAAGATGTCCAAAAGGCTCAACTGGTTGCTCTGTTCCAGGTTGCACAGGGCCCAAATCAAAATGCTGGCAAGCTGGGCCCTTACCAGTCATTGGGAAGAATCCTCTTTCAAGTTCATTCATGTCATTGGTAGAATCTAGCTACTGCTGCTGTAGAACTAAAGTCCCACTTCCTCATTCTCTTAGCTGGAGACCTTTCCCATCTCTGCACCGAATCACCTCAGAGCCAAGAACAGAGTATTCAATTTCTGAGGCTTGAATCTCTCTGACATGTTTTCCAGAGCAACTACTGTGTCCTCCTGACTCTTCTGCCTCCCATTTTGCTTTAAAGTGCTCATGTGCTGATGTTGGGTTTAACTGGGAAATCCAGGGTAATTTCCTTATTTCAAGGTCCCATAATCTTGCGTACATCTGCAGTTCTCTATGACATGAGACATGTCCTATTACACAGGATTGGATTATAGTGTGGAAGGGAGGACACCACTTGAACATTGATTACCCCAATAATAAAGACAGGTCACTCGACTGGCAAAGCAGGGGGGTGCCTGTGCACTCATCTGTAACCAGACTCTCTCCCACTTGTTCTTACTCCAATGACATCCTTGATCCGCTCATGTTTGTGGTCTCAAGAAAGTAGAATATTCATAGCCTACTTCTCCTAGTTCATTTTTCTCATCATCTATATTACTGACCAAGCCAGGGGCTCCTATATCCACTGTTATTATATTATAATACTAACATGGCATAAAAATATTTCTCATATATAAAACTACCTTCTTATATCTATAAATCCCTCCAAACAAATAAACAGACTTTATATGCTTAGTTATTGACTTAATTCATTACACTCCCTCTAGTCAGTTCTATCAGACAGTACGCCTTTAAACATAAAGAATCACATTTTACTCTTACGTAGGTACTGTTTCAAACACAGACCACACAATTTTGCTTTCAAAGAGCAAACATTAAGAAGTTTCTTGCAATATCAGTTTACGCATCCTGAATTTGTTCTAAACTCATCCTTGCAATTACTATTTTTACCTAAAGATTTATGGAAAGAGAAAAATCACTGAGGGACATTTGAGATTTTGCTATCCGGCATGTGTTGTCAGTTTGGCTCAAATAAATTCATAAAAGTTCTCTAAAAACAACAAACAAAAAAGCCCCAAACTACTTGATAATTTATGCAGTAGTGCTGTCAAAACTGATGTACTTTCAATTTTCAAAGCACGTATATTCATGTGCTGGGCTTCACATAATCCAACATCAAAAAAAGACATCCTTAATTTTGACTTGATTGCACTGTAATTATTCAAATATCTTTAATTTTATGTTCTGGTCTAATTTCCATATTCATTATTATAATTAAAAAAGAGTATTATAGATAATGTTCCTAAAGTACTTCTATTAATTAGAAAATGCAATTTTTAAACAATATGAGTCCTAACAAAACACAATTCAGGGCCACTCTGGTAACAGCTGAAGTTATTGGCCGCATACATCTTAGCCGAGTGCCACAACCTCAGCACCCAGTGGTCCCTTCCTACTTGGCAGCATAGGTCCACAGTGGGCATGACTCCTGCTTGACCCATGACTTGTCAATAGTAAAGTCATCCTTCCTACTACCCATGGAGTGAGGCAAACGCTCAGGTCAGGATCAAGGCCTGGAGAACCTCCTCTTCTGCTGAGGCAGAGATTTGCTTATTGTGAGGGCTCTGCTGGGCTCTGCATCTCTTATCAGTCAAGGGGACCTCACCCTTCGCTGCCCTCGGCTGAGCCTCACCAGCAGGGAAGCCAGCAGATCTGCCAGATGAATCTGGAATTCTGGGTCACTAGGAAAAGGGGAGGTGGAAAGGAAGGCAGGAGAGGACAAGGAGCACCACAAGGAGTTAGGGACTGTGCTTTTCATACCACCCTCTGCAGAATACACAAGGCTTCAGCGGGAAGTGTCTATGCATATGGAAAATCTTTAACTAAGAAGCATAAAAACATTTCAGAAAAATAGTGTCTCTTATAAGGAAAGAAGCTTCAACTAGGAAATAGTATGAAAATTATTTAAATGCTAAACATTTCATTAACTTTGATATTTAGCAGACGGTCTTTTAATTCTCTGAACCTAAAATCAGCCAAAACCTGAACTAAAAATCTGTTGTTATAAAATTGGAATATATCTAGTGAAACATTATAAAATCACTTTTGTTCAGTTCTAACAAATTTTAGGGTGATTAACAATTGGGTTAAGCCATCAGCAGACTTTTAAAATCCTGATGAATACTGTATCAGAGCCCAAGTCCTAGGAAATTAGAAACATAATAATGCCTCTCTTGCAAAATAGAAAAAAAAAATGTACCAGCAATAAGAATCATATGGTCATAATAGAAGTTTAAATTTGTCATTCCGCCAATTTATTAAACTGAATAGTTTTTATCAACTCATTGCTCTTCTATGAAAAAGGTAGGTGAATATTTTTCAAAAACTTTATTAATTAGAAAGGAAACAAATTAAGTGAAATAAAAACCTATCCAAAAGCTAGGTGTTATGTGGAAACAAGAAATGGTGTGAAAGTTTTGATCCCCAACTCTGCCAATGATTAAAATAATATTATTTGTATCTGGTGTGGCTCAGTGAGTAAACATCGACCTATAGGTCACAGTTCTATTTCTGGTCAGGGCACTAGCCTTGGTTGCAGGCTCAATCCCCAGTTGGGGGAGTGGAGGAGGCAGCTGATCAATGATTCTCTCTCAATATTGATATTTATACCTCTCCCTTTCTATGATCTTAACTTACTTATACGTTGGTTAAATATGAGATACAATTCTACTTGTCAGTGGAATCTGAGTTGGCACTGCCATATTGTACCCACTGGCCATAACACTCTTCTACAGCCCACAGTAACTCCCAAGTATTGAATGTAGTCGGACCACTGACTCCACAAGCCATGTATCACAGAGGGGAAAATGTCCTACAGCTAGAAGACAATCCATGGAGATATCAGAAAATGTTAGAGAGGCCAAGTGAAGAACACCTGCTTCCTACTCCCTGCTCCCTATCACTGCACTACTAAAAAGAAAATGAAGACAGACAGAAAGAAGAAAGAAGAAGAAGAAGAAGAAGAAGAAGAAGAAGAAGAAGAAGAGGAGGAGGAGGAGGAGGAGGAGGAGGAGGAGGAGGAGGAGGAGGAGGAGGAGGAGGAGGAGGAAGAAGAGGAGGAAGAAGAGGAGGAAAAGGAAGAGGAGGGGGGTAAGGAGGGAATCTAAAGCTTCCAAGCTTATAATAGAGAAGGTTTTCCTCACTTAGTTAATAAAAAGAATACTTGCCAAGTTCCCAGTGTTCATTTTATCATTTAATTTCAAAGACAGCAGACCTTAACTCTGTATAAATTTTACAATTTCTGGCCTACAGCTAGAAGAAATAGGACCCCCTGCTAAACATCAACCCAGAAAAGTTGAATTTGCCTGAGTGTCAGCATGCACAACAGAGCTGAAGGTTAATATTTAATCTGGCCTCTTCTCTGATCCCTCAAATCATGTGGATAAGGTGAAGGTACTTTGAAATTGCTGAAAGCAAGATTGCATTCACCATGAAAGAGAAGTTAGGGTGGGAGAAGGGAAATGAGGAAACCTTGAAAAATTTGTTGAAGGCTGAATAAATTTTTCTGGACTAGCAATATATTAAACAGACCGACTGATTTGAGAACATGAAGAATCTAATTTAACCTGTCTTTTCATAGGAATAAGCGCTTCAGAGATTATTTCCTGAGGTTTATGCAGAACTACGGAGAAAAGGAAAGGAAAGGTAAACCTACAAAAAGCAATGTCCACCCTCAAATGTCTGGCTTGCTGTCTGGAAGTATCTGAATATTCCTTGTCTCCCTCATAAACACTGGGTTTGCTCATCCATGTCTTCACAGCTCTTGTTCCCTGGTCCATTCTGCCGTGCTTCCTGGTTCTCCTCACAGGAGGCTTTCCTCCCTTCTTTCCTGGATGGTTTCAGTGTCTGACCATTATTCTTATCTCTTGCCACAAAAGCACATGGTAGTTAAATCTGTTTATAACAACTCTGTGTATTGGAGCCAATGGACCCTCACATTTTAACTTATTTCCTGGTTTCAGCACAAAGCATGCCCAGTATGAACTCTAGTATCCAGATGTTTTGTCCAGAAAGCTATGCCATCAAGATGGGGACTTAGATGCTTACCAACCTCAGTCCCCTTACAAGAAGCCAACCAGCAACGATGTGTAGAGAAGATACCACTGGGATGGGCTGCAGGGCCTGACCCAGAGCCCTCAGGGGCCCGGCACAGGCCAGCAGTCCTGCCAGCTGTGAAGTCCAGCCTCTGACCTGGCAATGATAGAGCAGCCTGGACAGTGACCCTGGGCAAGCCCAGAGCCCAGCCCCAGCTTTCCAAGCCCCAGAGCCCAGCCTGGGCCTTGCCCAAGTGTTGATGGCCAGGACCCTGTTCAGTTGTGGGCACAGCCTGTAGGCCCAATGACCAGAAGAGCAACCCCATCTGACCACAGAGCCCGTCACTAGCCCCACTCAGGGTAGAGCTGGAGGCCCTGCCAGACAAGAGAACCCGGCCAATGACCCTTCTCAGCAGCCAGGAGTCTGCCTTGTTGTGGAGGCCAGCCTGCAGCCCTGCTGCCTTCAGAGCATAGCCCAAGTCCTTGCTAACCTCAGAGTCCTGCCTCTGGCCCTTCCTGGACACAGAGTCCCTGCGGAAGCCCCATTGGCACTCGGGTCAGGGATCATGACCTGAGACTCCCACTGAACACAGGTAATTGCACAGCCAAGCCCGTAGCCCTGCCCAGGGGCACCAAGGATTGTCATGGATTGCCAGGGAGCAATCAGCAACCTTGCCTAACCAGCGGCTACTGCAGAGCCCAGCTAATGCCCTGACTGACTGCCAGGCACAGCAGTAGCCACTCAGTTTTAGAGTCTCCCAAGTGGCCCTGATTGAACGCAGAGCCCAGCCAGTGGTACCCCTGGCCTCAGAGTATGGGTAGGATCTTTGCACAGAGTCTCTAATAGCATGCCCTACCTACCCAAGGACACTGCTAGCTGCCCCCCCCTACCCCAGACCCAGAGCCCCACTGACAGGTGAAGGCCTGTCCCTGCCAAAGGGGACCTAGAAAGTCTACACAATTCTTCCTCAGATGTGCAGATACCAACACAGGCACTTGAAAAAAATCAGTACACATTCATGACAAAACTTTAAAAACTTTCAACCAATCCAGTACAGAGAGCGGTACCTCCACTTAATAAATAAAGCCACACACGATGAGCCCTCAGCAGATAGTATACTCAGTGGTGAAGGGCTGGCAGCTCTTTCTCTAAGACCAGGAGCAAGATGAGGATGCCCACTTCACTGCTGCCATGCAACATAGTCCTGGAAGTTCCGGCCAGAGCAATTAGGCAAGAACACGAAGCAAGAGGCATCCAGATTGGAAAGGAAGAACTAATGTAGCCTCTATTTGCAGGTGGCCTGATCTTATAGTGAAAATCCTAAAGACTCCACCAAAACACAGTTAAAACTAATCAGTGAATGCAATAAAGTTGCAGGATGAAAATAAACATACAGAAGTCTGGTGTTTCCTTTTGGTGAGAATGTAAATTAGTGCAGCTGGTATGGAAAAGGGGGTGGTGGTTCCTCAAAAAATTAAGAATGCAATCACCATGTGACCCAGCAATTCTTCTGCTGGGTATTTACCTGAGAAAATGAAAACACTATTCATAAAGATATACACATGCCTTGTTTATTGCAGCATTATTTGCAA
Organism: Pipistrellus hanaki; assembly: GCF_964339955.1. Lineage (NCBI taxonomy): Eukaryota > Metazoa > Chordata > Mammalia > Chiroptera > Vespertilionidae > Pipistrellus > Pipistrellus hanaki. Next base: position 87,301,585 of record NC_140510.1, read on the forward strand.
TAGCCAAGACATGAAAACAATCTCAATGTTCATTGATGGGTGATTAGATAAAGATGTGATACACACACACACACACACACACACACACACAATGGAATACAACTTAGCCATAAAAAATATGAAATATTGTCATTTGCAACAACATGCATAGATCTTGAGAGTATTGTGCTAAGTAAAACAAGTCAGATAGAAAAGGACAAAACCATAGATCCCGTTCATATGTGGGATATACAAAAAGTAACAAAACAAACTCTGATAGAGGCAACAGGTTTGTGGTTAACAGAGGAGAACAGGGGTATTATGCTAAGTGAAATAAAACAAAGACAAATACTGTATATTTGGAATATTCACTTATATGTGGAATCTAATATATATATATTATATATAAAATCAAAGGGTACATATTTCTGGTTATAAGATGATTACATTCAGGGTGTAATGAACAGCTCAGTATGCTGACCACAGTTAACGCTACTATGTTTTACATTTTAAAGTTGCTAAGTGAGTACATTTTAAAAGTTCTCACCAGAAAGACAAGTTGTAACTATGTACCTAACATCTACTCTAACAGGGGTTGGGCCAAATGATTTTTAAACCATTTTTTCTAATTTTCTCCAAAGCATTTATATGGGGGGCTCAGGCAGAGGAAAAACACATTTGATTATTACTCTTCTGCTATTGAGGCCCTGAGTTCTTAGCTTTTTGAAACCCCACAACATTTTACTGTCTCGGGAGGTTTACAAGTGTCAGCTGGGATGTACATTTTCCAGACTATTTCCTGCTTCTCCTTCTGATTGTTATGAAATCTTTGCTGTCAGCTTGTTAATTTTAAGGTTAATTAGAGATCACGTTTTTCTGGGGGCCTGGCAAAATGCACACGTGTTACCAGGGCAACCGGCGCACGCACTTCCTGCTGCTGCTGGGGAGACGGAGAGCCCAGCCACTGGGCCTTCACAATGTAGGCATTCCTAGAGTCTGCTGTGGTCTATAGGTAACTAGAGGAACACCGAAAGGAAAATCAAATTAAAGCTGTAATTACAGAAGTTTACTTACACAGTTGAGTTTTAAAATATCAAGTAGAGACTTGCAGTAATGGTTGCATAATCTCTTCATTCCCTGGTCACAGTGCATGGGCTTGGCACTGGAGAATAGAGCCCAGGTTGAACCAACTTCTGCAGCCCTGACCCTCCCCACACCGGGCACTCAAAAGTGCTCAACAGAGACTTGCCCCCAGGAGCACCCCAAGAAAGCATCCTAAGTAGGGCTGGTTCCCAGAAGAACATACAGAGAATGAGAAGCCAGAAAAGGCAGGTATCAGGCGGTGACTCAGCACAGACGGGAAGGCAGATGATCCAGCTCCTGGGTACCCCAGTGGTCAGCTGGTCTGGTCTGCAGCCTGGAGTGTGCTGGCTACACATTTATGGTGAAGTTCAAAACATTCCTCTGTTCTCCAGTTTCTAGAAATTGGTAACTGGATCCAGAGGCTTGATGAGACTCGAGTCAATGCCTTTTTCAAGTCTACAGCTGTATTTCTTTTAAATCAGGTGAAACAATGTCTAGCTGTCTCTTTTTATGATGACATAAGTGGCTACTGAGTCTCAGAGATCAAGTTGGAAGCACCCATTTCTCCTGTGGACAAAACGGGCCATGGGCTGACCTGACCAGTTCAGGGGACGCCTGCATGGCGGCCTTGCAAACTCAGAGACCTAAAGAAACCACAAAGGATGGTCTGAAATTAAAAATTAAAAGCAGTCTATGGTGGGTAGTCATGTCCTAGGCCAGTATCTTCCCAGACAAAGGTCAGTCTTTACCTTCACTGAGCCTGTTTTTTATTTTTATTTTTGTGCACCTAAGGTAAGGTGCCTGTGAAAAGTCAGGGTAGCTTGTAACTCCCCTTTTCGCAGACCCCACAGGGCACAACCAATGCCCTGGGCACCAGGACAGAGACCACCAATTCCTTTGTAGTTGTTATTATGTTAATGGTTGACTGAAAACGACCCTATTCCCACCTAGGTACAGGAAGTATGTGTTTATTTTACTTTTTATCTAATCCCAGCTATTTCCCTGCTTTGCTTTCTCCCGCCTCCCTAATCTATCGCCACTGGATCTCCTGTATGCAACCCACTTATATCTCCTCCTTGGATTGCAATGTATAAAACAAGGTGAGAAACCACCCATTCTCCAAAGCATTTCCCCAATCTGTTTAGGTTCTGCTTCTTGGCAATTGTGGACAGTTTTGCTTAAATAAACTCACAAAAATTCCTTACAGGTTTGAATGTTTTTATGTTAACACTCCAACGCCATTTGTCCCTGGTGCCTTGTAGTGAAAAATGCAATTCTGTGGCACATATATACAATAGAATATTACTCAGCCATAAACAAGAGTGACACCTTACCATTTATGACAACATAGGGGGTAACGTGTTAAGTGAAATAAGTCAAAGACAAATACCATTTATGATTTTATTTATATGTAGAATCTATAAAACAAAATAAACAGCTGGAGAATCTTTAAACAAAACAGACACAGACTTAATGATAAAGAGAACAAACTGATGGTGGCCAGATGGGCGTGGGGTTGGGGGGCCTGGATGGAAAAGGTGATGGAGTGAGAAGTACAAACTGGCAGCTGCAAAATGATACAACATAGGAACGACAAACAATAATCTATAATAATAAAAGAGTAATATGCTAATTAGACCAGACATCCTTCCAGACGTCCTTCCTTCCGGACAAAGCCGCAGCGGGCAGGGGCTGTGGCAGAGGCTGCAGAGGCAGCAGAGGTACCCAGCTGCAGCAGCCACAGCAGGGGTTGAGGCCAAGGCCCTTGCACGAATTCCATGCATCAGCTTCTATTCCTATATATAATAACAATCTAATATGCAAATTGACCGAATAGCAGAATGACCTATGGAACAATATGTTGCCATGACATGCACTGACTACCAGGAGACAGATGCTCAATGCAGGAGTTTCCCCAGCCCCCAGACCCTAGGCCAGCCAAGGTGAGTGCCTGTTGGGGGGGCACCCCCATCGCTCTGCCAGTGTCCCCAATCGCCAGCCATGCACAAATTTTGTGCACTGGTAATTACTAACCCTCTAGTAATCTAACTTGTTTCTTTTAAAATTAACTAAGTTACTTAGTTAATTTTAAAAGAATCAAGTTAGATAAATAAAATTTTGGGTGATTCCTGCCTTAGACACACACCTTCTCAAGAGATAGCTCACACCCACAGATCTTGCCGAACAACACGTTCGGTACCCAGCATGTACTTAGTAAACTCCTGCTGTGCAGGAAGCCTGATTCAGTCTTGGCAATGGGACTGCTGCCACGAACGACTGTTCCAGGCTTTGTCCACACGTGTGCTCTTTCTGCTCACTCGTTTTCTATTTGTGCAACTCTTACCCTATACCTGTGGCTGGTGTGTGGTTTTGGCTCACAGGAAAACCAGCACTGACACTGAATTATGCAGAGTAACGATGCTAAAGAAGAGCAAAAGAAGAAGGTCCTTTTTGAAGATTCAAGAAGAAAAAAAAGATATTCTATCGCAGCTGAGTGTTATTCAGATGCAAAATGCAAGCCTCTTTGGGTAAGAATCTCTTTATTAACTTTTCAATTCTGTGCTCTACCATTAAATGGAGGCTTGAAGGAACCTGAATATTGCAATATTTTGTTAGTTACAATGTGACCCTGAACAGGGGAATTATATTTTATTTTAAAGAATTCTATAATTCACACTGTTGTCCTGCAACCTGACAAAGTGAAATTTTGTCTGTTTTCTGTGATGATTGGAATGGTATGAGCATCCCTACCTGTTCAGACACACCCAGAACCTACCCCACAGCAGCTCTGCCCAAACTGAATAATAAACATATTCTCCCTCTGTCAGCAACAGCAGCCTCTCCGCCCCAAGGATATGCCTCTTACCTCACCAGCCCAGCAACAGCCAGCCCTGGCTTTGTAAACAATGGGATCCTCAGGAAATGCAGTGGCTTCTGTCCCCACCTCACCTGCTCCTTTGCAGGAACACATTGGGAGAGGGAAAGACTAAGGCAGGACTAAGAGGCAGAGGCTCGCATTTAAATAATAATGAAATTTCCTGAGAACAATCTTACTAAAACCCACATGTGTTCAGATGATCCCACTGGGAAATAGTACAGGTGGAAAGTTGAACACAATCATGTTTTCCCCAGGAACACTTCATCCATCTCAGCGTGGCAGCCAGGAATCAAAAGAGGGTGGAGAATTGATAACTGCACATTTTTAAGGATTTAATGAAACATTTATGGACTCTTTCAAGCTTGCAATAAAAGTTATTGCCCTTTGGTTGGTGAGTGTGACCTCCAGGGGACAATATCATTCTATTACATCCCCACATCCTATAAAGCTATCTGTCACCTCCAACAGAAAACTGCCCCCTACTGACCAGAGTGGATAGATGGTCTAATATCTGCCATGATTCCCTGCATTTCAACCTGAAAGTTCCACTGGAGTCTGTTCCCTAAATCAGAATTCCAACATTAGTTATTACTGTGCTATCAACATTACAGCTGTGCTGCTGTGTCCCAGGGCACATTACAGCCAGCCTCACGCTGGTTTGCAGGCTGTGTGGTCATGAGCTGCTGGAGGAAGTTGGTGGAGAGACCTGTCTGCCTCCTCTCCCGTCTTCCTCTCAGAATCCAGAGTCCACATTAAACACTAACAAATAAATGTTGCTTTTCTTTTCAAATCAAATAAAATGTTTAATAGCTTGTTTCTAAATATGCAAAAAGTCTTGAGACATACATTTAAATTTGTACGTGGATAAATAGATACATCAAGTCTTTAAGGACTGTTTGTAAGAGATGGAGTATAAATAAATTGCTCCATCTGCTGGCTGTACCTGGAATCACAGTGATTCCAAACTCCAAGAAAGCAGGTAAGAATTGAGAGCTGCTGGCATCAGGAAAAAGCTGCCTCCTGCTCACAGGGAAAATGTCAGCGCCCCCCCACCCCCACACACTCAGCGCCTTGAGGGTCCCCCAGGAAGCACCTGATATTACAGAACTAATGGAGTTTGCTTGCATTTCGTCTGACCAAGCAATTCTCTGTCCTGCTACTGGCATATGGAGAGAGATAAGAAAACTCCTATTAGTATCAGCTCCAAACTCCACACCAAATGCTGACCTTTGACAATGGAAAAGCCAGAGTCCAAACCACTTGGACTCCCAGCATTCTTGGCTCGTACTATGGTGAAGAAGTTCACAAGTGAGCACATTTATAAATCCTTCAGCCTCTGTTGTTGAACAACATGTAGTTACATGGATGCACTTAAATAAAAAGAAGAGCCTTCATATTTGGAATAGGACACCTCATTAGTTCTCTGCCTATGATCTGGGCTTCATCATTATTTTCCCAAACTTTAATCGAGCTCTAAAAGGAAGGAAGGAAGGAAGGAAGGAAGGAAGGAAGGAAGGAAGGAAGGAAGGAAGGAAGGAAGGAAATACAGAATCATACTTACAGCTTTTATCAATATGACTCATTTTATCATTTAAAATGTAAAAGCTGTCCCATATCATCTTTGCTGACTAGTTCCCTTTCTGAAGGATGTATGACACTTTCTGTTTCACTGTCAACTGATGCTATAAGTTTTGCTCTCTCAAGATGTTTGAAAGCTACCCAGTATTAATAGTCACTCTCTACTAATTTTTTAACTTGTTCAATAACTATTATAGTTGAAACATTTTATCCTTGTTCCCTTCCCTACATTAAATCCGATTTTTAAAATTTCAATTACAAGTTTATGTGGATGATTTAAACTTGGATTTTGTTGTTTATGAGGCTATTGGATTCATTGTGGGAAGTGCATTATTCTTACCCAGCGTCTTGTGAGGCTCTGGCTTAGTGCAGGAGTATGGTTTATCTGTAAAATCTTTTTCTTTCCTAGTATATTTTTCATGTTGTGGGCCTGAGTCATTTTTCTATTCTATTATGAAGAACTAAAGTAACTTGTATCTTGTTGCAAAAAAGAAAATCAACTTACATTCTGAAGGAGTTCAAATCGGTATTGAATGTGACTATTATATGCAGTTTTCCAACTGGATTTGACAACAGAGGAGAAATGGCCAGTGATTCTTATGAAACTGAGGTCATCTTCCCTAAAAAGCAGGCTATATTTAATTATTGATTATTTTTTAAATATATTTTATTGATTTTGTACAGAGAGGAAGGGAGAGAGATAGAGAGCTAGAAACATCGATGAGAGAGTCATCGACCAGCTGCCTCTTGCACACCCCCTACTGGGGATATGCCCACAACCAAGGTACATGCCCTTGACCAGAATCGAATCCGGGTCCTTTCAGTTCCCATTGAGCCAAACCGGTTTCGGCAAAAGCAGGTTATATTTAGAGCTGACTTTGTGGAGTGGGTCATTTTTTCACTTACCATTTCCCTCAACTTTGACATTTTCTTACTTTTTTGTGTTTATTAGTTGAAATATGCCCATTATTTTGACAGCTTTTTGAAGACACTATTCAACCCAATAATTTAATGAGTTCCTAAATATGTGCATTCGGTAGCTTGTAACTTAATAGAAAAAATGCATAAATAGCTATTACAACACAATGAGATAAGAACAATAGTGATGTCTGGCCTGTATGGGTCAGTAGTTAAGCATTGACCTATGAACCAGGAGGTTACTGTTCAATTCATGGTCAGGGCCCTTCTCTGGGTTGCAGGCTTGATCCCCAGTTGGGGGGCATCTAGGAGGCAGCCAATCAATAATTCTGTTTTCATAGAATGTTTCACCTCTCGTTCTCTCCCCTCCTCTCTCTGAAATCAACACAAACTTTAAGAACAATAGCGGATGTCTCTTCAGTGCAGTGGCCAGTGCTGCAGCCTTAAGCACCTGGGAAAGATACCTGAAAGCAGGCGTCTTCAGCTAAGGTGGCCCTGGAAGGAGGAACAGAGGCTTGCCACGGGTAAAGAAGAGGTGAGGGTGGGTTTGAAAGAGAAAATATGGTAAAAACTCATGATGTGAAAGAATGAGAAAATTTTTCTTTTTAGGATTACCAGTTACTATGAAATTTTTGTGAAAAGTTCTACATGAAAAACTGTTTTTCTAATAACATTAAATATTAAACAAACCTGATAAACTAAGGAAAATTTGAACCTTTATAAATGAAATTCCTTTAGTAAGCATGTTTTCAAATACAAATTTTATGACAAAGTTATACACAAACACACACACATACATATATACATGACACACATATATTTTATACATATATTCAGTTTTCTATACATGGTCAGTCTAAATGGTCGATGTAAACATGATTAGGTACCGAAGAGAACATGTTAGTGGGATAGAACAGCATCCAGAAAGCAGCAGAGGCAAAGCCAAGTAACCTGCAGTCAGGTTGGATAGCAGGGCTATAACCCTGCTGATGGCTTTATTTCCTAAAAGGAAATAGGTAGTTAGGTGCTCCTTCTACTTTTCTTAGGATAGGCATGATTGGGGATTTCTGCATTTATTTTCATAATATATATAGGAAAGAGAGGAATTTCTCTTATGGCCAAGTTTGTCTCACTTGTAATTTGTGTGAATACGTGCAGAGGGCTGACTCACTACCCTCCTACTCCAGCTCATGTTTGAAGCAAGTCAGTCATTTTCTCTGTAAACATTTAAGTGTGTATCCTAAAACAGCTGTTTTTAAAATAAACCACACTCTTATTAAAATATATTTTAAAGTATTATAGATTAACTTTTATATGAGTTATACATCTAATGTATTTTTTATATATGATCAATGAGTAACATCCAGAAACATAACTTGTGTTTTTTTCATGAATTAAAAGAAACTCATTAGCCGAACATACCTTCACAATGACAAACTATTTGGAGAGAGGGAAAATAAACTTAAGAAGAAAAAGAGCATATTATAGGCATGTGTGTGCATTCATAATTCCTTTACTTGAATATATCCTGAACCACAAATAGTGACGTGTGTTTTCCGCAATGGGCCTTATGAGGACTGACAGACTTCTGTGGAGAGCAGGAGAACTGGTAGGACTTCAGATAAAAGTTGCTTCATAAATGATGCCTCTGAACACATGACACCAGGAATCCCAGCCCCAGAAAAAGTGCCCAATCTAAGCTTGACACAAAATGTGTAGAGCCACTCCCTTGAAGGAAACAAATGAGATTGAACTGAAGAGCAAAGGACTATTGCCCCAAAGTGTTGAACTGAATTCTTTTCAGTACGAAACGCATCTCTGCTGCGTTTCGTACTGAAAAGATCAACACACTGATTAAGGTTTGAAAACTGTTTACAGTGAAGGAAACATCCTCCTCCCTCCTCTGCACCAGCCGGCTGGGACAGCACAGGACGAAGGGGTGAGAAACCCTGGCCGAATTTATAAATTCTCCTCCCAGAAGAGTTGTAGCTGTGCCTGGATGATAAATGCATATGTCAAATCCTATTTATAAAGATTTAAATTGTACTTTCACAATTTTAACTCCATATTAGGTTGATTGTTTTGAAAAGCGAAGTATTCTCACCTTGTCAATTAATATTTGGAAGCACCTGCAACAGGCTGATGTTAAAGTAATAGTCCTCGCAGTCTTGCATTATAGATGCCAGGGAGCTAAGGTAGAAAGCTTATCAACTGGCAAATTGCTTTCAATGCAAGTACAGTTCTGTGCCCCCAGGTCATTCAGTGGGTCTATAGATAGAACCACTGTTATTGTTTGTTACATCTATATATATATATATATATATATATATATATATATATATATATATATATATATATATTATTGATTTTTTTACAGAGAGGAAGAGGGAGGGATAGAGAGTTAGAAACATCGATGAGAGAGAAACATTGATCAGCTCCTCGTGCAAATCCCTTACTAGGAATGTGCCCGCAATCAAGATACATGCCCTTGACCGGAATCAAAACTGAGATCTTTCAGTCTGCAGGCCAACGCTCTATCCACTGAGCCAAACCAGTTTTGGGTACATCGTCCGATAGACTCACAAGCTTGGCATATCGGAAAAGAAAGTGTGTGATGTCATTGAAAAGAGCCATTGATAAGAAATCATTTTTTAAACAACTGCTGGAGATTAAGGAGCAGAGGCTGCAGAAGTGGTTCCATGAATCTGGACATGATGGAGTCAGGGACTTGCCAGGAGGAGGCAGTGAGGAGAGCTCTGGGTGCTATTCATCTCCCAGCCAGACGTCTGGGCCTCCAGGGGGCCTCCTATCAGGTATTATGTGGTTGCACCTCTGCCTTTCTTTACTATCAGCTACAAAGATAATACAAATATTGGAAATGACATTTTGAAGATTCAATTGAAAAGACATTATGGTTTGGTGGAATAAATGTTCTATGAAGAACCGAGGGAATTGAGATCAGCCTGGCATTGATTCTTTCCCATCACAGTGGGTTCCTGGTGGAGAATCTCAAAACAGCTGTCAGGACTACGTGGAAACCTCCCTCTTCAGCCTGGCCTCCTTGCTCCTCAGAATCTCCTGCTGGGCCTTTCCATCTGCTTTTTTCTATCTGCAAGTTTTATATGTATCTGAGGCTCCTCCTTGCAAAGAACCAGGTAAGCCCATTAAGGTGCCATCTGCTGGGTATTCATTTACCCATTCATCAGTGTGTACGCAATTGAGCATCTACTATGAGCCAGGAACTCGGGGAGGGGCTGGGAAGGCAGAGGTAAACAAGATGGACAGTCTCTGCTTAAATGTGGACTGAAATGTAACAAGGGAGGCAATTTAATTGTGTTATCGCCTGCAAAGTGTAACTACAAAATACAACAGGGGACCTCATTATAATCATAGGTGCCACAAAGAAAAACACTATCAAAGAAAGTACAGACCAGTGCTTTTGAAACTCATTAGTGGAGAAATAAATCAATTTAAAGAGACAAGAGCAGCATGCTTTTATTTAATGGAACAAATTGGGATAGGAAAAAATCGAACAGGAAATATCAGAGTGTATCATAATAAGAGGAAGTATTGCTTTAAGAAGTAATACATAGTCCTGACTGGTTGTTCAGTGGTTAGAGCAACGGCCAATGGACCAAAGGGTCATGGGTTCAATTCCCCATCAGGGACAGGTACCTGGGCTGTAGGTTTGATCCTCAGCCCAAGTGGTGCATTTGGGAAGTAACCAATCTACATGTTTCACACGGATGTTTCTCTCTCCCTTCTCCTCCCTCCCTTCCACTCTCTCTAAAAATCAATGGAAAAATTATCCTGAGGTGAGGATTTTAAAAAAAGGAACACAGATTTATGTTTTGTCAGGATTTTTTGAAAATGTATTTCTTCCTGTGATTAATGGTGAAAAAAAGCTTTAAGGCCATTGATTCAGACACACTATAGAGACTATAATGGAAATGGTTATCATTGCTGCTCCAACCACACCCAAGTCTATGTTACCCTACCCCACAATTCTTGAACATGTCAGATTACTCCAGAATGCGACCCTACATCCCTCTAGTGAATCTCTCATAATCAATCTGATTTCTCAGGAAGGGTTTTAGAATTGAAGCCTGAAAGCCTGGGCCATCAGTCGTAGGCATTTGAGCTAAAAGAGCATGAGAGTCAATAAGATGCCTACAGGTCCCTGCGCAAGATGGATACGTGCAGAGAGCTGACTCGGAGAGAGAGGGAGAGGGAGGGAAAATACTCAAGGGGAGGGAAAGACAGAACAAGGAGGCTTGGCTCTTGACCTCAGGATTAAAAGTTCAACTCCACTTACTAACTCTTCTCAGATTCCACAAGATCCCAGTATTTTTCAGTGAATACAATCTCCATCTTTATTTGAGCTTTTTGAACATGTTAATTTTCTTACAACTATGAGCCACTCATAGGAAAAAAAAAACTGGCATAAAGTTTATATTAACATTTGATTTTATTAATGTCAGTGATAATACTGTATCCACCAAAAAACTAAGCAGATTATCATTTGTGTAAAGAGCCAGATAAAGAAAGCTAGTCCTTTCGTCTAGGAGGCTTTGCAAACAAGTCCTCAATCATTTTCTGTCCAATATCTAGATTGAGAATTTTTAGCCTTTTTGACTATCTTTCCATAACAAATGACTTTCTGTATTGGTTTCACAGTATTCTCAGCAGCAGATTCATTTTTAGATACAGAGCAAAGAAACTTGTCCCCATGCAGGTCACTTTTATTTTAACTACACACCCACAATAGTCTGATGAACTAAACGGAGAGTCTGGGTTCCTTACAGCAGAGTCCGCCTGCTGCCTTTACTGCGAATACACAATAGCTCACAATGAAGATGCCACTGGTAGATGACACCCTTGTGTCCATTCTCTTTGAGCTTTGTTTGCTACTTGAACTTGATTGCAACTGACATCAGTGAGCAATATAAAGACACCCATTCTCCCTTTAGTGATTCAGGCGCATAATGAGTTTCAGCAAAACACAGAGGAATTCAAGAATCTGCATTACCCAGAGTGTGCCCTTGAAATGAATCCTTACTATTGAGTAGAACAAAATATTTTCCACATTAAGGGAAAAGCTGTAAATGTGCATGCTGCAGTTGAGACTTTACTTAGACATCCTATTTTTTTCTGTGCTTATGAAACGTTAATTCAAAGATATAAAAATTGAACGCTGCCTGGTGTGGCTCAGTGGCTAGAGCATCGGCCTGCATACCAAGGGGTCTGAGGTCTGTTCTCAGTCGAGGACACATACCTGGGTCGCATGTTTGATCCCTGGTGCCTGTAGGGGGCAACCAATCAATGAGTTTCTTTCACGTAGATGTTTTGATCTCTTTTTCTCTCTCTTTCCCTCCCCACTTTTCCTCCCTTCCACTCTTTCTAAAAGTCAATGGCAAAAATAACCTCAGGGGAGGCTGAAAAAAGATATCAAAATAGAGTGAATAAAACAGAAAATGTTTTCTCTTAAGAGAAAGGGAAGAAGAAATGGAATGGAGTGAAAATTAGTATCAAATTAGAAAAGACAGTTTTCAACTTGACTTCTGAAAATAACTTGTCAGTCTAAAAGAAGTCAAGGAATATAAGAGCAATGTTATAATAATGTAACCCTTCTAATTATTGTGTGAAATGTTTGCTGAATGGAAACCCCCAATACACTGTAGCTTCCAAAAATTAATGAACACCCCACTATCTTGATGTAAAGCTCTGCTCCCTTAAAGTGTAAACGTCCTGCTCCCAGCATAAGGCCCACCGTCTGGCCCACACTGATGATGACACAGTTGTTTACCACGGACCCCTACGAATTGGTAAATTAACCCTGCGTGATTGCACACTCATTCTGTCTATGTGTCATGTGTTCTGGTTCGACTCAGCTGTCTAGACATTGAAGTACCAGGAGATAGCCCGTTATTGTTGAATCCTGGTCACCTGCATTTGTCCCACTAAGTTTAGACAGATAATCAATTAATTGGGGTTTGATTGAAACAAGCATAAAATAAAGAATATATAACTATAAGAAAGAAGAAAAAATCAACCTAGAACAAAGATTTTTGTCCCAGAATCTGGCTGGTTGGCCTATTAAAGCCTCAGCTCATTTTTACTAATATAAATCTCTTTTTAGGGTGGGGAATGTGTGATGATAAAAACAACTAGTTGCTGAGGAATGGAGGGCGTTACTAGCAAGAACATGATCTCCTGTTATACAATTAAATGTGAATCCTTTAAAAGGCTTAACTGACACTATTTTGATAAGGAAAGTTGTAAACAGAAGAGATACATATGGGTTATGTTTCTCTTAAAATTCTCAGGGTTTAAAAATCTAACAGGTAATGTGCTTTGAGCTTCCATCTAATTCTCCATCCTTGTGAAACTCGATGTCCTGCAACATCGGAGATCTCTCACTCACACCGGGTCATAAACTGGTCTGCAAACACTATCCACACATCCCAGCAGACTTGGGCACAGAACACCATGGAGGCACCAAAGGCACACTGTATATTCCGATTTGTACTTCAAGCCCAAGACACACATCAGAAAGTAAAGGGGAAGAGAGAAGGAGCAAAAGATGTGGATGAATGAAAATGTCATAGAAGTGTTGCAAGGATTTCATTACACTAACTGTAAGTTGACCATCCTCAATCTTGCAAGGTCCCTGCACATTAGAACAATATGAATCAAATATGATCCGCTTAAAAACAATACTAAAATAGAGCATTTTTACCTTACGTTCACTGTTCTCAAACAATACATTTAATCAACTGAAAGGGATATATCTCTACAGGAAAAAACTTTCCAATATGCTATTTAATGGTGTCTTGCAGGAATTTCTATTAACTTTTCTAATATAAGTGAATTCTTAGGAGAGGAATTTTACAAACTAGCAACCTGAACGTAAGTCAGTAGCCTAGGGAGCTACACACAAGAGCACGTAAGGAAGGAGAATGGATGGACATTGCAGTCTCTGTAATAGCATAGCTATGCTGTGGGCAGTTTTCTGCACCTAAAAATGCTAGAGGACTGCACTGGATAAATAAACTAATATTTTCAGAGAGAAGGCTACATGTCAGGAGCTATGTCCATGTTACACACCTGATCTCTTTGCATTCTAAAAGCTCCATGCTAGAGGTATCATCATCATCAGCTTAAACGTACAAATGAAGGGCCCATACCCCAGGCTAGTTGATAGCCTACTCTCAAAAATTAAAAAAACAATGTACAAAATGTTATTATAGAAACCACAAATAGAAATACAAACATGACCATTTAAAATGTTGTAGTTAACTTCCAGCTCAGTATGCCATACAAAGCATACATCTTCCTCTCCTCCTTCCCAAATCCTCTTTGAATTAACAATAAAGGGGACCATAAAAGAACAAATTTATTTCCATGTGGAGTCAAAAGAGAATCCCTTCAATATATACGATATTCTGATACTTTCACAAATTGCTGAGAGGTGTGAAGAGAAAGGAATTCTACCTATAAACCCAGCCTGACAAGGGTTTACACTTACATCCTGAGGGCTGCAGTGGGGATGCTGTCATTCTGCTGGGACAGGTGCACATCGGGAGGGCTGAGCACCCATTTCCAGCTCGAGCCCTAAGAACTTCCACTGAAAACAGGGCCATAGCTCGTTTGGCTCAGTGGATACAGCATTGGCCTGCAGACTGAATGGTCCCAGGTACTATTTCAGTCAAGAGCACATGTCTGGGTTGCAGGCTCCATACCCAGTAGGGGGTGTGCAGGGGGTAGCGATCAATGATTCCTTCTCATCATATCTGTCTCTACCTCTCCCTTCCTCTCTGAAATCCATAAAAAAATATTTAAAGAAAACTGTGAAGTTTGCTTGGTTAGGATGATTAGAATGAGTGTTTGGGCTAGGGACATAGACAGAGCAAGCCTGCAAGAACTCAAACCACACACACACACACACACACACACACACACACACACACACACAAACCTCAATGAACCTGAAGAGTAAAACGGAAATGTCAGTGACTCCAAGGAGTAAAATTGAGAAAAGATCACTGCTATGGAATTGTGCCATCCCCAGATTCATATGTGTAAATCCCAAGACCTTGCCATACTAGCAGTCAGCAGCTGTGCATTGCTGCAGGTTGCCCAGGATCAAACCAGAGAGGGTCAGTCCTGCATTACCATGATTTGTCCACAATCCAGAACTGAAATATCATTGCTGACATGTACACATAAGGAAATGTTTGACATAGAAATTGGGAATCAAAAGAACTGTTTTCCCAGAAAGAAATTCACTATAGACTGATTCATTTGCCTCTCAGCATAACGATTATTGCTTGTCTCATTTTCGGTTCTTATAAGTGTATTTCTAGGATCACATGAGCTCACTCATCTAGGAGAAATGATGAACAACACAGACTGATGAACAAGAACAGAGCCGGAGACAGAGAAGCATCAATCAGACTGTTGGACCTCAGAGGGAAGGTAGGGGAGGCTGGGATAAGGGAGAGAGATCAACCTAAGGACTTATGTGCATGCATACGAGCCTAACCAGTGGTCACGGACAACAGGGGAATGGGGGCATGCATGCGGAGGGGTTTGGGATGGGAATGTGGGAGATGAGGACAAATATGTAATACCTTAGTCACTAAAGAAATTTTTTAAAAATCATAACTCCAATTTCTCAGACTGTAGCTGTTCTCCGTTGTCTCTTGCTGTGACTCCTCTTGCTCTGTCCATCCCATCAGTAAACAAATCTGTTTCCTTTTAAAAGCCTATTCTTGGGCTCCTGTGCATAACAAGCCCCTGGAAACCTGGCTCTTCACACTTATTCCTGATCTCATCTTAATGGGTTTGGTACACAGAGGCAAGCTACAGGTAGGACATTTTCTAAAAGATTATTTTTTTTCCCAAAAATCACGCAGAGATATTAAAATCTCAGATAAGATGCTTTTTAAAGATTAAACTTCCTCTTTATGTTCTTCAAAACAGAAATAACAAGCACAGAAATATCTGTTAAAACCAAAATGCCTACCCTGAGTGTTAGTGTCGAGCATTAAGTAATACTTAATCAAATTTTCTTAGTCATGAAAAGGATATAACAACTAAATTGTGTAATGTATGTCCATTCACAAACCCAGGCATGTGCCCTTGACCAGAATTGAACCCGGGACCCTCCAGTCCACAGGCCAGTGCTCTATCCACTGAGCAAAACCAGGTAGGACCACGTAGGTTTATTTTAAGTCTGTTATAGGTCCATGATGACAAGGAGGAGGTCCATATCTTTGTTTCAGACCACAGTTACCAGGAAAATAGGAATCTGAGTCATGGGCAGGTGAGTTGAGGAATACAGGACAATTCTAGGTCACAGAAGAGAAAGAACTGCATCTGGGTCAAAGTTTATGCAAAGGACAGGCGAAAAAAGAGGCTTTAGTTCCTGAGACAGAGCCAGGAGAAATGCCCAAAGAAATGTGACCCTGTAGGTGAGATGAGATGGGACAAAGCCTGCTGATCACAAGGAAAGGATCGGAAAGGATATTGGCATTCTGATTTCTGTAAGCTATATTTTTTTCCTGAGTATTTAAAATGCTGAAGATTCTATGCCCACACATATTTTTCAAAGTCTTAAGTGAGAATTTTGAATGCAATTCCTGAATCTTCAAACCTACAAAGGCATTTTAATCTTAATACATATGTTCATGATCATATGTAATAACTTTCACCATTTCTTTTTGTGACCTTCTTATTGCCCAGAATTAGGGAAGAGGAGACTACAGCATGCAACTTGGGCACAACTTTCCTCAGGACCCCCAGCAAACATTTTGTGAGTTCATTATGAGACAGCATAGGCAGGAGAAATAAAAGTACCAGTTCTAGTAGAGTTCAAAAGTGGTTGTTTCCCGACTGATATGGATCAGTGGTTGAGCACTGGACCTTGCAACAAGAGGTTGCTGCTTCTATATTCCTGGTTGTGGGCTCGATCCCTAGTGGGGGGCGTGTAGAAAGCAGCTCATCAATGATTGTCTCTCATCATCTTGTTTCTATCTCTCCCTCCCCCTTACTCCCTCTCTCTCTAAAATATCAATAAAAACATTTTTAAAGTGAGTGTCAATGTTTAATTAGTGTTTGTTGGTTGAATTAATAAGTATGAGCCTAAAGAGTCTGTATAGCCTCTCCCAAACTCACCATCCAGAAGTGCTGACTGAACACTGCTAAATGCCAAGTGCAGTAGAGACACTACTATCAAACCAGTGACATTACTCCCTACAGCCATTCAGAGCAAAGACCCGCCCAACTGAGAGTCAGACACACTGTACGCGTGCTGAACCCAGGTTCCCACACACTCTGCAGCCACGGTACCCACTTCCTCCATGCAGTTCCTCGGAAGCTTCCAGGGTGAATGGGCAGCCAGTCCTGATACTTTATGGTATTTTATAAAAGGTAAATTTTGGGACCCTTTTTAAAGATATCAATGAATATTTGTGTCTTTCTTATTGTCTAGATATAAATGTTCATTATGTCAGTAATTATACATGAAATCCCAGAATAATTTATTTAGAGAAGAGAGGTTCAGTTACATTAAAAGAAAAGATTTATTAAATTAATATGAAATGAAAATTTTCTAAATAGGTAAAGTCCTAATCTTATTGACAGTGTTGACTACTTATGCACAGTGAATTATTCTCATACACCATCCTTCTGCAACACGTTAAGGAAACATAAATATTTTTTATGGAAATCATGTTTAATTGTGGGATCATAAGTAAAACCTACTACTCTCCTAATAGGTAATTGTTAATAAAAGGCATTTGAACCACCACATCCTCTCTAATAAAAAAGAAACATGCAAATTGACTGTACTTTTGCTACACTCACAAGCCATGCCCACCAGCCACTCAGGGCAAATATTGTTTGGGTTAATTTGCATATACAGGCCAGAGAGAAGACTGAAGACAGCATAGAAAGAAGCCAAGCACTGCTGAAGGGAGCAAAGCTCTGGAGAAGCAATCAAGCAGAGCAGAGGAGAGGAAAGAAAAGCCAGCAGGGCTGCAGTGAAGAAAGGGAAGCAGGCTGGGCGGGGAGACTGCAGCAGGAAGCAAAATTGCAGGAATCTTCCTGCAAGGGGCCTCTAGTCCTATATAATAAAAGCCCAATATGCTAAGTGTCTGTTTATCCATTCAACCAATCAAAGTGTAATACGTTAATGATGTGCTAAGGCCGCTCAACCGTTTGCTATGGTGTGCACTGATCAACAGTGGGCAGATGCTCTGACTGGTAGGTTAGCTTGCTGCTGGATTCTGGCCAATCAGGACTGAGCGAGAAGGGCCAGACACACCCTGGAGCCCTCCCATGTTCCCTCCCCAACTGGCCAACCTTCCACGTCCCTCCCCAGC
Source organism: Pipistrellus hanaki (assembly GCF_964339955.1). NCBI lineage: Eukaryota > Metazoa > Chordata > Mammalia > Chiroptera > Vespertilionidae > Pipistrellus > Pipistrellus hanaki. Next base: position 87,319,408 of record NC_140510.1, read on the forward strand.
CCTGATCATGCACTGGTGGGGTCTGTCAGCCTGGCCTGCACACTCTTGCAACCCAGGCTCAGGGGTATTCTCCCTGCCCCCCTCTCCCGCCCAGTTCACAAATTTCATGCACTGGGCCTCTAGTAGTGTAAGAAATAATCACACACTTTAAAGGTTTAGTGAATGTGGGGCAAGATAGTTAAAAACAAGATGGGAAAGCTTTTAAGCACAGAAGGAAATAGAAATGTGTATTATGAAGTGATTATTTCAAAATCAGATTAGTAGTTACAATAAAAGTAATTCTAACCACAAATACAGTGGAATATTTTTTAATTAAAAATTTTAAGTTCAGCCAGAACCAGTTTGGCTCAGTGGATAGAGCATCAACCTGCGAACTAAGTTGTCCCAGGTTTGATTCTGGTCAAGGGCATTGTACCTTGGTTGCGGGCACATCCCTACGGGGGGTGTGCAGGAGGCAGCTGGTCAATGTTTCTCTCTCATGGACGTTTCTAGCTCTCTATGACTCTCCCTTCCTCTCTGTAAATAATCAATAAAATATATAATTTTTAAATATTAAGTTCAAAGTTCACAATGAATAAGGAATGATGATTAAAATTCTTGAAGATGCCAATTTTTAAACTGCAGAAAATACAACTCACCTACAAGCACTATTTGAACAGTTTCTGAAATTTCATCAAGAAATCTAATCTTATTAGTGGCTGCTGCCAAAGCATGCATCAAATTAAAATAAAACATCACACCATTTGTCCTTCAGCATAAAGTCACTGAAGTGTTCTCTGTGATTAACAAAAAAAACTTGTTATTCACAGAGAACTCGATCTCAGTGCCTGGGAATCAAAGGCGTCCATGTTGTGCACAATGTCCCTTCTTTATTGAATACTTTCTCTTGAGCCTCAGACATTCCAGCTGACAAATGCAGTCGCCGTTTTCATTTTCAGAAACAACATTAGTGTGCTGCACTGTTGGTTGAAATCCAAGCATTTAGTCAGGCTTGTTTCCCGGGCTGCCTGGCTGAGCCCATGTAATGAGAATTATGCCTTTCACTTCTGTGCCAACCTGAATATATTAGATGCAAGAACTGACTGAGTCAGCACTATATCAAGATAGACATGCTTGCAGAAAATAATCGAATATGTCCATACCCAGGTGTCATTTAACTTCTAAGCACTATGCCTAATGAACCATAAAAACGCTAATGACAGACTATGGTTTTCTTTCAGTGTCATAAAATTTCATAACAAACCATTCAGCCCATTTGTTCTTTTAAGCAGAATTACCTTAAGACTTCCAAATAAACTAGTCAACTATTTTTTTTATCATTTTGAAAATAAATATGCAAGAAACAAGAAAATATATCCAGATTTTAATTGCAAGGATTAAAAGGCTAAGAACCACACTAAATAGAATATTACTTTCTAAATGATAGTTAGGGTCGTTGAAAGTAAATAAGGAATGATTGTATTTGCTTTTTACTTAGATCTATAAAGCCTTATAGTCATTAATGGAATAGTTCATTTGATATCTTCATTTTAATTATCAAAACCTGAGTGTTAAAGAAGTTATGCAACTCACATGAATGAACTAAAATCCAGACTCAGGTTTGTTGACTCATTTAATCACTAGTTGTAGGAGTTCCCTATGAGTTCTGTTTTCATAAACAATGACTACCTGTAGTTCTCATTTTATTTTATGTGTTATCATTTCTCACGTTCTTTGATTCAGGGCAGGTATATTCTCTGTAGGTTTACTTAACTGTCCAAAACACCATGTTTCTCAGGGAAGTTGGTATCAATAAGCAGGAGTGTGAACCGTGTATTATGCTCCTGAGCTAAGTAACTGTACTGTGCCTTTAGATGCCCTTTTAGCTCCGAGTAGCCTGTAGGAAACAGCTCTGTTCCATGAGACATAAGCAAAAGGCATGGGGGGTGGGGGCGGGGGAGATAGTTTGTGGAAACATCTCTGCTGCCTGATTAAAGTAACAGGTTTTGCTAATGCCACCCTTTTCCTCCTCTTTCTACCTATATTTCAAAAAGAATGCCTGGAAGTGAGGTAGCCATCTTATGTCTGAGAGTCAAAACACATAAGGACTAAGAACAACACACCCGAGGTGGCAGTGCCCACAGAGAAAAAGAGTCCTGGAGTCCTGGCGCCCAGCTCAGCCTGTGGCAGCTGGCATGCAGGCTTCAGCAACCTTCTAGTTAAAGTTTTTCTCAGCTGCATTTCCTCTGATTCAGAGCTGGAAAGTAATTCTAACTCGTGTGTGTGCTGGCGAGGTTTCTGATTTTCATGTATATGGGAGCATTTAACTTCTTTATAAAAAAACACACAAAAACATTCACTTGCCTTTTGGCAACTTGCTAGCCTGCAATAAATAGGGTTTGCGGACCATTAACCTATCTATTACATAATTTATTTATGACTACCGTGGGGCCAATTCAAACACATATACATTCACCTGTTTTCTTAATACATATTTTTAATGAGATTTCAGAAAGGAAGGAAGAGGGAGAGAGAGATGGAAACATTAATGATGAGAGAGAATCACTGATCGGCTGCCTCCCACAGGCCCCTCACTGGGGATGGAACCCACAACCCCTTAGTCCGCAGGCCCTCACTCTAGCCACTGAGCCAAATCAGCGAGTGCTCAACTGTTTTTAAGGACATTGGGTGATAGCAAGAAGAGTAGAGTTTGTTCTAAGTTAGGTCTTTAGACATGCAAGGGCGAATAACAGCACTTTCTGGATCCATAAAATCAGGTCTGAGCTATACCAGCCAGTCTAATGTGGTTTTAAGTAAAAATAAAAATATACATCGTTAGTTTTCTGAGTAAATGCTAATAAAATTAATAATACTATTAAAGTAATAACAGTTTTGAATTTTATTCTTCATCATTATATTGTGTGATGCCAGTTTTAAATGCAAAGCATTGAGCTAACATGAGGCCTCACTGAGATCACAGAATGTGTTTTGTAGTTTGTACCTACAAATGTATTCTGTTCTCACCAGAAAAGTGAAAAGACCAAGAGATAGATAGCAAGACACTTGTTTTAATTGTGGTAAAACATTAGTAACATAATTTACAGTGTAACCCTTTTTAAGGTTGCAGTGCATTCGCACAAAAATTCAAATTGCTGTGCAATCATCAACACCTTCCACTTCCAGAACCTTCTCATCTTCCCAAATGGAAACTGTCCCAGGAAACATTGACTCCCCTCCTCTCCCACAGCCCCTGGCTCCCACCATTCTCTTCTTCTCCATGACCTTGACCTCTCCAGGTGCCTCAGACACAAGGGATCCCACAGTCTGTGTCTCTTTCAGACTGGCTTACCTGAGCACATCCTCAAGGCTCCTCCCGGTGGTAGCACGAGTCAGAATCTCCATGCTGTTTAAGGCTGAGTGAGAGCCCTGCCTACAGCTGACCTCCATTGCTTATCCATCATGTCCATGGCCACCTGTGTGGCCCCGCCCTTGGGCCCTGTGAAGAGTGCTGCTGTGAACACAGGTGTGCAGGGCTGAGGTTCTGCTTTTCGTCCTTTGGAGTACACACACAGAAGTGGGATTGCTGGGCACACTCAGAGACAGACACAGATGGAAAGAAACAGAGAGAGAGATATAGAGAGAGGACAAACAGACAGAAGCAGTTGCTGAAGTTGCTGAGCCGGTTCCAGAAATGCAGGGAGGCCCAGCTGTGTGAAGGCAGGAGGGTCTGTTTCCGGGACTCCGCTCCGATGATGAAGACTGGCCTAAACCTACAGACACAGCTCTCCCCTCTGGGGCCGGAATCTGAAATCAAGGCTGTGCTCCCTGCGGGCTCCTTCTGGCTTCTTCAGCTTCAGGGTCTCTGGACCACATCCTTTCTTCCTCCTTCTTCACATGGCCCCTCCTCCATCCCCAATGACCACCCATCCTGATCACTGGCCCCGCCCCTTGTTCAGTGACCACACTCACATGTTCCTGTGGCCCCACCTCCCTGATACCCGGGCTGGTCTCTGTGTACAGGGTACCACCTCCTGGGTTGGCTGTCTGTCCACAGTCTGTTTGCCAAAGTCCTTCCAGAAAATCATTTGTGGTGCCATCTCCTTCCTGCTGGGACTGTGACAGCTGGGATTAACTAGAAGACAGGAGAGCAGTGGCCCATTCAGGGTCCATGCAAGAGGCCCAGAGGGGCATCTTCAGTCCCGGGAAGGGGAGGGTGAGAGGTGGGTTTGCCCATTAGGGAGCAGCAAGCCCTCAGGGCAAGTGGGGTACACACACAAAATCATCCCACATTCCTATGAGGAGCAGCTGTGGCCCATTGGACAGGTGCTGCCACTTTAGCACAGAGAGGGCAAGGAACTTCCTCAAAGGCACACAGCAGTAAAAGGGCAGAGCTGAAAATGGCACCTGGGCTGCCCACAGCCTGTGTCTCCTTTTGTGACATCTGTGTAAGTGGCCTCTCACCTGGTGGCCATTTGCTCTGATGGGCTTCAACATTCCCCCACCCCCTCCTCCACTCTCAGGGGACAGGGGTCCTGTCATTGCACCATTGCCTCTGGGTGGCTTCTCTCTTTGTCCCATGGTTCCTCCCAGCTGGTAACCTCTGCTGCATTGGGGCGAGGGCCCCATTATTAACCAATATACCTGGTAACACCACTTCTGTGTTCTTAGGGCGCCTCCTTGTGGACATATCTGGAATTGCGGTTTTTGTTTAAACTTTTTTTTTTTTTAAACCATCCCAAAGCCAAACTATAGTAAGATGACAAGTATAGCATAGAGACTTCTTTCCATGAGTAATCTGAAATTACCTGTGTGATACCCTGTGAACTCCAAATATTTTATTTTTTTCCTCCCAAATACTTCAGGGTAAATTTCCTATAAATCAGGGAATTATAGGAAATTTTTCTGCACAACCATCAGAATCAGGGAAGTTCACACTGATGCATCTCTGCAGTCCAGTCCTCTGATGGGATTGCAACGTGGCCCGTTGTCCCAGGAATGCCCTTGGCAGACGGCCAGAGACCCCGCTGACACCCCCTTCCAGTGAGAGGCACACTTTGCATTGAGTCTTCACCTCTCCTGGCCCTCCTCCTGGAACCTTTTCCAGACTCCAGTGCTTTCACACTTTGCTGAATTGGCGGATACAAATGTCAGAAATCAGGGACCCAGCAGGCTCCAGAGACGCCCCCCGAAAGGCAACCAGAACCTGGGATGTAGCCAAGGTGCCCCGGACCTCTGAACTGCAAGAGATGGGGAGTTTGGGCAACCCCCCTGCGCAGGGGTGGATCAAATCCATGCAAAGGCAGTGTGAACCCTAAGTTAATGCGGTGTTAACCCTGATTTAACAGAGTTAACAGCCCACAGCCAAGGAGTCTTTCTCTCCTGGGCACAGGGATTCCACCAGACTGCGCCTGGGCAGTGTGGCTCAGCGGTGGAGCTTCAACCTAGGAACCCTCAGGTCCCTGATCTGATTCCTGGTTCTATGCCTGGGTTGGGGCCGCCATGTCTGGTGTGGAGGTGCAGGAAGCAGCTGATCATCACCGTGTATGTGTATCCTTGTCGCTGAAATCAATGAAAATGTTTTATTTTCTTTTAGAGAGAAATGCAGTGGTGGTTTGCCAGCTTGCAGGGCTACAGGTGGGATGGCCTGTCAGGTGAGGTGGCAACAACAGGAGGCCTGGGAGGAGGCATTTCAGGAGGCAGAGGAATTAGTGTCTCTCTTGGGAGGACCCTGTCCTTGGGCTGCCTGACCTTGTGTCACAGGCTGGGGGTGAGGGTTGGAGAGCAGAGTCTCTCTAAAAGGACCCGGAGCTTCCAGTGCCTGGTAAGTTCGCCTCCAATTCTCAAGCTAGTGTTCTTTTCATCTCTGTTCTTTGGAACTTTGACTGCAGAGGAGACCATTAAAACCACCGATGCCCTCAGGCCGGTGTGGCTCCTTGGTTGAGCTTCGACCTATGAACCAAAAGGTCGTGTGGTTCCATTCCTGGTCAAGGCACATGCCAGGTGGTGGGCTCCATTCCCAGAGTGGTGCGTGCAGGAGGAAGCCAATGGAAAGTTTTCTCTAATCTTTGGTGTTTCTCTCTCTCTCCCTCTCCCTTCCCCTCTGAGATCCACAACATATTTTAAAAAAAAAACCACAAAAACACCCTTTCTTAAAGCCCTAGTTTTAAGATGCTCTAGACACTTAGCCCAATCAGTAAGAGCAAAAATCAGTGCTTTTAGAACGTGTTCTTATAACTCAAAGAGTTCTGCTTGATACCTATGGCCATCTCTTTCAGACTGAAAGAAAATAATCCTGTAGAAATATGCTATGAACAAGCATCTCTTATTTTGTGACTTATTAGAATGTAAACATAGAGCAGACTTATGCACTGATTTTATAGGATAAACACTTTCAGTTTGTTTCAAGTAAGTTACTGATTATACTGTACAGGTCTATGGAAGGATGTGGTTAATACACTAGACCACAAAGGATGCTATCAACCCATTACTGAGCAAAATGATATTCTGCTGCCATCCTGTGCCCATTCAAGGAACAACAGCATACACTACCAGCTTTCAGACTGAAAATCCTTCTATAGGGCATTGAAAAAAAATTTACTTTTAAAGATGGCAACAAAAAGAGCCTCTAAGAGATTAAACTGACCAAGTGCTCCGGACAACTCAATGGTATAGCCTAGCCTTGCAATAAAGTCATTTCAAGTCTATTTTCCACTGATGATGAAAGTCTGCATGGAGTGTAGGCAATCACACACACATGCCTTTCTGCAAATAAAGAGGGCACAGTGTGCAGTGACAGTACAGAGCATGTGGGGGCCGGCCTTGTCCTGGCAGAGCTTGCCTTATAGAAAATTCTTCCTTGCCTGCCATGGTTTCCTGCACAAGAAACTCAGAGAGAATTGCTCTTCTGCTCAAACCCATCCCACGCACTGTCCTCAGCATCCTCTCTCTAAGCATAGACCTCGTCACACCCCTGCTCCACAGAATCTACCACACATTCCCATTCTCCCTCCATCTAGTCTTTCACTGCATAGTGGGCCTATACTTTTGCCAGTGAGCACACCAGCTACAGCTTTGATTCGCTGTTGAAAATATGAATTTCAAACCATTCCCAGCCACCCTAACTGGAAATAAACATGTCCTCCTGTGCCTGTTTGCATTACTTGGAATAGACATTTTCGTTTGCTTGCACATGCAAGAAATTAGGATTGATGTGTCAGTTTCCCTAGCTTAAATGTGAGTGTTATAAGCACAAACCAATGCTTATTCATTCATGAATTTTCTGAATCCAGCAAAGTTAAAATGCCAAAGTCAGTAACTGTGTGTTAAATAAACCAATGAAAGAGAACAGATCTTTAACAAAAATAAAATGTGGGCATCCTAGGTCTTGTCCTTTTCACTCCATATAGGAAATCAATGCTAGAAAAACAGGGTATAGGAAGAATATTTGGGTGTTCATTCTGTAACAGTAATTCGGAAGGGGCATGTGCCCTGTGGGACTGAAATAGTGAAGTTATTCAAAACTTCCTCACAGTAACCTCTATGAGAGCCATCTTGTCTCTGTCTGTGGTGCTGAGATTAATTCCGGGCAGAAATCCTTGGCTCTGCTTTCACACCAGGCAGAGCCAAGTCCTATTGGAAGACAAATATTTGCATATCTCATTGACATTGATAGACTTTCCTCTCACCGAGATCTCAGGACACTCACTGGCGCTGACCCCACAGCTGCACCTTTGGAGTGTGCGGGGGAAGGGGCAGCAGGATACCTCCTGCCCACTCACCAGCTCCTAAGGGAAAACGTCTCCTCCTACTAGGTATGTGCCTGGGGAATGTGGTTGTCCTCTAGAGCCTACGCTTTCAGGGCAGTGGAACTGAAAATCTTCCATGAGATGCCATCAAAAATTTGGGGGGGGGTGGGTAGGGGGGAGGCTAAACAAAATCAGCCAGGCTGGATTATTCACCTCTCTCCTCCCCAGCCCTGCAAAGGAAGGCCTGCAGAACTGCTGGGCAAAAGTTCCCTTTAAGGTTACCGGGCCACCCTGCCTGATATGTCTTTTGGGATGCTTTTTAACAAGTACAGGGAAAGGTAGGCTTGCTTATATGCTTATATATGCATACACACTGAGGGCCTAATTAAGAACTTCTGGTGGCATACGAATAATTTATTTTAGATACTACACAAGAATCAAACATGTATAAGATAAAAGCATCCCTTAATTTGTAATTTATTAAAATGTTAACATAGAGCAGACTTAATCAGTGGTTTTATAGGATAAATGTTTACATTTTCCTTCTAGTTAGAAACATCAATGATAGAGAGTCATCAATCAGCTGCCTCCTGCACGCCCCCGACTTGGAATGTGCTTGCAACCAAGGTACATGCCCTTGACCCGAATCGAACCCGGGACCCTTCAGTTCGCAGGCCAACGCTCTATCCACTGAGTCAAATGGGTTTCAGCTGTGTATACTTCTTGCACTAGCCCTCAACGGATGCTATCAGCCAATTCATGCGCAAAAATAATCCTTTTCTGCCCTCTTGTGGCAATTCAAGGAATAGCACGCTGTGCCTCTGTCCGTGGTGCTGAAATTCCAAGTAAAGCCCTGTGGACACGACTAAAAATTCTACCCAGAAAAAAACAGAAAAACCTACCAAATCATCGAGGCTATCCATGGCGGCAATCATTCCATCCCTGATGGACCGAAGTCACGGCTCTGGGTTCTTCACCTGTTCCCATCCCAGCCCTGCAAAGGGAGGCCCTGGAGACTGCTTTGCTGAGGTTCCCTTTCAGATGACCTGTTCATCCTGCCTAATGTTCCTTGGTGCCTCTTATAACTAGAAAGCAGTGAATGAGAGTATGTCTGGCAAGTTGTGCTCTAACCACTTAGCAACATCAGCTATGGATTATATTCACTTTTAAAAAATATAAATCGGACTCCTCCATTGTCTGCCGCCGCCAGTGCTGCTGCTGCCACCCCCGCTGCCAGAACCATCGCATCTCCCAGCCTCCTGTGTCACTGCTACCTTCTTGGACAGAAATTTTATGAATAAGCATATGAAGCCAGTGCTACAGGCCAGCGGTTCAAAACTTGGAAAAGGGATGAAAAAGAGCAATCTGAACCCACCGTCTTCAGGGATACACTTGTCTAGGGGCTTAATGAAGCTGGTAATGACCTTGAAGCTGTAGCCAAGTTTCAGGTCTGTACAGGCTCAAGACTAGATTATCGTCGCTATGCAGACACACTCTTTGATATCCTGGTAGCTGGCAGTATGCTTGCCCCTGGAGGGACATGCATAGATGATGGTGACAAGATCAACATGACCAACCACTATGTTTTTTCAGCCAAAGGAGATCATGAAACTATCTGAAACCATGCTCAGTTCTTCAATAAAGTCATTAGGAGATATAAGTATGTGGAAAGGCTTTTGAGGATGCAATGAAAAAGCTTCTCCCCTTCCTTAAAGCCTTTACTGAAACAGTGCAGACAAAGTTGGCAGTGCTGTCGGGGATCTTGCTAGGCAATGACACCCTTCCTCCCACCATCCTCACCAGTCTCTTCACCGACTTTTTTGTTAAAGAAGGTATTGTGGCCTCATTTGCGGTCAAGCTTTTTAAAGCCTGGATGGCAGGAAAAGATGCCAACTCTGTTACCTCTTCTTTGAGAAAAGGCAACTTAGATAAGAGGCTGCATAAACTCATTCCCGTTAACAGAGACTATAGATCACTTTGCTAAGTACTTCACCTACATGGGATTAAAGGAGCTCTCCAACTTCCTGTGAGGGCAGTAGCAATACGCTCCCCTGCTGGTCATGTTCAGCTCCCAAGGCCAGTCAGAGCTGATCCTCCTGCAGAAGGTCCAGGAGTACTGTTACAACAGCATCGACTTCATGAAGGAAGGCATTTCAGAAGATTGTGCTTCTCTTATATAAAGCTGGTTTGCTGAGTGAAGAAGCACACGTGACCAACCAAAGGCAAAAGTGTTTTTCTGACCAGATGAAGAAATTTGTTGAGTGATTGGTTTCAAAACACAGAAGAAGAATCTGAATTGGAAAGTGAAGACAATTAGATGGCAGAGAGGCACAATCCTTAGGTCATCATACAACACTTGGATTGGTAATGCTGAACCATTGAAGAAGAGAAATGTGGCTTGCTTTCACAAAGGAGAAAAAAAAATAGGGTAGGTTTCCCTTGTGCAGAGGGGACAAATCGTTATTGTTTTTGTTTTATTTTTAAATGGATCAAAGCCATTCAACCAGGAGTCCAATAGAAATCCGAATTACTCAGCAGACACCTTTTTTTAAGCTGTATTTTTCAGGTACTGTGTGGTGAATGCCCCACTGGTGTCTATTACAGGGCAGGGCCACTTTGGTAGATGTGTATCTAATTGTGTATGTGATTAGACAAACCATTTTTTTAAATAAATGGATTTATTTAAAAAAAAAAAAAAGTTTCAAAACCCCAGCAAGCCAAATGGCAAGTGATACCCGTTTTGTGGTCTAGCGCGCCACTTTGTGGACATTTATTGAATTGCGTGAGGTCTCTTTAAACTCTCTTAGGGATCACAAAGCGAACCACAGAAAAGTTACAAGTACAGAGCAATGTGAAATTAACCTTGTGAGAGCCCTTGTAAAGAGCAACACAGTGGCTGCTGTGCCAGCTTACGGGGCTGCCGATGGAGACGGCCTGCTAGGTGAGGTGGCAGCGGCAGGGGCACTTCATGAGACAGAGGAATTCATATCTCAGGAGGACCCTATCCTGGGGTGGCCTGACTTTGGCTTCTGGTTTATATGCTGAGGGCGAGGGTTTGAGAACAGAGTCCCTCTTGGAGGCCCCAGATCCTCCAGTGCCCGGTAAGTTCGCCTGTGATGCTCAAGCAAACGTCCTTCTGGTCTCTGTCTATTCTTTGTAGCTTTGAGTGCAGACGAGACCATTAAAGCCACTGATGCCCTCCGGCCAGTGTTGCTCAGTGGTTGAGCTTCAACCTAGGAACCATGAGGTCATGCGGTTCCATGCCCAGTCAGGGCATATGCCGGGATTGTGGGCTCAATCCCCATTCTGAGGCGTGTAGGAGGCAGCCGATTGATAGTTCTGTCATCATTGGCATTTCTCTCTGCTCTTCTCCCTTTTCCTCTGTGACCAATAACATCTTTAAAAAAAAAACAAAAAAACCTTTTTTAAAGCCCAGCAAGTTTGGCAAGTACCAGTACACATATGTTGATATGCCTGTGAGTTGATATATGCTATTTTGAAGGAACAAGATTTAAACCTTCATGTCAAGTTTTCTGAAGATGTTAACATCATACATATTTTTATACCTAAAAATGTCAAGTGTAATGCCAAATAAAAAAAGAGCATTTGGGGGCAGTTTTAGTTCATTAATAACTCCATCCCTGGGCAAAAATGCCCATTATTAACCAGTACTACTGATAAAACCAGTTTTGTGGACTGAGCATGCGGCCGTGTGGACTTATCTAGAATTGCTTGGTTTAAACCTTTATTTTAAGGCATCCCAAAGCAAAACTACAGAAAAGTTATGAGTATAGCACAGAGATGTCTCTTCTTGAGCGATCTGAAATTACAAGTGTGATACTCTGAATATTTTTTCTCCCAAATATTTTAGGGGCAATTTTCTATAAATCAGGGACTTGTCCTGCACAACCATCAGAATCAGGGAAGTTCAAGCTGATGCGTGTCTGCCTTCTAATCCTCTGATGGGATTGCAACATGGCCCATTGTCCCAGGAATGCCCTTGGCAGGCGGTCAGAGACCCCACTGACACTGTGATAGGTGCACTTTGCATTGAATATTCACTTCTCCTGGAACCTGTCACAGACTGGAGCACTTTAACACTTTGCTGAAGCATCGCATACTAACGTCTGGAATCAGGGACCCTCCAGGCTGCAGAAATGCTCCCCAGAACTCAACCATAACTGGGGATGGAGCCAAGTTGCGCCGGACCTCCTCCACAGGAGTGGATCAAACCCATGCAAATGCAGTGTTAACCCTAAGTTAATGCGGGGTTAACACTGAGGTAACAGACTTAACAGCCCACATTCAAGGCGTCTTTCTCTCCTGGGCACAGCGGTTCCACCAGGCTGTGCCTGGGTAGTGTGGCTCTGTTTGAGCTTCAACCTAGGAACCCCGAGGTCTCTGATCTGATTCCTGGTTCCATGCTTGTGTTGGGGCTGCCACGCCTGTTGTGGAGGTGCAGGAGGCAGTCGATTCTCACCTTCAATGTGTATCCCTGTGGCTGAAATCAATGAAAATGTGTTATTTTCTTTCAGAGAGAAACTCAGTGGCGGCTGTGCCAGCTGGCTGGGCTGCAGGTGTGGACAGTCTGTCAGGTGAGGTGGCAGTGACAGGAGGCCTGGGAGGAGGCACTTCAGGAGGCAGAGGAATTAGTGTCTCTCTTGGGAGGACCCCGTCCTGGGGCCCCCAGACCTCTAAGATAACATATCTGTGAGATGTCTGGGTAACTTGTAACTTCCCTTTTTCCGGAGCCCCTGGGGCACAACCAAATGTGGTGAGTGCCAGGACAGATGCCTCAAATTCCTTCGTTATCATGTTAATTGTTCCTGCACTCACCTGAGTACAAGTCCATCATTTCCCTTTTTATCCAATCCCAGGAGCTTCCCACTGCTTTGCTTTCTGCCACCTCCTTACTCCATCACCAATGAATTTCATGTAACCCACCTATGTCCCTCCTTTGATTTCAGTGTATAAATAGAGAAATGTAACCCGCCATTCTTCGGAGCATTATCTCAATCCGATGAGATTCTGCTTCTCGGCATATGTCAAAAGTTTGGCTCAAATAAACTCACAAAAATAGTTTACAGGTTTCAATGTTTTTTTTTTGTTGTTGTTGTTTGCTTGATGTTGTTTTTTTCATTAACACTCTAGCATGGAATAATACACTAAAATCACACCCTACCCTCCAGGGTCCCCTACAAGCTTGACACAAACCCATTGCCTGACACAAAATAGGTTGCTGAAATTTCCATTTTGTGGTCAAACCCAATATTGACAATTCCCACCAAACATGTCCCCAGAGAACCTCCCTGGCATTCCCACCCATCCCACCTCACTTACACAAACAGTACCATAAACACCTAGTGCAACCATGCCAACTCTCAACCTTCTGGTTCCTTCCAAAATCAACACAAAACACTCACACCTTGCTTGCCTCCTCCTACACCTGCCTACACTCACGCCTTACCCACACACACCTGTCCTACCACAATACACAAACATCGCAAAGGATCATCCATGCTCCTTCATGACCAACAACACAACCCAATGCAAAACACTAGCCATACACACCTCCAGGGAAATGACCCACAGGACAGAAGGATCCATCCACACCCACAAAGCCTGGCAGGAGACTTCCTCCCCATTTCAAATGCCCTATTATCATGAAAACATCAATAACTTACAGCCTTTTCAACATCCCCAGTCCTTTTCCATTAAGCCTCCACCCTGCTTTCCTTACAATGACCCATCCAAGGCTCCCTTTCCGGATTGCCCTGGGGAGGGAAACAGCGCTTGCATATCAATAACACCCTCCACACAGACACTTCTGGAAAAAAATACACAAACTGCCCTGCCCTGCCTAAAAATGGACAATTTCCGATTCTCTTTTTAAAGCCTCTACATTGTTAACAAAAAAAAAAACCATTGAAACCTGTAAAGAGTTTTTTTAATGAGTTTATTTGAGCCAAAACTGTGGACAATTGCTGGGAAGCAAAACCTCAATGGATTGAGATAATGCTCCGAAGAATGGCAGGTTACATTTCTCTATTTATACACCGAAATCAAAGGAGGGACATAGGTGAGTTACATGAAATTCATTGGTGATGGAGTAAGGAGGCGGGAGAAAGCAAAGCGGTGGGAAACTCCTGGGATTGGATAAAAAGGGAAATGATGGACTTGTACTCAGGTGAGTACAGGAACAATTAACATGATAAAGAAGGAATTTGAGGCATCTGTCCTGGCGCCCACATTTGGTTGTTCCCCAGGGCTCAGGAAAAAGGGAAGTTACAAGTTACCCAGACATCTCACAGATATGTTATCTTAGAGGAAAAAAGGCAAATGGGCTCAGTAAAAAGATCAAAGTTGATCTTTGTCTGGGAAAATATCTGGGACATGACTACCTACTATTGTTGGACCCCCGAAGGAGACCCCTGCCCTGACCCAGGATCAGCGACGACCCAGTCAAACGCAAGAGAGGGCACTTGATGCAAACAGCAAGAGGATTTAATTTCCAGCATGCTGGGACTTGACCTGTTACTCACGCAGGAGCAGCCAAGTCAAGTCCCGAGCAGAACTTCTTACAGGCTTATAAAGGCAAAAACCGCAAAGTTAGAACAAAGGACAAGGGGAGGGGGTCTTCTAGAAAGAGGGACAGGAATTCCTTGAGGGGAGGATAGACATTATCACAAGGAACAGGGTGGAACCGCCGCAGGACGTTGATACTACATCCAGTTTACTACCTCTAGGGGCTGAGTCTGGTGGTCTGGTGCTGTGTGGCTCATACCCTGTTTTTCCTGGGGCAGTTCTAAAGGTCACATTCTCATGGGAAGTTTGGGCTAACAGGGGAATTTTTCTATATTATTTCTTTCAGCCTCTACACTATAACCTGTTAGATATTTAATTTTCAAACCATCTTTTGTGGTTATCTTAGGTCTCTGGGTTTGCAAGACTGCCACGCAGGCCTTCCCTGAGCTTGTCAGGTTAGCATGTGGCTTTTTTCTTTCACAACATCATGCTCAACTAAAAACCACACTGACTCCACAACACAAGCACAGGCATCAAAACCTAAGGGACTCATTGCCTGAACAGACAATAAAAAACATGGAACATGAAACACGAAATTAAAAAATAGCATTTTAACACAACACCAAGGTTCTCACACACATTACAATATAACATTATAAATGCATCCACTATCTACCATACAGGCCACCGGGACACCACCTACTAAATCACACTACAAAAGACATGGACAACACTTAAAAATTAAAACTTGACACAGCACATACCACTGTCTCAGGGTTCACAAATGCCTCCATCTGATCAACAAACAAGCTCACCTCAGAGGCACCTCACTTTTTACAACAATACAATCTTGCGTGCTCACATTTATACCACAGCACCACATGCACGTGGGCTCCTCCCTCACCACCAAGCCATTCCAGGTGGAGGGTCCTTTGCAGACATACCCTCATGGACGCAAAATGGGCACCTAGCTGGATAAACCACTTAGGACACAAGCACAAATAAACAAACTTCATCTACACTAAAAACTCCTGAACCTACTGACTCAATGCCAATCAACTCCTTGGACTCTGGTCCACAGGCAAAAATAATAAATAAATAAATAAATAAATAACCTTCCACATCTCAATCTGGAACCTGAGCTAACGACACTATTGTTTAAGCAAGTCACTGACTGCACAAGCAACAATACCAGGCTCAAAATTAAAACACCACTTTTCAATTAAGGATCCTTGCTACTGTTATGTCAAGGCAGGGGGAAGCCCAGACCTGATGCAAGCATCTGCAAGGTGGATGGTGACAAAGATAGCTGACTAGCTGCTACCTTCCTAGGGCCTCCTATACCCCTGGCCCTAGCCAGGAATTCCACACCTCTCATGCCTTCCACCCTCCCCTCACGTAAGAGCTGTATAAAACAAGTATGGATGCCACTTTTTGGCGCCAACTTCCCTGGTCCACCCTTGAACTAGCGGACTTCGCCTGAGAGCACAGATGAAAGCCTCTCCCCTTTTTTATCGCCTGGACTCTGTGTCTTGCTTCAGAGTTGCAAACATCTCAGCTGGAACTTTACAGCTACTACACTTCACTCTTTTTTGTCGTGAATGGGCAACTGAAGAATGCAAGAGCACATGGAGGTTGTGAGGTTATTTTGCTGTAGGTTTGTGCTTTAATTTTTCAGGTAGGCAGGATTTGTGGTAAGGTTTTATGTGGCAAAGTTGCAGAAACTATATCGTCTCACTAGTAATAATATGTAAAAAGAGCTGCGCAACCTTGATGACTGTGGTCAGAGCCATTAAGTTATTGTGTAGTTGAGATAGTGGTCCTTGAGGCCACTTTAATTTGTTAATGCTATGTAAATTGTTTTTGATTTTCTGTTTTTGGAATTTCCCACCTAAGAGATGTCTTTGTGTGAGAACGTGTCACTGAAAGAAATGATAAAAGGCCAGAGCATACTTTGGTCCTCCCCTAGAGGTGGAGTGCCCATGGCCCCCATTTTCCCCAATGAAGTCTTTAGCAGTGTATTCATTTAAGTGTATGTCCTTGTCCAGAAAGCGGACTGTGAGTAGGCCCTAAACCAGGCGGGTGATGTTAAGGGATCATGCATCAAAGTGGGCAAGTGAGAAGAGCCATTTGTGCGTGTATGATTGGTGGCACTTGTCAGTCTTATTCTGCAAGTGGTGTGCTTCCGTCTAGGATGCATGCCAGCTTATTGTATATACCTACTTCTGTCTGGCATGCATGCCAGATCATTGATTAGACCTGCTTCCTTCTGGCATGCATGCCAGCTCATTATAAAGACCTGCTTCCATCCAGCACCTTTGCCAGCTCATTGTATAGACCTGCTTTCGTCTGGCATGCATGCCAGCTCATTGTATTGACCTGCTTCTGTCTGGCTCCTTTGCCAGCTCATTGTGTAGACCTACTTACATCTGGCATGCATGCCAGCTTATTGTGTAGACCTGCTTCCATCTGGCATTCATGCCAGATCATTATATAGACCTGCTTCTGTCTGAAACCTTTGCCAGCTCATTGTGTAGACATGCTTCTGTCTGGCACCTTTGCCAGCTCATTATGTAGACCTGCTTCCGTCTGGCATGCATGAGAGCTCATTGTGTAGACTTGCTTCCGTTTGGCACCTTTGCCAGCTCATTCTGTGGACATGCTTCTGTCTGGCACACATGCCAGCTCATTGTGTAGACCTGCTTCTGTCTGGCATGCACGCCAGCTCATGGTGTAGACCTGCTTACGTCTGGCTCCTTTGCCAGCTTATTGATTTTGCCTGCTACCATCTGGCACCATTGCCAGCTTATTGATTCTACCTGCTACCATCTGGCATCTTTGCCAGCTCATTGATTCTGCCTGCTACCGTCTGGCATGCATGCCAGCTCATTGTGTAGAACTGCTACCGTCTGGCACCTTTGTCAGCTCATTGATTATGCCTGCTACCTTCTGGCATGCATGCCAGCTCATTGTGTAGGACTGCTACCGCCTGGCACCTTTGCCAGCTCATTATATTGACCTGCTTCCGTCTGGCATGCATGCCAGCTCATTGTGTAGACTTGCTTCCGTCTGGCACCTTTGCCAGCTCATTCTGTGGACATGCTTCTGTCGGGCACACATGCCAGCTCATGGTGTAGACCTGCTTCTGTCTGGCATGCATGCCAGCTCATGGTGTAGACCTGCTTCCGTCTGGCATGCATGCCAGCTCATTGTGTAGACCTGCTTACGTCTGGCTCCTTTGCCAGCTTATTGATTTTGCCTGCTACCATCTGGCACCATTGCCAGCTTATTGATTCTGCCTGCTACCATCTGGCACCATTGCCAGCTCATTGATTCTGCCTGCTACCGTCTGGCATGCATGCCAGCTCATTGTGTAGAACTGCTACCGTCTGGCATGCATGCCAGCTCATTGATTCTGCCTGCTACCGTCTGGCACCTTTGCCAGCTCATTGATTCTGCCTGCTACCATCTGGCCCCTTTGCCAGCTCATTGATTCTGCCTGCTACCGTCTGGCACCTTTGCCAGCTCATTGATTCTGCCTGCTACCGTCTGGCACCTTTGCCAGCTCATTGATTCTGCCTGCTACCGTCTGGCATGCATGCCAGCTCATTGTGTAGAACTGCTACCATCTGGCATGCGTGCCAGCTCATTGATTCTGCCTGCTATTGTCTGGCCCCTTTGCCAGCTCATTGATTCTGCCTGCTACCGTCTGGCATGCATGCCAGCTCATTGTGTAGAACTGCTACCGTCTGGCATGCGTGCCAGCTCATTGTGTAGAACTGCTACCGTCTGGCATGCATGCCAGCTCATTGATTCTGCCTGCTATTGTCTGGCCCCTTTGCCAGCTCATTGATTCTGCCTGCTACCGTCTGGCATGCATGCCAGCTCATTGTGTAGAACTGCTACCGTCTGGCATGCGTGCCAGCTCATTGTGTAGAACTGCTACCGTCTGGCATGCATGCCAGCTCATTGATTCTGCCTGCTATTGTCTGGCCCCTTTGCCAGCTCATTGATTCTGCCTGCTACCGTCTGGCACCTTTGCCAGCTCATTGATTCTGCCTGCTACCGTCTGGCACCTTTGCCAGCTCATTGATTCTGCCTGCTACCGTCTGGCATGCATGCCAGCTCATTGTGTAGAACTGCTACCGTCTGGCATGCGTGCCAGCTCATTGTGTAGAACTGCTACCGTCTGGCATGCATGCCAGCTCATTGATTCTGCCTGCTATTGTCTGGCCCCTTTGCCAGCTCATTGATTCTGCCTGCTACCGTCTGGCATGCATGCCAGCTCATTGTGTAGAACTGCTACCGTCTGGCATGCGTGCCAGCTCATTGTGTAGAACTGCTACCGTCTGGCATGCATGCCAGCTCATTGATTCTGCCTGCTACCGTCTGGCACCTTTGCCAGCTCATTGATTCTGCCTGCTACCGTCTGGCACCTTTGCCAGCTCATTGATTCTGCCTGCTACCGTCTGGCCCCTTTGCCAGCTCATTGATTCTGCCTGCTACCGTCTGGCATGCATGCCAGCTCATTGTGTAGAACTGCTACCGTCTGGCACCTTTGCCAGCTCATTGATTCTGCCTGCTACTGTCTGGCCCCTTTGCCAGCTCATTGATTCTGCCTGCTACCGTCTGGCATGCATGCCAGCTCATTGTGTAGAACTGCTACCGTCTGGCACCTTTGCCAGCTCATTGATTCTGCCTGCTACCGTCTGGCATGCGTGCCAGCTCATTGTGTAGAACTGCTACCGTCTGGCATGCATACCAGCTCATTGATTCTGCCTGCTATTGTCTGGCCCCTTTGCCAGCTCATTGATTCTGCCTGCTACCGTCTGGCACCTTTGCCAGCTCATTGATTCTGCCTGCTACCGTCTGGCACCTTTGCCAGCTCATTGATTCTGCCTGCTACCATCTGGCACCTTTGCCAGCTCATTGATTCTGCCTGCTACCGTCTGGCATGCATGCCAGTTCATTGTGTAGAACTGCTACCGTCTGGCACCTTTGCCAGCTCATTGATTCTGCCTGCTACTGTCTGGCCCCTTTGCCAGCTCATTGATTCTGCCTGCTACCGTCTGGCATGCATGCCAGCTCATTGTGTAGAACTGCTACCGTCTGGCACCTTTGCCAGCTCATTGATTCTGCCTGCTACTGTCTGGCACCTTTGCCAGCTCATTGATTCTGCCTGCTACCGTCTGGCACCTTTGCCAGCTCATTGATTCTGCCTGCTACCATCTGGCACCTTTGCCAGCTCATTGATTCTGCCTGCTACCGTCTGGCATGCATGCCAGTTCATTGTGTAGAACTGCTACCGTCTGGCACCTTTGCCAGCTCATTGATTCTGCCTGCTACTGTCTGGCCCCTTTGCCAGCTCATTGATTCTGCCTGCTACCGTCTGGCATGCATGCCAGCTCATTGTGTAGAACTGCTACCGTCTGGCACCTTTGCCAGCTCATTGATTCTGCCTGCTAACGTCTAGCACCTTTGCCAGCTCATTGATTAGGCCTGCTACCGTCTGGCAGCTTTGCTGGCTCATTATATGTTGGTCGTATCCACCCACCCATCCATCCACCCACCCATACCTAGTCATCCAGCCAGCCATGCAGGCAGGCACGCACCCACCCCACCTCACCCCATCCCATCCACTCACCCACCTTTGCAACCTCCCCCATTGTCTGAAATTCAATGTGTTTTTCTGTTGTTTCCCTTCCAGTGGCCACCCTGCCAATGCATGGTGGTTCCCTCCCATGTGTCATGTTCGGAGTCGCTCACGTACGAAGAAAGCACAGACACTGACAGGGCGGTGGGGTCGGGGGCATGGGGACAGAAGGGTAGTTGTGGCGCAAAGTGTGATGGGGTCACAGTAGGTCCATAGGGTAAGAGGGTTGGGGGAGGGTCAGCCTTTGAGGGGCCGTGCAGGGGGTCCGATTTTTTTTGTCAATGGCTCATTTCCTGAGCTCCTGGGGAATGGGCATTACAAAGCAGTATTGTACTGTCCCTTCCTCACTGTTCATGGCAACCACCAGCTAGTGTGTTCAGCAGTGATTGCTATGGTGTCTGAGCAAGGCACAAGTTGTTGGAATTTTCTCCAGTCATCCATCAGTCCCCATCAGTCCCCAGTAGTCTTCAGTAGTCCACAGCAGTTCCCAGTCATCCCCAGCAGTCCCCAGTAATCCCCAGCAGTCCACAGTAGTCCACAGCAGTCCCTAACAGTCCACAGCAGTCCACAGTAGTCCCCAGTAGTGCACAGTAGTCCACAGTAGTCCCCAGCAGTCCCCAGTAGTGCCCAGCAGTCTGCAGCAGTCCACAGTAGTCCCCAGAAGTCCCTAGTAGTGCCCAGCAGTCCCTAGCAGCCCACAGTAGTCCTCAGTAGTCCCCAGCAGTGCCCAGCAGTCTACAGCAGTCCCCAGCAGTCCACCGCAGTCCACAGTAGTCCTTAGCAGTCCCTAACAGTCCCCAGCAGTCCCCAGCAGTCCACAGCAGTCCTCAATAGTCCCCATCAGTCCACAGCAGTCCTCAATAGTCCCCAGCAGTCTACAGTAGTCCCCAGCAGTCCACAGCAGTCCCCATTAGTCCACAGTGGTCCCCAGCAGTCCCTAGCAGTCCTCAGTAGTCCCCATCAGTCCACAGTAGTCCTCAGTAGTCCCCATCAGTCCACAGTAGTCCCCAGCAGTCCCCAGCAGTCCCTAACAGTCCTCAGCAGTCCCCAGCAGTCCCCAGTAGTCTTCAGTAGTCCCCAGCAGTCCCCAGCAGTCCACAGTAGTCTTCAGTAGTCCCCAGGAGTGCCCAGCAGTCCACAGCCGTCCCCAGCAGTCCACCGCAGTCCACAGTAGTCCCCATCAGTCCACAGTAGTCCCCAGCAGTCCCTAGCAGTCCACAGTAGTCCCCATCAGACCCCAGCAGTCCACAGTAGTCCTCAGCAATCCACAGTAGTCCCCAGCAGTCCCTAGCAGTCCACAGTAGTCCCCATCAGTCCACAGTAGTCCCCAGCAGTCCCCAGCAGTCCACAGTAGTCCTCAGCAGCCCACAGTAGTCCTCAGCAGTCCACAGAGTCCACAGTAGTCCCCAGGAGTGCCCAGCAGTCCACAGCCATCCCCAGCAGTCCACCGCAGTCCACAGTAGTCCCCATCAGTCCACAGTAGTCCCCAGCAGTCCCTAGCAGTCCACAGTAGTCCCCATCAGTCCACAGTAGTCCCCATCAGACCCCAGCAGTCCACAGTAGTCCTCAGCAGTCCCTAGCAGTCCACAGTAGTCCCCATCAGTCCACAGTAGTCCCCAGCAGGCCCCAGCAGTCCACAGTAGTCCTCAGCAGCCCACAGTAGTCCTCAGCAGTCCACAGAGTCCACAGTAGTCCCCAGGAGTGCCCAGCAGTCCACAGTAGTCCTCAGCAGCCCACAGTAGTCCTCAGCAGTCCACAGAGTCCACAGTAGTCCCCAGGAGTGCCCAGCAGTCCACAGCCATCCCCAGCAGTCCACCGCAGTCCACAGTAGTCCCCATCAGTCCACAGTAGTCCCCAGCAGTCCCTAGCAGTCCACAGTAGTCCCCATCAGTCCACAGTAGTCCCCATCAGACCCCAGCAGTCCACAGTAGTCCTCAGCAGTCCCTAGCAGTCCACAGTAGTCCCCAGAAGTCCACAGTAGTATACAGCAGTCCACCGCAGTCCTCAGTAGTCCCCAGCAGTCCACAGTAGTCCTCAGTAGTCCCCATTAGTCTACAGTAGTCCCCAGGAGTGCCCAGCAGTCCACAGCCGTCCCCAGCAGTCCACCGCAGTCCACAGTAGTCCCCATCAGTCCACAGTAGTCCCCAGCAGTCCCTAGCAGTCCACAGTAGTCCCCATCAGTCCACAGTAGTCCCCATCAGACCCCAGCAGTCCACAGTAGTCCTCAGCAGTCCACAGAAGTCCTCAGTAGTCCCCAGCAGTCCCTAGCAGTCCACAGTAGTCCCCATCAGTCCACAGTAGTCCCCATCAGACCCCAGCAGTCCACAGTAGTCCTCAGCAGTCCACAGAAGTCCACGGTAGTCCCCATCAGTCCACAGTAGTCTACAGCAGTCCTCCGCAGTCCTCAGTAGTCCCCAGCAGTCCACAGTAGTCCTCAGTAGTCCCCAGCAGTCTACAGTAGTCCCCAGGAGTGCCCAGCAGTCCACAGCCGTCCCCAGCAGTCCACCGCAGTCCACAGTAGTCCCCAGCAGTCCACAGTAGTCCCCAGCAGTCCACAGAAGTCCTCAGTAGTCCCCAGCAGTCCCTAGCAGTCCACAGTAGTCCCCATCAGTCCACAGTAGTCCCCATCAGACCCTAGCAGTCCACAGTAGTCCTCAGCAGTCCACAGAAGTCCTCAGTAGTCCCCAGCAGTCCCTAGCAGTCCACAGTAGTCCCCATCAGTCCACAGTAGTCCCCATCAGACCCCAGCAGTCCACAGTAGTCCTCAGCAGTCCACAGAAGTCCTCAGTAGTCCCCAGCAGTCCCTAGCAGTCCACAGTAGTCCCCATCAGTCCACAGTAGTCCCCATCAGACCCCAGCAGTCCACAGTAGTCCTCAGCAGTCCACAGAAGTCCACGGTAGTCCCCATCAGTCCACAGTAGTCTACAGCAGTCCTCCGCAGTCCTCAGTAGTCCCCAGCAGTCCACAGTAGTCCTCAGTAGTCCCCAGCAGTCTACAGTAGTCCCCAGGAGTGCCCAGCAGTCCACAGCCGTCCCCAGCAGTCCACCGCAGTCCACAGTAGTCCCCAGCAGTCCACAGTAGTCCCCAGCAGTCCACAGAAGTCCTCAGTAGTCCCCAGCAGTCCCTAGCAGTCCACAGTAGTCCCCATCAGTCCACAGTAGTCCCCATCAGACCCCAGCAGTCCACAGTAGTCCTCAGCAGTCCACAGAAGTCCTCAGTAGTCCCCAGCAGTCCCTAGCAGTCCACAGTAGTCCCCATCAGTCCACAGTAGTCCCCATCAGACCCCAGCAGTCCACAGTAGTCCTCAGCAGTCCACAGAAGTCCACGGTAGTCCCCATCAGTCCACAGTAGTCTACAGCAGTCCACCGCAGTCCTCAGTAGTCCCCAGCAGTCCACAGTAGTCCTCAGTAGTCCCCAGCAGTCTACAGTAGTCCCCAGGAGTGCCCAGCAGTCCACAGCCGTCCCCAGCAGTCCACCGCAGTCCACAGTAGTCCCCAGCAGTCCCTAGCAGTCCACAGTAGTCCCCATCAGACCCCAGCAGTCCACAGTAGTCCTCAGCAGTCCACAGAAGTCCATAGTAGTCCCCAGCAGTCCCTAGCAGTCCACAGTAGTCCCCATCAGACCCCAGCAGTCCACAGTAGTCCTCAGCAGTCCACAGAAGTCCACAGTAGTCCCTAGCAGTCCACGGTAGTCTACAGCAGTCCACCGCAGTCCTCAGTAGTCCCCAGCAGTCCACAGTAGTCCTCAGTAGTCCCCATCAGTCTACAGTAGTCCCCAGGAGTGCCCAGCAGTCCACAGCCGTCCCCAGCAGTCCACCGCAGTCCACAGTAATCCCCATCAGTCCACACTAGTCCCCAGCAGTCCCTAGCAGTCCACAGTAGTCCCCATCAGTCCACAGTAGTCCCCATCAGACCCCTGCAGTCCACAGTAGTCCTCAGCAGTCCACAGAAGTCCACAGAAGTCCACAGTAGTCCCCAGCAGTCCCTAGCAGTCCACAGTAGTCCCCATCAGTCCACAGTAGTCCCCATCAGACCCCATCAGACCCCAGCAGTCCTCAGCAGTCCACAGAAGTCCACAGTAGTCCCCAGCAGTCCACAGTAGTCCCCATCAGTCCACAGTAGTCCTCAGTAGTCCCCATCAGTCTACAGTAGTCCCCAGGAGTGCCCAGCAGTCCACAGCCATCCCCAGCAGTCCACCGCAGTCCACAGTAGTCTCCATCAGTCCATAGTAGTCCCCAGCAGTCCCTAGCAGTCCACAATAGTCCCCATCAGTCCACAGTAGTCCCCATCAGTCCACAGCAGTCCACAGTAGTCCTCAGCAGTCCACAGTAGTCCTCAGCAGTCCACAGAAGTCCACAGTAGTCCCCAGGAGTGCCCAGCAGTCCCCAGGAGTGCCCAGCAGTCCACAGCCATCCCCAGCAGTCCACAGTAGTCCCCAGCAGTCCACAGAAGTCCTCAGTAGTCCCCAGCAGTCCCTAGCAGTCCACAGTAGTCCCCATCAGTCCACAGTAGTCCCCATCAGACCCCAGCAGTCCACAGTAGTCCTCAGCAGTCCACAGAAGTCCACAGTAGTCCCCAGCAGTCCACCGCAGTCCACAGTAGTCCCCATCAGTCCACAGTAGTCCCCATCAGTCCCCAGTAGTCCACAGTAGTCCCCATCAGTCCACAGTAGTCTACAGCAGTCCTCAGTAGTCCCCAGCAGTCCACAGTAGTCCTCAGTAGTCCCCATCAGTCCACAGTAGTCCCCAGGAGTCCCCAGCAGTGCACAGTAGTCCTCAGTAGTCCCCATCAGTCCACAGTAGTCCCCAGCAGTGCACAGCAGTCCACAGTAGTCCTCAGTAGTCCCCAGCTGTCCTTCTCAGTAGTCCCCAGCAGTCCTTCTCAGTAGTCCCCAGCAGTCCTTCTCAGTAGTCCCCATCAGTCCACCGCAGTCCCCAGCTGTGCACAGTAGTCCACATCAGTTTCCAGCAGTCCGCAGCAGTCCTCAGTCGTCCGCAGCAGTCCGTAGCGGTCCTCAGCAGTCTCCAGTAGTGCACAGTACTCCACAGCAGTCCTCAGCAGTCCCCTGCAGCCAGCAGCAGCAGTGGCGGTGGCGGCGGTGACACATACAGTCTCCGGCACTTGTTTTTCCTATGTTTTGTTGAGGGGTTGCGTTACTGAGGTTTGCGTTCCATGGAGTGCCTGGCATGTTTCTCACAGTGCTCAAGCATTGAAACGCGTCTGTTGGAAGCTTGGGAGATGTTCATTGCACCATCTTTACTTATACAATAGTTTCCCAATGCTATGTCTTTGGTTGAGACCTTAATCTCTCTTGTATTTAAGTGTAATCCCCCAACGGCCACCAATTTACAGGCGTCTTTCACTCTAGTCACTGTGCCCAGGAAATGTTCCAGGGAGGTTTTCTTCTTCACCCTCCTCCTCCTTCTCCCCGCCCCCCCATCCTCCCCCTCCTTCACCATACTCTTTCTATGAGTAAGTATTGCAACTTTGTCATTACTTACCATTATTGGCAGTCAAGTTTCCTGTGAATGGTTCACCTTCTCCTGACCCTTATTCCTTGCCTTTCTCTGTGCACTTTTGTTTGCTTGGAGCCCAGGGAGAAAGGGTGTTTTCTCTGCCAGATGGGTGGAATGCATTTCCGTCCACCTGTCATTTCCCCTCTTAGGGTCCCAACCCCATCCCATCAGTCCACCTAATGAAATCACTGTACCTACAATGCTGCATCACGGCCCTCTCCCC
Organism: Pipistrellus hanaki; assembly: GCF_964339955.1. NCBI lineage: Eukaryota > Metazoa > Chordata > Mammalia > Chiroptera > Vespertilionidae > Pipistrellus > Pipistrellus hanaki. Next base: position 87,345,048 of record NC_140510.1, read on the forward strand.
AATCTCAGAGGTCTTTCTAAGTGTGCTGCCTCGAGGCCATGCTTTAGCTGTCCTTAGTGTTGACTACCCTCCCCCATGTGCAGTGGCAGGTAGGCACATGCTTAGTTTTGTGTTCCTGCACAGGCACTCACCCGTCAGTTCAGGCAGCAGGTGTTGTTTTCCAAGCGTGCGGCGCGTCGTGCTTCATCTTCCTCTGTAGGGTGCATCTCCAGGGAAGTCATTCACCATCAGTCCCGTATATGTCTTTTTCTTCTCTGATATACGCCTTTTGGAAAGAAATGCATCATGATCAGTGGCTATGCGTTGTGAAGTATTTTTTGGTCATACCTGCTAACAGCTCCGTGAGGACTTGCTGGCTATCTGCACTCTTGTTTCTGTCGTGCAGTCAAACCCCAGAATGCATTGAAATCTGTGGCCAGGAAAGATGCGAGAGCACCACACGCCGGCAGTCTCCACGCGACTGTGCCGCTTTAGGGGCAGGTAATTATTTTTAAATTTTGTGAAAAGGAAAACCCCCATTCTGCAACAAATTGTTTGGAATATTTCTGCTGTTCTTCCTAGATAAACTGTTGTTTTTTAGTTTGCTTTAGCCCGTTCGAGGAGTGATGAACATAAACTTAGCTGTCTGACTTTGTAGGGCAGAGAGCAGATATGCCCACCCATGTCAAAACCATGCCAGGTGCACCTTGTCAATTCGTTAGAACAGCATTGTTTTTTTCTGTAGGCCAGCACAGAGATAACTATTAAGTGTCCATAGGGCTGGCTCTTAAAAAAAAAAAAAAAAAAAAAAAAAAAGTCCTGCCTGTAATCCTTCCCAGAACTTGAACTCATCCTCCCTAAAGCCATTGCGTGCTGAACAAAGCAAGCGTCTCCAAATCCCCCCCCCCCCCCCCCCGCACCGTCCTACCGCTTGTGAACTGCAATAGTTCAAAGCAAAGGAATTTTCCGTTGTTCTAAATTACAAATCGTAAAGATTATATTCCAAACACTGTGGTCATCCCGCAGGGTTGTTCCCAGTCACATCCTGCCGGACACTGGAATGTGGGTCTATCCTGCAGAAGCAGAACCGAGTGGTTAATCTCCAAAGGGTACGGTCCCTGGACTAGGAAAATTGTGTTAGCAGGTTTAAAATTGAAAGAGCAGTTTTTCCCAAAGTATGTTTGCCACTGTATTCAAGTTTCCAAGTTATTTATATGTGTCAGTGCTGTATACCCTTTCTGTGAGAAGTGCTGTGCATGTGTAACACTTGTTACATTTTTTTCTTTGTCCCTATGTCCCGTCACACCCTTGGGGGATGTTAGCAGAGGGAGCATGCAGTCAGGTGGGTTAAGTGAACACAGAATGGATTTCATGGCTACAGTGCATAGTGCATATGTGGAGCAGAAGGTGGAGGGTTGGCAGTGGAGCCTTTTTCGTTAACCCGTTTGTGGAGTCCTCCTTTGTTGGCGCTGTAGCGGAAGTTGTTTGTGTATGCTGGGTCTCCATTTGTTTCATGTGCACGTTACCTTTCCGCTTTATCACTTGATTGTCTTCCTCATTTCAGGTGCGTCCAAGGCGCGAGTCTGTGTTCCTCAAGCAAGCCCTGCCTCATGTTCACATTTGTTGCTGTCCTTTGGGTTCACTATGTTTCCTGTCCTTTAATTATAACGGATTAGTTAATTTTCACTGTATTTCACATGTCATTGGCAATATTAATAATGTCATCATTGTCAGTATTCAGATTATTGTTGCTTTTCTTTAAGGGTGGTGTCACTGTAGTCTGCCTGTCCCTTGTAGGGATCTTGTGGCACGCTTTCGCAGCGTGCCGCTTCAGGGTCGAGCTCCCGGAGGGAGGGATTTAAACCCGTTCCATGCCGTGTTTTCTCGCCCATCCATGTGAAACGGCCTCCGTCTAGCGGAGCCGGCCCGCTCGGAGGCCTTACGGGCTCTCCAAGCGAGAGCGTCACTTAGGCCGCGTGAGGAGTTTCCTCATGGGGGGAGCATGCTGTACCTCGGGGATGCCCTCCCTGCTCTCCCAGACCTTCCGTGTCCCTTAAGGGCACCCAGGAGGGAGCATGTGTAATTTCCTCCTGGGAGCAGGCCTAGTTCAGGTCTTATTCCTGCGTGCCTGGCTATCCTGCTGTCTCACATGGCCGCACACATTTGTCTGGCTGCTTTCCCCCATTCCTTGCTTTCTGCCCGATTATCTAACTCTGAAGCTTTCTCCAGGGAATTCTGGCATTGCACAGAAAAAGGAACGCAGTGCCTTTAGTAGGCAACTCACCCAGGTTCGCCGCAAGGGGCGGAGGGCAGTGGCGGAGCACAGTGGGCTCCATGGTGGACCCCGGCACCGAGTCCCAGTCCGCACGGTGCTGCGGGTGAGCTGCTCGGAGTCTTCCCTCAACTGCGGGGAGGTGAGCGGGGCTTGCTTTCCGGTCCTTGTACACTTTCCTGAGTTTCTCCAAGGTGGCGTTTCCACATCAGCAGGCAATCCCCACGAGGAGGAACGCGGCACGGGAAAGGGGGCGGACACTTCGCGCCCCTCTCTTATACCTCCTGTTCAGGGGCACGTGCCGCACTGGCTTCTCTGCTGTTCATTGGCTGCCACATTTGTGGGCTTGGGCAGCGTTTCCGGTAGAGAAGGGCAGCCATTGGGTGCAGGGCCCGGTGATTGCTGGGTAATTTTTTCTCTTGCTGGGCGGGGTGCTGAGTGATTTTCCCACCTGATGGTGGGATCTAGGCTTAATAGCCGTTTCAAAGAAAGATTCCACCTGCGCCCCTCCCTTTTTTTTTTTTTTTTTTAAATCTTTTTAAATCTATATAAATATGTTTTACAGAGAGGAAGGGAGAGAGACAGAGAGCTATAGAGAGAAACATGGAGCAGCTGCCTCTTGCAAATCCCCACTAGGGATGTGCCCTCAACCAATGTACACCCCCCTTGTCCGAAATTGAACCTGTGACCTTTCAGTCCGTAGACCGACGTTCTACCACTGAACCAAACCGTTTTCTGCTACCTGTGCCTTTTGTTCTGCACATTTTTCTGTCCTCAGAGTTTGTGCAGGTGACCACTCGTGTGATATCTCTGAGTTGAATGTAGTTTGTTGATAGTGGGAATTTCCCCCTTGTTGTAGGTCTCTGATTCCAATGAAGTTTGGTGACGGAGGGAAGTTGCCACTTTGTGTATAAAATTTGAACACAGTGAACTGTGTCAACAGAAGGCAAGCGGTTATGCCAGTCCAGAGGTTTGCATGCGGTAGCTACAGGGCAGGTCCCCGTGTCGATGACAGGCACGCGAACTTGACGATCCCATCCCTTTGTGCGTGTGTATGAGGAGCAAGGATTCGTGGTCCACCTGCGCCTGCCATGATTTGTTTGTTCATCGCCTCAAGAGATGGGATCGTTATGTTTTGGTACAGTTTTTCTGCTTTGGCTGTCGTGTGCGCTTCTTTTTTTGTCTGCCAGTTGTGTGCCGATGTAGGTGCCTTTCGGGTCGTCCCGTTTCTCGCGTTTGATTGATTGGCATGTGCTGAAGGGCCAGTTTGAAAATGACAGGTGGGAAGTGCTTGTGTTTTGACTATCTTTTTTCCTTGTCATAACTGTTGTTGTCATCTTGCATACGTTCCTTGGATTTATGACAGTCTTGTTGTTTGGTTGTGCTGTGGGCTTTAGGGATAGTATCCTCCTTCATTTTGTGTCTGTCTTATGTTTGATGCTGCATAATTATTATTTTTAATTTAATTTATTTTCTTTGCATCCAATGTTTTCTTTTGTAGGGTGGGAGTGAGGTTAGGGTTAGGGTTATGTATGTTCTCTGGGATTTGTCAGCGGTGCCCTGTTGTAGTGTGACGGCCCGTGTTTCCACCCCTGTGTCTGCCACGCGGTGACTGGTATTGGTTGTCCAGTGCCCGCTCATTTATCTCAGTTTCCAGATGCAGATCTGAGTTTCCGTTGCAACGTGTGCGTGTTGTCCCGGTTTTATGTGTTTAGTCTGTTTGTTTGGGTGTTTTTTGTTTTTAGTCTGTTTTTAGTCTGATTTGTTTTTAGTCTGTTTGTTTGGGTGTTTTTTGTTTGCTTGATTTTTTTCCCTTGCGGTTTCTCCATGAAGGTATGGCATCATGTCCTCTGCGAAGGCATGCTTTGTGATGTAGTGCCTAGGATTCCCGGTCCCAGATTTTCCTTTATTTCTCGTGTTGGCCTTTGGCGTACGGTCCAGTTTACGGTGACTTTGAGTTTTTATGGTGTGTTTGTTCTGGGTCCATTGTCTGTCGTCTATGATTGTTGACTCTTATCTTTATGTGTCTGCCCATGTGATTTATTGTTACGCTGTTGTTTTGTGATTCTGTAACATAATAGTTATCCATGGCGTGCAATTTCTCTTCACGTGATCTGGGCCGTGTGTCTTGTTGTGGTCCTGGCTTCTGTGCTTGTATGTAGGGCAGCTTAGTTGTGAGTTTTTTAATGAAATTCTGTCTGGTGCATTCATGTTGAAACGGATGATGTTGTGTTGTCATTTCTGCAAGTATCCTGAAGTAGTCCCAAAAGGGTGTTTACTTGCAGGGAATGTTTCTTGTGTGTTCTGTTCTGTTAGTGTTTTAGAGTTGTCTTGGTCCCTTAGTGCAGTAGTTATCTTACTTTATAGCATCCTATATTCCATCTACGTGTCTGGTGTTTTGAGGAACGGGTGTGTGGTTTGCACGGTTGGTATGTAGCCGCTTTATTCCTGTGTATATAGTGTTTCAGGTCCTGTTATCTTGTTGTGTGTTTATGCACGACAGTAACATAGTTTCTTCTTTTTCAGGTGCTTGTTTGCCATTTCTGTCTTCTACGTCCTCACAGTGGATGTCGCCTTTGGCCCGGCAGTAGAAGTCCCTCCTCAGCGTTGTCTTCGTAGCGACCTCCCCAGCGTCGGACTAAGTCTTGAACATCTGTGTTGTGCCACAGACACGCATCACCATGACGCTTCGTGCAAAGGGCCGTGTCTGTGGCAGGTGTGCATCTGTTTTTTGGACCACACATAGTCTCAGTGATGGTGCCTGTGCGGTCGCCGGGTGTTTGAACTGCCTAAGGGAGCACAGTCCATCTGTTTTTTTAGCGAACGGTGTGGTTCAAAATGTAATTAATGTTCACTCACATGATGTTACAAGGGGTTAATTGGTACGTCAAAATGCTTGTCGGTGCCTGTGAAGAAGAGAAGATAGAAAGTCATCGTTGGAGACCGCCATCCTGCATCCTTGGAATCACCTGTTCACTGCATTCGTCTGCCAGCGTTTTTTTGTTTTTTTTTTTGTTTTTTTTTTTTTGTAATTGGATGAGATCTTGCTGTGATATTTTTGTGTATGGTGTATATCCATCCTGTGTATTTTTCCTGTTTGTATTTACTGTGTTTATTTTATAGGTGCATGGTGTGGGAACGTCACGGTTTGGTTACCGTATACATTTTTAATAAGTGTGTTAGTCATTGCATTTTTGGCAATAGTTAATTCATACAGTCCTATGACACTGCATGTGCTATATCTGTTGTCAATGTGTCATTGTTAGTTTCATTTTATCATGGCTTCCATTTACAACATGCACAATAGATTGGATAGTTTACCTCCTTGTTAGTGTGTGCGCATGTGTGTGCGTGTGTTTGCGTGCATTCTGGCGTGTATGACTTACTGTTTGCCTGCCTGCCTGCCTGTGTGTTCACATAAGTCCCGGTTTTAGCTGTTTCCGTATTGCACCTCCCAGGGTTGTTGTTGTTGTTCCACTGCACACATGTTCCTCTCTGTTTGGTAGTTGTGATTGTTCCCTGTCCATTTCGTCTGGGACAATATTTCACTGAAACAGCGGTGTTAGTGTTCCTCTGTGTATCTGGTTTGTAGTGTGTTTGAAAGAAAGGCATTTGCAGTTTGTGTTTGTTCCTTGGTGTGACACAATGTAGGATATTTATACCATAAAACTGTCACAGAGTATGTGAAGCTGTCTTGTGTGTGTGTTAATGTGTGTGTGTGTGTGTGTGTTTATGTGTTTATGTGATGGGGAATTTTCTTTGTCCATCTTTACTAAGCAAGGGTGTAGTATTCTTGAATAGTGATGTGTAAATTTTTTGTGTATTAAATGTTCTATGAATCATTGTATCCCAGCTTCCAATCACCTGTTTCTCAATGAGCCTTTGTCCTATCTCTATTTCACCTCATCTTTCATTCATGCTTTCATTCATTCATTTTTCTTTTGGAAATCTATCTTGTTTTCTTTTGTTCTTCAGTTGAAGAATTGTCTTTATGTCTTCTTTACTATGATGCATGCAGCAGATATGAGCGACCATAGTGTTAATTGTTTTGGTAAAGGTAGGTAATATTTCAGCTGTTGCCACGTCAAATGTATTTTTGGAGTCGCACCCAACCGCGCTAACGTATATCCATGACAGGGCCCCTGTAGGGAGTTGAAGCAGTTCGAGGTAGGGAGTTTGGAATTGAGAAAAAGGAAGAGCATGGTCGGGACCTTTAAAGTTAGCCATTGAGTGATTGTAGTAAGTTTATTCACTGTCACGCTTTATATGAAGAAAACACTGAAGAGGAGGCGTGTAAAGAGGACTATATATTTTTCTCTGTCGTAATGTGTACGGGAGAGATAGCAGAAGGAAACATTGTCAGTAAAAGCATTCTTAATAAATAAAATAGAGTTATTGGCAAGCCATGAAAGGTTGCTCTTATTTTCCTTTAAGTTGCCATACACCCAAAGACGTGTGAGAAAGTTGTGTGGGTAGGGTGTGCGGACTTGGTAGCCAGTTTGAGTGTAAGGACCTTGTGAGGTCATACCATATTTCCATGAGATTAATTGCCATCAACTGCATCAGGCATTGTTATGTGGTGGGGTAAGTCGATTCTACGTTTTTTAAAGTGTACATGCAGTGCCTTGTGTCACGCCAGCAGTTTGCAGTGCGATCGTGTTTGTTCAAAGTTCCAGTCAACCCCCACTACACACCTCTGGCAAATATACAGTGTCAGTTATTGACACCCCCCCCCCCCCCCCGGTGTTAGTGAGGGTGATCCGAGGCGTTTGTTAGTAAAACTTTTTGTTTTCCACTTTCTCAAGTCTCGTGTTCATGTCTTCCCCCCCCCCTCCCCATGATGCTTGTGAGAAATGACTTTTGAGAAGTAGGGTGTAGGTTTATATTTCCATCTTTCATTGTCATTGCCGCTCCTAATGGAGAAGGGAGATGGTAATTTATTGGTTGTCCATGGAATAGGGGAAGCAGGTATATCTGCAAAGATTCCATGAAGACATTTTAGTTTTAGTGAGGTCTATTGGCTTGTGGTGATTTGATTTCATCGTTGTACTGAGTAGGCATATAGTTATTTTTAAAGAATCTTAGTTCATAGTTCACCATGTGCATATATATAATCTGTCATACACACAACTGCATAATCACTGAGTGCCGTCTGCTCAACTTTCCCCTCTGTTTTCTACAGTTTTTTTTCCCTCTCAGTGCAGTCGTTTGTGTGTAAAATTTTTTTTTCCAAGTGGTGTTACGTATTGTCCTTGTTTTGTTCCTTATATCCCGCTTTGTAAAAGAAAACCACAGTATTCCTGTTTATTGTAAGAAGACCCTAATGAAGACGTTGTGCCAGTCTGGTTTGAAAAATGTATGCAGTTGTATTTGCATTTCTCTATGGTAGTGTATTGTAGCAGAGTTTAGTCGCATATAGTTCTCAAGTATTCCCATCCTTGTTTTTGGTCCTCACCTGAAGCGATCAAGTTGTCTCCCCTCTCCTCCCCTCCTTGCTCATTTCAGGATCTGCATCCCCATGGTGTTCCTGTTAATGTGCACCCGTTAGTGTGGTTGAATAACTGTGGGGCATATGGGATCCTTTGTATTCTTCGTTCTTGTGGTCTTTCCTTGTTCGTGTTGCCCGCTCCTAGGTATCGGGAGGATGTGCCGGACATGTCAGTTGTGTTGTAGTCCTCTGGTCCCGTAGCTTCTTTCCTCCTGCACCTCCCCAATTCCCCACCGTGGAGCTTGGCCGGCAGAGTTGTGTTTTGCCGCTCCTATGGATTCTTTCGTGTGGCATAGGTCATGTCCACACTTGTTTGTTGTGGAACATCTGGAGAATTGCGAGTGAAAGCACGGGCAATGTCAGTCTCACAGTATCCTGGCACTATGTTCTCTGTAGTGTGTATCGCCCTGTGTATAATCTTCCTTTTTTGTGGCCACGAGGATCTTTATGGTTTTGCAGCCATGTCCTACAGGAGTTGTCACTTGGTATGTTCTCAGGTTTTGTTGTACCCTCATTCCCGGCTTACCGTTTCCTTTAGCTCAACCGAACAATCGTGAAGATGGAGCGTGGCAGCAATTATGTAAGTAATCAGGCAGCCTCGCGTCAGCATAGGGATAGCGTAGTTGCCGTGTTCCCCTTTAGCTGTTTGTTTGATACCGCACCGTGTCATTGTTTCATATCTCCCCTTCCCATGCGTTCTACCCTTTTTGCCTTAGTTTTCTCTTGCATTTTAGATGAGCGGACAATGTTCACGCCTCCTGTGTGCTTTCCTGCCCAGCACAGGGGCTGTATCTCCAGCAGCTGTGTATCGCAGTTTAGGTCGAGAAGAAGCTTCTGTCATTAAGAAGTGCAGCCGGTTTTGTTTGTAGCTTGTGTTTTTTGTAGCTGGAGTCAAGGTCATGACCCCGTCCCTATCCTATCCCATCTTGTCTCCTTTTCCCAGCCATAAGCTACCATCACAGATTGATTGTCTTTTGATTCTAGGAACCCTTTTGTTTGTATTGCTTTTCATTAGTCATGAATACCTATCTTCAGTCTTTAATCTTGAATCGGTACTATTGTATGCATGTCAGAATTATGCCAGAGTCCATGTGTATTCTACCAGTAGTGTAGCATAGCGCACAATTTGTCTACATTTGTCTTCGTGCTGCCTAAGTGAGCACTAATTAGGATTTCTTCTACTGTCATTTGGATGGCTGTGTATTCATAGGAGCTACATGCTAATGGTCTGTGTTGCTGGGTAGTTGCTGTTGATTTTGAATAATGCTTGTGTTATCTGGGAATGTGTATGGATAGCTGGTATTTTAATTTTAAAGAGCCACTGTCACTATATTAGAAGTCTTTGAACTATTTTTTTTCATATTGTACCTCTTAACCTAGTTATCCCCTTCACTGTCCATGCTTGCTCACGTATGGAGGCGTAGTTACCGGGTACCGGCATCAGAACGAGCACACATTGCATACCAAGAATGTATAGTTTGCCATTGAGGCATTTCCCTGCTTCTTACCCTCCACCTTAACCGGTTTACGTTGTGATCGATAGGTCTCTTATCTGTCATGTCTAACCGGTAGCCTGTTAGTTTTCAAAATTATTTAAGTTATAGTCTGTCAACAATCATCACCAGTCCCTGTGTTTTGAATGTGATGTGTAGTTACGGCTCAGCAAAAGGACAAGATCATTGTAAAATGTGGTTGTTTGTTGTAGTTGCACGATCTTACATATTTTAAACATGACGCTGCACTCAATGTGTAGTCCTTATTTGTTTGTGGCCCCCCTCCCCTATTATGAAATGTGAAAATATTTTTATGTGTTTGTCATTTGTTTTTCATTTACTGCCAGTACCTGTTTGCAGGGAATAGTATGTGAATGAGGGGGTTTTGATGAGAAAAAAGACAGATAAGAACAGTTTTGGTTGGGAGTACAGAGAACCAATTATGTAGCACTGAGTTTATTTCTCAAAGCCTTGTTATACAGTTCTGTAATAAGAAGTGTTTCCTTCAGGCAAGTATTGGAAGCAAAATGGGTTTGAAAGCCCACCCTGTTTATTAACCTTATCACACTTTAGTTTAATTGCAGAAACCATGCTTTCTTTTTGTTATTCTATAGGTTCAAGAATAGTTGGTTATTGTTTAACCCATGTAATTAGCCAATATTTCTGCAGTTAAGCAAGTATCAGCATTAATAAAGAAGGCAGTAATTTCCAACATAGTCTAATACAAATGGTACTTGGAGAGCTGTGTATCATGCCGATGCCTGCATTCTCTCAAGTAGTACCCCTGCATTTAGGGCAGGTTCTCACAAGTCCGAGGTTTTAACACTTGCTCGGTTCAGTTACTTCACCATTCCAGTCAATGTGACACATTTTTCTGTTGGTACCCAAAAGTGAAAGGATTTTTTCAGTGTTCCCTTTCAGTGTACTTGAGTCAGTCTCTCAGTCACTGGCACAGTTCCGACAGGTGCTGCTGCATTATGTGTAGCTCCAGGGCAATTGGAATACCTTAGCAGTCTGTCTTCATAGATGTGCTAGAGACTTTCCCATCACTCTCTGTTTAGTCAGTCCTCAGTTGTTATTGCTGTCCTTGTTTTGTGAGTGGCCTATTTTGACTGCTTTTACATACTGTATGTATTCCTCCAGTTTTTTTTTTTTAATTTAATGGGTGGCTCCTGATAGAGTGAGTCCTATGCATATAAGAGTTGTTCAAAAATCTTGATTAAGATTTGAAGTGTTGCTGAAGCCGGTTTGGCTTAGCGGTAGAGCGTCGGTCTGTGGACCGAAGGGTCCCAGGTTCGATTCCTGGCAAGGGGGCATGTATGTTGGTTGCGGGCACATCCCCGGTAGGGGGTGTGCGAGAGGCAGCCGGTCGATGTTTCTCTCTCATTGATGTTTCTAGCTCTCTATCTCTCTCCCTCTCCATAAAAAATCAATAAATTAAATAAAAAAAAAACATTAGAAGTGCTATTTTCAGTGATATGTGTGGTAGCAGTAGCTGTTTCTTCCCAACCTGAGATATTGTGGAGTCCTGAACTATGTTGACATTCCTTGCAGTGTGAGCAAGGTTAGGTCCACAAAGGGTCATTTCACAGCTTGTCATGCTAAATTTTATGTGATTTCCATGAGTCGCCATTATCCCCATTCTCACGATCCAATCCCTCGCCCCATAATCTAAACAACATATGCTTGAAGTGCCACGGTTGTATTTTCAATGTGTGAGTTGTTCAGGTATGTGCAAGTGTCTTAGTATTTTTTGTCTTTGTGGTGTAGTTGATTAAGTTCAGCTTACTTTTCTTGATTGTGTTGTGCTTAGTGTTGGAATCCCAAGGTGTCTGACTAATATCTGGCTTTCCTTCATGGGGATATTTTTGGAAATGGATCATGCACAGTCTGTTTATTTCAGAATCTGGAGTTAGATGATGAGCATCAGATTGTGCCACTACCGTGTGAGTTGGCTGCTTTTAGGTAGCTGTTGCGGTGGCCTCAGGCCGGGAGCCGGGTTTGTTCCCTTAAGGATTGTTGTCAAACGTCTTTGTTTTTTGTCCACATACACATATGTGTAAGCTCAGAGGCACCTTTACCTGCATTGGGAATTTCATTGTCATTGTCATATTCCTTCCTATTATACGGTGTGCTGAATTGAATTGTATGCTTGAAGTAGTCATGGTTGTGTTTTTAGGAGATCTCAAAGCCATGTAGTTATAATTTCTTGGGGTCCTGTAGCTAAGTGAATCTCTTTTTGATTTTTCAATAAGAAGTGTCAGTCCATGATGTTGGAATCCTCCTACCCACCCCTTCCAGTGTATTTAAGTTAGTCATTACACTCATTGACTCCACGTTATGCCTGTTTTTCTTTCTTTTTTTTTTTTTACCAGCATGTTTTGTTATTTTTGTGGTTGCCTGGTACTGGTAGCCGTGAGTAGGTATCAGTATTTCGTTTTAATGTGGTACAATTATTATTATGTTTTTTTTTAATTTGTTAGTTTTCTTTGAACTTTCTTTTTCAGTAGTGACCACTATCTTATGCTTCATTGTAGTTGGTCATGTTATTTTTACGTAATTTTTGCTTACTTTCCTAAATCATGTTTGTTCCCTTCACTTTTGGCCGTATAGTGAGAGCTTAGCAGCATGTTACTTGCTGTATCATTCTAGGTAGTACAGGTTTCTTGTGATTCACCTGCTGTGTCCTCACCTCATGGGTTCCTCAAAGCTGGGCAGCTTCTAGTAGGGGCCTGCCCATGGCAGTCAGTGTAGTTGGTTGCGTGGCTGCACTGGTCTTCATGGTAGTAGGAGCACCTCTACCTTCCCAGGGCTGACGTTTAGATGTTGCTGTTTAGCACCTGATTTAGTCTTTTATGTGTACCCTTCTGTATGTAGCCTCTTGTTGTGAGAATAGTGGCCACTCATGTAGTTTGTACAGTAATGCCTGTTTTGTCTTTATGTACCAATGTCATAGAGTATATATCTAGTTTAATTATTGACTCCCCCGCCCCCCAAGTTGTGGTTATTGCACAGCAACATCAGACGTCAGAAACATAGCACACACATGCCCACTCTTGAAGCATGGCATGATTTTGTGCTTATTGCATGTTTGCTGTGTCCAGTGTTGATGTATGCTGTTGGTGAACATCACCGCCTCTAGGTGTAGTCCTCATTATCTGTAGTGTGCTTTATCCTGTTTATCGTGTTCCCCTTGTAAGACCATTAATGGAAGTTAGTCATGCTCTGCATGGTAACTGAAGCAGTGAATTTGTCATTCCATGCTTGGGGTAATGTGTTAGGTTCATTGTGGCCAGTAGAGTGAACATCCATTCCCCCCACTCCCCCCCGTCATGATTTGATGAACATAATGAATTCATGGATGGGTTTTCCTGCAATGCCTGCATTTTAAGCCATTACCATAGGGGTGTCGAACTCAATCAGAGAAGGGGCCAAAATCTAAAATCCAGCCTAAATCGTGGGCCGAATGGTTTACTGAACAGTCATAAACTGACAATGTCATAAACTGACAGCGGAGTTCAGTGATGACAGCGCGGTGCGGGCCACATTGCAAGGCCTGGCGGGCTGGATTTGGCCCGCGGGCCGTGTGTTTGACACATGTGCATTACCATCTCAAAGGTGGCGTGTATTTGCAGACCTGCCCCCCCCCCCAAGTTTTATATGCATTCCAAGGATGTTAATTTTTTTAAATGTTGACTTTATGGTCTTTTGGCAGCATCAACCACATGAGACACTCCCTACTGTTTAATGTGCTTATGTTTTGCTGTATGCATGTTACATGCGTACTTTTTTAGCCCATCCCCCTTTCTGGGTACATCATTGTGGGCCAGCCATACCACACAGCCTGCCGCCTAGCATTAGCATCAAAGTCGTCCACCTTCCTGGGCAGCAGCTGAATTTTGTCATTACACTCTCCAGTTTAATTGTAGCCTGTGTTTGTGGTCAGCAGTGTTTATCTGTGTAGTTTGTATGTCAATGCATAATTTAGGCATTTGCAAGCTTAATGTATAGTATATATGTATAGTGTGCGCTATGGAGTGGTTAAGTGCCAACTTTGATTTCTCAAACAATCCTGTGTACAACCTCCAAGCAAAAAGTGTTTTACTGCCATCTTTCCTCATTCATTACATGAGATCCATGCTTTCTGATTAACATGTTATTTTTTTCTTCTTTGTTGGGCAGAAGCAAGTCCTTTATATGGTGGCATTTCCTAGTGTTTACATTTCCTCTATGTATCCACATTTATTTTTAGTACATTTGTGTGGCAGCATCAATCTTGAGTGCCCCTCCCTCCAGGCCATGTTTGTTTCATGTTTTTGTTTTTATTTTTAAAGGACATACGATATTGATTTTATACAGAGAGACCAGTCAGAAACCTGAATGAGAGAGTGTCATTGATCATCTCCCTCTTGCACACTCCCTACTGGGGTTGTATCCACAACCAAGGTACATGCATTCCTTGACTAGAATCGGTTCTGGCCCCACCCCCCCTTCAGTCCCCTCCGCCCCCCTTTTCCCCTGACTGCATCATACTTGTCATTATAGCTTGATGTATAAAAGGTATGGTTTTTTTTTCCTCCCCCCTGTGTACCTTGGGAAGAAAGGCCTTCCGTCTATACAGGTCTGACTTGTAGCTGGAGGTGCTGTTTTGCAGCTTAAATATGCCATCACCGTTAGGCTGGTCAAGTGTCTGTATGTGCTCATTTCACAGTAATGCTTGCTATCTATTTCTCAATTTTACATGTCCTGGTTTTCCAAAAGCGTTGCTCCCTTAGTTACCCCCTTGTGTTGCTGCTGTTATGGAAAGGTACACACAGGAAGGACATCATTGAATTGTTTCTTTTGTGTGCTGGATAATGCATGTGTTTGTCCTGCCCTAGTATTGGTGAGATCTTATAGATTGTGTTCTGCACCTGCACCCACCCTCCCCCTGGATGTCAGTCAGTGATAATTTCTATTGCGTCCTTGTCAAAATGGGTGTCATTGTGATACTGCTAAAGGGATAGAAATCATCCACTGATGGCATTTGAAGAAATGGGCCTGATATCCAGTTCACAGGTTGATGCTATGTTTCAGCCAAGTAATTGTGTAGACTATTCTAGCTAGTCTATGATGCTGAATGTTGGGAACAGAAGGATCTCACCATGTTTTTTACTTGTACTCCTGGGGACCCGCTGGAACTGTAACATGCATGTCATTGATTATACAGCTTGGACTCAGATCCGCACTTATGGATGGTTCCCTATAGTACTTTTGCTGGCGATTGCTGTGAGTTGGCTGTAAGCAGCTTTTTTTTTTTTTCTCCCTACGGAGTGCTCACTAAGGGGCTGTTGCTTTGAGTGGAAATACTTGATTGCCATTTATTTTCTATTTGCCCTGGGAAGTGCTGTGCAAAGTATTACCATATTGCTCACATAGCTTTGATGTCTTGGGGTGCTACAGTGTGGTGTGGATTACTTGAGAAAGGGTGAACCGTCACACTTTACTGAGTCCCGTGTATTTCCTGCTAGCCCCCCCCACTCTCCTATTTCTATGGTCACTTTCCAGAGTTGACCGCAGTGCACCCTTAGTTTTTTTAATAACAGGTCATTTGCTATTTTGCTAGGGAGCATTGAGTACTCATCACCTCAGAGATGGTGTGTGCCCTTCATTGTATATGGTGGAATTTCCTAGGATCATATCCCGCCATTCTTTGTATTCTTATTTCCATGGACATAATTTCTGTGTCAGCAACCCCAGGAGTTGCTCTCAGCCTATCTGTTTGTTCTATGCATTTACTCATGCTGCCTACCTACCCACCCATGCACAATGGATATTCACATGAGTTTAGTTATGCCCCCCCACACACTATGGGTTGCAATGTTCGCTGTTCGGTTATCTGTATTCACATGTGGGAGCTGTCAGGTTTTGGTTAACTATATTTTGTCATGTGCCTCAGGGCCCCCCCGTACAAGAAGCCCTGTCTTCCTAGGCAAGTGTTACTGAAAGCTGCTTTCACTGTCCAGCAGCTGACTTATGGTACAACTCCCCATTGCTTTATCTGCAGATTGCCAGTGTGCACTGAATTGTGTATATATCATTTTACCACCAAATGGTTACATCCCCATTACAGAGGCTGCTTCTTCAAAAATAGTGCCCCCCCTTGTGGTGTTGCCGTCACACTAAGGCCCACATGTGCAGCCCCTCAAAACACTTGCATGCTGGCTCATATATGTCCAGGCATGGTGTCCCTGATGCTGTCTCACCTGTGCATTCCTTTAGAAAATCTGGGCTCATTAGTAAGACTACCAATGCGTGTGTATTATCCCCCCCCCCCCCCATGGGAAGGAATAACTTCGGATGCCAAATATCAGGGTTGGCAGCCAGTCCCCATGTTGAATAGATGGGCTTCCCAGTTCGGTTCATAGCGCCCCATTCTGGGAATGCTTTCTTCCCATTTGTACCCATCATGTTCTTGGCAGAATTCATCGCGTAGTTGCCCTTGCTCCCTCCACCCGCCTCATGGACTTTGTTTCCCCATTCTCACAGCACTCTTGTCTGGAATAAAAAGTTGTCAAATGTGTGCATACCTATTTTTTGCCATTATGGTCACTGCCTCCCCCCCCCCCCCCCCCCACCCCTCAGGTCTCATATTTCTCTTTGTGCATAATCATTGTCATCGCAAGACAAGATTTAATTGAAGCTGCCCTTTTTACCCCATGGATGAATAGGCACATGAGTAGTATGAGTGATCTGTGCCCTGTTCCCCTAGCTTGGCCCCTTTGGTTGTTTTTGCTAGCACTCCCAGTTTTCAGCAGGCATCCACCCATTCTTGTGAGGAAGCCCCTGCTGTTGTGGTGAGCTGCCAAAGGTATTTTCTGTATGGGTGTCTGGCGCTTTTGCCAGCTCATAATCAACCTTGTGTTTCTGTCTGGCATATTTGCCAGCTCATGGTAAAGATTGTTTCCGTCTGGCATCCATGTCAGCTCATCATGTACATCCTGCTTCCGTCTGAGATGGATGCCAGCTCATTACATAGACCTGTTTTCTGTCTGGCATTTCTGTCAGCTCATCAGGTAGGTCTTGCTTCTGTCTGGCAGATGCCAGTTCATTATATGTTGTCCCCATTTACCCAGATATCCATCTAACCACTCAGGTAACTGCCACCCCCCCCCCCCCCCCCCCCGGCATCCATACCCACTTAGCCAACCATCCGGCCAGAAGACAGTCATCCACTAAATCATCCACGGATCTAGCTGTGCAGCCTGAGACCCCCATTGGTTGAAATTCAATGTGGTGCCTGTCCTTTCCCTCCCAGTGCCCACCCTGCCATGCATGGTGGTGGCCTCCCCTGTGCCATGTTCGGAGTCGCTCATTCATGAATAAAGAATGGACACTTAAACATCGGTGGGGTCGGGGGCAGAAAATAAGAAGGGCACATGTAGCGCAAAGTCTCAGGGGGTCTTGGGAAGGTACATGCAGGGCAAGGGGTTGGGGTGAGCTCAGCCTGTCTGGGGTTGTGCAGGGTGTCTGGTTGTTCTTTTCCATGGCTCATTTCCTGAGCTCCTGGGGAATGGGCATTACAAAGCAGGGCATCACTCTACCTCCTGGGCACTACAAAGCATTACATCACACTCCCTCCCTCCTTGTCCATGGCACCCACCAGCCAGGGTGTTCAGTGATGATTGCTGTGCTTTCTGATCCAGGTGCACCTGCATGGAAATTTCTCAAGTAGTTCAGCAGTCTCCAGTAGTAGTAGTAGTAGTAGTAGTAGCAGCAGCAGCAGCAGCCAGCGAACATACAATCTTCT
This sequence comes from Pipistrellus hanaki, assembly GCF_964339955.1. NCBI lineage: Eukaryota > Metazoa > Chordata > Mammalia > Chiroptera > Vespertilionidae > Pipistrellus > Pipistrellus hanaki. The sequence goes on from NC_140510.1 coordinate 87,362,069, forward strand.
GTAATTCTTTTTCCTGTGAATTGGAGAGGGGTTGCGTTAGTGAGGTTGCTTTACATGCTTTGCATGCTGTGTTCCTCACAGTTTTTAAGCCAATCAATCAGTGAAAGATGTTTTTTGCAAGCTTGGGAGACAGTCATTGCACAGCCTTCACCTAGTTTCCAAATCCTATCTCTTTTCCTGAGTTCTTAGGCCCTTTTGTCCTTTATTGCAATCCCCCAACAGTCACCAATTTACTTGTCTCTTGCATATGCCAAATTCTTTCCAGGTTTTCTGCCAGGGATGTGTTCTTCCACCCTCTCCACCAAACTGTTTATGTAAGAGCTGCAACTTTCTAGCTACTTCCCAGCAATGCCAGTCAAGTTTCTTCTGAATGCTTCACCTTCTGCTGGCTTCCCGTGTGCATGCTACTTTGCTTTGATCCCAGGGAGAGTGTGTGTTTTCTTTGCTGGGTGGGTGGAATGGATCTTCCCACACCTCTCCATCCCCATCACATTGCCCTGCCAAGAAACTTGCAGCCAGCACCACCCTCCCCCTAGTCTCATGTGTTTGCATGTCTCCTGTCTTGGGGGCATGCTCTAGCTGCTCTTAGTGTGCCTTGCCCTCCCTCTCCCATCTGCAGTGAGAGAGAAAGTGCATGCGCTCAACTGTTAGTGCAGTTAGTAGGTAGGTCCTGGTTTTCGAGTGAGTGATGTGTTGTGGTTCATCCTCCTCTCCTCGGTGAATTTCCAGGGAAGGCATTAGGCACAAGCCCCAGCAATGTTTTTTTCCAATGGGGCATCCACCTGTTTTAAAGAAATGCATTGCCATCAATGTCTGCGTTGTATCAAGTAATTTTTGTTAATGTCTACTAGATAACAGGCATCCGCACTCTGTTTTTTAAACCAGGAGCATGTGCCATTCCTGCTTTCCCTATTTCTGAGCAGTGATCTTTCATTACTGTTCCTGGTAACAGGTGGCATCTTCTGCATTATTTTATTTCTTTTCTCCTATGTTCCGTCACTCAGGGGTGGGGTGGGGGGATGTTAGCAGAGGGAGCATGCATTTAGGTGGGGTATGTGAACACAGAATGGATTTCATGCAAGCGGTGCAAAGTTCAGATGAGGAGCACAAGGTGGAGGGATGGCAATAGAGACCTTTTGCTTACCCGTTTGTGGAGTCCTCCTTCCTCGGTGCTCCTGTGGAAGTTCTTTGTCTTCCACGGGTCCTCATTTGTTTCCCTTGCACGTTATGGTTCCACTTCATTCGCTGCTTCTTTGCTTGTCTTCCTCATTGCAATCGTGTGCAAGGCATGATTTTGTGTTCCTCAGCTAAGGCCTGCCTAATTTTCACAAACACTCCTTTGCTTTGATGGTGCTATGTATCCTGTTCTTGAAGTGCTATGACTTAGGAAATCTTAAATCTATTTTACATTTCATTAGTATTGTTAATATCGTTATCAACATTATCAGCATCATCGTCATCATCATCAGTATGATCGTCATCATCATCAGCATTCTCATAATCCTTGTTATTTGTCTGAGTTTTGGGGTTAATGTTCTGTCCCTATTTGCTAAGGATCTTATGGCATGCTTTCTCCAGTGTGCTGCTTCAGGGTCCAGCTCCGGGAGGGTGTTGCCCTTCCCTGCAATAATTTAACTCTGGTACATGCCGTGTTTTCTCGCCCAGCCGTGTGAAATGGATTCCGTTTGGAGGAGCTGGCCTGCGAGGAGGCCTTATGGGCGCTCCGAGCGAGACCGTCACTTATCCTGCATGATGAATTTCCCCATGGGGAAGCATGCTGTACCTCGGTGATGCCCTCCCTCCTCCTCTCCTATACCTTCTGTGTACCTTAAGGGCACCCGTGAGTCCCCCAGGAGGGAGTGTGTGGAAGTTCCTCCTGGGAGCAGGCATGCCTAGTGCATCTCTCATCTATAGGTGTCTGGCTTCCCTGCTCCCACGCTCATGCATTCATTCACATTCATCATCCACACCTATGCTCATGCCTACACACTTTTGTGTGGCTGTTTTTCACCATCACTGTTCATGTCAGCTTTCTTCAGCCCTACCTATTATCCAATTTTGAAGCTAGCCATAGAGAATTCTAGCATTGAAGAGCAAAACGGAATGCAGTGCTTCAGGTAGGCAACTCACCCAGGTTCATCTGAAGGGGCGGCGGGAAGTCGGCGGGGCGCAACGGGCCACCATGCTGGATCCTGGCACCGAGTACCAGGCCGCGTGGTTCTCCTGGGTGAGTTGCTTCCGAGTCTGCCTTCAACTGCGGGGAGCTGAGCGGGACATGCTTTACGTTCCTTGTTCACTTCACTTTCCTGAGTTTCTCCACGTCAGCAAGTAATCCCAATGAGTAGACGGTGTTTCTGCATCAGCAAGTAACCCAATGAGTGGATGGTGTTTCCATATCAGCAAGTAATCCAATGAGTAGGAGCACTGTACTAGGAAAAGGGAACGTCGGTTTGTGCCCTTCTCTTATATCTGCTCTTCGTAGAGGAAGGGCGTCAATGGCTCCCCTGCTATTCATTGGATGCTGCATTCACGGGGTTAGGCTGTGCCTCAGGTAGGTAAGGACTGGCATTGGGTGTAGAAAAAGGTGATTGATGGGTATTGTTTTCTGTCGCAAGGAGGGGCGCTGTGTGCGTGGTCTACCTGAGGGCCGGAGATTGACTTGTTTTCCTTAACAAAGGGCGATTCCTCCTGCTCCTTTTGTTTTGCACAGTTCTGTCTTCAGGGTTTCTGAAAGAGTGAACTCGCCACTTGTCTGTTTTATCAGGATTCAATGAAATTTGTTGAGTGTGGGAAGTTGCCTCTTGTGGAAGGTTTCTGAATTCAATGAGCTTTGGTGAGAGAGGGAAGTCACCACTTGCCGTAGGTTTTTGAATTTAGTGAGCTGTGTTGACAGAAGGGAATTGCTCCTTTCAGCTTAGCCCTCAGGTTCACACTTGATAGTATAGGGCGGGTCTATGTCCTTACTACAGGCATGCAGCTTAGAACATCCCTTTGTTCGTGTTTATGGGGAGCAAGCAGTCGTGCCCCGCCTGTGTCTGCCATGCACCCTTGGTGCAGCGCCTCAAGAGCTGGGATTTTTGCGTTCCTAGCAGACCACATAGGGTGTGAGCATTGCCCTTGCATTCTTGGCTCCTGAGGTGAGCAGCTCGGGGAGCCTGGGGAGGCTGCTCTGTTTTTTCTTTTTTTACTGCGTGTCACATCTTGATTGTTGCTGCTAAAGTTTTTCTCTTTTGCCTGCTGTTCTTTTTTTATCTCCCACTTCTGAGGGTTGATGTTTACTGAGTTTGTGGCGCTTGTTTTTCTGTGTGCGGTGGTGCACGCACATTTTGGGTTGTCCTCTGTGGGCCAGTGGGCCCTATTTGACCAAGAGATAAGGACTCTGCAGACAGACCTGGACAGGTGGGAAAATTTAAAAATATAAAGTCAGTTGTAACTCAGTGCTGGGAATTCCTTTGTAGTAAGATATGCAGACCTCCCTCCAGACCTGGCTAGGAGGTTGGCATCTTCAAAACAGCAGCATCCTGCTTTTCTGTTTGAAGTCAGAACAGACATTCTGCTTGAGGGAAAAACAGGCCAGGTTGTGTGAACTACCTGAGAAATAACTCAGGAAGGCCAGGTCTTTGTCCTGAGGGGCCAATCTGGGAGTGCCATGCCAACGGTGGGAGGTGCGAGGAAAAAGAGGCATAAGAGGAGGGATTGCCCCTCCATCGGGGCTCACACCTGGGTGTTTTCCTGCTGCTGCGTCAGCCAAGGTTTGAGGCCGGATTCGAATCTGTAATAAAGTGTAGCGTGGTTAATCAAATTGGCTCCGATGGTTCATCTCTTGGTGACTCGCTTCGTAACACTGCACCGTGTTTTTCATTCGGGTCATTGCTTTTGAGTTTTTTTGCTGCGTTTTGTCTTTACTTGCAGGCAACATTGCTCTGAGATTCTGCTGTCTTCCTGACTGTGACTGTTGCGTTTTTTGTGCGATCCTCTGCTACCATCTTGTGGTAAATGTTGGAATAGTCGCTTCTATGTTTCATGGCTGTCGTTGTGAGCATTTGATATGCGATAGAGTGTTCTAGCCTCGTGGACATCTCTTGGATTGTAAGCCATTTCATATTGGTTTTTCCTTTGCGTTGGTTACGTGTTATTTAACGTTTCTTTGAGCTTTTCCCACATTGCTATTTGTCTGGAGGAAGCATTCTAAATATCACAGGTGGGAGTTGCTTCTGTTTTTACTGCTGTGGTTGCTGGACAGACATGTTGCTGGCATGTGCGCGTGCTTCTAGTTTTCTGGGTGTCTTTGTTCTGCCTTTATTATATGGCGTCTCTCTGATTGTTCGCTCTTGTATTTATCTTTCTTCTGGTTGGATTTCTTGTCATGCTCTGGGGCTGGGATTCCTTACAGTGCTAGTTTTAAAGGCTGTGCAATTTCTCTTCCTGTGATCTGGTTTGTGTGCCCAGTCCTTTCCTTGGGATGTCCTCATGGTGCAGCCAGTCCATAAAACTTACCGGTGTGTGTGCTATGTATGTTTCAGGATAATTGTAGTCAACATCACGATCGAGCAGTCATTGTGTTTTGTTTTTGTGAGATTGGTCTCCGTTATGTGCTAGTAGTCTTTTTAGTTTTGAGCCACATTTCCATTCCAATATTAATTGCAGCCTGTGAGTGTTTACTTTGTATGTCTTTGAAGAGCTGAGGCCTTGATCGCAACTTAGTGTCGCTGCAGCGCTTTTCTGCCGAAGCAATGAATGTCTGCAGCAGAATATCGTGTCCCTGCTCCCTTCCCCGATAGGAGGGTTGCATTTTTGGAGGCTGCCAGTAGATTTCTTTCCGTTTGTCAGTCCTTCTGTCTTACGCTTCATCATTTAAGACAGTGTGGCTATGGTTTTCCTGGTTTCTGCAGACGGATGAAGCGGGACATAGGTGGATAGATAGGAGTGCTCACGGTGAGAGGGGGCCATGGATTCGATGGCTCCTGTACGTTTCGTGCAGGTAGCCATTCTTAAAACTTGGCATGTGTGTCCCGATTGCATTAGATTCCAGGATCCCTCAGTCCGCAGGCTGGCACTCTTTATGGCAAGTCGCGCCGTGTAGGTGGGGTTCCATTACATTGTCTTTTAAAAATCAGTGCAACAGTCCTTCATGAGCATTATCAGGTGACATACGGGCTAAGCTGGAAATCTTTTTCTGAGGGAGGTGTGCATTCCGGTTGGGACGAGGGTCGGGGCAGGATTGCACTTTGGAGCCCGTGTTGCACTTGTGGGCGTGGCCTCTCTGTGCGTCCCCGCCAAAGCCATTCCTGGCGCGCGCGCGCGGGAACTGCGGAGAGAGGCGGGAACTGAGCCTGAGGGAGTGACTGAAGGTCTGGGGCTCATTTGCGGAGGTGGGTCTACTGGAGCCGCACGGGGTTCACGGACGAGTTGTGCCGTGTACGTCCTGAGGCGAGTGGCCGCGCGTGGCTTGTCCTTGAGGAGTGAGGCGAGCGCCGCAGGGAGAGGCAGCGGCCAAGCGGCTGAGGCTGAGGTGAGGTGAGCCCCGTGGAGGCCGTGAGGAGGGGCCGCTGTGTGAGCCGTGAGTCGTGAGGTGACATGGCGGTGCGGGCTGTAGGTCATGCTGCTCTGGCTCCGCTCCCCTTCTAGCTGCAGCAGCGTGGCTGTTCCCGGGACTCGGTTGGTTCCGTAGCAGGCAAGGCTATTGCTTTTACTTTCTGATTTTGGTGTCTCTGTCGTCTCCGTGCTTCCTGCGTCCTCTGTATCCTGTCAGCTCTGTGAACCTGAAAAGGGGGAGTGTGTAAGTCCCTTAAGATTGTTATCTCTCATCCTGGGTGCAGGTTTTTTTTCTTTCTAAAGCTGGGATGCTTTCGAAAGGCACCACATGTTCTCCTAAGGCAGTTCTCTGCAAATGCCTTTTTGTGAGGGAGCAGTATCCTGATGGGGTCTGGTTTAGTACCTAGGGGTGCAAACAGGCAGCCTGCTGCATGTCACAGTTCACTTTGCTCTGCTCATCGCCCCTGCCCCCTCCGATGGTCGTTCTTGCAAGTAGGAAGCTAGAAAGATAAATAATTCCTGGTGGAAATGCACTCTTACTTCTTGACTGGTGTTGTTCATGTCCATTTATGCCTTTTTATTTTAAGTTTCCTGTTTCATATTGCTTTGATTTTATTATTGTTGCCTATTATGTATCTCCCATTCCTTTACTGTATGTCTTTGTGCGCTTCAGTACAGTGTAGTTTTTAGATTCTGTGGATACTATGAGGGAGATGAATTGTTTTCTGAGTGTCAGGTCCCTTTTACTTCCTTTGGTGTCTCTGAGGGAGATGATTTTATTTCTGTCGCACGTTTTGTGTCTGTTCTGTGAATGCATTGGCAGTTATTGTAATAGTGAGACTTCACTCCCAGGTACAGGTCACATGTCTGGCATGTAATGTTTCAATTTTTGATTTATTTTTCTGTTGGTGTTTCTTTTGTGTTCCATCCACTTCCATATTTTCAGGCCATGGTGCTGCTTTGTGTTTCACTTGGTGGTTACTGTGTTAATTAATCTTTTTATTTAATTACATATGTTTTTGTTTCTTTATTAGTTGATTGATTGATTGATTTAATGAATTTTTCCTGGTGTTTCCTGACATTGCGTTCCAGAGAGGGCAGGCGAGGCACGTACAGGGAGAAGCATCCCTGGGAAGTAACAAGCGAGTAGGTGACTTGTGCGTGCCTCCCATTGGGGATGTGCCAGAAAGGAAGTTGCATGCATTCAAACGAATCCTGCCGGGTAGTCTTCAGTCTGCAGGCTCCTGCTCTCTACAACGATTTCAATTTGTTAGGGTGCTTGTTGTCAAAGTTATGAGTGAACAGAACAGTGTCTTAGTTGCTTTTTTTCTTTTCAGGTGTAGGGTTTGCGAAATTATGCTTATTGCCCTTTTTTTCCTGGAAGATACACCTGCACAGGTTGTTGTGTTTGGTGTGAAAGCCATGTGACAGGATTTTTTTTGCTTTGTAGTTTTGACAGTACCCAAAAAGCATCAACGCGATGATTATTCTGTCATTTTGTTTTCCTCAATATCACCTATTCAACAGCTTTAATCCCAACGTCACGGTTCTTGGTCATGCGATAGTTTCTGTTCACAACATTGCCATTCTTCCCTGTGTGACTTTTCCTAGTGCATCTGTTAGATGTACTGAATTCTTTTTCATGTTGATCGTGTTACTTTAGTAATTGTCCTAGAGATTCGAGTGTAAAACGCATGATGTGAATGAGTGTTTTTCCCCTTTTCCACAGCTTTGAAGAGAGAGAGGAGTTGGCTTACTTTAGCCACGATCTGCAAGCCGCTTGCTGTGGTTCGGCCGGCATGTGATGGGCACCTGTCAGCAAAGGTAGGCCTCTTGCACTCTTTTCAATCTGGGACCCTTTTAGGGATGTTGAAGTGCTCATTCCTGCCCTGTTTCGCCGTTATTGGGTAGAGCGTGCATTTGGGCATCCCTATCACCATGCAGGATTGACTGCTGGCTCCAAACTGATTGCCTGGCGTCCTGATTGTCCTTGGACCGCTTCTGATTGCCATGTCGATCACCCCATACCTTTTCCCATGCTAGCCTGATTGGTTTATAAGATTTTATGCTGTGCTGTCCTGCCAATTCATAATTGCCCCTTCCTACTTGGAGAATTGTCTCTGGATGCCCTCCTTTGCAGGCTAGGTGCCTTCTCAACTTCCATCCCAGTTTTGGCTATGTCTTTCACCGATAGACACAGGGCCTTCGACAAAATTATGCCATCCATGTTGTGTGTTGCAGCAACAGTCTATGTGCATGCTGCTCTTAAATTTCCTGGCATGCAGGCATGTGCACGGGTTGGGGCCAGCTGGTTTTTTCCCTGAAGGGTGTCCCGGATCAGGGTGGGGGTTCAGTGGTACCTTGGGATAGCTTTTGGAATTGCCCTTGGTGTTTTGCAAGCCAACTACAGCCACATGCCAGCCGCAGGCACACCAGCTGGTGACCCAAGTGTGGCCCCCTGGTATGTGCACTTTATTCTTTTTTAATGATTGAATCCCTGTGTCATTCTGCTTGCTTCCTGGATACTGCACCTCAATTTTTGTTCTTATGCATTTCCAATATGTGCAGTTTTGTGTTTTAGGGTTCTCTTGGATGTGTGGTAAGCTTGGCTTGCTCTATTGAAAGCCTGCTCTCTGTGTTTCTGTCTGTGGCTGCAGTCATTGTGGTTGAGGTTGGTTTGCTTTCTGTCTCTGAGTGGCTGGTTGTTGTGGTGGCTGGATGTGGATGTGTGGATGCTTGGTTCCGCTGGTTTGTGTGGCTGGTGAGAGTGCTTGCTTGGTGTGGTTGTTGGGTATGGCTTGTGGGCATGCCTGGTGTTGGGCTTACTTAATCTGTGTGCTGGTTTACTTAAAAGTTACTCTTGGATACGATAGGATCAGTTATGGTTCTGCATGTAATTCCATGAGTGTCTGTGGTTGTACTTTATTTTCTTTCATAAAACTTTTCCTGGGTTCTGTTTGGACCTGATTGTACTTATGTGTTCAGATTTTGGTGTGTACGATGTGGACTGAGGAATCTGCTGTATTTCAGTCTCTGGCATCTGCTTCATGGCTTTTTGGCTGCCCGAATGCTGCAGTTGGGGGAAAACAGAAACGAATGTCAGGCACCAGCACTCACATCCAAAGGGATGTGAGTGCTGGTGCCTGACATTCGTTTCTGTTTTTTTTTTTTTTTGGCTTTGCTTGTTGTAGGGTGGAAGTTCTGGCAG